>NC_048579.1:45610641-46351891 GCF_013265735.2 Oncorhynchus mykiss
AATACCACACAAATTACCAAAATGAGTGGCTACTCTGACAGTGCCAAACTGAGCAATAAAACGACCTGGTCTTGAACATAAACAATGGCCCAGTTCAAGACACAGATTGTCCAAAATGTGAAAAAAATATATAGGCTATAGCAGGCTACTAAATAAACTTTCCAGTGGCACTGCCTCACCCAATGTTGAAGACAAAGTTTAGGCTCATCACCGTTGATAGCTACTATTATTTGACCATGCTGGTCATTTATGAACATTTAAACATCTTGGCCATGTTCTGTTATGATCTCCACCCGGCACAGCCAGAAGACGACTGGCCATCCCTCATAGCCTGGTTCCTCTCTAGGTTTCTTTCTAGGTTTTGTCCTTTCTAGGGAGTTTTTCCTAGCCACCATGCTTCTACACCTGCATTTCTTGCTGTTTGGGGTTTTAGGCTGGGTTTCTGTACAGCACTTTGATATATCAGCTGATGTAAGAAGGGCTATATAAATCAATTTGATTTAATTTGATGCGCTCGTGCCAATAAAACAGACAGATTAATCTTCTCTTTTCAGCAGTAGACGTTTGGAAAGCAAACGTTTTTCACGCGATAGCATTTTGAAATTTGTGAAAGACAAATTGACAGCTGCAACCAACCAAATAAATATAAATCTTAAAATGACAGTTCCCAGTAAAAATAATGGATTGCCAGCCATTGTTAGTGTACCCATTAGTTTCACAGTCAAATTACCAGGGTCAGAGAGTCCAATACCCTTCTATGGAGTAGGCCTATACACTCACCGGCCATGTTATTAGGTTCACGAAAATGGATGGCTCCTACAGACATTGAGTCACGTGGCCTTGGCTTGCTATATAAAGCAGACAGATTGGCATCGATGCATTCAGTTATTGTTCGATTGAACAACAGTATGGATAAAACGAGAGACCTAAGCAACTTTGAGCGTGGTGTGATCGTCGGTGCCAGGGCTTTTCACACACAACAGTGTCTAGGTTTTACTGAAAATTGTGCGACAAACAAAAAACATCCAGTCAGTGGCAGTCCTGTGGGTGAAAACAGCTTGTTGATGAGAGAGGTTGAAGCAGAATGACAAGAATCATGCAAGCTAACAAAGCACCACAAACTGACAAATAAAGGTGGTGTGAATCATTTTAATTGTTCCTTTATTTAACTAGGCAAGTCAGTTGAGAACAAATTCTACAATGACGGCCTACCCCAGCCAAACCCTAAACTGGACGATGCTGGGCCAATTGTGCGTCGCACTATGGGACTCCCAATCACGGCCGGTTGTGATACAGCCTGAAATCAAACTAGGGTCTGTAGTAACGCCTCTAGCACTGAGATGCAGTGCCTTAGACCGTTACGCCACTTGGGATACACAACCCATTTCCTGTTGCGTCATGCTGATGTCAGAGTCAGGATTTGGCATAAGCAGCATGATTCCATGCACCCATCCTGCCTGGTGTCAGGCTGGTTGGTGGTGGTGGGGAACTGGTGTGGGGAATGTTTTCTTGGCACAGTATGGAGGATGTACAGTGTACATGTCATGCAATTGCTGAGCCTCCGGAGGCCAAATCAAGCATCGCTGTCCTCCTTCCAAATTTTGGAACAATGCAGAGGGCTATGTATTGCTCTGCAGTGACATGATTGGTTGACGTTAGGTGGGGGCGGTACGTTTTGTATAAACACAAACTCACTTCCTTGACAAACTTATTCACAACAGCTCTGCTCTGCAAAGCGCAAAAAGTATGAATGCCCTGACTTCTGCAGAGACCGCATCGCAGTAAATGCTGTACAACCAATATAGACGCCAGATTGACCGTGAATCGTCTTTTAGTACTTGTGATAAAACCACAGCAATTTTTTAGAAGCTATTGTTCCTCTGTGGCTAAATGATGCTCTTTTGTGTAGTATTTTCAATGATTTTATTTATGTTGGTTCAGGCAGGAGTAATATACTGTTATCTTTGGCAAAATTGACATTTAATTTCAGTAAACTTACTAACATTTATTTAGAGGGTGCTGCAGCCACCCCAGCACACCAATGTGTATGATTCATAGCAGAAGTAAATAGTGTCTGTCTTAACAATGGTACTCTAGTAGGCTCTTTGATATCACATGCACATACATCAGTCTCATTAAGACTACAGAACTGGCAGTGTACAAGCTTAAATTAGTGCACAGTACAACATAACACAAACTGGCAGGACACGTTCTTCCATGGGTGTCCAACAGAGCTAACCCAAGGCCACGCCTCCAACAAGCCACACCTCTGCTACATTGCCCCTGCTACATTGCCGCTGCTACATTGCCCCCATCCAAGGGGGCTGTCGTCCCTGACAACCACGAAATGCAACACAATGTCATTAAACCTGGACGGGAGTCTTCAGCAGCGGCGTTCTGATTGCTGTAGTGGGTTGCTACCTGACCTCGAGACGGGTGCTAGCGGCGACGACGCCCTGGTGGCCATGTGGGAGTCCCATTCTGACCTTGCCCCTCGAGTAAGGAAACCATTGCCTTGTCTGATGGTCCAGGTGTATGAGGAGGAGTAACCTTCCTGCTCCCTCTTCAGGTTTCAAAACGATAGGTGGTCATTGGACCAAGACACTGTCAATCAAGTGAACACCGCTTGTCTCATTGGTGCGTAATGATGGCCCTTCACTGTAATAACTCATGTAAATTGGAACCTGCAGTTAGATAACAATCATTTAAGTTTTCTGACAATATAAAACATGTCTATGTCCCAAGTTGTTGGCTGTTGTTTACAACACCATTCTAGTCACATATTGCATATTAAACAGCAACTGTCATGATTTCAGGACACTGATCCTGTACAGTAGTTAAGAGTACAACATTAGAGATGAATTGGCATGGCACTTTCTCCCACGGGTCTACAACAGAGCTAACCCAAGGCTACGCTTCCAAAAAACCACATCTTCAGATCCTGTAATAGGCTGCCACCACTACAGTATGTCTATAGTCACAACGCATCAAGCTGTTCTATATTTGGCACGTGTGCTGCCCAAATTGCGGCCTTCCCGACTGTAAGTGCTTGTGATAAAACAATCCACAATAATTTTTTTGAAGCTGTTGATCCTCTGTGGCTAAAGTATGCTCTCTTCTGTAGTATTTTGTATGATTTTATTGATGTGTGTTCAGACCGGAGTACCTTAAATGCCGAGTCTCAAATAGCCACCTGTCCCTTTTAAAGGATGGTTAGAAATGTATTGAATGACCTGGAGGAAAATGGGGGAGGGTCATGCTTTTTCAATTTCAGTTAGGGGGTGGGTTTAGTCTTTTTTTAAATCGAGTCCAGGGGAGGGCAATGTAATTTGTAATTGATGAAATGTCAATATTTCTCATTGTTTGAGAATTAGTTGCTTATTAGGCTATATATTGATGTGTACCCGATGCCGCCCCTCAACTCTGATTCTCCGGTGAGTGTGCAATGTCAAGTGCGCCTAAAAGCTATTTAGTGTGGTCCAGGCATGTGCACAGGAGGGCTCTACCTGTGCAGAGCACATGCCCATTTGCCCTTCCAGTCTTCAAAGCTTCCTTTTTGTTGGTAGTATAATTTCCCCACAAATGTTTTTTGTATATATTTTTTGACTTTGTTGTTCTGAACCCACTGCCCGCAAGTCATCGTTAAATTCTCATTAGTGCGTCAGAACCAAAAAGCTGTGCATCTTGATTGTTGACCAATGACCAGTCATCAGCATTCGAGCGCAAATCCAGCATATCCAGATTAGTGACCTGATCGGTGGAGTGCTGCAGAGATGGTTGTCAATATGAAAGGTTCTCCCATCTCCACAGAAGAACTCTGTCAGAGTGACCATCGGGTTCTTGGTCACCCCCTTGACCAAGACCCTTCTCCCCCGATTGCTCAGTTTGGTCATGAGAAACATGATTATCTGGTCTGATGAAACCAAGACTGAACTCTGTGCCAAGCTTCACATCTGGAGGAAACCTTGCACCCTCCCTACTGTGAAGCATGGTTGTGGTAACATCAAGCTGTGGGGATGTTTGTCAGTGGCAGGGACTGGGAGACTGGTCAAGATAGAGGGAAAGATGAACGGCTCACAGTACAGAGAGATCCTTGATGAAAAAGTAAAAAGAGCACTCAGGACCTCAGACTGGGGCGAAGGTTTACCTAACAGGACAACGATCCTAAGCACACAGCCAGTATAATGCAGGAGTGTCTTCGGGAAATAGTCTCTTAATGTATTTGAGTGGCCCAGCCAGAGCCCGGACTTGAACCCAATCGAACATCACTGGAGAGACCTGAAAATAGCTGTGCAGCGACACTCCCCAACCAACCTGACAGAGCTTGAGAGGATCTGTAGAGAAGAATGGGAGAAACTCCACAAATACAGATGTGTTAAGCTTGTAGCATCATACTCAGAAAAATTGAGGATGTAATCGCTGCCAAAGGTGCTTCAACAGAATACTGAGTAAAGGGTCTGAATACGCACAGTACCAGTCAAAGTTTGGACACACCTACTCATTCAAGGGTTTTTCTTTATTTTTACTATATTTGTACATTGTAAAATAATAGTGCAGACATTAAATAACACATATGAAATCATGTAGCAACCAAAAAAGTGAACCCTTTGCCTTGAAGATAACCTTGCACACTCTTGTCATTTCAATTAACAGGTGTGCCTTGAAAAAGGTAATTTGTGGAATTTCTATCCTTCTTAATGCGTTTGAGCTAATCAGTTGTGTTGTGACAAGGTAGGGTTGGTATACAGAAGTCGGTCCATACTGTGGCAAGAACAGCTCAGATAAGCAAAGACAAACGACAGTCCATCATTACTTTAAGACATGAAGGTCAGACAATGCAGACAATTTCAAACACTTTGAAAGTTTCTTCAAGTGCAGTCGCAAAAACCATCAAGCGCTATGATGAAACTGGCTCTCATGAGGGCTGCCATCAACATTTTAAGCTAAACGTTCTGATCTGTTGCATCAGCCACATTGCGCTAAAAAGTTTTTTTGATGCTAGTGGTTGTATTAATTTGTGATCTATCACATCCCACAACTGCCCCAGACTATGTTTGGAATACTTATTTATTGCACAGCATAGAATAGGTCGACATTTGTACTATGGGTTATAGTAGATTGACTGTTCGTTAGTGCTCTTGCTGTTCGTTAGGCCTTCTCATATTGTTGGCTGATGAAAAGTAAATGTGGACAGTTCTTCCAATATCTTCAATATGCACCTCGAAATTAGATAAGGACACGAGCAGTTGGGTCCCTGATGTGTCTGTCTTCACTTGTAGCCTGTGATAATGTGCTGGAGCACGCAGCACTTAGGGAGAAGCACACGATGGCCACTGGCCGCAAAAGGCATGGATTTGTTTAGGGTGCATTATGGCCACACAAAGGGGATGCCGGCGTGAAATTCTAAGCATTATCAAGTATTTGTCAAATTGTGAATGAGTGACTGATGTTGTGTGTACAGCCTGTGCAAAAAAAACTAATCAGAGCTCATGCCTTTCAAGCAACTTTTTTCAAATCATCATTAGTCGCATCATGCAGCCTTACAATGTATTAAAAATCAAAAGATATAGCCCAACGTTTGTAGAATAACTAAAGTTACATTAATAACTCTAAATGAACCATATAGGAGTGTCTATTTCTTTGTTAACCGCTCAACACGGAATAGCCGTATGTGCGTACTCCCTCAAATCATTTGGAGAAAATATCCTCTCCATTTTATTCAGCTTTGTTCAATTGTATTCTTCATACTATAAAATAATGCCTCAGAATTGTAAGCAAATCTTGTCTGCTAAATGAACTAGCGTAGCCCACAGCCATTTGGCATTGCCATATCAGGACCTAACATAAGGACAACTCAGAGTATGCTATTCTGTTCTTCTGAAAAACACTACATTTTCTTCATATCATGCTCCTTTAGACCTTTCTAAAATAAATGAATTTATTGTGAAGGTGTAGGCAATATTACATGGATTTAATAGACTTTTTAAAATGTAGATGTTCCAAAGGTCTGCATCAGTGGCTTGTAGGATATGTGTGGAAGCCAGAAGATGCTAAATGTATTTATGTTAATTAATGGTCAATTACCATGAGACCGATAGTTAACTTCTGACAAAAAGTCATGACCGGTGTATTTTCGTGACCCCCTCCTCTATAAATTCTACACATCTATTTCAGAAATTCTATAAATCTGTTTCAGAATAAGACAGAACAAAGTGTCTCATGAGGTTAACCTCCCCCCTAGTGATCCTATAGTCAGAGACATGGGAAGCAGTTGTATCGCTATCGATTATGCCTGTTACCCTGCTTAATGTAATATTTTTTCCTGTCATAAATGTAGCTTATTTTAAGCTCCTTTGCCCCGCTATACTCACTCTTCCAATGACCATTGGCCCCACACCTAAAACAGGGCTCTGATACTCTGCACCTTGGGATAGAGTCACTGCCCTTTCCTCCCTGTTTCTTTGTCTTACCTTGGCCGTTAAAACCACTGTTAGTGACTTTCACTGTGGCTTTATTAACCACATGCACGGCTGCGAAGTGAGTGGAATTAGAGTCCACTCTCAAAGTCTCCTTTTACTGTCTCATCCTAGTGAGAATGTTGGTCCACTAACCCTGCAGTAGCCATTTTGATAACAGGTTTCAAACCTGCCAACCAAGCAGACTTACAAATTCTATTAATGTACTCACATACCCAGTCCTCTCGATGCAGAGTACATCTACAAATGTTGTTAATGTTAATGCTATTTCTAATAGCTGTCACAAATAGTTCAATTTGAACCTGCTAGGTTGCTGGATCGCATGCCTCACGGGTGGACGACCAGGCGGGAGTACGATAGTTTCCAACTAATTGTGCCAACATCGCTCTTGGCAATGGGGATGGGAAAACATGATCATAACCACCAGCGTGGAATTCAAAAATGTGTCCCTGTCCCCTCAGGAAACGGATCAATTCCTGACACTCTTTAACCGGGTCAGGCACCCTTTATTATGCTACTTATTTGACCAATACTCAGCGGCTGGTGTTGGTGTTGATTTTGGATTTGTGTGTAGTTTGGCCATCTGGCAGTATGGGGTTCCCTCCTTCTGGGCGTCTCTGCCTGGTATACTAAGTCATCGCAACTGCATGAGTACGAACCGGGCACACCTTTCTATAGTTTCCAGGATCTATGATCCAGTCTGGGACTACTATGTCTGGATTGGTGAAACGTTCCTCTTCTGCCTCTTTCAACCCGTAATGCTCTTTTTCCTCTATAGTGGGAGTGGGATATAGTGGAGACATGACCTATTTAGCCTGGGATACTTGATATCCTGTGGAGAACGGTGGGGAAGGTTCTCATCTAGGATTTGCCTGTAGTTGGCTCCATTCATTGTTCCTTCCGCTGAAAAGTATGCCCATAGCATGAAGATGCCACAACAACGGTTTACGGTAGCGATGGTGTTAGATGGGTGATGAGCTGTGCCTTGTTTTCTCCAGACAGCGCATTTCATTCAGGCCAAAAAGTTAAATTTTTGTCTCATCATACCACATCATCTTTTGCCTGATGATCTCAGATTCTTTCATGTGCCTTTTTGCAAACTCCAGGCGTGCTGTCATGTGCTTTTTTCTCAGGAGTGGCTTCTGAGAAACTGTCCCATAATGCCCAGATTGGTGAAGTGCTGTCAAGTCTGTTGTCCTTCTGGCAAGTTTGCCCATCTCTGCCAAGGAACTCTGTAATTCTGTCAGAGTGGTCATTGGGTTCTTGGTCATCTCCCTGATCAAGGTCCTCCTTGCCCGGTTGCTCAGTTTGGTCGGACAGCCAGCTCTAGACAGAGTCTGGGTACTTCCATATGTTCTCAATTTTCCAGTGAAGGAGACCACTGTGCCTATGGAAACTTTCAACACTCTAGAAATTGTTTTATACCCTTCCCCAGATATATGCCTCATCACAATTCGATCTCAGAGCTCTATGGACCGTTCCTTGGACTTCCTGGTATAGTATCTGCTCTAACATGCACTATCAACTGTGGGACCTTATATAGACAGGTGTGTTTCTTTCTAAATCGAATTGGCCACAGGTGGACTCCAATCTAGTTGTGGTGACATCTCAAGGATGATCAAATTAAATTGGATGCACCTGAGTGGAGGTATACACCATATGAGTTATGTAGTACGACAGAGAAATCAGGCATTTAATAGCCTACACAAATGTTGGAACTCCGCTCAGGCGTCTTTGTATGCCTGCTACGTTAGGTTAGGTTGTTACGAATGCACCAATAGACACTGAGGGTACAAAACATTAGGAACTCCTGATCTTTCCATGACATAGACTGACCAGGTGAATCCAGGTGAAAGATACTGTATGATTCCTTATTGATGTCACCTGTTAAATCCATTTCAATCAGTTGTAGATGTTGGGGAGGTGACAGGTTAAAGAAGGATTTTAAAGCCTTGAGACATGGATTGTATATGTGTGCCATTCAGGGGGGAATGAAATCAAATCAAATTGTATTGGTCACATACACGTGTTTAGCAGATGTTATTGTGAGTGTAGTGAAATGCTTGTGCTTCTATTTCCGACAGTGCAGCACTATCTAACAAGTAATATCTAACAATTTCACAACAAATACCTCACTTCCCTGATCCTCAACACTGGGGCCCCACAAGGGTGTGTGCTCAGCCCCCTCCTGTACTCCCTGTTCACCCATGACTGCGTGTCAACGCACACCTCCAACTCAAATCATCAAGTTTGCAGACGACACAACAGTAGTGGGCGTGATTACCAACAACGACGAAACAGCCTACAGGGAGGAGGTGAGGGCACTCGGAGTGTGGTGTCAAAAAAACAACCTCTCACTCAACGTCAACAAAACAAAGGAGATGGAAACAGCAGAGGGAGCACCCCCCTATCCACATCACTGGGACAACAATGGAGAAGGTGGAAAGTTTTAAGTTCCTCGGTGTACACATCACGGACAAACTGAAATGGTCCACCCACCCAGACAGTGGGATGAAGAAGGCGCAACAACGCCTCTTCAACCTCAGGAGGCTGAAGAAATTTGTCTTGTCACCTAAAATTCACAAACTTTTGTATCTCCGCCTGGTACGGCAACTGCACCACCCACAACCGCAGGGCACTCCAGAGGGTGGTGCAGATACTCAACTAGTCTAAAGAAGGACAGTTTTATTGCTTCTTTAATCAGCACCACAGTTTTCAGCACTGCTAACATAATTGCAAAAGGGTATTCTAATGATAAATTAGCCATTTAAAATGATAAACTTGGATTAGCTTGCCATTGGAACACAGGAGTGATGGTTGCTGATAATGGGCCTCTGTACGCCTACGTAGATATTCCATTAAAAATCTGCCGTTTCCAGCTACAACAGTCATTTACAACACTAACAATGCCTACACTGTATTTCTGATCAATTTGATGTGCTTTTCTTTCAAAAACAAGGACATTTCTAAGTGACCCCAAGCTTTTGAACGGTAGCGTACATATGAGATGAGTAATGCAAGATATGTAAACATTATTAAAGTGACATTATTAAAGTGACTAGTGCTCTATTTATTAAAGTGGACAATGATTTCATGTCTGAATGTAGGCAGCAGCCTCTGCGCTAGTGATAGCTATATAACAGTCTGATGGCCTTGAGAAGCTGTTTTTCAGTCTCTCGGTCCCAGCTTTGATGCACCTGTACTGACCTCGCCTTCTGGATGAATGCGGGGTGAACAGGCAGTGGCTCAGGTGGTTTTTGTCCTTGAGGATCTTTTTGACCTCCCTGTGACATCGGGTGCTGTAGGAGTCCTGGAGGGAAGGTGGTTTGCCCCCGGTGATGCGTTGTGCAGACCGCAACACCCTCTTGAGAGCCCTGCGGTTGTGGGTGGTGCAGTTGCTGTACCAGGCTGTGATACAGCCCGACAGGATGCTCTCGATTGTGCATCTGTAAAGGTTTGTGAGGGTTTTAGGTGACAAGCCAAATTTCTTCAGCCTCCTGAGGTTGAAGAGGCGCTATTGCGCCTTCTTCACCACACTGTCTGTGTGGATGGACCATTTCAGTTTGTCAGTGATATGTACGCTTTGTTTTGTTGACGTTGAGTGAGAGGTTGTTTTTCCTGACACCACACTCCCAGAGCCCTCACCTCACCAATTGCACAGGGCGGGGTCTAGACCCAGGGCCTTGATCTTAATAATGAGCTTGGAAGGTACTATGGTGTTGTATGCTGTCTCGTTTTTGTTGGTTATCACTACTGTTGTGTCATCTGCAAACTTGATGATTGAGTTTGAGGCGTGAATGGCGATGCAGCACGCACCCTTGTGGGGCCCCAGTGTTGAGGATCAGCGAAGTGGAAATGTTGTTTCCTACCTTCACCATCTGGGGCGGTCCATCAGGAAGTCCAGGACCCAATTGCACAGGGCGGGGTCTAGACCCAGGGCCTCCATCTTAATGATGAGCTTGGAAGGTACTATGGTGTTGAATGCTGAGCTATAGTAAATGAACATAATTCTGACATACAGTAGGTATTCCTCTTGTCCAGATGGGATAGGGCAGTGTGCAGTGTGATGGCGATTGCATCGTCTGTGGACTTATTGGGGCGGTAAGCAAATTGAAGTGTGTCTAGGGTGACAGGTAAGGTGGAGATGATATGATCCTTGACTAGTCTCTCAAAGCACTTCATGATGACATAAGTGAGTGCTACGGGGCAACAGTCATTTAGTTCAGTTATCTTTGCATTCTTGGGTACAGGAACAATGATGGCCATCTTGAAGCATGTGGGGACTGCAGACTGAGATAGAGAGAGATTGAATATCTCCATAAACACACCAGCCAGCTGGTCTGCGTGTGCTCTGAGGACGCGGCTTGGGATGCTGTCTGGGCCGGCAGCCTTGCGAAGGTTAACACTTTTAAATGTCTTACTCACGTCGGCCACGGAGAAGGAGAACCCAAAGTCCTTAGTGCAACCGACGTGGCCAGCTACCATGTTATCCTCAAAGCTGGCAAAGAACGTGTTTAGCTTGTCATCTGTGGCTGGTTTTCCTTTTGTAGTCCATGATTGTCTGTAGACCCTGTCACATACAGTACGTCTCGTGTCTGAGCCATGGAACTGCGACACCACTTTGTCTCGATATTGACGTTTTGCCTGTTTGATTGCCTTGTGGAGGGAATGACTACTCTGTTTGTAGTCTGCCATATTCTGGGCTTCGCTTCATACTTGTCGCCAAACCCACTGGCTCCAGGTCATCTACAAGTCTCTGCTAGGTAAATAACCGCCTTATTTCAGCTCACTGGTCACCATAGCAGCACCCACCCGTAGCATGCGCTCCAGCAGGTATATCTCACTGGTCACCCCCAAAGCCAATTCCTCCTTTGGCTGCGTTTCCTTCCAGTTCTCTGCTGCCAATGACTGGAACGAACTGCAAAAATCACTGAAGCTGGAGACCCATATCTCCCTCACTAGCTTTAAACACCAGCTGTCAGAGCAGCTCACAGATCACTGCACCTGTACATAGCCCATCTGTAAACAGCCCATCATCCAACTACCTCATCCCCATACTGTATTTATTTATTTATCTTGTTCCTGTACACCCCAGTATCTCTACTTGTACATTCATCTTCTGCACATCTACCATTCCAGTATCTAATTGCTATATTGTAATTATTTTGCCACCATGGTCTATTTATTGCCTTACCTCCCTTATCTTACCTCATTTGCAATCACTGTATATATATTTTTATTTTTTCAACTGTATTATTGACTGTATGTTTGTTTATTCCATGTGCAACTCTGTGTTGTTGTGTGACGAACTGCTGTGCTTTATCTTGGCCAGGTCGCAGTTGTAAATGAGAACTTGTTCTCAACTAGCCTACCTTGTTAAATAAAGGTGAAATAAAAAATAAATAAAAATTCTCTGTCAAAATGCGGTGGTTCGTGCGTTCAGTTTTGTACGAATGCTGCCATCTATCCACGGTTTCTGGTTAGGGTAGATTTAAATAGTCACAGTGGGTACAAGACAAAAGGTTTAAATGCCTTTGAACACGGTATGGGAGAAGGTCCCAGGCGCGGCAATGCTGCTGGGTTTTTCACACTCAGCAGTTTCCCGTATGTATCAGTAATTGTCCCCCACCTAAATGACATTCAGTCAAATTGACACAACTGTGGGAAGCATTTGAGTCAACATAGGCCAGCATTCCTGTGGAACGCTTTCGACACCTTGTAGAGTCCGTGCCCCAATTATTTGAGGCTGTTCTGAGGGCAAAGGGGGTGCAACTCAACATTAGGAAGGTGTTCTTAATGTTTTGTCCTCTCAGTGTAAATCACTAGTTACCACAGCCACAAAATAATAATTATGGCTAAACTATAAATCTGACTTTATACCCAACCTTAACCACACTGCTAACCTTATGCCTAATCCTAACCTTAAATTAAATCAAAGCTAATTTTGTTTTCATTCATTGATAGCCTATAGCCGTTTTGGAATTCTGACTTTGTGGCTGTGGTAACTAGTGATGACCGATTTTAAGCATTTTGGCCACATTGAAAAAAAAAACATTTATATCGGAGTTGTGCCTACAGGAGTATTTGCCCTCTCATTGTCTAGAATTGTCCCACCTGATCTCGTCTTTTCCTGCCTGCCTTCCATCTTTCAGGACATGTATTACTTCCAAGTAACCGATTGTGCTATCTGGAAGGTAACTCCAATTTGCCTGACATAAGAAGTCTGATCCCACTTCTCTCAGACATCTGCAGACTTTCCAGTCTGTGGTTATTCTGTGTTGACTCTAGCCTTGGGTAGAGAAGCACTGGTAAAAGTCAGTTAATTATGGGATGGACACGGTATAAGACTATTAGCCCAAGTCCTGAGCAGCTAATATAGTAAAAAAAAAATCTAAAGTGCTGCTAAGGTACACAAAAGTAGATTTTGGTAGACAGAAGGTGCTCTTTGGTAACAGGGGTAAATTGGTCATCAAAAAGGAAGGAGGACCAAGTAACTCTTCATATAATTAATTGAAATGCCTTTGTTTGTATGGCATGTTTACAAATAAAGGCATTATATGAAGAGTGCCTTGGTCCTCCTTTCTTTTTGATGAGCTAATAGATGGTGTTCTAACAGTAACCAAACCCTATAGCATGATATTCACTGGTGTTTTAAGAAGCAGAAAGATTGGAATTGCAAACCGGTGATCTTGTAAAAGCATTGGAACTGTAAATCTGTATATTCTCTATTTTTTTTGCTGAATATTGGCTACAGTCGAAGCGTAATCTGTGACTGTTCTGTTTTTGTCTTTTTTGGGTTAGGGGGGGTTGTATGTGTGGAAAATGTTTTTGTTAATTGTCCTTTTTGAAAGTAATAAATATGTGTAAAAATGTACTTTTGGAAGTGTAGGTTTCTAGCACCAGTGAAAAGAGGACATCCAACTTTCTGAGTTAGTCAGTTTGAAAACCTCTAATGCAAAGTGTTGGAAAATGTATGTAGCTGCCTTGTAGTTTCTGGCCAATTCACCCACTGTCAAAGTACACAGATACAATAAATGTATAGCAATATGTTATAACCCAATTATGAAAAAAACAAACGTTTACAGTAAATACAGTTTCTATTCCACAGTAAGATGGTATGGATCAAAGTAGGTAAACCATGCATTCTATGTGTCAACAACAATATTCATACCTTCATTTTTTTATCATTATGGTGTTCAAAATGAATTTCTCACATTCTGGGATTTTACACAAATCTACAGAAGTCATAGTTATAACATTATGCAATTCCACAGGTTAACATTTCATCACAGTGGCACATGTGCATTGATCATTTACTGTTTGTTTCTCATTTATCAAAACTCTGAGATGAAGATGTGGATGAGAACAATGTTCCAGTGAGAGATAACGTCTCAACGTAGTTCATTGCCAACTCCAGGATGACATTCAGAGGGCCAGTGATGGGCAGAAACTTTAACCTGGATAGGAAAATAACTCTGGTTACACATTTAGGTAACATTATTTTGAGAGCCCCTATACTCATGTACAGTACTGCTCAATACACTATCAATAGAATATACAGTTAACATGTTACTAATGGTCTATTGATAGTTGGTCAGAAGTATAGGGACTTTCAACTTAAACATGCAAAAGGGGCCCATTGGAATACTGTAATTTGTATTTTGTCTGAATCTCCTCATATCTGGGTTTTGTCTTCTTGTATTATCCCTTAAGATAAAAAAAATTAAAAAACACCTCTGGCTTCTGATGCAACCAGGAGGGACACAAAACAAAGTATTAGCCTATCTGAAATCCAGAGGAATTTGGGGAGGCTTGTTTAAATGAATATGTGATTGTAAGGGAGCAGACATTCCCTGTGTTTATGTTCCTGTCCAGTCTATTTCTCTCAGTGGAACCCTGGTTATATTCCAGCTTGCTTGGATATTGCCAAAGATAAATTAGGGCTGAAACTAGCAGAAGAGTATTCTTACTCACTGAACTTGTTCTTCACATGTTCTTCTTCATTCTCTCTCTGTTTTGAATGACTCCGTAGCACTTGACTTCCTCTCCACTCACCTATAACATGTCATTTTGAGAGAGCTTTACAACATCGAAAGAGAACTGGTTGTCACCGGCCAGGATGTCAAAGAAGACATCAGCAGATGTTGAGAAGGAAGCTGGGTTGGCAGGTGTTGATGGTACTCAGGAAGACAATCGGCGTTGTTCAAAGGTAGAATAAGAGGTATGCAGATTATGCTTTCAAAACCCCTTAAAGAAATGATATGGTTCACCAACTACATTCAGCTAATAACCCAGTTAGCACAATGTCCTGAGAATTATATGTTTCTTAGAGCTTGGTGAGAGCGTGGTTGTCCTATGGTTATTTTGCAGGCTTACAGGCTTGCTAATACATATTCAGGAATTGGGGGGTGGGAACGTTGTGGTGATTTCCACGTATAGCAGAGAAATTACAAATAGGGCACTAACTGACAGAGTTAACTAGCAGGCTAACTTTAGCCAGCTAATAAAAGTTGTGAGCACCATTTCAGTTAAGACGAGCATAGTGTAAGTTAAAATCATTATTTCTGAAAAAGAGACTACCAGCCTACCTGTAAAGAGAGGAGTCTCAGCTAAACTGTGCCTATACAAAACTGTTGACACGTTGAGGGTTGAAGTTTGCCTGACTTTTGCCGTTTGATAATTCCAGTGAAACCATGTCAAATTCCAGACATCGTTAATATTTGGACATGCACACGGACATGATCAAATAGCTATATTTTGTTCTCCCTGTTATAATTTCAGCAAGCTAGCTAGCTCCAGTGCCTTCAAAAAGTATTCATACCCCTGGACTTATTAGACATTTTGTTGTGTTACAGCCTGAATTCAAGATTTATTCAAATGTTTACCCCCCCTCACCCATCTTAGCACAATACCCCATAACATGTTTTTAGAAATGTCTGGCAATTTATTGAAAATTAAACACAGACATCTCATTTAAATAAGTATTCACACCCTTGAGTCAATAAACCTTTGGCAGAGAGCTTGCCACACTTGGATTGTGCAACATTTGTCCATTATTCTTTTCAAAATTCTTCAAGTTCTGTCAAATTGGTTGTTGATCATTGCTAGACAACCATTTTCAGGTCTTGTTATAGATTTTCAAGTAGATTTAAGTCAAAACTATAATACGGCCACTTAGGAACATTCACTTTCTTATTGGTAAGCAACTCCAGAGTAGATTTGGTCTTGTGTTTTAGGTTATTGTCCTGCTGAAAGGTGAATTCATCTCCCAGTGTCTAGTGGAAAGCAGACAACCAGGTTTTCCTCTAGGATTTATTTTACCCAGAAAAACCCCATAGTCCTTAACGGTTACAAGCATACCCATAACATGAAGCAGCCACCACTACGCTTGGAAATATGGAGAGGGGTACTCCGTAATTTGTTGAATTGGATTTGCCCCAAGCATACTGTAACACTTTGAATTCAGGACAAAAAGTGAATTGCTTTGCCACATTTTTTTTGTTATTACTTAAGTGCTTTGTTGCAAGCAGGATGCATGTTTTGAAATATTATTCTGTACAGGCTTCCTTCTTTTCACTCTGTCAATTAGGTTAGTATTGTGGAGTAACTACAATGTTGACGATCCATCTTCCGTTTTCTCCTATCACAGCTGTTTAACTCTGTTTTAAAGTCACCATTGGCCTTATGGTGAAATCCCTGAGCGGCAATGGAGTTAGGAAGGATGCCTGTATCTTTGTAGTGACTGGGTGTCCTGATACACCATCCAAAGTATAAGTAATAACTTCGCTACGCTCAAAGGGATATTCAGTGTCTGCTTTTTATTTTTTACCCATCTACCATTAATATCCCTTTGCGAGGCATTGGAAAACATCCCTGGTCTTTGTGGTTGAATCTGTGTTTGAAATTCACTGCTCGACCGAGGGAGTACAGAGACGAGTTAATCAAAAAACATGTTAAACACTATTATTGCACAGAGTCAGACCATGCAACTTATTTTGTGACTTGTTACACATTTTATCTTTAGGAACAATGGAAGGGTTGAAAATGACCAAACCCTGCACACGCAAAATGAATGTGTCTAAAACACTGGTCAAAGCCATTCATCTTGGTGCGATGGGTAGAGCTGTGTTCTAAAATGCTATCAATATCACGAAATTTGACCATTTAAAAAAAAGTTTTGTAAACAGACTAGATCAAAAATAAGCGAAATTTAACAAGTTATCAATGGTAAAAAAAAAAAAAAAGGGGGGGGACATACAAAGGCAGTTTGCGCCACCTATTTTTATTTGCTGCATGGCAAGGTGGCAAAGTGTAGGGTAATCACTATTTAACACAGCTGTCATAAACCCGTCTGATTCTAAAAATCAGATTTTAAACCTACTCTCACCTTAACCACACTGCTATCCTTAGACTAACCCTAACCTTAATGTAAGGCCAAAACCTAATTTTATTTTCATGAATATGTACAATAGACAATTTTGACTTTGTGGGTGTTTTATCTAGCAGAAACCCAAGTGAGGGCTTCAGAGAAAAGCTATTTGGCTCTCAGAGGACTCGCAAATAGAACTTTGCAGCAGGTGGTTCAGATTAGCAAATATTGCCATGCTGGTGGGTGGTAATATTTACATAAAACCCAGCCCTGAATCAAAACATAAAGATGAAAATAATTTGCACATCATGTCAAAGGAAAAAACAAGTAAAGTCCAAATAAAACAAATTAGAATGCACAGGCGTGAATGAGAGAAAAACAGATGGGCTGTGAGTGTTAAACAGCATCTACAGCTCAAATCACACAGAGTGACAATGGCATCAAAATTGGCATGTGAGAGTAGAGCGCGTCAATTCACATACTGTATCGTCTTTCTTCAGTAGAAGGAGAGTCGGACCAAAATGCAGCGTGGCTATTGCGATCCATGTTTAATAAAACAACGTAAACACGAATCAATACAAAAACAATAAACGTAATGTGAAAACCGAAACAGCCTAAACTGGTGCAAACTAACACAGAGGACACTAAGGACAGTGACCCACGAAACACTCAAAGAATATGGCTGCCTAAATATGGTTCCCAATCAGAGACAACGATAAACACCTGCCTCTGATTGAGAACCACTTCAGACAGCCATAGACTTAACTAGAACCCCCCACTAAGCTACAATCCCAATACAACACAACGGCCTGACCAAATAAATGAAGATACACACAAAATACTTCGACCAGGGCGTGACAGAACCCCCCCCCCCTCCCCCCCCTAAGGTGCGGACTCCGGGACGCACATCAAAACAATAGGGAGGGTCCGGGTGGGCATCTGTCCATGGTGGCGGCTCCGGCGCGGGACGTGGACCCCACTCTATCAATGTCTTAGTCCCTCCTCCTCACATCCTAGGATAGTCCACCCTCACCGCCGACCATGGCCTAGTAGTCCTCACCCAGAATCCCACTGGACTGAGGGGCAGCTCGGGACTGAGGGGCAGCTCGGGACTGAGGGGCAGCTCGGGACTGAGGGGCAGCTCGGGACTGAGGGGAAGCTCGGGACTGAGGGGAAGCTCGGGACTGAGGGGAAGCTCGGGACTGAGGGGAAGCTCGGGACTGAGGGGAAATTCGGGACTGAGAGGAAACCCGGCACTGAGAGGAAACCCGGCACTGAGAGGAAGCTCGGCACTGAGAGGAAGCTCAGCACTGAGAGGAAGCTCAGGCAGGTAGTTGGATCCGGCAGATCCTGGCTGACCTGGAAGAGTCTGGCTGACTGGCAGATCTGGAAGAGTCTGGCTGACTGGCTGCTCTGACTGCTCCATGCTGACTGGCTGCTCCATGCTGACTGGCGGCCCTGGCTGCTCCATGCTGATTGGCAGCTCTGGCTGCTCCATGCTGACTGACATCTCTGGCTGCTCCATGCTGACTGACAGCTCTGGCTGCTCCATGCTGACTGGCTGCTCTGGCTGCTCCATGCTGACTGGCGGCTCTGGCTGCTCCATGTTGACTGGTGGCTCTGGCTGCTCCATGCTGACTGGCGGCCCTGGCTGCTCCATGCAGACTGGCGGCCCTGGCTGCTCCATGCAGACTGGCGGCTCTGGCTGCTCCATACAGACTGGCAGCTCTGGCGGCTCCTTGCAGACTGGCAGCTCTGGCGGCATCCTGCAGACTGGCAGCTCTGGCGGCATCCTGCAGACTGGCAGCTCTGGCGGCCCCTTGCAGACTGGCAGCTCCTTGCAGACTGGCAGCTCCTTGCAGACTGGCAGCTCCTTGCAGACTGGCAGCTCCATGCAGACTGGCAGCTCCATGCAGACTGGCAGCTCTATGCAGACTGGAGACTCCGGCAGCGCTGTAGAGACGGAAGGCTCTGGCAACGCTAGATAGGCGGGAGACTCCGGCAGCGCTGGAGAGGAGGAAGGCTCAGGCAGCGCTGGACAGGCGAGGCGCACTGTAGGCCTGATGCGTGGTGCTGGCACTGGTGGTACTGGGCCGAGAACATGCAGGAGGAAGGAAACGTAGGAAACAACACATCCTCTTTGCTGATCCTCAACACTGGGGCCCCACAAGGGTGTGTGCTCAGCCCCCTCCTGTACTTCCTGTTCACCCATGACTGCATGGGCACGCACACCTCCAACCCAAATCATCAAGTTTACAGACGACACAACAGTAGTGGACTTGATTACCAACAACGATGAGATAACCTACAGGGAGGAGGGGAGGACACTCGGAGTGTGGTGTCACGAAAACAACCTCTAAATGTCAACAAAAGGAGATGATCGTGGACTTCAGGAAACAGGAGAAAGAGCACCCCTCTATCCACATCGAAGGGACAGCAGTGGAGGAGGTGGAAAGTTAAGTTCCTGGGCGTACATATTGCAGACAACCTGAAATGGTCCGCCGACACAGACAGGAGGCTGAAGAAATTTGGCCTGTCACCCAAAATCCTGACAAACTTTTACAGATGCACAATCGAGAGCATCCTGTCGGGCTTTATCACAGCCTGGTACGGCAACAGCACCGCCCTCAACCGCAAGTGTTACGGTGCGTGAATGAGGACCCAAAAGCGAACTAACTTAAACAGAGCTTCTTTAATAACCAAACGTAGGTAGGCTCAGATAGACCGGCAGATTCCGACAGGACAGGACAAGGTTACAGCAAACAGGACGATAGTCTGGTTCAGGCATGAAACACAACAAACAAGAATCCGACAAGGACAGGAACAAAAACAGAGAGAGATATAGGGGACTAATCAGAGGGAAAAGGGGAACAGGTGGGAGAAGGGGTGACGAGGTAGTCAAGAGGAGACAAGGAACAGCTGGGGGAAAGCGGGGGAGAAAAGGTAACCTAATACGACCAGCAGAGGGAGACAGGGTGAAAGGACAGGACAGAAAGACACAACATGACAATACATGACAGTACCCCCCCACTCACCGAGCGCCTCCTGGCACACTCGAGGAGGAAACCTGGCGGCAACGGAGGAAATCCTCGATCAGCGCACGGTCCAGCACGTCCCGAGAGGGAACCCAACTCCTCTCCTCAGGACCGTACCCCTCCCAATCAACGAGGTACTGGTGACCACGGCCCCGAGGACGCATGTCCAAAATCCTGCGGACCCTGTAGATGGGTGCGCCCTCGACAAGGATGGGGGGGGGGGGGGGAAGACGAGCGGGGGCGCGAAGAACGGGCTTAATACAGGAGACATGGAAGACCGGGTGGACGCGACGAAGGTATCGCGGAAGGAGAAGTCGAACTGCGACAGGATTAATGACCCGAGAAATACGGAACGGACCAATGAACCGCGGGGTCAACTTGCGAGAAGCCGTCTTAAGGGGAAGGTTCTGAGTGGAGAGCCAAACTCTCTGACCGCGACAATATCTAGGACTCTTGGTTCTACGCTTATTAGCAGCCCTCACAGTCTGCGTCCTATAACGGCAAAGTGCAGACCTGACCCTCTTCCAGGTGCGCTCGCAACGTTGGACAAAAGCCTGAGCGGAGGGGACGCTGGACTCGGCGAACTGAGATGAGAACAGCGGAGGCTGGTACCCGAGGCTACTCTGAAAAGGAGATAGCCCGGTCGCAGACGAAGGAAGCGAGTTGTGGGCGTATTCTGCCCAGGGGAGCTGTTCTGACCAAGACGCAGGGTTGCGAAAAGAAAGACTGCGTAAGATGCGACCAATAGTCTGATTGGCCCGTTCTGCTTGACCGTTAGACTGGGGGTGAAAGCCGGAAGAGAGACTGACGGAAGCCCCAATCAAACGGCAAAACTCCCTCCAAAATTGAGACGTGAATTGCGGACCTCTGTCCGAAACGACGTCTGACGGAAGGCCATGAATTCTGAAAACATTCTCGATGATGATTTGTGCCGTCTCTTTAGCAGAAGGAAGCTTAGCAAGGGGAATGAAATGGGCCGCCTTAGAGAACCTATCGACAACCGTAAGAATAACAGTCTTCCCCGCTGACGAAGGCAGTCCGGTGACAAAATCTAAGGCGATGTGAGACCACGGTCGAGAGGGAATGGGAAGCGGCCTGAGACGGCCGGCAGGAGGGGAGTTACCGGACTTAGTCTGCGCGCAGACCGAACAAGCAGCCACGAAACGACGCGTGTCATGCTCCCGGGTGGGCCACCAAAAACGCTGGCGAATGGAAGCAAGCGTACCCCGAACGCCAGGGTGACCGGCTAACTTGGCAGAGTGAGCCCACTGAAGAACGGCCAGACGAGTAGGAACGGGAACGAAAAGAAGGTTCCTAGGACAAGCGCGCGGCGACGGAGTGTGAGTGAGCGCTTGCTTTACCTGCCTCTCAATTCCCCAGACAGTCAACCCGACAACACGCCCCTCAGGGAGAATCCCCTCGGGGTCAGTGGAGGCTACTGAAGAACTGAAGAGACGAGATAAAGCATCAGGCTTGGTGTTCTTAGAGCCCGGACGATAAGAAATCACGAACTCGAAACGAGCGAAAAACAGCGCCCAACGCGCCTGACGCGCATTAAGTCGTTTGGCAGAACGGATGTACTCAAGGTTCCTATGGTCAGTCCAAACGACAAAAGGAACGGTCGCCCCCTCCAACCACTGTCGCCATTCGCCTAGGGCTAACCGGATGGCGAGCAGTTCGCGGTTTCCCACATCATAGTTACGTTCCGACGGCGACAGGCGATGAGAAAAATACGCGCATGGGTGGACCTTGTCGTCAGAGAGGGAGCGCTGAGAAAGAATGGCTCCCACGCCCACCTCTGACGCGTCAACCTCGACAACGAACTGTCTAGAGACGTCAGGTGTAACAAGGATAGGAGCGGATGTAAAACGATTCTTGAGGAGATCAAAAGCTCCCTGGGCGGAAACGGACCACTTAAAGCACGTCTTGACAGAAGTAAGGGCTGTGAGAGGAGCTGCCACCTGACCGAAATTACGGATGAAACGACGATAGAAGTTCGCGAAGCCGAGAAAGCGCTGCAGCTCGACGCGTGACTGAGGGGCGGGCCAATCAATGACAGCTTGGACCTTAGCGGGATCCATCTTAATGCCTTCAGCGGAAATAACAGAACCGAGAAATGTGACGGAGGAGGCATGAAAAGTGCACTTCTCAGCCTTCACAAAAAGACAATTCTCTAAAAGGCGCTGGAGGACACGTCGAACGTGCTGAAGATGAATCTGGAGTGACGGTGAAAAAATCAGGATATCGTCAAGGTAAACGAAAACAAAGATGTTCAGCATGTCTCTCAGGACATCATTGACTAATGCCTGAAAGACAGCTGGAGCGTTAGCGAGGCCGAAAGGGAGAACCCGGTATTCAAAGTGCCCTAACGGAGTGTTAAACGCCGTCTTCCACTCGTCCCCCTCCCTGATGCGCACGAGATGGTAAGCGTTACGAAGGTCCAACTTAGTGAAAAACCTGGCTCCCTGCAGGATCTCGAAGGCTGAAGACATAAGAGGAAGCGGATAACGATTCTTAACTGTTATGTCATTCAGCCCTCGATAATCTATGCAGGGGCGCAGAGACCCGTCCTTCTTCTTGACAAAAAAAAACCCCGCTCCGGCGGGAGAGGAGGAGGGGACTATGGTACCGGCGTCAAGAGCTACAGACAAATAATCCTCGAGAGCCTTACGTTCGGGAGCCGACAGAGAGTATAGTCTACCCCGGGGGGGAGTGGTTCCCGGAAGGAGATCAATACTACAATCATACGACCGGTGTGGAGGAAGAGAGGTGGCCCTGGACCGACTGAACACCGTGCGCAGATCGTGATATTCCTCCGGCACCCCTGTCAAATCACCAGGCTCCTCCTGTGAAGAAGAGACAGAGGAAACAGGAGGGATAGCAGACATTAAACATTTCACATGACAAGAGACGTTCCAGGAGAGGATAGAATTACTAGACCAATTCATGGAAGGATTATGACAAACTAGCCAGGGATGGCCCAAAACAACAGGTGTAAAAGGTGAACGAAAAATCAAAAAAGAAATGGTTTCGCTATGATTACCAGAAACAGTGAGGGTTAAAGGTAGCGTCTCACGCTGAATCCTGGGGAGAGGACTACCATGACTTCCAGGGCGAACAAGGCCGTGGACTCCCTTAACTGTCTGAGAGGAATGTCATGTTCCCGAGCCCAGGTCTCGTCCATAAAACAGCTCTCCGCCCCAGAGTCTATTAAGGCACTGCAGGAAGCTGACGAACCGGTCCAGCGTAGATGGACCGACAAGGTAGTGCAGGATCTTGAAGGAGAGACAGGAGTAGTAGCGCTCACCAGTAGCCCTCCGCTTACTGATGAGCTCTGGCTTTTACTGGACATGAAGTGACAAAATGACCAGCAGAACCGCAATAGAGACAGAGGCGGTTGGTGATTCTCCGTTCCCTCTCCTTAGTCGAGACGCGGATACCTCCCAGCTGCATAGGCTCAGCTCCCGAGCCGGCAGAGGAAGATGGTAGTGATGCGGAGAGGGGGGCAACGGAGAACGCGAGCTCCTTTCCATGAGCTCGGTGACGAAGATCAACCCGTCGCTCAATGCGAATAGCGAGTTCAATCAAGGAATCCACGCTGGAAGGAACCTCCCGGGAGAGAATCTCATCCTTTACCTCTGCGCGGAGACCCTCCAGAAGACGAGCGAGCAAAGCCGGCTCGTTCCAGCCACTGGAGGCAGCAAGAGTGCGAAACTCAATAGAGTAGTCTGTTATGGATCGATTGCCTTGACATAGGGAAGACAGGGCCCTGGAAGCCTCCTCCCCAAAAACAGATCGATCAAAAACCCGTATCATCTCCTCCTTAAAGTCCTGATACTGGTTAGTACACTCAGCCCTTGCCTCCCAGATTGCCGTGCCCCACTCACGAGCCCGTCCAGTAAGGAGAGATATGACGTAGGCGACACGAGCAGTGCTCCTGGCGTAAGTGTTGGGCTGGAGAGAAAACACAATATCACACTGGGTGAGGAACGAGCGGCATTCAGTGGGCTCCCCAGAGTAACACGGCGGGTTATTGATTCTGGGCTCCGGAGATTCGAAAGCCCTGGAAGTGGCCGGTGGATCGAGGCGGAGATGGTGAACCTGTTCTGTGAGGTTGGAGACTTGGGTGGCCAGGGTCTCAACGGCATGTCGAGCAGCAGACAATTCCTGCTCGTGTCTGCCTAGCATCGCTCCCTGGATCTCAACGGCTGAGTGGAGAGGATCCGAAGTCGCTGGGTCCATTCTTGGTCGGATTCTTCTGTTACGGTGCGTGAATGAGGACCCAAAAGCGAACTAACTTAAACAGAGCTTCTTTAATAACCAAACGTAGGTAGGCTCAGATAGACCGGCAGATTCCGACAGGACAGGACAAGGTTACAGCAAACAGGACGATAGTCTGGTTCAGGCATGAAACACAACAAACAAGAATCCGACAAGGACAGGAACAAAAACAGAGAGAGATATAGGGGACTAATCAGAGGGAAAAGGGGAACAGGTGGGAGAAGGGGTGACGAGGTAGTCAAGAGGAGACAAGGAACAGCTGGGGGAAAGCGGGGGAGAAAAGGTAACCTAATACGACCAGCAGAGGGAGACAGGGTGAAAGGACAGGACAGAAAGACACAACATGACAATACATGACAGCAAGGCTCTCCAGATGGTGGTGCAGTCTGCACAACGCATCACCGGGGCAAACTACAAATGTTTCCAATACAGCCATTTTAATTGAATTGAGAGACATGTTCTATACAAGTGCACAATTACATTATGCAAACTGAAATATAGTAACAATACAAATCAGTGTAGAAGTGCCAATAACACTTACAGAAAAATAAACAAATTCACAAGGATCCCTCATTCAATGCAATGGTGATGAATGGATAAGCACTTCTAAAATCCAGAGCATTTCACACAAAACTCTGACAACACCTGAATAGATCCATAGATATTTTCAATGGTATATTAATGAATCAATGCTTAATAAAGGTGAAGCTGGAGGGAGCGCAATTCAAATAAGTAATCATAAACATTATGGATATTAAACATTTAGGTACATACAAGTGTCTTATATCGGTTGAAAGCTTGAATTCTTGTTAATCTAACTGCACTGTCCGATTTACAGTTGGCTTTACAGCAAAAGCAGGCCATGCGATTGTTTGAGGACGGCACCCCACATCAAAATATTTTTCCACCGGCACAGGTTTCATAAATTCACAAATAGTGATTAAATATTCACTTATTTTTGAAAATCTTCCTCTGATTTGTCATCCAAAGGGTCCCAGATATAACATGTAGTGTTGTTTTGTTATATCAAATCCTTCTTTATATCCCAAAAAGTCTGTTTAGTTGGCACCATCGACTTAATTAATCCACTCGTTCAACATGCCAAGATAGGAATCAGAAAATCTACCCCTAAACATTGTTTTAACAATTCAAAATATGTTTATATCCAATCCTCAGACACCCTAAAATATAATTAAACTAGAATATTTCATACGGAAAGAAGTATGTTCAATAGAAAAACGATATTAGCATGTGCATGTCCTCTTTATCGCACACATACACAAATGTCCAAGTCTGTGTCCCTGTAGTAAAACTCATTATTCTTACTCGTTTTGGAAGAAACAAGCCTGAAACCTTGAGTGTTGACACCCAGTGGAAGCCATAGGAATTACATAATGGGAGCTAGATTTAATTATTTCCCTATACTTTCCAATGTAAGAGCATGGGCTCTCAAAAAAAATAATTCAGTTTGGTTTTTCTTTGGATTTTCTTCTACCATATCTATTGTGTTATAGTCTCCTACATTATTCTAGCATTTCTACAAACTTTATCAAAGTGTATTTTTTCCAATGGTACCAATTATATGCATATCCTGGCTTCAGGGCCTAAGCATAAGGCAGTTTACTTTGGACGCGTCAGGCGGCAATTGAGAAAAAAGGACCCTAGCCTGAAGAAGTTTTAAGAGGAGAGGCCAAACAAGGCATTGGACCCATCGAGGGTCTCCTGAGGTGAAAAAATAAGCCTCTTCGTGGAAGTCAAGCCTCCAAAGGGGAAGGTGGCTTGTAATTAGGCTCTAGCACTGCTGGCAGGTGGGTCCATGTGTCTTCAGGTCTGTGGGCCAAAGCCACAAAATGATTGTGTGGTTTCTGATGTGAGGGCATTGCCACAGAGGGTAACTGTAGTAGCTATAGCTCCCCACAGCAATTCAGACACAAAATGTAAACTAAGGTGACTGGATGGGAAGATAATTAGACAGATCAGAAGTGAGCCATAGCTGGTAGTTAATACATCAAAAGCAAGAGAGACCGGAATTGGAATCCCAAATGTCTTAAATATTCCATAGACTGTCAATAGGAAATATCCATCCATACATTTCAAAACAGCTTCTATATTCAACGGATGCCAAACCACAAATCCAAGGGGAATAGTAGTCCACAATCCAGACTAAACTGTAAAAGAAAACCTGATCACTGGAAAGTAAAAGTTGTCTGGCTTAAGTCGATCACAGCTCCTTGCGTTTTGGTATAATTTACCAGCAGTACTCATTGATAACCAACCAACACTAACACTAAGAGCATCATCCATCTTTTTGGCTGTAACGCGAGGAGACCACTAATTGAGCTCCCGCCAGGGACCGAGTAACCATAAATAATTGCCATGCTTTATTTTTTATTGCTCCACTAAAGTGGGACATCCTTGATTCTCTGTTAAGGCAGTTTGGCAGAGGTAGGTATGGCACTGGGAAATATGAATTCCCCAACCGTCGTTAATAATCGCCACAGGACAGGATAGAATAGTATGAATGGATATTGCTGCAGCAGCCATTGTTAGTGAGAGCAATACCTGTTGTATTAGTATCTGGTTAGGGGGTAGAAGGGAAATTAGAAAGGGGAAGAAAAAAAATCGCTGTGTGACAAATTCATTTTAATTGCAAAAAAATTCAATAAAATGCAACAAAAGCTCAAAATCCAAAGCAAAGCTGCCATGCAAATCATGAGGTAGATTGGTGAGATTAGATTATTATACTGCCTATGATCCCCACCTAGTGAACATTACACATCACAACATACATTGCCACAACACTTGAATATCACCATGTAACTTCCCCAGAACACAGAAGGTTCAGGAATGCTACTAAATAAATAAGATGATTCTTAATCACTATGATCAAATATGAGATCAGCTATTTTATGACAGCAGGGTTAAATAATGGTATTTAGAATGGTAGCCTTGGTGGGATGGGCTGCTCGTAGGTGATATACACCGCAATCTTAGCCATATAGAAATGAACAGTCCCGTAATGTATGAGCCTCATCTCCACTGTAGGCAAGAAATCCTGGGGTTCTGTCACGATGCATTGCAGTGAGATCCCTCCGCTGAGGGCCAGTCTCTGGGCACTAAAGAAGCCGCCTTGGTCTCCGGCGACGATGTCTAGCTGGATGTCGTCCCCTGGGACTGAGTTGGAGGGCCCCATGCGGAAGACATCAGCCGGCACAGAGATGTTGGTGGGGAAAGTGATGTTGTCGAAAGAGATTTTAAGGGGAGGGATAAACACGAGGGGTCCCGTATGTACTCGCAGGCTACGCGTTCACAATGGCTGCAAGGAGAAGGAAAAATTAAAAGGGGTACGAGGCACAAGGGAAAAAGAGTCAGAAATTGTGAAATTATAAAGAAGAGTTGTGTGACTGTCACAAGGTGCAAAGTGACACTTCTGGTCAGACAAAATTGTCACCAAAGATTGCCACCATCAGCTGCAGCCCATATACAAACCTGCAGTGTGATACAGCATCTCAGATGCCAGCCACATCTTAAGAAAAGGATGAGTTATAAAAGAGCAACGATAATTGATCAGAGAAAGAGCATGTAAAACAGAAATGACTCATTTCACACAGACACAGCAGGCCAGACAGTAAAGGAAAGTAAACACTATTTAATGTTTAGTTCTAGTTCTCACCCCTCTGCTGCCCAACGGAAGTTGGGTGGACACTCGAAGGACAGGCATCTGAACCCTCACTTTACATTGAAGCAGCTCTCTGTCACTGCACAGCTGTGGGATCCGGCCACACACTCATTCATATCTGAACAGAAGCTCTCTGTCACAGCACTACTGTGGGATCCAGCCACACACTCATTCATATCTGAACAGAAGCTCTCTGTCAGAGCACAGCTGTGGGATCCAGCCACACACTCATTCATATCTGAACAGAAGCTCTCTGTCACAGCACAGCTGTGGGATCCGGCCACACACTCATTCATATCTGACCAGAGAGAGAACTAAAAATGTTAGCAGTGTGTTTCACACACAATACTGCACATACACAGTCATGCACATCTAAATGCATCTGTATTAAATTACATCTATTACACTTCCTGTAATCGCAGGACACTGTACTTCAATGTACTGCCTCTTGGGGACATTCTTTAACAATGCACTGTCTTTACGTAAATAATTGACTGTTCTATAGAGGATGAAAGACAGTGTTTTTGTGTAACTGCGGGGAGAGAATGAAGTACCATGTTAAGGATGAATTAAGCCATTTCCTGTTGCAACAGGAAGCTGAACCTCAACACAGGGCATCCCTGTAAGGTCACAATGAGTTGTGTGGAAGGACGGTTAGCTAGAAGGTAATGCTTTTCAATCGAAGAAAGGCCTTGTTCTCGACGGGACCAAGTTTTCGCTGTAAAAAGTAAATTTTACATAGTCAGGCGTAGGCTTGTGTTCATCGGGAGCGTCTGTTGAACAATCCCATACCTGCATTTTGTTTCTAGCCTCAACCGTTCTGCTGATGTCGCTCAAAAGCCCATTTAACTCTAGGTCAGGCTTCAAGTGAGGCCTTTCTGCAATGTAGTTGGGAGGTGAGGTGAATTAATTAATTGATAATTAGTGTTATGTCTAGGGTTAGTGAACAAGTAGTCCGGGTTATGGCTAGGGTTGAGCCAAGATGTAGAGATGAAGCAAAGGGTAAGGGTTAGGGTTGAGGCTAGGATCAGGATTGAGTAGGGATGTGGCCATTAATCTGGTTCAGGGTTTGCATAAGGGTAATCTATTTCATGACGGTTGACGAGAAATTGACTACTTCTCGTCTAGACTTTATAAGAAACATTTATGTGTTGAAAATGCCTAAACACTTGTATCATCTATTTACATACACTAAAAAAAGACGTACATACCCAATAAGACATGCCACTATGGGCTTCTTCACTGTACCCAAACCAAAAACAGATTTAATGCGTCGTTCAGTTATGAATAGAGCAATGTCATCATGGAATGCTCTGCCACCAGAGGTTACACAGGCAAAAATCTGGTTTTAAAAAACAGATAAAAAAAACATATTGTATCACAGTGCCTCTCCTGCTTCTGAAGATATAATCTAACTGTATATACAGTAAGAATATAAAAATGTATACACAGTGCCTTCGGAAACTATTCAGACCCATGGACTTTTTCCACATTTTGTTATGTTATATTTACCTTTATTCTAAAATGGATTAAATAAAAAAGTTAATCCTCAGCAATCTACACACAATACCCCATAATGACAAAGCGAAAACAGGTTTTTAAAAGTGTTTACACATTTAAAAAACATAAATACTTGATTTACATAAGTACCCTTTGCTACGAGACTCGAAATTGAGCTCACGTGCATCCTATTTCCATTGATCATCCTTGAGAAGTTTCTATAACATGATTGGAGTCCACCTGTGATAAATTCAATTGATTGGAAAATATTTGGAAAGGCACATATAAGGTCCCACAGTTGACAGTGCATGTCAGAGCAAAAAACCAAGCCATAAGGTCGAAGGAATTCTCTGTAGAGCTCCGAGACAAGAGTATGTCGAGGCACAGATCTGGGGAAGGGTACCAACACATTTCTGCAGCATTGAAGGTCCCCAAGAACACAGTGGCCTCCATCATTCTTAAATGGAAGATGTTTGGAACCACCAAGACTCTTCCTAGAGCTGGCTGCCTGGGCCAAATTGAACAGCAATCATGGGGGAAAGGCCTTGGTCAGGGAGATGACCGAGAACCCGATGGGCACTCTGACAGAGCTTCAGAGTTCATCTGTGGGGATGGGAGAAGCTTCCAGAAGGACAACCATCTCTGCAGCACCCCACCAATCAGGCCTTTATGGTAGAGTGCCAGACAGAAGCCACTCCTCAGTAAAAGGCACATGACAGCCCGCTTGGAGTTTGCCAAAAGGCACCAAAACACTCTCCGACCATGAGAAACAAGATGCTCTAGTCTGATGAAACCAAGATTGAACTCTTTGGCCTGAATGCCAAGCTTCGCGTCTGGAGGAAACCTGGCACCATCCCTACAGTGAAGCATGGTGGTGGCAGCATCATGCTGTCAGGATGTTTTTCAGAAGCAGGGACTGGGAGACTAGTTAGGATTGAGGGAAAGATGAACGGAGAAAAGTACAGAGAGATCCTTGAGAAAAGCATGCTCCAGAGCGCTCAGGACCTCAGACTGGGGCGAAGGTTCATTTTCCAACAGGACAATGAACCTAAGTTCACAGCCAAGACAATGCAGGAGTGGCTTCGGTACAAGTCTCTGAATGTCCTTGAGTGGCCCAGCCAGACCCCAATCTAACATCTCTGGAGAGACCTAAAAATTGCTGCTCCTCATCCAACCTGACAGAGCTTGAGAGGATCTGCAGATAAGAATGGGAGAAACTTCCCAAATACAGGTGTGCTAAGCTTGTAGCGTCATACCCAAGATAGCAAACACTTCTAAAAACCTGTTTTTGCTTTGTCATTATGGGGGTATTATGTGTGTATATTGATGAAGGGGAAAAAAACAATTTATTACATTTTAGAATAAGGCTGTGACCTAACACAAGTCTGAATACTTTTCGAGGCACTGTATGAATTGTCTGTAAATTGTAACTCTTGGTGACTTTCCAATATACACTGAGTATACCAAAGATTAGAAACACATTCCCAATATTGAGTTGCACCCCCCACCCTTTTGCCCTCAGAAGAGCCTCAATTCATCTGGACATGGACTTCACTAAGTGTTGAAAGCGTTCCACAGGGATGCTGGCTCCAATACTTCCCACAGTGGTGTCAAGTTGACTGGATGTCCTTTGGGTGGTTTTCTTGATACACACGGGAAACTGAGTGTGAAAAACCCAGCAGCGCTGCAGTTCTTGACACAAACCGGTGCGCCTGGCACACACTACCATACCCCTGTTCAAAGGCACTTAGATATTTTGTCTTGCCCATTCACTCTCTGAATGGCACACACACACAATCTGTCTCAATTGTCTCAAGGCTTCCTTCTTTAATGTGTACCCTCCCCTTCATCTACACTATTGAGGTGGATTTAACAAGTGACTTCAATAAGGGATCAGTCTTAGGTTCTATTATTCGAGTAAGAACTCGACGGACACTAGGAAAGCTTAAACCAAGTTTATTCTTCCCAGAGGGTCAATACAGCCGCATGAGACAAAGTCATGGTTCCACCCGTGGTAGTATACATACCCCACTTTGGATGGGAGTCTCCTCGTTATCGCCAAACATTGCATCGTTATTGCTAGGCAGGGAGCTGAGTGATATGGGCCTTAAACGGTTTCTGCCCTTATCAGTACTGCCACGTGATCGTTTCCCCTGCACTCAGCCCCTCCCAAGCTTCATTATGGCAACCCTCACGTGTCTCTTTTATAACTAATGATTAATAATAGTTAGAGCTCTAAAACCAAACCTATCAATAGCTTTCACCTAGATTCACTTGGTCAGAACTATTTGAATGTTATTTTATTTATTTAATGTCCTTGTCTATAACTGTTCTGTACTTGGTCATGTATTTGTACATTTTATGTGGACCCCAGAAAGAGTAGCTGCTGCATGTTGCAGTAGCTAATGGGCATCCTAATAAACTAAACTAAACATTGCCTCACTTGAAGCCTGACCTAAAGTTAGTGTGCTTTTGCCTGACATCAGCAGAACGGTTAAGGCTAGAAACAAAATTCAGGTATGGGATTGTTCAATAGACACTCTTGATGAACGCAAGCCAACATCTCACCATGTGAAATTAACTCTTCACTGAGAAAACTTGGCCCCACAGAGAACAAGGCCTTTCTTCCATAGAAAAAAGCATTGCCTATAGCCCTCACATAACCATGCTTACTGTGGCAACAGGAAATGGCTTAATTCGTCCTCAACATGGTGCTTCATTCTCTCCCTGCAATTACACAAAAACATTGTATTCCATCCTTTGTAGAACGATCAATTATTTACGTAAAGTGCATTGTTAAATAGTGTCCCCTAGAGGCAGTACATTGAAGTACAGCTTCCTGTGATTACAGGAAGTAACATAATTGAGGGTCATATGGGTGGTTTCAAAAGGTTAAAAAGATTGATCCTTCCCAGATTTTACATATTTGTGACCGGGGACCGTCATGACCCGAAATTTGAAGTCAATCGACCCAAAGTATTTTTTGATCTCCATTGGACACAATAATCTTGCAGTTCTAGAAGCTTAAAGGCTTGTTAAAATGAATTCTGAAGAGGGTATTGGTCTTTTTTTTTAGATGGATTGTCTGTGTTTGTCTGTCTGTCTGTCTTTCTGTCTGCCTACCTGCCTGCGTCTGTCTGTCTGCATCTGTCTCTCTGTTTTCCTGCTTGCCTGTCTGTTTGCCTGTCTTTGCCTGAGTTTTTCACCAATTTACCCATTGCAGCTGTATCACCAACTTTTTTTGCCTTGAATGCAATGCATTGACTTATGCGTCAATGTCCTTGACACATATTTATGAGTGAATATCCTGTCTGTGGAGGTTGGAGGGAGAGAGAGATAGGAAGAGGGGGAGGGAGAGAAAGAATGAGGGAGAGATAGTGGAGGGAGGAGAGCGAGAAGAGGGAGAGAGAAGGGGAAGAGGGAGGGAGGGGGAGAGAGAAAGGGAGAGGGTGAAGGAGGGAGGGGGAAGAGAGAGGAGGGAGGGGAGAGAGTATGCATGTCTGTCTGCCTGCCGGTCTATCTGTCTGTCTGTCTGCCTGTCTTCCTGTGTTTCTGTCTGTGTGTCTTGTCTGTCTGCCTACCTGTCTGTGTGTCTGTCTTTCCGCCTCTCTGTCTGGGAGGAGGAAGTGAGAGAAGAGGGAGAGAGAGAAGGGGGAGAGTGAGGAAAGGGGATAGAGAAAGGGAGAGGGGGAAGTAGGAATGGGGAGAGAGAGGAAAGAAGGGAGATAGAGGGAGACAAAGAAAGAGAGAGAGGCAGAAGAGAGGGTGGAGAGAGGGGGAGAGGTTTGACGTGGTAAAAGAAGGGGGAGGGAGAGAGAAGAGAAGAGAAAGGGGGATAAATATGAGGTTGAGAGAAAGAGGGGGGCATGGAGAAGGAGGTGGGAGAGAGAAGAGAGATGGGGAGAAGGGTGAATTAGAGGAAAGAGAGAGCAATGTCTGTCTATTTGTGAGTCTCATCTTTTCATATTTTCCCATTGACTGGAATGTATTGGCATAAGCTTCAATTGGTTGTCACTCATATTTTCCCCACTGACTGCTATGTATTGACATAAGTGTCAAAGTTGTCCTGGTACATGTGGATTAGTGATGTGTGGGTTGACTCATATCATATTGTGTGGATGAAGGGCGGTGAGTGGCAGGCGGGTTGAACAATACCTTAAAAAATCCATACATTTATCATTATTGTGCAATTTATATCTATAGGATACAATGAGGTTTTTCCTTCATTATTTTAGGTAATCTGGCATTAGTGTGTATGCCTAATATTTAGGGCCTATAACTGTAGCCTACACGCCAATCATCAAATGCTTTTGGGACACAGACACCTCACTGATTTTAGTCTTCTAACAAGATAATGTTTTTTCATGTCATTTGCACATTAACTAAACCATGCCCCTAATGAGGTCAGAATCAAATCAAATGTTATTTGTCACATACACATGGTTAGCAGATGTTAATGCGAGTGTAGCGAAAAGCTTGTGCTTCTAGTTCCGACAATGCAGTAATAACCAACGAGTAATCTAACCTAACAATTTCACAACAACTACCATATACACACAAGTGTAAAGGGATGAAAAATATGTACATAACGATATATGAATGAGTGATGGTACAGAACGGCATAGAGAAGATGCAGTAGATGGTATTGAGTACAGTATATACATATGAGATGAGTAATGTAGGGTATGTAAACATATAAAAGTGGCATTGTTTAAAGTGGCTAGTGATACATGTATTACATAAAGATGGCAAGATGCAGTAGATGGTATAGAGTACTGTATATACTTATGAGATGAGTAATGTAGGGTATGTAAACATTATATTAAGTGGCATAGTTTAAAGTGGCTAGTGATACATGTATTACATAAAGATGCAGTAGATTATATAGAGTACAGTATATACATATACATATGAGATGAGTAATGTAAGGTATGTAAACATTATATTAAGTGGCATTGTTTAAAGTGTCTAGTGATACATTTTTTACATACATTTTTCCAATATTAAAGTGGCTAAAGTTGAGTCAGTATGTTGGTAGCAGCCACTCAATATTAGTAGTGGCTGTTTAACAGTCTGATGGCCTTGAGATAAAAGCTGTTTTTCAGTCTCTCGGTCCCTGCTTTGATGCACCTGTACTGACCTCGCCTTCTGGATGATAGCAGGGTGAACAGGTAGTGGCTCGGGTGGTTGTTGTCCTTGATGATCTTTATGGCCTTCCTGTGACATCGGGTGGTGTAGGTGTCCTGGAGGGCAGGTAGTTTGCCCCCGGTGATGCGTTGTGCAGACCTCACTACCCTCTGGAGAGCCTTACGGTTGTGGGCGGAGCAGTTGCCGTACCAGGCGGTGATACAGCCCGACAGGATGCTCTCGATTGTGCACCTGTAAAAGTTTGTGAGTGATTTTGGTGACAAGCTGAATTTCTTCAGCATCCTGAGGTTGAAGAGGTGCTGCTGCGCGTTCTTCAACACGCTGTCTGTGTGGGTGGACCAATTCAGTTTGTCAGTGATGTGTACGCCGAGGAATTTAAAACTTACTACCCTCTCCACTACTGTCCCGTCAATGTGGATAGAGGGGTGCTCTCTCTGATTATCTCCTTTGTTTTGTTGACGTTGAGTGTGAGGTTATTTTCCGGACACCACACTCCGAGGGCCCTCACCTCCTCCTTGTAGGCCGTCTCGTTGTTGTTGGTAATCAAGCCTACCACTGCATCTGCAAACTTGATGATTGAGTTGAAGGCGTGCATGGCCACGCAGTCATGGGTGAACAGGGAGTACAGGAGAGGGCTCAGAACGCACCCTTGTGGGTCCCCAGTGTTGAGGATCAGCGGGGTGGAGATGTTGTTACCTACCCTCATCACCTGGGGGCGGCTCGTCAGGAAGTCCAGTCGCACAGGGCGGGGTCGAGAGCTTGATGCTGAGTTTGGAGGGTACTATGGTGTTAAATGCTGAGCTGTAGTCGATGAACAGCATTCTCACGTAGGTATTCCTCTTGTCCAGATGGGTTAGGGCAGTGTGCAGTGTGGTTGCGTCGTCTGTGGACCTATTGGGGCGGTGAGCAAATTGGAGTGGGTCTAGGGTGTCAGGTAGGGTGGAGGTGATATGGTCCTTGACTAGTCTCCCAAAGCACTTCATGATGATTGAAGTGAGTGCTACGGTGCAGTAGTCATTTAGCTCAGTTACCTTAGCTTTCTTGGGAACAGGAACAATGGTGGCCCTCTTGAAGCATGTGGGAACAGCAGACTGGGATAAGGATTGATTGAATATGTCCGTAAACACACCAGCCAGCTGGTCTGTGCATGCTCTGAGGACGCGGCTGGGGGTGCCGTCTGGGCCTGCAGCCTTGCGAGGGTTAGCACGTTTAAATGTTTTACTCACGTCGGCTGCAGTGAAGGAGAGTCTGCAGGTTTTGGTAGCGGGCCGTGTCAGTGGCACTGTATTGTCCTCAACGTGAGCAAAGAAGTTGTTTAGTCTGTCTGGGAGCAAGACATCCTGGTCCACAACGGGGCTGGTTTTCTTTTTGTAGTCCGTGATTGACTGTAAACCCTGCCACATACCTTGTGTCTGAGCCATTGAATTGTGACTCTACTTTGTCTCTATACTGACGCTTAGCTTGTTTGATTGCCTTGAGGAGGGAATAGCTACACTGTTTGTTTTCGGTCATGTTTCCGGTCACCTTGTCCTGGTTAAAAGCAGTGGTTCGCGCCTTCAGTTTCACACGAATGCTGCCATCAATCCACAGTTTCTGGTTTGGGAATGTTTTAACAGTTGCTGTGGGTACGACATCGCCGATGCACTTGCTAATAAACTCGCTCACCGAATCAGCATATTCATCAATGTTGTTGTTTGACACAATGCGGAACATATCCCAATCCACGTGATCGAAGCAATCTTGAAGCATGGAATCAGATTGGTCGGACCAGCGTTGAACAGACCTGAGCGCGGGAGCTTCCTGTTTTAGTCTCTGTCTATAGGCAGGGAGCAACAAAATGGAGTCATGGTCAGCTTTTCCAAAAGGAGGGCAGGGAGGGCCTTATATGCGTCGCGGAAGTTCTCCACCCCTCCCGATCCATGTGTAACAAGCAGGCATATCTTGCCAGTCCACTAGGGACTTTTGTCTCATGTAAGTGTGTATGTGTATTCTGTGTTATTATTTAGTTAGTTAGTTAGTAAATAAACAATTAAATCAATTTGTGTAGCACTGAATAATCAGAAAGGCTGGGGTTCTTGTGGATTCAAGAGGTCTACAACGTTCAGAGGTTATGATTAATAAGTGACTGTTATTGATGTACGAGATATCTATATATCTTTAGAGTTTAATTCAGGAGATGGTACCTCGTTAAACAACTTTTCCCGTGGTTCCCCAAATTCCTAATGAGTTAATTGTTATATTATTAATTTAATTGAGTAACAATTAAACATAGTTAGTTTATTTGATAAATAACAGTCATCAGATTAATAGTCACGTCACGACACACTTCAGCACTCTGTAGTCCCGTTCTGTGAGCTTGTGTGACCTACCACTTCGCGGCTGAGCCGTTGTTGCTCCTAGACATTCCCACTTCACGAAAACAGCACTTACAGTTGCCCGGGGGGAGCTCGAACTGACGTGTTGGAAAGGTGGTATCCTATGACGGTGCCATGTTGAAAGTCACTGAGCTCTTGAGTAAGGCCATTCTACTGCCAATGTTTGTCTATGGGGATTGCATGGCTGTGTGCTCAATTTTATACACCTGTCAGTATCGGGTGTGGTTGAAATAGCCGAATCTGCTAATTTGAAGTGGTGTCCACATACTTTTGTATATATAGTGTACAAAAGTAGCTTGAAAGGGCAGCTCGAACGTAGGCAAACTTTTGGGTGAAGAAATATGATTAATTTATTTCAACATCTTGAGAGAATGTGAATGCACAGTTAGCACCTCTACAGAAGGTATCTTTATCAGCATCATAAAAGCTGATAGTATTTAAACCACATAAAATATGCATCCAATTCGAACGGAAATCCTATCAGAAACATGTTGAGTAGTTTTCACAGCTTTCTATTTCATTACAACTGGTAAAACTGATTTTAGGACATTTTTAACAGCCATTTTTTGTTATTACTTTTTCTTGCCAGGTTCCTGAATGTCTTTGCTCTGCGAAAGAAACAGAGAAACTTTACCAATGTCAACTAGATTCGAAACATTCTATTGGTCTATGACATTATCTCTCGTGAGCAATGGTTTATATAGTCTTCTATGGCAACGTATAATGGCAGAAGAGAAGTTGAATGCATCTTATTATTGTCACGTTCTGACCTTTATTTTCCTTTGTTTTGTCTTTATTTAGTATGGTCAGGGCGTGAGTTGGGGTGGGCAGTCTATGTTTTGTGTTTCTATGTTTAGGTTTCTGTTTCGGCCTAGTATGGTTCTCAATCAGAGGCAGGTGTCGTTAGTTGTCTCTGATTGAGAATCATACTTAGGTAGCCTGGGTTTCACTGTTGGTTTGTGAGTGTTTGTTTCCGTGTCTGTCACCACACGGGAATGTTTCGGTTTGGTTTTCGGTCATATTTATTGTTTTGTATTTCTTAGTGTTCAGTTTATGTTTTATAATAAACGATATGGACACTTACCACGCTGCATTTTGGTCCGATCCCTGCTACACCTCCTCTTCAGACGAAGAGGAGGAAATCTGCCGTTAGAATTATAGACAAGTTGACAAAGAAATAGCCTACCAAAATGTAGAAAATTATACGTAGAAAAACATCTAAATCAGGCAACAAAGCAATATTGCACCCCAGGCCTCAGATTTTTAGTCGGGGGTTGCAGATGGGTTATTAGCAATTGCGGACAGGTGTGGGTAAATAAACAGCTAACCACTAATGTGCATGTCTCATTGCTTGACTGTATTCTAGCCTATGATGAGTCACATGTTCTATATGTACTCTCCAATTCTGAAAATCCCTCCTGCACTGACTGAGATACCTGAATGTGAACAGCTAGATACTCTCTAAGTACTATACCTGACATATAGAGATTGTGAGGACTTTCTGTTTCCTAGGCTGGTATGGGGGGATATCAGTATCTAACAAGGGCATCCTCAGGAGGTGAGGATATGAACCTGGGGTCCAAGCTCTGTGGGCTGCAGTGCATGGGGCACATTCACCACTCTCTTGAACCAATCTTATCAAACGAGTTTGAAACTTTACAACAATAAGATATGTTTCAATATGAACATCCACACATGGCCTGTCTTCCCTATAGGCCTATATTAAAATACAACAAAATGCAAACAATACCTTTGTTGTTCGTCTTATGTCAATCACCCGCTGAAGTTTATAGTTTACCCACCTTTTTTTTTTACCATCACTGATAAGTATGCAGAATCGTAAGTAATATTCAAATAATTAACGCAAATGTGATAATATGATCAACTGTGTGCTCCATTGATGCGTGTTTGTGCGGAGCTTGATTAGTCATAACTAGAAATAGAAATGTGAACGTTACATAATTTGAGAAAAGAGATCTATGTAATGAGTTGATGATTTTATGCAATTCATCATTACAACTGACTGAACAGTCGCTTATGCTACGTGTCAGTGTGAATCGTTTCTCATATTTCTTCCCTATCAGGGGAATAACAGTACAATTGTATAGCTAATAGGCTATATTTTTTTAGATAAACTGAGGTGAACGAACCTATAGCAGCCAATCTCAGAACCTAGAACCAAATATTGTTCGCACTAGTCTGTTAGACTAATGGTTCACAAAACGTTTTTTTGTCTAGGACACCATTTGGAGACAGCCACATGGGTCATTCTGGCCTACCATTTAGGACTGAGACACTTTGGGTTCTGGAGCACCATTTGGTAAGCACTGCTGTACCACTAGGTTACCTTGAGCCCCAGCAGCAGGCTTGTTGTGCTGACACTGCTTTCCCAGGTCTGGGGCCAGCTCACAGCCATTACCCATGCTAGCAGACATCAGGCCCAGCAGACAGCAGTCACAACACATCTGGGAGATGGGGAAGAGAAAGGGCATGTATCTAAAATGTTACTTACACAGTATGTATCTCAAAATGCCAGTACATGTACAGTAGACACGTATGCATTAAAGCATAACTGAATTTGACAACCTATTTCAATCATTGAAAACGGCACTTGACATCTGAACTCGAGAACCAACTTCTATTGTTGAAAACTACAAGTGACATCGACATCAGTCAGAAACATTTATTCCAGTCACAAAATTGACTAAAAGGTGCAAGTAGGTTAATTTTAGTCATAAAGTAGTATCTTCCAAAACTGAGTTTTGTGAGATTTGAGTACAAGAGTTTGTCAGGACTTACTTGAGGGTTAGGTTTGATTTCGACAATGCCCACTAATACAGGAAAAACAGCCCACTTGCCCACTAACACAGGATAAACAGCTGCGGTGATTGCGCTCTATCAGATTGTACCACAGAACACACAGACAGTGAGACAGACCTGCCCAGCAGCGCAGCAGATCGGACTTTGTTAACATAATGCAAGAGGTCACACATTTATTTTGGAGAAATACTGCACCAAACACCTAAGCTAAAATTGTGCAACTAAAGCCTCCTCGGCAAAAAAAACGTCAACATTTATTATTGAGTTCTTGTTTAATCTTAGATTCATTCGGACTATTTTGAGGATGTGATACTGGTTTTGTTCCTATGGTGTTTCATGGGGAACAAACATAAGTAGCTACCACATCGAACCACACCCCCAAGATTGAAATCACGAGCAACAGGAAAACATGGGAAATCGATGCGTTCAGTCGCTCATTAAAAGGGTAGACTCAGAGACAAGTGAGTGAGGATGGAAGAAAAAGCTGTATTGGTATATGTTGTAGAGGAAGAGGTGCTACAGTAAGTAAACAAGGAGGAAGGTGATTGAGAGAGAGTTCCAATACACAGTCACACACCTTGGTAGTCTTTGTTTCACAGGGGTCCCCATGGGTAAAAGGTACCACACAGGCCCCCTGTTCTTTGGCCAGGTTGATGCCGCTGGTACACAATTTGTCCCCTACTACAGCCGAACAACACTGCTCCTGAGCTATCCTGTTAGACCACAGAAAAGTGAAGAGCAGAACAATTCAGGTGGTGTGAGGAGAGGAAAGGATACTGTCTTCAGTCAGAAAAAGGCCGTACCATGTGTGCTCTAGGTGTCTTCCCCACTGCAATTTTCACCTCCTACCACAGAGCTTTTTACAGGCACCCAGCAGCCCGGTGGTCCCTTAGGAGGGCTCCATGGCTACAATTAGGTCCTGTACATGGGGCCTATGTGGCAATCTGCCCAACTGGGTTGAGGGTTGTGGGGGGTTGTAGGGGAGTGGGTGGTAGTGGGAGGTAATAGAGGAAGAGTGATGGGGGTTGGCAGGGGGAGTGGTTGGGGTTGAGTTATTTTAATGACGCCATCATCTCTCAACAGGCATACAACTACGCCTCTGTGCATCCCATTATGAATGCAGTAACAATGCCCAATAAAGTATTAGCACTATAACATCTAATTATCTAACCATTCCTGGACTGTCCTAGATTTCTTCATGTACTTCCCTACCAACAAGGGCCTCTGATAAACTGGGTCACACAGGTTGCAGGCACATACATACTGTCCTCCTGAAAACAAGGTGTTACTTTTACCTACCTGCAGATGTGAGAGGCAGCGATTAGAGGGAGGACTGTACAGTCTTGTTCACCCAGAGCTTGGCCCCTCCCATCCTGACAGCAGTCCTTCAACGTGGGCCAATGGTACTCTGGGTGCTCTGGCCAAGTTTATGTGGGGTGAGAACATGGTGAGAAAGGTTTTGACAAATGAGGTGGAGGGGAGGTAAATAAACAGCAATTAATTATATAGCTAAGCCTAGTCAGCAAATGTAGACTATATACAAGGCATACCTGAACATACTTTTCTACATATACAAAATAATCTAGGTCCATTTCATAATTCAAAAGGTGTAACCTGTCACGGTTTCGATGAGTAGTGGGTGGAGAAGTCAGGCGCAGAGAGCAGGGTAGTTCACAAGATGTGGATTTTTATTTTCCCCCCAAAAAACAGAGAGACGGTCACGCCACACACACAAGGGCGCGTAAAGACCCAGTCCAAACAACAGGACGAAACTGACCGGAAAAATAAATACCATAAAATAATCACACACCATAAACAGAAAAACAAGCCCGCACAAAAGCCGGCGGGCCTACTGGGTTTAAATAGCCCACAATCAAAACCTAAACACAAAACGGGTGCAACTAATCAGACACAACTAAATGAAACAGAAAAGGGGATTGGTGGCAGCTAGTAGGCCGGCGACGACGACCGCCACCCGAACAGGAAGAGGCACCCTCTTCGGCGGGATTCATGACAGTACCCCCCCCCCCCCCCCCCCCCCCCCCCCACCCTGGCCTCGAGGGCGACCCCGGAGGGCGAGGCACAGGGCGATCCGGGTGGAGGCGGTGGAAGTCCCTCAAGAGGGAAGGATCCAAAATGTCCCCCACCGGTACCCAGCACCTCTCCCCCGGACCGTACCCCTCCCAGTCCACGAGGTACTGCAGGCCCCTCACCCGGCGTCTCGAGTCCAGAATAGCTCGTACTGTGTATACCGGGGACCCCTCGATGTCCAGAGGGGGCGGAGGGACCTCCAGCACCTCACCTTCTTGTTGGGGACCAGCTACCACCGGCCTGAGGAGAGACACATGAAACGAGGGGTTAATGCGATAGTAAGAGGGAAGTTGCAATCTTTAACACACCTCGTTTATCCTCCTCAGGACTTTAAATGGCCCCACACACTGCGGCCCCAGCTTCCGGCAGGGCAGGCGGAGGGGCAGGTTTCGGGTCGAGAGCCAGATCCTGTCCCCTGGTGCGAACACAGGGGCCTCACTGCGGTGGCGGTCAGCGCTCTTCTTCTGCCGTCCACCGGCCTGCTTGAGAGAGCCCTGGACTGCCCGCCAGGTCTTCCTAGAGCGCTGTACCCACTCCTCCACTGAAGGAGCTTCGGTCTGACTCTGATGCCATGGAGCCAGGACCGGCTGGTAGCCCAGCATGCATTGGAATGGCGACATGTTCGTGGAAGAGTGACGGAGTGAGTTCTGGGCCAACTCCGCCCATGGGACGTACCTCGCCCATTCTCCTGGCCGGTCTTGGCAATACGACCTCAGAAACCTACCCACTTCCTGGTTCACTCTCTCCACCTGCCCATTACTCTCGGGGTGATAACCAGAGGTCAGGCTGACCGAGACCCCCAGTCGCTCCATAAACGCCCTCCAAACCCGGGACGTGAACTGGGGACCTCGATCAGATACGATGTCCTCCGGCACCTCGTAGTGCCGGAAGACGTGGGTAATTAGAGCCTCCGCAGTCTGTAGGGCCGTAGGGAGACCAGGCAATGGAAGGAGACGGCAGGACTTAGAGAACCGATCCACAACGACCAGAATGGTAGTGTTCCCCTGAGATGGGGGAAGATCAGTAAGAAAGTCCACCGATAGATGAGACCAGGGCCGTTGTGGAACCGGGAGGGGCTGTAACTTCCCTCTAGACAGGTGCCTAGCAGCCTTACTCTGGGCGTACACCGAACAGGAGGAGACATAGAGACTCACGTCCTTGGCTAAGGTGGACCACCAGTATTTCCCCCTAAGACCCCGCACTGTCCTCGCAATCCCCGGATGGTAGTGTGTGAGCCCACCGAATCAATTGATCATGGACACCGCGGCACGTACCTGAGACCGGTCGGAAACTGTGAAGGTGCAGGTTCCAACCGCAACGCCCGCTCAATGTCCACGTCTACCTCCCATACCACCGGAGCCACCAGCCTAGAGGCTGGAAGGATGGGGGTAGGATCGATGGACCGGTCCTCAGTGTCATAGAGACGGGACAGCGCGTCGGCCTTAGTGTTAAGGGAACCTGGTCTATAAGAGATCGTAAATCTAAATCGTGTAAAGAACATGGCCCACCTAGCCTGACGCGGATTCAGTCTCCTCGCTGCCCGGATATACTCCAGATTGCGGTGGTCAGTCCAGATGAGAAAAGGGTGCTTAGCCCCCTCAAGTCAGTGTCTCCACACCTTCAGGGCTTTTACCACAGCCAGCAACTCCCGGTCCCCCACATCATAGTTCCGCTCCGCCGGACCCACCTTCTTAGAAAAGAAAGCACTTCGGTGGCGTACCCGAGCGCTGTGACAGCACGGCTCCAACCCCAGCCTCGGACGCTTCCACCTCCACTATGAATGCTAACGAAGGGTCCGGATGCGCCAACACGGGCGAGTCAGTAAACAGCGCCTTCAACTGGTTGAAAGCTCCATCTGCCTCGGCCGACCACCGTAGACGCACCGGCCCCCCCTTCAGCAGTGAGGTAATAGGTGCCGCCAATTGGCCAAAATCCCGGATAAACCTCCGGTAGTAATTGGCAAACCCTAAAAACCGCTGCACCTCCTTTAGCGTGGTCGGAGTCGGCCAATTACGCACAGCGTTAACGCGGTCACACTCCATCACCACCCCCGAGGTGGAAATGCGATAACCCAGGAAGGAAACGGCTCGTTTGGAGAATACACATTTCTCAGCCTTGACGAATAGGTCATGCTCCAGCAGTCACCCAAGTACCTTGCGTACTAGGGAGACATGCGAGACGCGTGTGGCAGAATAGATCAAGATGTCATCAATGTATACCACCACACCCTGCCCGTGCAAGTCCCTGAGAATCTCATCTACAAAGGATTGAAAGACGGCTGGAGCATTCTTTAACCCATACGGCATGACGAGGTACTCATAGTGGCCTGATGTGGTACTAAACGCTGTTTTCCACTTGTCTCCCTCCCGAACACGCACCAGATTATACGCGCTCCTGAGGTCCAGTTTTGTGAAAACCGCGCTCCGTGGAATGATTCCACCACCATATCGATGAGAGGTAGCGGATAACTAAATCCCACTGTGATCGAATTTTGATCCTCGATGATCAATGCACGGACGCAGTCCTCCCTCCCTTTTCTTCACAAAAAAGAAACTCGAGGAGACGGGTGACATGGAGGGCCGAATGTACCCCTGTCTCAGAGATTCCGTGACATATGTCTCCATAGCCAACGTCTCCTCCTGTGACAATGGGTACACGTGACTCCTGGGAAGTGCAGCGTTCTCCTGGAGGTTTATCACGCAATCCCCCCGTCGATGGGGTGGTAATTTGGTCGCCTTCTTTTTACAAAAAGCGATAGCCAAATCTGCATATTCTGGGGGAATGCGTACAGTGGAAACCTGGTCTGGACTCTCCACCGACGTGGCACCGATGGAAACTCCTAAACACCTACCTGAACACTCCTCTGACCACCCCTGAAGAGCCCTGTCTCCAGGAAATGAGGGGATTGTGAATAGCCAGCCAGGAAATCCCCAACACCACTGGAAACGCAGGTGAATCAATAAGGTAGAAACTGATTCGCTCCCTATGATCCCCCTGCGTTACCATGTCCAGCGGAATCGTGGCCTCCCTGACCAGCCCTGACCCTAACAGTCGGCTACCTAAGGAGTGCACGGGGAAAGGTGGGTCTATCTGCACCAACGGAATACCCAACTTACGGGCGAGTCCTCGATCCATAAAACTCTCAGCTGCGCCTGAATCGACGAGCGCCTTATGCTGGAGAGAGGGAAAAAACACAGGGAAAAAAATAAAATAAAAACATGTGACCAACAAGGAGCTCTGGGTGAGTTTGGTGCCTACTCACCTGGGGTGGCCGAGAAGTGTTCCGCCTGCCATATCAACTCCCAGACGGACTCCTCCAGCACCAGTGCGAAGTGTGTCCTCTCCGGCCGCAGTAGGTGCCACCTCCTCTGGTCCCTCTAGGTGCAGCTCCTCCCAACTCCATCGGAGTTGGAGCCGGAGGGCTGGGAGGTGGAATTGACAGGACCCCCTCTGAACGCCCGCGGGCAGCTAGCAGGTTGTCCAGTCGGATTGACATGTCTATAAGCTCGTCGAGGGAGAGTGTGGTGTCCCGACAAGCTAGCTCCCTGCGGACGTCCTCCCGGAGGCTGCATCGGTAGTGGTCCATCAGAGCCCTGTCATTCCACCCCGCACCAGCAGCCAAGGTCTGGAACTCCAAGGCGAAGTCCACTGGCTCCAGGTCATCTATAAGTCTTTGCTAGGTAAAGCCCCGCATTATCTCAGCTCACTGGTCACCATAGCAGCACCCACCCGTATCACGCACTCCAGCAGGTATATCAGCAAGTATATATACCAAAGCCAACACCTGCTTTGGCCGCCTTTCCTTCCAGTTCTCTACTGCCAATGACTGGAACGAAAAGCAAAAATCACTGTTGGAGACTTATATCTCCCTCACTAACTTTAAGCATCTGAGCAGCTTACCGATCGCTGCAGCTGTACACAGTCCATCTGTAAATAGCCTATCCAACTACCTACCTCATCCCCATATTGTTTTTTAAATATTTTGCACACCAGTATCTCTACTTGCACATCATCGTCTGCACATCCATCACTCCAGTGTTAATTTGCTAAATTGTAATTACTTCGCTACCATGGCCTATTTATTGCCTTACCTCCTTACGCCATTTGCACACACTGTATATTGATCTTTTCTATTGTGTTATTGACTGTGTGTTTTTTTATTCCATGTGTAACTCTGTGTTGTTGTTTGTGTCGCACTGCTTTGCTTTATCTTGGGCAGGTCGCAGTTGTAAATGAGAACGTGTTCTCAACTGGCCTACCTGGTTAAATAAAGGTTAAATAAAAAAATAAAAACACTGACTAACACCACTGATTTCTCTATGCTAGCTACCACAATTAATAGCCCAGTGTTAATTTGCTTAGATCACTGAACACAACAGGCATCTACTTAAGACAGGCTTCAATGTGAGCCAGGCATCTATTTTCCTTAATCCACACAGTTTTTGCTCATTTGCATATTTAATTGTTTAATTCCAGCATTCACTTCCAGCATTTTAATACATTTCTTCATTTCCTACACTGTGTTATCATGTACACATTGTGTCAAGTTTCTTTTCTCTTAGTATGCCTCTGTTAAAAAAAATATTTAAAAAACTTTTGGACAGAATCATTATTCTCCTTGACAGTGCATTTTCGTCAGTCCTTAATTTCGCCAATAGAAGGCGATCGGGCGATTTTTGGGGGTCTGTACTCCGGAAGTTGTTGGCTGTTTTTGGTCATTGATGAAACCTCTGTAAACAATTCATTTAGACCCTACGTTTCTTTGAAAGGGCCGTTTATTTGCTGAAATGTGTGCCATTGCCTGGCTATTAAAAGGGACAGGCGGATATTTGAGACAGCGTTTAATTCAAGTTTTATTGTATGCTACCAGCTATACCAACAGGAGTTAGCATTTAGCAGTCACTTCTAAACCGAAAAGGGACTACTTCTAAATGTTATGCAGCCAAATAAATCCAAATCAGACTTTAGTAACCAGTGGGCCTGTTACAATACATCAATCATGACGGATTTGACGAATATGCACTTTGTTAGATCAGATTTGTTGACTGTGCACCAATCTGGCAACCTTCTTCTATCCCCCAAAGTCTGCTTTCCAGTGACCTCTTTACGGCATCTATTGAAGTCTTGTGGTGGCATGAGGGGCCGTTGTACAAAACAAAGTCTTCATCGATTGGATCATCTCTAACCAATCAAGAGTATCAAAGTCAATTACACATTTTCTAACTGGATGCTTTATCCACGTGTGTTCTGACTCTGGCCCAAACCATCGGTTTCTGGACCAATCAGACGGCCCCGAATGCGTTTGCATTCGGTGAAGGGTTGGGGGGGTAATCAGATCCAGACTGATAGTGGAGAAGAAATAACGTCCGTGGCCTTAACGTTTGGCCAGACCAAGTCTGGGTAGCCAGGCAACAAGAAAACATGCAAAAAGGAAAAGTGAGCGCTACAGTTTGGTTCTCTTTACATGCCAAAAATCAAGCAGCACCATTCGAGAACACTGCACTTTCATTTTACATCCCAGTAATCTAGACAGTCTTAAAGGTAGACTCAGAAAAATGACATTGCCACCAGCAGCACAGCAGATACTGAGATGAGCGGATGCAAGACTTCGCTCTCACACAGTATCTGCTCATGTACACAGTTCACTTCACCGTAGCCAGGGCATCAAAACAGCGGAGAAGTTGAGCCGCACGCTCTTAGATGTCGCTGAAATTGACCCACTATGCTGTTTGCCTTTTGCATCTGTTATATCACTGAGTCCACCTTTCAGAATACCTCCTTAACAATGTTCTGTACAAGAGTAGCCTGGAATTGAACTAAATTATAACACAACTATACATAAAAGTTTTTTAAATGATTGACCTTTATCAAAAACTTTGAGTTAAGACGTGATGTAGGGCTATGGTTTTCATGGAGTTCTGTCTTTACAGTTATTTTTCTTTAGAGTTGGATAAATAATATCACGTACATGATTTTAAATATACAGTATTATATGGCATTCATCTTTACAAAAGCCAACATGGAAAATTGCAGACAACTTACCAATAATAATGGACATTATTTGTGTGTTATGATTGTTATTGTAGCAAGTTCATCAGTTACAGCATGATTGTAACTTCTCAATCCCAGCAGACCGAACAGTCTGTGCATTATCAGCTCATACATGTAGCTACATTGCTTTGTAACAAGACAAACATTTGTGCATTCATTGTCCATCTCTGTACCCTGTTAAACGTCCCAGGTTTCTCGGTTTCTTTATTTATTATTGAAAATCATATCAAAAAGTGTATGACGCAGCAAAGAGGTCACCCTGTATTTTCAGACAACAGAACCAATAGATAATTCTAAAAGCTTTATTGTCCGGCCAATTTACAGTGGAAGAACAAGAATCATTCCTCTTCTGCTTCGTCTCGCATTTCTTCAGTCGTCCCCTCATTTTCTATGGCTAAACCTGCAGCAGGGCTGGTGTCAGGAGGGTTGTCTGGGGTTTCCGAGAGGGGTTGGGGGGCCTCCTCGCAGGGAAGGTTGTCTCGGGTATCTGAGAGGGGTTGAGTAGCATCCTTGCTGGGAAGGTTGGGTGATGATGCACCCCTTGTTGATGGATCTACTGGTTCTGTAGCATCAGAAGGTGGTGAGTCTCCTTTCACTGGAGAAGTCTCTTCCCCTTCCTCTTCCATGCTCTCTTCTATAGGAGGTATCCCTTCTTCCTCCATCCCTCCTTCCACAGGAGCCTCTTCCGTTCCTTCTTTCTCCATAGAAGGCATCCCTTCTTCAACAGGTGTTAGATCGTCCTCGACCGGGGGCATATCCCCTTCGTTAGGAGCCATACCGTCATCTTCCATCCCTTCTTCCATCTCATCCTCCACAGGGGGTATCATTCCCTCCTCTCTGCCCCCAGAGAAGCTCCTGTCTTGGTAGAGGAGCTTGAGCTGCTCTTCAAAGTACTCCTCCAGGCTCAGTCCTGCACCTCCCACCTCAGTGTCTGCCTGTCAATCAAACAAATGTATTTTATAAAGCCCCTTTTACATCAGTTGTCGTCACAAAGTACTTTACGACTACCCGAGCTCAAAGAGCAAGCAAAGCAGAAGCGAAAGCACAGACAGCACTGTCATAGGGAATAAAACAGGAAAACAAGCACATCAATGTATGCTACTTATATCTCTAATTAAACAAGTGGTGTGCCTCTCAATTTTGTTAACACATTTTAGGGCTGGTTTCTGAAATAAGCCTTCTACTGGACTTTGAGCATACTTTTAGTCCATTCTAAATAGGCTTAACCTGGGTCTGGGAAACCAGGGCATTTTCAGTTTTGTGGTCCAATACAAAAACAAAATGTGAATCCTAGCGTTGTAAGCAAGCACCATAATCGAACCCAAGTGCATCATATTGTGTGTTGTGTAGTCTTGCTGTACCTGGTAATACTTTGCACAGTTCCTGAATATGAGCCTGACATCCTTGACAAACTCCTCAGCACTGCAGTAACGTGGGCTCTCCTTAGACTCCAGCCTGCTCTTCACTATAGACAGGTCCATTGGAGTCTCAATCAGCTCCTTGTACTCTGGGATTGACTGGACATAGATGGGGGAAGCATCATTACTTAACTGTTATAAATTATCCTAAATGAATGGTGTAGTGTTTGGGGATTGGGAGTTAAGACCATTTTCTGACTCGATAGACAAAGTCGTTTCGTATTGATTGAATTAAAATTATAGAGCAAAAATGTTCTATAGGGTAGTTGCAGTCTTACCAAAGGTGAGGCAGGCTCCTGGAAATCTGTACTGAACTCGTTGCAGTAGATGCAGAGCAACAGTCTCTCACATTTCCTCTTATCAACTGGAGGGAATCTCTCTGATCCTGGCTCTTCCTTCATGGCTGGTGATTCTCCCTGGCTATCTGGGTTATACTCCATCTCAGGACTGGCCAGGTCACGACAGAACGAACAGAACCACTCACCACTGGAAACAGACACACACAGGGGGGTTAGTGAATTCAAAATATTGCAGCCTCTTGTCTCACTTTGGGGGTAAACAATTCCCAGTTTATATTACAAGGTACTGCACACTTATCACCCTTCAGAGACAGCTGTATTACATTTAACAGGCAGAGCAGGCAGGACTGTGCAGCTGTGAGTGGTGCATAGAAATGTAGTTGTTAATTACCTGGGAGACTCTCTAAGTGAAGGTATATGACAGTTCAGATGGAAGACTTTGGGACATCTGTCACAGCAGAGCAGTTCTCCCCCATTCTGACACACGGCGCACCAGTCTTCATTCGGGTCGTCTTCAGGGACACCTGGGGCCTTTTCTCGGTCTGGTTGGGGATCAGCCTCTAGCTCTACCTGGGTCTCTGGCTGGGTCTCTGGCCGGGCCTCTGGCTCTAGCTGGGGCTCTGGCCGGGCCTCTGGCTCTAGCTGGGGCTGAGGCAGGGCCTCTGGCTCTGGCCGGGCCTCTGGCTCTAGCTGGGGCTCTGGCCGGGCCTCTGGCTCTAGCTGGGGCTCTGACTCTAGCTGGGGCTCTGGCCGGGCCTCTGACTCTAGCTGGGGCTCTGGCTCTAGCTGGGGCTCTGGCCAGGCCTCTGGCTCTAGCTGGGGCTCTGGCCAGGCCTCTGGCTCTAGCTGGGGCTCTGGCTGGGGCTCTAGCTGGGGCTCCAACATGGGTGCTGGGAGAGACTGCTGCTGGGGCTTGGGCTGGATGCCTGTACTGCTGTCTGGCAGGCTGGCTGAGGCTCCAACACTAGACTGCACCTGGAAGATAGAAGAGACACTAGGGAGATTCTATCGTTCATATATGATTGTATAGAATAGAATATACATATACATATTTCAAAAGCACACATGCAGTCATACTTACAAAGCTGACTTCGTCATCGTCCTCTGGTTCGTCCTTGATGACGATGATTGGTCCGGGGGACGACCTTCGCCTCCGCTTAGCTGATGGGGGAGCCGAAGCATGAGGCTCTGTACGCTTCCAGGAAGCAGACCTTCAACACAGAACCACAGATATTACAACCAGGAACACATCAACCACACGGTTCATACAGGGGTTCACCTACCCTATGTTGGCTTCAGAGGAGGAAGATTTGGACATGGGGGAATTCTGTCTTCCTTGTGCTGAGGGGAGAAAGAGAAATGGGTTAAATTGAGAAATGTATGATTGGGCATGAATAGCTGATTTAATTATATTTGAGGGTGAGATGCCTACCATGTCTGTCTGGGAAGGCAGTGGCTAGGCTCGGAGCATAACTAGCTCTGGGGTTGGGCATGGATAATGATGAAGATCCACTGGGGTCACTCCTCCTCAGTTGTGCGGCTTCCATCATGTTACGCTGAGAACAACAAAAGAGTTACACTATTTCTCGTTTGTTTGTTTGTTTGTGTGGTAAATACACAACCAGAGACATAAAATACATGTAAATACATTAAATAATGAGTTTCAGCTTCAGTTTATAGGAAACCGCATATACCTGGTGTATAGAGGCTTGAGTGCTGATGGGTCCTGTGTTAGGTGCATGAGAGTAGCGGGAGGTACCCTGTAGCACATCCATTGGTTTGGGAGGGAAGCTGGAGTTGTGGATGAGATCCCTTAGAGACTATAATGAGATATGGCACAAACAACAGAGGCAAGCATTTTTCACAAGTTTTGCAATTACTAAAAAAAAAAATTCATTTAAAGACAATAACACAACTCAGTAAACAGAAATCATAATTGGTTCCTTTGCATCAGCTTGTCTCCATTTTATCATAACTGAAATAGCATGTTCTCAGTGACTCCGTGTCAGATAACAGCAAATCTACAACTTCAAAAAGGGATTAGAAAAAAAACAAAAAATAATCACACACATACCTGAGGAGGGAAGCCTGCGTTTTGCAGCATAGAGGTGGGGCTCCTGGGGTTGGGATGGGTTTGGGGGCCGGGGGGTCCGTAACTCCGGCCTGGCTGCTGGATCTGGACCATGTTGGGGGGACCCTGTGATGGAGAACCCCCCTGGTGGGGCCTCTGTGGAGGTGGGCCCCCTGGACCTGGCCCCGGGAGCTTCAGACCCTGCTGGTACCAAGACCAATGATTGGGAGGGGGCTGTCCAGCCCTGTTGGGGTGCTGAGCAAGCTTCTCTACCTGCAGCTGGAGCTGGGCCAGGGTGCTCCCACGCTGGTGGGCGGTGGAGCCTGGAGGGAAGGCCCCGGGAGGGCCCTCTCCTCTAGGGCCGGGGCCAGGCTGGCTGGGGTGGCCAGGAGGGAAGCCCTGCTGCATGGAACTGGGCTGACGACCAGGGATTCTCTCTACTGCCAAAGACCCTTAGGAAATGCACAGAAACATGAACAAACATTAGTTCAACAAGGTCTGCATTTAACATCATGAGGATTATTTTGTATTCGGCCTACAGTATCGGTCAGAACTGAAGTTTTAGCGTTCTTACCAAGGTCGACATTTGAGGCCCAGAAACCGGAGCGACACTGGAAGCGGACTGAGCTCTGAGGGACGATGGATGCGTTACAGTTGGCCCTCATTAGGTAATGGATTTGGCAAAGAATCTGAAAGAAAAGGTTTCTGAATCACTCAAATGCTTTTGAACATCACAAATTCAGTTTAAAATGTGTATTTCCACACAGAGCTGTCTGAACAATTTAGGTCAACATTTTCCCTCGTGGGTTTAAAAGGTAGGCCAAAATAAGTCCAACTCCCCAGTTAAAGTTATGGTTCCTACCAGTCTCTTGCAGTACAGCAGAGCTGTGCCACTGTGACTGGCTGTGGCCCACTTGGTGAAGTTGATGACGTGATCTAGATGTCTGGTCAGGTGGCTGACATCTTCTTGTTGTTTCTTCAGTCCGACCTCATGGTCCTTAGTCAGTGTCTGAAACAACCACCATGATTAGCACAAAGCTACTTACAAATATGCTCACATAGGTAATTAGAGCCATGTTAGCAGAAGTGTACATTATTTAATGTGGTGGTGAAATGACAACATGATTGCTCATGTCCTATTTAACAAGCATACTTCAAGTTGATTGACCAAGATTTTTCCCTTTCTGTTGATCTCCATGATCAAGTTGCAAATTGATTTCTTTATCTCATTGGTGACAGATTTGCGGTTTTCATCGACTTGCTGGAGTCTGAAAGAATAAAGATAGAAGTAGAAAAGGAAATTATGAGTTTGCCTGTAGTCAATCATGCTATTGAACTTGTCTATGTACATAACATAAAATGTTATGTACATGTTTGCACGTTTAGTGTATGTAATAAGTTACCCATTGTTGATGCAATTGGACACTTCTTCTATGGCTTTCCTCTTCTCCTGTAGCTGATGTGTCATGTTTTCCAGGTGTTGCCTGTGGTTTCTGTAGGCATCCTCAAGGAACTGGTAGCTGGAGAGACAAGGTATGCAGAGTAATGGGAAATTGAGTAATTATTTTCCTGTATTTGGTTTACTGGTGATATGGATTGATATGTAAAAAACATGACTATGTGCAGGGAGATGCGTTCCCTTGGGGAAGGGAAATGGGAGGTAATCACGTATGTTTAAGTACCATATTTAAGTCATTTTGCGCCTGTTAATTATAGACTATCTGCTATAACAATTTTACTGCGTTACAGCTCATAAGGAAATTAGTCAATTAAAATAAATGATTAGGCCCTAATCTTTGGATTTCACATGACTGAGCAGGTGGTTCAGCCATGGGTGGGCACTTGGGAGCCAGGCCCACCCACTGGGGAGCCAGGCCCACCCACTGGGGAGCCAGGCACAACCACCCACAAGAGATTTATTACAGACAGAAATACTACTCCGTTTCAGGAAGCTGAATATGGAGGTCCTGGTGGTTACACATGGTCTGCAATTGTGAGGCAGGTTTGTCATACTTCCAAATTCTCTAAACGACGTTGGCGGTGGCTTATGGTAGAGAAATTAACATTCAATTCTCTGGCAACAACTCTGGTAGACATTCCTGCAGTCAGCACGCTAATTGCATGCTCCCTCAAAACTTGAGACATCTGTAACATTGTGTTGTGAGACAAAACTGCACATTTTAGAGTGGCCTTTTATTGTCTCCAGCACAAGGTGCACCTGTGTAATGATCATGCTTTTTAATCAACTTCTTGATACACCACACTTGTCAGGTGGATGGATTATCTTCGCAAAGAAGAAATGCTCACTAACAGGGATGTAAACAAATGTGCACACAATTTGAGAGAAATAAGCTTTTTGTGCATATGGAAAATTCATGGTATCTTTTATTTCAGCTCATGAAACATGGGACCAGCACCCAACACTTTACATGTTGCACTTATATTTTTGATGAATATAAGTTTATGTTCCGACCTATGACCTGTTTATCTGTCAGTATCAAATGTCTGCCAGTGCTGAATGTTATGGTTCAAGTTTGACTGAGTCTAGGGCACACTGATAATGTAAATTTTCTGTGACACAGATTCTGTAGCAGCTGATGTGACTTCCTACAAGCCTCTTGGGCTGTGTTTACAGAACCTTCGGTGCTGTGTGATTAATATATAATTAGAGGTCCTCCCTGAAGGTGATCTCTCTGAATTCCTGTAATAAACCAGATTATTATTTTTATTGATATTATCAACGACTGCTCTCCTTTTTGTTCACCTGAAAATTGCCTTTACACAGAGGATTAATACCAACACATGAAGCACAGGTACAAAAATACTTATAAAATATACAACCAGTTTGAGCATAATATTGACTATTGACTGTTGTAGGTTTCAACTCAGGCCTCTGATAGGTAGGTCTCTTGTTACATTTAAGTAATTTAGCAGACGTGCTTATCCAGAGTGACTTACTTAGTGCTAGCAGATACAGCATGCTAGCAAATGCCCATAGACTTTGTCATTGAGCTAACACAAGTTAGCATTGGCTTGCGAAACAAACTTCCTTCATACTGGACACAGAGACATAAGAATGGTATCCACTAGTTCATCTGACTCTGGGGAAGCCTCACTGTCAAAATCCCAAAGTATCCCTTTATGGTAGCTAAGCACAACAAAAGTCGCCTCTAGCACTGTGATGCAGTGCCTTAGACCGCTGCGCCACTCCAAAATAAATAAAAGGTGAGTAAAAGGTGGTCATACTTGTGGTCTTTGTGCTTGAGCAGCTGACAGTCTCGGCATGTGAGACGGTCGCAGGTCTCACAGAACAGCTTGAGGGGCTCCTGCTTGTGGATGTCACAAAACACTGGCTTCTGTGTAGATGCACCAACAGCCTCTGGAATAAGACAATAATTTAGCCTAGAAGAAAATAAATCACTACGCATTTACCCATCCTCATATTTGTCATTCGGTTTCATAGGATTTAGTTGTGCAGCTCCTACCTACCACCTTCCTTGGCATTCTATTTTCTTACAGTATACAATTCAGAAAGCCACATATTTTCATAGAGTAGGCTACCTGGGGACATCTCTTCCTTCTGCCGTATGGTATGATCCCTGGTGAACTTGACTCGCTGGTGGGCCTCAATACATGTCACACACAGGAACTCCACACACTCCACACAGAACCCCGTGGCCTCTGTGTTGTCATCACAACTCATACACACCTGGAAATAGGGAAGGTAGAACATATGAGACAGAACTTGCCTTTACGTGAATCCATGATTTTAGTCCCATGCAAGGCAATGCTTCAGTGGTGACACATGGTATACAGTGCCCTCAGAAAGTATTCACACTCCTTGACTTATTCCACATTTTGTTGTGTTACAGACTGAATTTAATTAAATAGAGATTTGTTGTCACTCGGCCTAAATAAGTTCAGGAGTAAAAATTTGATTAACAAATAACATAAGTTGTATGGACTCACCGTTTGACATGATTTTTGAACGAATTCCTCATCTCTGTACCCCACAATTATCTGTAAGATCCGTCAGTTTTTTTTATTTTATTTTTTATTTATCCGTTATTTTACCAGGCAAGTTGACTGAGAACACATTCTCATTTACAGCAACAACCTGGGGAATAGTTACAAGGGAGAGGAGGGGGGTGAATGAGCCAATCGTAAACTGGGGATTATTAGGTGACCGTGATGGTCTTTAATGACCTCAGAGAGTCAGGACACCCGTTTAACGTCCCATCCGAAAGACAGCACCCTACACAGGGCAGTGTCCCCAATCACTGCCCTGGGGCATTGGCATATTTTTTAGACCAGCGGAAAGAGTGCCTCCTACTGGCCCTCCAACACCATTTCCAGCAGCATCTGGTCTCCTATCCAGGGACTGACCAGGACCAACCCTGCTTAGCTTCAGAAGAGCCAGCAGTGGTATGCAGGGTGGTATGCTGCTGGCAGTTGGGCAGTGAATTTCAAACACAGATAAAATCACAAAAGACCAGGGAGGTTTTCCAATGCCTCGCAAAGTAGGGCACCTCTATTAGTAGATGGGTCAAAATTAAAAAGCAGACATTGAATATCCCTTTGATCACGGTGAAGTTAATATTTACACTTTTGATCGTCTATCAATACACACCGTCACTACAAAGATACATGCATCTTTCCTAACACAGTTGCCGGAGAGGAAAGAAACCTCTCAGGGATTTCACCATGAGGCCGAAAGTGACTAACAGTTAGAGTTTAATGGCTGTGAAAGGGGTAAACTGAGGATGGAACAACATCGTAGTTACTCCACAAAACTAACCTAATTGACAGAGTGAAAAGGAAACCTGTAGAGAACAAAAATATTCCAAAATATGCATCCTGTTTGCAAGGCGGCACTAAAGTAATACTGCAAAAAATGTGGCAAATCAATTAACATTTTGCCCTGAATTTAAAGTTTTATATTTGAGGCAAATTCAAAACAACACATTACGAGTACCATTCTCCATATTTTCAAGCATAGTGGTGGCTTCACCATGATATGGGTATGATTGTTATTGTTAAGGACTGGGAAGTTTTTCCAGGACAAAAAAATAAACTGAGCTAAGTACAGGCAAAATATTAAAGGAAAACCTGCTTACGTCTGTTTTCCAACAGACACTGGGAGATGAATTCACATTTCAGCAGGACAACCTCAAACACAAGGCCAAATCTACACAGGAGTTTCATACCAATAAGACAGTGAATGTTCTTGAGTGCGAGTTCAAGTTTTGACTTAAATCCGCTAGAAAATCTATGGCAAGACCTGAAAATGGTTGTCTTGCAATGATCAACAACCAATTTGACAGAGCTTGAAGAATTTTGAAAGGGATAATGGGCGAATGTTGCACAATCCAGGTGTGGAAAGCTCTTCAAGTCATACTCAGAAAGACTCACAACTGTAATCGCTGTTTCTACAAAGTATTGCCTCAAGGGTGTGAATACTTATGTAAATGAGAAAGTTCTGTATTTAATTTAAATGTTTTTACTTTGTCATTATGGGGTAATGTGGGAAGATGGGTGAGAAAAAATATGTTAAATCCATTTTGAATTAAAGTTTTAACACGACAAAATGTGGAATAAGTTAAGGGGTATCAATACTTTCTAAAGGCACTGTAAGTGTCCTGGGTCTTGGTCAGTAAGCACTTACTACCTGACCTTACCAGACAAGGATTCACCATCTGAAAAAAAGCGTACCATTTGTGACCCTTCCTGGTAACCAATATTAACGCACCTGACTGGTCTTCTCCACTGTGCTGCTGGGAACCTCCACAGAGTCCTTCACAAAGAAGTTATCGAGCACCTCCACCTCCCAGCACTCTTGTCGACACACTGGGCAGCGGATCACATTGACTGGAACCAGTGGAATAACATACACAGAAATGAGTAAGGCATCTATTAATATTACAACCAATCTGACAGACGATTTTGAAAATCCAGTAAGGCCAAGTTACAAAATAAATCTGCGTTTTAATGAAAAGTTGCAATGATTATCCTGCACTTCAGTGACTAGTAGTCGGACTACAGTAATCAACTTTCCGATAAACAAACTGACGGATCTCACGTGGTTTCGAGCTGTCCGCTTGAAGTTGCGGGTCGCGCCGTTGTTCAGTGTTGACTAAGTTCCTTGAAGGAGGTGGAAGACACTTATTGCAGAAAGAGTGGAGGCATGGCAGAAGTTTCGGCTCTCTGTTATGGAAATTCAACTTGCAGACAGGGCAAGTGTCCATGAGACCGAGGTTACCCCCTAGCTGTTTCGCCCTCTCCTCTTCAGCTGGCAAGCTCTCTGCCTCGTTTTCCACAATAATAACAAGGTCATCGTTGTCCACAGCAGCTTCTGGGCTCTCATCCATTGTCTCTGTTATAGATGTGTGCCTATTCAAGATGGACTTGGGTGCTTGGAAACCAATCACTGTTAGCTAGCTAGCGGATACTAGCTAATGTTAGCTAGTCTCTCTACAGTCTGTTAACGTCGAAATCAGTTGGGCATATGTCTTGTACGAGCAAAGTTCATGGTTCATACATAATACTACCTTCCGAAATGACCCCCAGTAATGGAAGGTTTAGCCAACGTTAGTATAAAAACATTAATTTCAAAGGTTTAACTCTGCGGTTGGGAAGCTAGCTGGCTAACGTTAGCTAGATGACACATTTGCTACTACGAAGGATGACGCAACTTAATTATTAAATAGCTGCCTAGTGTAAATGAAACTGAACAATAGTAGAGGACACATAATAGTAATTGTGTACAATAAACGTGCAATACAAACTTCTATCAATGGAAATTGCTTGCTACCATTTGTGCAAACAACATTATCTCCGCCCGAAAAAAAAAAAACTCACGCAGTCCCCAGCATGCACTTCGACTTTCTATGGTACAGCGACCAGTGCAGGACAAAATAGCTTGTTAAATTCGAAAGGCGTTTTTTAATTGTTCAAGGAAATCAACATGAGCAAAGAACAATATACCAAGTAAAAAAAAAATAAAACATGCATATGCATATGCATTTCTTTTCTCACAGTCATATTTACTTAGATGATTCCTCATTCATTGTCAATTTATTAATCCCTCCCTGAGTCCCTGCCAGCAAAGCCCAGTAGCCTGGAGAGGAGTTGATGGGCAGGGACCAAAGGTAAAACGAGGATAGCCTATCCATTATCTTCGGAAGTCTAGAGAGTTGCTAGTAGATTTCATGCTAACATAATGCATAACTAATATGTATATAATTCTAAGGGACACTTCTTGTTTTATGGATAATATTTAAATATACAGGGTGGTTGATCTCCATTCCTGACAGGCTGATCAGATTCAATTGTTTGTGAAGGCAAAAGTTACAAAAGTGTTGATAGGGGACAGAATGCGGTCGGATCATCACATAATTGGCATATATACTCTTACAGAATTTCCACATGGGCGAGGATATTGGAAATTTAATCAAAGCCTACTAGATTATAAAATGTTTAGAATTAGGACAGGAGGATTTATAACAGACTTTTTCAGACATAACATAGGTACAGCAGATCCCATTATTGTATGGGACACTTTTAAATGTGTCTTTAGAGGCTATGCAATCCAGTACTCATCTATAAAACAAAAGCAATTTAGATCGAAAGAGTCCATATTAACAAAGGAAATTGAAGGACTAACAGTACAGTTAGATAGCAATAAAAACTGTAACATAGAGGCACATAATAAGTTAGAGGAGAAAACAAAAATAAATATAGGAACTTATTTCTGTGAAAGATCCAGTGTAATATATTATAAAAATAAAGCGAACTGGATGGAATATGGGGAAAAATGCACTAAATTCTTTTTCAATCTTCAATACAGAAATGCTACCAATTTTTTTCAATTTAAACTTGTTACAAATGATGGAGTCACGCATTATTCACCAAATGATATTTTGAAAGAGGAAGTAAAGTACTTTAAGAATATGTCTTCGTTTCAGTCTCCTCCATCTTGACTAACTGAAACTAATTGTATGGATCTTTTTCATAATAATAATGTAAAATTAACAGCTGTACAGAAAGACTCATGTGAAATCCAAATTACAGAGGAGGAACTTCTTGATGCAATTAAAGCCTTTAAGGCTGGGAAACCTCCAGGGCTGGATGGCATACCAGTGGAACTATTCAAAACTATTTTAACTTTTTATTTTATGCACTTTGAGATTATTCTTGTATAAAGAAAAGTGCTTTTACAATTCTTCTTCTTCTTCTTATTAATATTATTATGTTTATCCAACATTCTATCTGTTTTTATGTTTGACTTTGTATGGTCATAGTTCATGGTTGATATGCATAAAAAAATTACTTCATAATCAGATAATAAATCTGTGCATTATCATTTATCTACTTACAACATATTGACTGGACAGCAAATAAACTTGAACTCACTCACATTTTTCTCAGTTTCACTGTTTGTGTAGTTACTGCTCTATGCCTTTGTATGGCAGAGTGGGTAACTGCAGTCAAAACAGTTTGGAACTAGTGCAGTAACTTCACTTGCTGCTGTTTGCCTTGGGTTTTTACTTACATTTTGTAGTCACTGCGAATTTCAAACTGAATTTTATCTGAAACAAAACTTTTTACATTTGTATTTATTTATTTAACTAGGCAAGGCAGTTAAAAACAAATTCTTATTTTACAATGACGGCCTACCCCAGCCAATCCCGGACGACGCTGGGCAAATAATTGAACCAGGACACTTTGTCACAAGATAAAACAGATACTACAAAGCCTGATTTCAGTCTTCACTCCATTTTGACCAAAAGTGTAGTTACTGCGTTTAGCTTTTGTAGGGCAGAATAGTAATGACGCATTTTTGTAGTCACTAACTCAGCCATGGTCAAAGCCTATGGGGAAATTAACTACATTTTTTGAGGGTTTTTGGATATACGGCAAAAACAAGGTCTGTGATAAACACAGGTTTAAGAAATTATCTCGTAGAAAAAAAAATATATAATCTCAGTGTTGGGGAAGCTACTCTGAAAATGTCTATTACCAAACTACCAATTACTTCACACTGGGAGAAGATAAGCTACACTACATCTACATCCTCAAAGTTACTTTGAAAAAGTAGTTCACTACATCCAAACTACTTGGTGAAACATTATCATATCTAAATATCAAATGTTATAGAATATACAGTACCAGTCAAAACTTGACACACCTACTCATTCAAGGGTTTTTCTTTATTTTGACTATTTTCTACATTGTAGAATAATAGTGAAGACATCAACACTATGAAATAACACATGGAATCATGTAGTAACCAAAAAAGTGTTAAACAAATCCAAATATATTTTATATTTAAGATTCTTCTAAGTAGCCACCCTTTGCAGCTTTGCACACACTTGGCATTCTCTCAACCAGCTTCATGAAGTAGTCACCTGGAATGCATTTCAATTAACAGGTGTGCCTTGAGCTGTGTTGTGACAAGGTAGGGTCATAGGTTCATAGGTTAAGATAGCCCTATTTGGAAAAAGACCAAGTCAGTATTACGGCAAGAACAGCTCAAATAAGCAAAGAGAAACAACAGTCCATCATTACTTTAAGACATGAAGGTCAGTCAACACAGAACATTTCAAGAACTTTGAACGTTTCTTCAAGAGAAGTCACAAAAACCATCAAGCGCTATGATGAAACTGGATCTCATGAGGACCGCCACAGGAAAGGAAGATCCAGAGTTACCTCCGCTGAAGAGGATAAGTTCATTAAAGTTAACTGCAAGCTTGCAGCCCAAATAAATGCTTCACAGAGTTCAAGTAACAGACACATCTCAACATCAACTGTTCAGAGGAGACTGCGTGAATCAGGCCTTCATGGTCGAATTGCCGCAAAGAAACCACAACACCAACTGGCCGGTGTTGCCTGGAGCTAACCCCATCTGATAGCAGAGTCGAAGGAGCACACCATGAGGAAAAAGGCAATCAACGATGGTCACATGTTACAAGGGGAAGCAACTTCCCGCAAAGCAGTCTACACTCCCAACGAGAGCCCCGGAGGGGATACAAACAATGAATAGTTTCGCCATCCTGGAGCCTGATCTTCCTGCGCCTTCGTTGCTGGGGGTGCCTGTGTCTTCGGTCGCAGTGCCTACTACTACGATTTTGAAGTCGACGTCAGAAACCTTCCATCCTTGCTCTGGATTGAGCGGGGCTTTTCCATCTGTCAGAGGCCTGAATCCTGTGAAGCGTGGGAGTGGACGGATTTTCTCGTCCTTCTCGTCAGCCATGATTTTGGGCAACTCCATGGTAAGAAAATGTGACCATTCCTGGTGCAGAAACAATGTCATATCCAGGAGAGAGAGTAAATTACATTACTAAGCTGCCTTCGAATGTACTACGACAGGACATGAAAACAATTTTATCGTAGTCCATGTGGGTTTTAATGACATTATGAAGGGTAGCTCTGAACAGTTGAAACTGGATTTTAAAGAGCTGATAGATTCTCTGCTAAACACTAACAAAAGACCCATCATATCTGGCCCTGTGCCCACTCTGATTCGTGGCATTGAACGCTTTAGCAGGATTATTTCTCTTCACAATTGACTACGTGAATTTTGCAGCTCAATGGGTGTAACTTTTGTTAATAATTTCAATACATTTTGGAAACAAAACACGTTTTATAAGGAGGATGGGATCCACCCAAATCATTTGGGTTCCAAGATCCTTTAACAGCATTAAAAGGCTGCGTTGAGACAATGACTTATCAATGACCCAAGCCAAGCTAATCCCTACCATTATGACGCAGCATAGTCATAATGCTTCTGCAAATGTACATTTCACCAGGAGTGTCAGTAGACACAATATAAGTAACATAATTTGTGTCCCTCTAACTGCTCTGAATGCAGCTGATCTTACAGATATTGTATGCAGTAATCATGTACCTACAAACCCGATTTATACGGTTAGCACTGAGCCGATGTGCCCTGGGAGGAAGTCCACTGTGTGCAGCTCACACTGCACTAGCATAAAGAACATGAGCACATCTACTGCTGGTAAGCTTCAGAGTAAATCAATGAAAACAAGGAAGCATCCCAGAAGAAAAGTGCTCAAAATAGCCCACGTTAACATATGTAGCTTAAGCTAGGCGTCCCGTCAGCAGGACACCTGTCGACAACATCCGGAGAAATTGGAGGGCGTGCAATTCAAATAAATAATCGGAATATTAAACATTTATGAACATTCAAGTATCTTATATCGGTTAAAAGCTTAAATTCTTGTTAATTTAACTACATTGTCCAATTTACAATAGGCTTTACAGCGAAAGCATACCATGTGATTATTTGAGGATGGCGCTCCACATCAACATATTTTTCAACCAGCACAGGCTTCATAAAATCACAAATTGCGATTAAATAATCCCTTACTTCTTCTGGTTGCAATCCCAAGGTGTCACTGCCTGACCTTAGTTATCTTTGTTTTCTTTATTATTTTGGTTAGGTCAGGTTGTGACGAGGGTGGCATGTGTGTTTTTGTCTTGTCTAGGGTTTTTTGTAATTCTATGGGTTTTGGTATGTCTCGGTATATGTAGGTCTATGGTGGCCTGAATTGGTTCCCAATCAGAGACAGCTGTTTATCGTTGTCTCTGATTGGGGATCCCTTTTAGGTTGCCATTTTCCATTTTGGTTTTGTGGGTTATTGCCTATGTGTGTCAGCACTAGTTGTGTATAGCTTCACATTCGTTTTGTTGTTTTGTATAGTTTGTTCAGTGTTCTCTTTCATTAAAGAAGAATGTATTCCAATCACGCTGCGCCTTGGTCTCCTCATTACGACGAATGTGACACAAGGGTCCCAGCTACAACATGCATGGTCATTTTGTTAGATAAAACCCTTCTTTACATCCCAAAAAGTCTGTTTAGTTGGCGCCATCGATTTCCGTAGTCCACCCGTTCTTCATGCAGACAAAGGAATCCAAAAAGCTACCGCAAAATTTTGTTAAAACAAGTCAAAATACGTTTCTATCTAATCCTCAGGTACCCTAAAATATAATTAAACTATAATATTTCATACGGAAAGAAGTATGTTAAATAGAAAAGTAAAATTAGCAAGTGCGCATCCTCTTCGTCGCAAACCCACAGACTGATTTCCAACTGTGACTTCCTGTACCAAAACTCAAAATTCTTCCTCGTTTTGGAAGAAACAAGCCTGAAACCTTGAACAAAGACTGTTGACATCTAGTGGAAGCCATAGGAATTGCTATCTGGGAGCTGGAATTGCAAAGGACCCATAGCTTTCATTTCTTCTGATTTTCTCCTACCATATCAATTATGTTATAGTCTTATACATTATTTAAACATTTCTAGAAACTGAGTATTTTCTATCCAATGGTACCAATTATATGCATATCCTGGCTTCTGGGCCTAAGTAACAGGCAGCTTACTTTGGGCACGTCAGTCAGGCGGAAATTCTTTTTGAAAAAGGACTCTAGTCCTAACAAGTTAATTAAGAAATGAAAATAATCATTATAAATGTAAAAAAACAAAACAATAATTTGCTAGTAACCGATGACATTCATATTCTGACCATCTCTGAAACTCACTTAGATAATACCTTTGATGATACAGTGGTAGCAATACAAGGTATTTACAGAAAATATTGAAATGCCAACGGTGGTGTTGCTTTATATTTTCAGAACCACATTCCTATAAAGATTAGGGAGGATCTCATGTTAAATACTGTTGAAGTAAATTGGCTGCAGGTTCATCTGCCTCACCTAAAGCCCATTTTGGTGGGAAGCTGCTATAGACCACCAAGTGCTAACCGTCAGTATCTGGATAATATGTGTGAAATGCTTGATAATGTATGTGATGTCACTAGGGAGGTTTACTTTCTGGGTGATTTAAAATATTGATTTGCTTTCATCAGGCTGCCCGCTCAAGAGAAAGCTTCAAACTGTAACTAGTGCCTGCAACCTGCTTCAGGTTATCAATCAATCAGCGGTCTTGTTCCGTGCACAGACTGTGCAGGTGGTGACAAAGGCGGCGACATCCGGAACCTTGGTAAGCCAGCAAAAGTGTTGTTGTACGAAGGCCAGGGTCCGCCGGGAGCCCGGGTGGCAGGCAAGCCTGGAGGAATGGGCCCACTCCAGGCCCACGGATCAGACAGCGGAGGTGGGAAGGATGGTCTCGGGCTCCAGGGTGGTAGCCGCGGCGTTATAGCGGCGAGACATGGCATCCGGCTTGACGTTCTTGGACCCCGGCCGGTAGGAGAGAGAAAATATGAACCGGGTAAACAGCAGGGCCAATCTAGCCTGCCTGGAGTTGAGGTGCTTGGCAGTGCAGAGATTCTCCAGGCTTTTGTGGTCGGTCCACACAATGAACGGATGTTTCGCCCCTTCGAGCCAGTGCCTCCAATGCCATCTTCACTTTGAGATGCTCCCGATTCCTCATATCGTAATTTCTCTCCGTGGCGTTGAGGCAGTGGGAGAAGAAGGCACAGGCATGCAGCTTAAGGTACAGGGCAGAACGTTGGGACAGGATAGCCCCCACTCCGACATCCGAAGCATCGGCCTCCACCACAAACTGACGAGATGGGTCCGGATGAACCAGGATTGGCGCCGTGGTGAAGTGATGTTTAAGGTCCCAGAACACCCAGTCAGCGGCCATGGACCACGTGAACAGAACTTGGGTTGAGGTGAGGGTAGACAGGGGGGAGGCCAGGGTGCTGTAACCCAGGATAAAGCGGCAATAAAAGTTGGAGAACCCCAGGAAGCATTGCAGCTGCACCCTGGACGTAGTCTGAGGCCAATCCACCACCACTTTCACCTTCTCAGGATCCATCTGGATACTCCCAGCAGAGATGATGTAGCCCAGGAAAGGAAATGGTGGAGTGATGGACCTCGCACTTTTCCGCCTTAATGAACAACTGGTTCTCCAGAAGGCGCTGGAGAACCTGCCGGACATGGAGCACATGTTCTTGGGGGGAGCGGGAGAAGACGAGGATGTCATCATGGTAGACAAAAACAAACTGGTTCAGCATGTTGCAGAGAACGTCAATCACCAGACCCACAAGGCAGGGGCGTTGGTGAGGTCAAAAGGCATGAACAGATATTCATAGTGACTGCTGGCCATGTTGAAGGGGGTCTTCCACTCATCACCCTCATATCCACACCAGGTGGTAGGCGTTTTCGTAGATCCAGCTTGGAGAAGATCGTGGCCCCCTGGAGCGACTCGATGGCCGAGGAAATGAGTGGTAGCTTATAACGGTTCTTCACAGTGATGTCATTGAATCCACAGTAGTCAATGCACGGGCGCGGGGTCTTGTCCTTCTTCTCCACGAAGAAGAACCCTGCGCCAGCGGTAGAGGAGGAGGGACGGATAAATCTTGTAGCTAGGGAGTCCCCAACGTAGTTCTCCATAGCCTTGGTCTCTGGTCCTGACTACGAGTACAGATGTCCCAGGAGCGGCGTGGGAGAAGGTCAATCCCGCAGTCATAGGGGCGGTGCAGCGGAAGGGAAGTGGCCGGGCCTTGCTGAACATCTCCTGGATGTCCTGGTACTCCGCGGGAATGGTCGGAGAGGTCCGGAGCCACCTCTGAGGACCCAGGAGGACGTCCCAGGGCAGGTTGAGCCGACATCAGACAATGGCCGTGACAGAATGGACTCCAGCTCATGATAGCCCCTGTAGACCAGTTTATGAGTGGATTGTGTTGCTGGAGCCAAGCAAATCCCAACACCACGGGAATCTGGGGGGACTTGATGAGCAGGAACTGAATGGTCTCGTTGTGATTCCCTGACACATGTAGGTTGATGAAGTGGTGTTACGGGTGACCCGTCCAGCGCTCTAACATCCATGGGAATGGAGACGGGCTGAGTGGGGATGTTCAGCTCGGAAGCCAGTGTGGCATCCAAAAAGCTCTCATCGGCCCCATAGTCAATGAGGACCCGGAGAGATTTGGACTGGTTCCCCCACAGCAAAATGACATGAAAATGGGTGCGATTAAGGGAAGCAGAAATTTTCTCCATATGGCCCACCAGAGTACTCACGCCCTAGTGAGCTTAATTCTTAACCGGGCATGAGGACACAAAATGACCAGAAGTACCGCAATACAGACAGCTCCTTGTGCTGATCCTGTGTTGCCGTTCCGCTGGCGACAGCCCAGCTCTGCCTAGTTGCATGGGCTCGGGAAACAGTGCCTCGGCCCTCTTCTGTGTCTCTCGAGGAAGGTCAGGAAACCTCGGGTGCTCTCGGCCATGGGACCGTCGGGAACTTCCGGGAAGGCTCGGAGGCGAGGTGGGATCCCTGGACGTGCGAGTATTGTCGAGTTCCCTCTCCATCCGTCATTCCCACAATCGCCCATCGATGCGGTTGGTAAAAGCGATGAGGGAGTAAAGATCCATGGGCAACTCCCGAGCCGCAAGCTCGTCCTTAACCTCCTTCGAGACGCCGTGCAGCAACATGTCGAGGAATGCTTCAGGGTTCCACGCACTCTCCGCTGTCAACGTGCGGAAATCCACTCCATAGTCGTCCACTGTGAGAGGCGTCCTGCCGGGGCTGGATTAGCTTCCGGGCAGCTTCTCTCACGGAGAGCAGGGCATCAAAAACCTTCCTCACCTCTCCCACAAACCCAAGCATATGGTTGGCTGCTGTTCCCATATGGCGGTAGCCCAGGCGAGAGCCCTTCCAGACATCAGCGTGATGAGGTAGGCTATTCTGGAGCGATCTGGGGGGAAGGCGGAGGGCTGAATCTCGAAAATGAGGGCACATTGAGCTAAAAACGCCCGACAGGTGCAAGGCTCTCCATTAAAGTGCTTCGGAGGAGGTAACCGGGGCTCAAGGAAAGGAGGAGTGGCTGGTGGGGCGGCGCTGCTAATCGCCAAGTTACTGAGGGGCAGTGGGGTTACCACCGTGGCAGGCTTCCCCCAAGCCAATCCGCGGAATTGCTCCTGCAGCATGTCTAACGCCCGGTCAAGGCGCTCCGCCAACGTTTGGACCCTCTCGTTTCGACTACCAATGGAGTGTTTGGACCACCAATGGAGGCTCCTTGGGAGGAGATGGCATTGTGTAGCTGGCCTGGGTCTGCTGGGTCAGTCATGGCCAGTTCGTACTATCAGGTAGGATGGTAGATCCAGATACAGACCACGTCGAAATTGCGGGACACAATGCAAATAGTCTGGATTGCCATTTGAATAAGTCTTCTGGCTTGGGGGTAAAAGCTGCTGAGAAGCCTTTTGGTCTTAGATTTGGCGATCTGTTACCGCTTGCCATGCATTAGCAGAGAGAACAGTCTATGACTGGGGTGGCTGGGGTCTTTGACAATTTTTAGGGCCTTCCTCGGACACCACCTGGTACAGAGGTCCTGGATTGCAGGCAGCTTAGCCCTAGTTATGTACTGTGCCGTACCCACTGCCCTCTGTATTGCCTTGCAGTCGGAGGCCGAGCAGTTGCCATACCAGGCAGTGATGCAACCAGTCAGGATGCTCTCGATGTTGCAGCTGTAGAACCTTTTGAGGATCTGTGGACCCATGCCAAATCTTTTCAGTCTCCTGACGCGGAATAGGTTTTGTCGTGCCCTCTTCACGAATGTCTTGGTGTGCTTGGACCATTCTAGTTTGTTGGTGATGTGGACACCATGGAACTTGAAGCTCTCAACCTGCTCCACTACAGCCCCATTGATGAGAATAGGGGCTTGCTCGGTCCTCCTTTTCCTGTAGTCCACAATCATCTCCTTTTTCTTGATTACATTGAGGGATAGGTTGTTATTCTGGCACCACAGGCCAGGTCTCTGACCTCCTCCCTGTTGGCTGTCTCATCGTTGTCGGTGATCACTGTTGTATCATCTGCAAACTCAATGATGGATGATTTAGGAATGCCAGCAACAAACACTGACACTACACATTCAAGTATATCTGACCAATTTATGAAAGACAAGCATTGTAATTTTGCATTCTGTAAAGTGAGTGTGGAAGAGGTGAGAAAAGTATTGGTGTCTATCAACAATGACAAGACACCAGGGTTTGACAACTGGGATGTAAAATTACTAAGGACAATAGCAAACCTTATTGCCACTCATATTTGCCATATTTTCAGTTTAAGCCTACTAGAATGTGTGTGCCCCCAGGCTTGGAGGGCAGCAAAATTAATTCCGCTACCCAAGAAAGTAAAGCCCCCTTAATTGGCTCAAATAGCCGACCAATCAACCTGTTTACCCTTATTAAACTTTTGGAATAAGCATTCCAGGTGAAGCTGGTTGACCAGATACAAAGCTATTTTACAGTAAACAAATTGACAACAAACTTTCAGCATGCTTATAGGGAAGGACATTCAAAAAGCACAGCACTTACACAAATGACTGATGATTGGCTGAGAGAAATTGATGATAAAGAAATTGTGGGGACTGTTTTGTTAGACTTCAGTGCGGCTTTTGACATTATTGATCATAGTCTGCTGCTGGAAAAACGTATGTGTTATGGCTTTACACCCCCTGCTGTATTGTGGATAAAGAGTTACCTGTCTAACAGAAAACAGATGGTGTTCTTTAACTTCTTAGGTCTAGGGGTCCTGCTAGCTGAACAACTTCTGGTGAAACTGGAGGGCGCACAATTCACATAAATAATCATACATATTATGGATTTTAAACATTTATGTACATATGAGTGTCTTATATCGGCTGAAAGCTTAAAATCTTGTTAATCTAACTGCACTGTCCGATTTACAGAAGCTATTAGAGCGAAAACATGCCATGCGATTGTTTGAGGACAGTGTCCCCACATCAAAATATTTTCCCACCGGCACAGGTTTCATACATTCACAAATAACGATGAAATATTCACTTACTTTTTGAAAATCTTCCTCTGATTTGTCATCCAAAGGGTCCCAGCTATAACATGTAGGGTTGTTTCGTTAGATAAATCCTTCTTTATATCCCAAAAAGTCAGTTTAGTTGGCGCCATCGATTTGAGTAATCCACTCGTTAAATTTGCAGAGAAAGGAATCCAAAAATCGACCCCAAAACTTTGTTTCAACAAGTCAAAATATGTTTCTATTTACTCCTCAGATACCCTAAAATGTAATCAAACTATAATATTTCTTACGGAAAGAAGTATGTTCAATAGGAAACCGATTTTAGCAGGTGTGTAATTTCTTCATGTCGTGCGCAAACACGAATTTCCAAGTATTTAGTCAGCCACCAACTGCAAGTTCTCCCAATTAAAAAGATGAGAGAGGCCTGTAATTTTCATCATAGGTACACTTCAACTATGACAGACAAAATTTGAAGAAAAAAAATCCAGAAAATCACATTATAGGATTTTTAATTAATTTATTAGCAAAATATGGTGGAAAATGAGTATTTGGTCATTAACAAAAGTTTATCTCAATACTTTGTTATATACCTTTGTTGGCAATGACAGAGGTCAAACGTTTTCTGTAACTTCACAAGTGAACTCAGAGATGAGTTGCAGGTCTGAGCAATGAGACTGGAGAGGAATGGTATTCTGACTGAAATGACACTCACTCTCATACTGAAGGTAGACTGTAACAGTAATTACGTGTTGATGAGGAGCTCACAGAACTTGTAGTGGCCCTTGTCTGCAGCAATGGTGCACACGGTGTCTTGGGAGGTTTGGACAGGTGGCGTAAGCGCTCTTGTCCAGCAGCACATGCCCCATCTCAGCATAGCCATCTGACACAGCCTCCACGAGAAGAGTTTGACCAATCAGAGAGAACGTATGGGTCAGTGACATACTGCAACAAACAGTCTAACACCAAACATCATTCCTAATGTCTTTGACTCTAGCCCAGATAACATAACATGTCAGGTTCAGCCGATGATGGCTGCTCTCACCTTGACGCAGTGCTCCACGTTGGCAGGCCAGGGTCTGTGCTGTGTTACGTTTGGTCTCGATCTGAGTGTTGATGTCTGAGCCCATGTCCAGCAGCAGCTTGACCGCAGGGACGTGACCATTTATGGCAGCCATCAGAGGAGAGATACCAGTGTCTTCTAGTCCTGAAAGGAAGCAAATACACAGTGAGATTGGAACAGACAATGAGAGTAGGAAACACCAGCAACAGTGTGTGAAAACCACGTGAAGATTTACAGAAAACGTTTGACCTCTGTCATTGCCAATAAAGGGTATATAACAAAGTATTGAGATAAACTTTTGTTATTGACCAAATACTTATTTTCCACCATAATTTGCAAATAAATTCATTAAAAATCCTACAAGTGATTTTCTGGATTTTTTTTCTCATTTTGTCTGTCATAGTTGGAGTGTACCTATGATGAAAATTACAGGCCTCTCTCATCTTTTTAAGTGGGAGAACTTGCACAATTGGTGGCTGACTAAATACTTTTATTGCCCCACTGTATCTATAAGGTTAATCAGTTGAGCAGTGAATTTCAAACACAGATTCAACCAAAGACCAGGGAGGTTTTCCAATGCTTTGCAAAGAAGGGCACCTATTGTTAGATGGGTAAAAAAAAAGCAAACATTGAATATCCGTTTGAGCATGGTGAAATGATTAATTACACTTTGGATAGTGTATCAATATACTCATTCACTACAAAGATACATGTGTCCTTCCTAGCTCAGTTTCTGGAGAAGAAGGAAACCACTCATGGATTTCATCATGAGGCTGATGGTTACTTTAATACAGTTAGAGTTTAATGGCTGTGGTAGGAGAAAACTGAGGATAGATCAACAACATTGTAGTTACTCCACAATACTAACCTAATTGACAGATGAAAAGAAGGAAGCCTGTACAAAATAAACATATTCCAAAAAATGTATCTTGTTTGCAAAAAGGCACTAAAGTAATACTGCAAAATATGTGGCAAAACAAATTAACTATTTGTCCTGAATATAAAGTGTTATGTTTGGCGCAAATCCAATACAACATATTACTGAGTACCAATCTTCATATGTTCAAGCATAATGGTGGCTACATCATGTTGTGGGTATGCTTGTAATCGTTAAGGACGGGAGGGTTTTCAGGATAAAAAGAAACGGAATCGAGCTAAGCACAGGCAAAATCCTAGAGGGAAACATGGTTCAGTCCGCTTTCCAACAGACAGTAGGAGATGAATTCACCTTTCAGCAGGAGAATAACCTACACTGGAGTTGCTTACCAAGAAGACAGTGAGTGGCCGTGAGTGGCCATTTTTGACTTAAATTTTCTTGAAAATCTATGGCAAAACCTGAAAATGGTTGTCTTGCAATGATCAACAAACAATTTGACAGAGCTTGAAGAATTTTGAAAATAATAATGGGAAAATGTTGCACAATCTAGGTGTGGAAAGCTCTTAGAAACGTACCCAGAAAGACTCACAGCTGTAATCGCTGCCATAGGGGATTCTAAAATGTATTGACTCAGTGGTTTGAGGTCCTATCTAATCAAGATATATTAGTGTTTCATTTTTAATATTTTATTTTACAAATGTTAACATTTTTCTTCCACTTTGACAGAGTATCCTGTGTGGATCTTTGACAAAAAATAATTACATCCATTTGAACAACATTTAGTTGACTTTTTCCAATGTGGAAAAAGTCAAAGTATTGTGAATCCTTTCTGAAGGCATTGTATCCCCAAAACTGTTTCAAGTGAGAACTAGGCAGGTCTGATGCTGAAAAATAAATGAAATCCTCCCCTACAACCATATTTCCTTTTCTTTTTGCAAAAAAGTAGTGTGTAGTTCCAGGAATTAGCACCGCTACATGGCAAAAAACAAATGAAGTACTGAAAACACTACCACCAAGCTACTGCAACATGAAGTTTAATTACTAGTTTAACTGGGTGAATTCAGAAAAAGTGAGACACTGTGCATTTCTGTCTTCTGTAACCTCTTTCGACATCATTCCAACATATTGATACACATGATACACTCTATTTACAAAAGTATGTGGACACCCCTTAAAGTTAGTGGATTTGGCAATTTCAGCCACACCCGTGGCTAACAGGTGTATAAAATCGAGCACACAGCCATGCAATCTCCATCGACAAACATTGGCAATAGGATGCCACCTTTCCAACAAGTCAGTCCGTCAAATTTCTGCCCTGTTAGAGCTGTCCCGGTCAACTGTAAGTGCTGTTATTGTGAAGTGGAAACGTCTCGGTTGCAACACTCACTACCGAGTTCAAAACTGCCTCTGGAAGCAATGTCAGCACAGTAACTGTACGCCGAGAGCTTCGTGAAATGGGTTTCCATGGCAGGCAGCTGCACACAAACCTAAGATCACCATGCTCAATGCCAACTGTCAGCTGGAGTGGTGTAAAGCTCGCTGCCATTGGACTCCGGAGCAGTGTAAACGTGTTCTCTGGAGTGATGAATCACTCTTCACCATCTGGCAGTCCGACGGACGAATCTGGGTTTGGCGGATGCCAGGAGAAAGCTACCTGCACGAATGCGTAGTGCCAACCGTAAGGTTTGGTAAATGAGGAATAATGGTTTGGGGCTGTTTTTCTTGCTTCGGGCTAGACCCCTTAGTTCTGTGAAGGGAAATCTTAACCTTACAGCATACAATTATTTGATTTTGCCTTTACTTAACTAGGCAAGTCAGTTAAGAACAAATTCGTATTTACAGTGATGGCCTAGGGACAGTGGATTAACTGCCTTGTTCAGGGGCAGAATGACAGATTTTGACCTTGGCCGCTTGGTGATTCAATCCACCAACATTTCGGTTACTGGCCCAATGCTCTAACCACTAGGCTGCCTGCCACCCCAATGACAATGGAAGATGACAAAAACAATGACATTCTAGTCAGTTCTGTGCTTCCAACTTTGTGGCAACAGTTTGGGGAAGGCCCTTTCCTGTTTCAGCATGGAAATGCCCTTGTGCACAAAGTGAAGTCCATACAAAACGGTTGGTCAAAATCGGTGTGGAAGAACCCCATCGAGCCAGGCCTAATCGACCAACATAAGTGCCTGATCTCACTAATGCTCGTGGCTGAATGGAAGCAAGTCCCCGCAGCAATGTTCCAACATCGAGTGGAAAGCCTTCTCAGAAGAGTCGAGGCTGTTGTAGCAGCAAAGGGGATGGAGTATTTGGTTGTTTTGGCTGTCAGAGCCAGTCTACCTAACATGAGATCCTGGACCTTAAGGAGTAATGGTAGGCTCCTTAAGAGTACATCTTGGTCTAAGCCCTGACTAACCTAAGTACAGGGGATTGCTAATGTAAACTGGATCTCGTTCCTCTATTGGAAAAGCCTATAAGACTGTCCCACTTTAGCTACTCCATGCTGTCCTACTTTAGCTAGCTATGGTTGGTAAAGCAGAACAACAACAATTACTGAATTGCGACATAATATTGTCAACTTTTGTATTTATTTGAATGCACCAGTACATATTATGTGCATTTACGTACATCACAATTTGGCACAGTGTATTATTATATATGACAGTTTTATAACAATATCAAAACAGAAAAAAAAACTGTCACTAATCTTACCATGTGCTTCGTTGGGTGATCTTCCTGTTTGAATCTTGCTTTGCCCACCTCGATGATGTCACACCAAGGAAGCGATGTGATTTTTATAATGTGGTTTGTAACAATAGTTTTGATTTTCACTTGTCAGACTAAGAAAAAAAAACATGCCAGGATTAAGCTGTCCCAGTTTATATTATCTCCCACTTTTTTCTGAATTCACCCTACATGTAATTTATTACTCCCCAACACTGGATAATCTCCATCAGCTAATGTCACTTTTTGTGAATGTTGAAGGATTTATGAAACAAAACAAGCACAAAGCACACAAATGCTTCACAATAATAATTCAAAAGTGTCATGTTAATTGACTGACATTATCACATAGAATAAAACGTATAAGATATCCAAAGCCTGTGTTAACCTTGGACATTATTTTCAGCGTTTACCCAAAACCCCATTCTTTCCCAATTCATTTCACCCATAGGAATGTCTGAACGGTCTGTGCTATCTGGGATCCTTGGGACATCCATACCCCATGGAAGTTCTAATGTAAAATGGTTAAGGTTAGGATTAGGAAAGGTTAGGTATGGGTTAAGGTTTAGGGTGGGGACATCCCAAGGATCCCAGATAGCCCTGGCTATGGCAGAACGAACCAGATGTAACTCATTTCCGTTTTTTAAGGACTACAACCACTGAGGTATAATAAGAACTGGAGAGTTACTGCAAGTCGAAAAGAAAACAGGAGATGCCTCCACTATTCCAGCACCATTTCAACTTCATCAAATCACGTATGCTTAGTTTAATACAGTGACAACTAAAAGAAATCAAAAACAATTTAAGATACATAGGGGAAGGATGGTATTGGTACCGATTTCTTTGTTTGTTTGTATGTGTGTGTGTGTGTGCGTCCGTGAAAGTAGAAAAACACCCACTTGTAAAGAAACGCTAATGACATCCTCCTTTCTTTCATGTTGATGAAACGGTCTATGGCTGTCATACAGGACACGCTTTTCGTTTTTGTTGTTATAGGCTACTTGACTAAAATGCTTGCTCGCTAGCCTAACTTCCTTTCATGGGCAAAGATGTACAAGGTCAGTTAGTTAATATTAGCCTTCTACATCTAGCTACATATTGAACTTCCATCCTCTCAGGCCAGGGCACAATGTATGAATTTATGGTTGGCTCAGAATCGACCATATAATCATTGGCTATTATGGAGAATTAAGTAAAACCACAAGTCCAAATCGCTATCTCCATCCATGGCTAATTTAGGAAAAGGATGATTTTAGCTAGCTAACTAGCCACCGGAGGACAACGACACAATGAGATGCAACAATTACATTTTTTCTGTAAATGTTGTTCTGCTTTTGATGTGATTGATGTGAAGTAAAATATATACTGGCTTCCTTGGACACTTTTGATGCACCAGGACCATTCACAGTTGAGCTCACTCAGTTTAGCTCAATGCTGATCATCAATTTTTGTATGATCTTTTGTAATCAAGTGTGGCCAAATGCTCGCTGGCTTCCCTTGCACTCAATGCTACGGGCGGCAACAATGTCATACTCTTTTTGACCAGACAGCATCAGATATATGGCCGTCTAGGCAGAGTTACAAAGAAAAATACATATCTCAGACTCACCAATAAAAAGAAAAGATTAAGATGGGCAAAAGAACACAGACGTTGAGGCAAAAGAATGTTGACTTTGAGACTGGAGTTTTGCGGGTACAATTTAAGTTGAGGACTAGTGAGGCGTCTGTTTCTCAAACTAGGCACTCTAATGTACTTGTCCTCTTGCTCAGTTGTGCACCGGGGCCTCCCACTCCTCTTTCTACTCTGGTTAGAGCCAGTTTACGCTGTTCTGTGAAGGGAGTAGTACACAGCGTTGTACCAGATCTTCAGTTTTTGTCAATATCTCACATGGAATGGCCTTCATTTCTCAGAACAAGAATAGACTGATGAGTTTCAGAAGAAAGGTCTTTGATGTCTTTGTTTCTGGCCATTTTGAGCCTGTAATCAAACCCACAAATGCTGATGCTCCAGATACTCAACTAGTCTAAAGAAGGCCTGTTTAATTGCTTCTTGAATCAGGACAACAGTATTCAGCTGTGCTAACATAATTGCAAAATGGTTTTCTGTTGATCAATTAGCCTTTTAAAATGATAAACTTGGATTAGCAAACACAACGTGCCATTGCAACACAGGAGTGATGGTTGCTGATAATGGGCCTCTACGGCTATGTAGATATTCCATTAAAAATCAGCCGCTTCCAGATACAATAGTCATTTACAACATTAACAAGTCTACACTGTATTTATGATCAATTTCATGTTATTTTAATGGACAAAAAAATGTGCTTTTCTTTCAAAAACAAGGACATTTCTAAGTGACCCCAAACGTTTGAACAGCAGTGTATGAATTATACAATTGAAGTCGGAAGTTTACATACACTTAGGTTGGAGTCATTAAAACTCATTTTTCAACCACTCCACAAATTCTTTGTTAACAAACTATCGTTTTGGCAAGTCGGTTAGAACATCTACTTAATGCACGACACAAGTAATTTTTCCAACAATTGTTTACAGACAGATTATTTCACTTATCATCCACTGTATCCCAATTCCAGTGGGTCAGAAGCTTACACACACTAAATTGAATGTGCCTTTAAACAGCTTTGAAAATTCCAGAAAAGGGTGTCATGGCTTTAGAAGCTTCTGATAGGCTAATTGACATCATTTGAGTCAATTGGAGGTGTACCTGTGGATGTATTTCAAGGCCTACCTTCAAACACAGTACCTCTTTGCTTGAAGTCATAAGAAAATAAAAATACATCAGCCAAGACCTCAGAAAAAAATTGTAGACCTCCACAAGTCTGGTTCATCCTTGGGAGCAATTTCCAAACGTCTGAAAGTACCATGTTCATCTGTACAAATAATAGTACGCAAGTATAAACACCATTCGACCACCCAGCCGTCATACCGCTCAGGAAGGAGACACGTTCTGTCTCCTAGAGATGAACGTACTTTGGTGCGAAAAGTGCAAATCAATCCCAGAACAACAGCAAAGGACCTTGTGGAGGAAACAGGATCAAAAGTATCAAGATCCACAGTAAAACGAGTCCTATATCGACATAAGCTGAAAGGCCGCTCAGCAAGGAAGAAGCCCCTGCTCCAAATCCGCCATAAAAAGCCAGACTACAGTTTGCAACTGCACATGGGGACAAAGATTGTACTTTTTGGAGAAATGTCCTCTGGTCTCATGAAACAAAAATAGATATGTTTGGCCATAATGACTATCATTATGTTTGGAGGAAAAAGGGGGAGGCTTGCAAGCCGAAGAACACCATCCCAACCATGAAGCACGGGGGTGGCAGCATCATGTTGTGGGGGTGCTTTGCTGCAGGAGGGACTGGTGCACTTCACAAAATAGATGGCATCATGAGGAATGAAAATGATGTGGATATATTGAAGCAACATCTCAAGACATCAGTTAAAGCTTGGTCGCAAATGTGTCTTCCAAATGGACAATGAACCCAAGCATACATCCAAAGTTGTGGCAAAGTTGTGGCAAAATGGCTTAAGGACAACAAAGTCAAGGTATTGGAGTGTCCATCACAAAGCCTTGACCTCAATCCCATAGAAAATTTGTGGGCAGAACTGAAAAAGCGTGTGCGAGCAAGAAGGCCTTACAACCCTGACTCAGTTACACCAGCTCTGTCAGGAGAAATGGGCCAAAATTCACCCAACTTATTGTGGGAAGCTTGTGAAAGGCTACCCGAAATGCTTGACCCAAGTTAAACAATTTAAATGCAATTTTCAGTTCTGCCTACACATTTTCTATTGAGGTCAGGGCTTTGTGATGGCCACTCCAATACCTTTACTTGAATTTGATTTGATTCTGAAAATCGCATAATCATTGGATCCGGAAGAACCCCAGCCTTCCTGATTATTCAGTACTAAAGAAATTGATTGAATTATTTATTTACTAACTAACTAAATAATAACACAGAAAACACACTTACACAAGATAAAAGTCCCTAGTGGACTGACAAGATATGACGGCTTGTTACACATGGAGAGGGAGGGGTAGGTAAAGAGAGGGAGAGACAAAGAGAGGCAACACTTGGACACATTTGGAACCTACGCTCAAAAGAATAGTAATACTTTGCACATGAACCAGCACTCATTCAGATAAGAAATGCAATGTATATATTTAGATGTCTTTCTTTGTCATCTCTCTGTTGAAACCAATTGATCTGTCTATAGGGAGTGGCTCGATGTAAGGCTCTGGTTGTCCACAAGAGGTCACAATGTCCTTCTTAGTTGTAGAGCTTCTCCAATAGCTAAGTGTTTGTTTAAATAGATACTTCAGATGCACCAACGGTTGTCTGAGATGGGATTCTCCTTTCTACCTCATGTCTTTAGTCAAAGTTCTAGGACCACTTTTACATGCACAGCTGCAGACTGGTCTCGTAGTGTAGATTATCTTCTCACTTCGTGTTGGTAGTTTCAGAGATTCTATCCATTTCAACATGTAGCCACCGCTTCACGCTTTCTGGTCTGGTATGTTAATTCTTAGTGAGTCCTTTTAAGCACTCTGGTCATGAAACGGACATGAACATGAAAAACGGACATGAAAAACCATTCTCTCATTAGAAGAGTAAAATCACAATTCTATCGTTTCAAAAAGAGTTTCATTATTCTTCATATTGTATTAACATCCTATTGGATGGAAACTTTACAGCTAGAATGTGTTTCCTTCCTAAGTTACAGAATTTTTGTTATAGAGTTTTTAATGACAACACAAAATGAAAAGCAATGTAACAGGATTATTCTTTAGATCCCCACGGACCATTCTTAACACATCTTATAAATATTGTTCCCATGTTCATGTTTTTGGAGAAAAAGGTTTTGGAGGCAAGAGTCTCTCTCTACACTAAGCACATTTCTTTCCCAATACTACAGGGAAGGAAAGACCCTTTTGCGGGTCTTTATGACCGTGTGTTAAGGTGTCAAAACCGGCCCAAATCCCCCCTCTCCTCTCCAAATCCCGCCTCTTTTCTGTCAGCCATTTGCCAAGCTGATCCAAGGCCTTCAGCAAGGAGAGAGTCATGACACATGGATGATGATGATCACCCCCTATTATACCCTTTATCCACTGCACTAGAACCAGCCGTGGTTGTCCGACAGCAGCTCGTTCAGCAGTCTCCCCCACCGCAGCTCTAGCCCCAACAAGAACTGATACTGACCAGCAGACCCCTAGGAGGCGGCCCATAAGGAGTGAAAATCCATTCCGTACACCGCCCACATGAACTCTGACTTTTTATCAAGGATGGGCCAGCAGTGGCAGGCTCAGGGAGCTCCGCCAAACAATGGACAGAAGGGAAGAGGAATGGGTGGAGGAAGGGGAGGGGGTGCCAGTGCTGGCGGACTGGCTGGGCGACAACCACTACAGGATAGGAACTTTGCTTGTTACAACTGAGGAAAGAAGGGACATTTCACATGTCGAACATGTCGAAACGAACCTAGCAAACAGAGGGCAGTGGGGGGAGGTTGGAAAACCGGACCTTCAACTGAAACCAACCCTTTACAACCCACAGATGGACTGACGCGACATAGAGACAGTTGACATTTAAAGATTTTGTCAATGAGCACTCTCATTTGAATGTGCCAGAGCGCAGAATAACTGTTGAATTTACTAATGCTCAACACCGGTTGAATATGGCCGGTATCAGTAAACATCAGGGAAAATAATGTAATTAAATTGTTCTCAGCAGCACAGTTAGTGACCAACGCTTTGGATAACATGAAAAAAGCCTAACCAACTCTTCTTGGCTGTGTAAAATGGTCAGAGTGAGGTGTTCTCTTATTTGTGTCTGGAAGTAGCTAGCAAGCTATCCAACTTTAGCCAGTTAGCTTGGGAAAAAGCAACTGCCGTTGTGAGGTCAGCACTCAAGGATCAATCCTGCTCCTTGGTCAGAGCAGGCAGTGTGCGCTCTGAAAAGTCTGAATTTCCAAACACCTGAAGTCTTAAAATGTCTAAACTAGTCATTTGTTATGGTAACAGGCTAGCAAGAGGCTGCATAGCAACACTCAACTTAAAAGTTACTGTTTATTTACAGTATACTAAAATGAACTAATAGTATATAGTGTGAAGTATTTAATAATTTAGTATGTAGTGTACTGTACAGTATATTAGTACGGGTATTCGAACACAGCTTGGGTATGTGAGTATCACGCCGCATTTAAACAATCGCTAAAGGGTGTACATTTGAGAGTTCTGTGTTGATACAGTATGTGAATTTGTTATTGGCGTAAAAAGACAAAAAACTCATATGCCAGACATCACCACATTAGTAAACTATTTGATAGAGCAGGGTCACAAAGCATCATATGGGAAAGTACAACCAGCGAAACAAGAGAACATATTTGGGGGTTTCGATTTTGGAAGTCACAAACCACATTACACATGATCGAGTTGGAATAATGCGTTCTTTGGTACGACCAATCACTCCTCGCAGACTCAGGAAACCCTGAGGGTTTTAATTTCATGATACATTTTTTGTTGTCTTATTCTGAAATAGATTTATAGAATTGACGAAAGGGAGGATTCACAAGTAATTAGAGTGGAGTTAATATTGTGAGTAATTGTTTGTAGAGTTTTGAAAAAGCAAATGTATCAGACTCCAGCATTGGGGTTGCCAAACCTAAAATGACCTTTTAAAATGTGTGTTCATAAACATGAATTGCAATGCAGTGCAGTGGTTATGGAAAATCATGGGGAAAAGAGAGACCAGTCATATACGGGACTAAATTGTTAGACTCAGTGGTGAGATAAATGTTGCCGTATCTAAGGGTAGTACATGCTAAATAAAGGGTACATAAACATTGGGATGGATTAAAACAAACTATTAATTAGTTTTTGTCTTTGTGCAGATTGCCATGTCTCATTTTCGATTAATTGAAAATTATACTTTTTTTTCAAAGTATCTCTCTTTTTCAAACAAGCATTGCAGAACTGGCTACAATTTCAATTTCATCCCCCTGAAAAGATAGAACAAATATTACAACAAATATTATGGCTGAACTCAAATGGGCTGGTTGATAAAATACCTGTTGTCAAAAGGTGGGTGTAGCTGGTGCATGAAGTCAGGCGCAGGAGAGCAGAATGAGTGAGCCACGTACTTTACTCAGAAAGAAGACACAAGGTAACAATACACTTGACCAATACAAATAACGATAGTGAAATTACAGACGGGTGAAGAACAGCACCCGTCAAAAACCAGCCATAAATTACAGAGTGAACGTAGAAACAATCATACACAAAAACATGGGGGAAACATAGTGTTAAATACATGAACATGTAATTGGGAAATGAAAACCAGGTGTGTAGAAAACCAAGACAAAACAAATGGAAAATGAAAAGTGGATCAGTGATGGCTAGAAGACTGGTGACGTAGACCGTCGAACGCCACCCGAACAAGGAGAGGGACCGACTTCGGCAAAAGTAGTGACACCTGTATTTATGGGAAAGATGTTTGAAAAGGATATTTTGTTCTTAAATTATATTGTAAATTGGAATGGTAGAGTTATGTCCTTCATGGAGTTATCAGAATTGTACAGGAAGGTCTGCTCAATCCAAGAGTACAACCAATTGATTACAGCATTAGCCCAAAAATGGAGGAGGCAGGAGGCAGCGGGAGGAGGTAGGGAACTGGTCTGTCTTCCCGATGTAAGGGATCAAAACTGCCGGAGGAATAAAAATTGCATAAATAGGAAAGTATACCAGTTTCATTTGAGGACCAGGATGTTGACAACTGTGCCATACAGATTGCAAAATAGTTGGGAAGAGATGTTTGATGTACCGATTCCATGGTACAGGGTGTATGAGTTGATATATAAAACAACGCAAGATTCAAGACTTCATGCTTTTCAGCTAAAATTATTATAAAGAATTCTTGCCACCAACAAAATGTTGCATTTTTGGGGCATAAAATCATCAAAGATCTGCAGATTTTGTTGTGAGGATACAGAATCAATAGACCATTTATTTTAGTATTGCGCTCGAGTAGCCTGTTTCTGGTCTCAGGTTCAGGAATGGCTGAAAATGAATAGCATTGATCTAAAATTGACCCTAGAAATAGTACTGTTAGGAGATCTGGAGAGACCAGGTCTGTCAATTACTAACATACTAATACTCTTAGTAAAAGTATTCATCTTCAACACGCAATCTGTGGATCCCATTCGATTAGATAGATTGAAATTGCACGTTAAACATCAAAGCATATGTGTTGCGTTGAAACCCGAAGTGGGTGTCTGATGGGATGGGCTGAGGGAAGCTGAGGGTTGGGATGTGGAATTGGAGACAATTGGGAGTGGAGTAGCTGTGCGGAGATAGAATGATGGTCAAAGGTAAAAGGTTGACCATCATTCTATGTTGTTTGCTGTTCTCTTCTGTCTTTTTCTTTTGTCTCTTTAGTTCATTCTCTTGGTTGTTGGTTCTTGGAGGTGGGGAATGGAATTAATTGTATTTTTAATTTTTATTCTTGGGTGGGGGGTGGGGGGGGGGGGACTGTGGGAGGGGTCTCGAATGGTTGAATGGTTCGGGTTCATGTTTTTTGGCCTGGTGGGAGATCTGTCAACGTGCCCTTGAGCAGGGCATTGACCCTGGATGCTTCTGTGTGTCGCTCTGAATGGGAGTCTGTTGGATGACTGGTATGATGTAGTTGTTGAGCGGCTTCACTGCAAGAATATTGTATGTTTCGGATATTCAATAAAAAATAAATAACAATTAATGAGTGGAGGGAGGACAGTGGCCTTCCTGTGAACAGGTCTTAACATGTTTGTTTTGACTGTAATTTAAAACTTTTTGTTCACCTGGTGAAGTACCGCTAGACAGAAAGTCAAAGGTAGAGTATAGTAGAGATTGTAGAGGGAAACAAGTGTTAGAGTGGAAGGGAAATGTACTGATGGTGATTGAGAGGGCCTCTGAGTTAAAGATAACAGAGATGTAGACTAGTGAAGGTAACAAAGGAAATGGGAAGTTAATGGGAAATTAAGAATTTGAATTTGAATTGTTTGGACTGATTAAGATTTGGCAAAATGAAAATGAACAACATTTTTATTTTCTCTCCCTTTGAAAAGTTTCCCATGGCTGTTGCCTTGGGAGAGTAGTTGGTAAAATTCTGGCATTTTATAAAGTATTCGGATTCGGCCGTAAGGGGAGCTCCCAAATAAGTAAGGCCTGGCCCACCAGTGGTGTTAATACCATGTTTGATTTATTGTGTGGGGTCTTTTTGAATTAAGTTGTAAACTGGGTATGCAGAATGAGGTAAATGTTTGAAATGTTTTTAAAATGGTTTCTGAGGTAAATGGACAGAAAAGGGAATGAAAACACTTCATGGGGTTGAATGACGTCTGTTCTGACTTCCAGGTGAGGCCTCACAAGAAAGACTGAAGACATTGGGTGAGATTTAAATTGGCTATGTAGACAGTAATAATTAGGAAGAAGTTTATAATTTAGCAATAGTCCTATGTGTGATTTGGAGCACGAGAAGGAGAGAGAGAGCGCTGCCCTGAATGAGGGACAACTGTCTCTGGTCTATTTTACCATTACCTTACGGGATACAATTATTTCCTTATGGAGTTATAAAGAGTTGTAATTCTAATTTTATTTTTTATTTTAATTTGTTTATTTTTGATTTAACAGGCAGTGTTGTTGTTTTTGAATTACAGGTCCCCTGGGGCCTTTGGTTAATATGCAAATTTGTCTGCCTATAAAAGGAAGAAATGTTTTTCCCACCTCTAGTTTATATAAAGAAGTGCATTCCTGTTGTTGTTTTGTTTGTTGTTTGTCTTGTTTTGATACAAATCTCACCAGATTGGGTCTGCTGTACGGTTGGAATTTCTCCCTAAGGGGTAACTTGGCGGGGAGGTTGCCATTATGATAAGGGAGTTTAAGAAAGTTTGAAAAATGGTTTCAATAGGTGTGTTGTTAAGGTCTTTGACATTTGTCTTAGAAATGTTGATATTAAGAAAATTGGGAATGTAATAATTTTTTATATGGTGAAAAGTTGGTCTGAATTTCCAGAATCAGGAATGTCTTAACTTCTTAAGGTATAGGGGGCAACATTTTCACTTTTGGATAAATAGTGTGCCCAATTTCAACTTCCTGCTACTCATGCCAAGAATATAAGATAGTAGATTTGGATATAAAACATTCTGAAGTTTCTAAAACTGGTTGAATCATGTCTGTGAGAATAACATAACTTATGTAGCAGGCAAAACCCGGGAACTAACCGTTCAGATTTTTTTTTTTAGGTCTCTGTCTGTTCATTGGGAAACAATATTTCTCAGGAACTTGTTTTCAGTTCCTACCGCTTCCACTGGATGGCACCAGTCTTTGGAATTTGGTTGAGGTTATTCCTTTGTGCAATGAAGAAGTACAGCCATCTAGGAACTGCGTAACACTGTTGAGAGTTGCGCAAGACTTGAAAAGTAGCTTGGTTTGTTGTCTTCCTGTATTTAACAAAGATAAACCCGTCTTCAATTTGATAGATTATTAACGTTTAAAAATACCTAAAGTTGTATTACAAAAGTAGTTTGAAATGTTTTGGCAAAGTTTACAGGCATCTTTTGAAATATTTTGTTTTGACGTTGCGCAATTTGGAAGCTGTTTTTTTCTGGATCAAACGCGCCAAATAAATGGACATTTTGGATATATATGGACGGAATTAAATCGAACAAAAGGACCAATGGTGATGTTTATGGGACATATTGGAGTGCCAACAAAAGAAGCTTGTCAAAGGTAAGGCATGTTTTATATTTTATTTATGCGTTTTGTGTAGCACCTGCAGGGTTGAAATATGCTGCCCTCTTTGTTTACTGTTGTGCTATCATCAGATAATAGCTTCTTATGCTTTCGCCAAAAAGCCTTTTTAAAATCTGACATGTTGGCTGGATTCACAACGAGTGTAGCTTTAATTTAATATCTGACATGCGTGATTTAATGAAAGTTTGACTTTTATATCATTTTATTTGAATTTGCCGCGCTGCATTTTCCCTGGCTTTTGCCCAAGTGGGACGCAAGCATCCCCTATACCATAAGATGTTAAACTGTTGTTTTGGTCTGTCCTCTTTCAAAGTTATGATGATAGTGACTGAAGATGGTGTCTTGATGCATGGAAGGAATAAATTGACGATAACAGTGTGAACTTCACGCCCCCAACCTGCTGAAGAAATGGTGTTCACTACGAACTTATCCTTCACCACTCCTACCGTGAGACCGGAGTCCGAGCCAGCAACCAGTACGTACATAGCATCCAGTCGAAGCTATCAACTTCTCTCAGGAGTGCGACATGGTTTACACACTCGGAAGCTTATTGTAATTTGGATTCAAATGCATTGAGATACCGATCTGTCATTGCCATGCCTCTCGAGACCGTAAAACAGGGACAAACTGGGGCAATAATGTTATAAAGTTAATACGGGTAATTTATGGTCCCGTTTTATGGTCCACATTCTAACCTTGTCGGTGTGTGCTAAGTTGAGGGTCTTGAATTTGAGTGATAGACTCAACGTGGAGCACTAAGGACTGTCATTCTAAATTTGGGTTGTATAACCATGATGAGGACTATTGTTAGTAGGGGTTTTGTTTTACCATGTTATCAGAATTCTAATGTTAAAGTGCATCAACACATATGGCTTTCTGGATGATACAGTACAATTGACTTGACTCACAAACATTGTCTTGAAAATGACCGGACCAAGGTGCAGCATGGTGAGCGTACATTATCCTTTATTAAGAATGTCGCCAACAAAAAGAAACACCAAACACGACCGTGAAGCTGACTAGGTGTCACGCCCTGACCTTAGAGATCCTTTTCATGTCTCTATTTTGGTTTGGTCAGGGCGTGAGTTGGGGTGGGCATTCTATGTTTTTGTGTTCTATGTTTTCTATTTTTGTGTGTTTGGCCGGGTGTGGTTCTCAATCAGAGGCAGCTGTCTATCGTTGTCTCTGATTGAGAACCATACTTAAGTAGCCTTTCCCCACCTGTGTCTTTTGGGTAGTTGTTTTCTGTTTTGTGTCTTTCTCTGCACCTGACAGGACTGTTTCGGTTTTCGTTCATTCTCTTTGTTATTTCAGTGTTCAGTTCTAATAAAAGCATGAACATGTACCACGCTGCACCTTGGTCCTCTCCTTCCAACAGCCGTTACACTGGGGCTATACAGGCCACTAACACAGACAACTACCCACAACTAAGGTGGAAAAACAGGCTGCTTAAGTATGATTCCCAATCAGAGACAACGATAGACAGCTATCCCTGATTGAGAACCATACCCGGTCAAAACATAGAAACAGAAAACATGGAATTAAAGAAACTAGAATGCCCACCCTAGTCACGCCCTGGCCTACCCAAAATAGAGAATAAAAGCCTCTCTATGGCCAGGGCGTGACAATAAGTGGGTTATGGGAATAGATGGAATGATTTTTGTGCAAATGTATTTGTAACCAGAGGCTAAGTAAATATGGGGCATGTATTTGGGACAGAATTTTTGCATAAGGGTGTTAGTTGCAGAGATAGTGTTGTCATTTCAGACACTATTGTCAACTTTCTGTGAGGGGTTTGTTATCTTCTTAGTGATCCCTTCCCTCGCAGATCCCGGTAACAGGATTGATTTGACAACATCCAGTGAAATTGCAGTGCGCCAAATTCAAAAACAGAAATACTCATAATAAAAATTCACAAAACATACATGTAGAATACATCAAAATAAAGCTTAACTTCTTAACCAAGTCGCAGTGTCAGATTTCAAAAATGCTTTTACGGCGAAAGCAGACCATGTGATTATCTGAGGACAGCACCCCGCATACAAACACATGAAAATCAGATTTCAACCAGCCAAGTGCGACACAAAACTCAGAAATAACAATATTATTCATGCCTTACCTTTGAAGATCTTCTGTTGGCACTCCAAAATGTTCCAGAAACATCACAAATGGTCCTCCAAATGATTGATATATTATAATAATTGATTATGCTTATGTTGTATTAATAGAAAGGGAAGGGCTATAAGACCCTCCCACAATACATTTATAGGGTCCTGGACAACATATTAGCAATATATGCATTATAAGGTTTAATAGTATTCCACAGTTCTTTTCTAGTCTCTGCCTCTTATAAGAAATGGTCTGAGCAGATGTGTGAGCCATTGTAGTCAAAATTGGGTGTCTGTGAGAAAAAGCGCCACAAGACTAAAAGAGATACATTGACACAGACCCCTGCACGGGAGTAAATAGATAAGAGACAAGTCAGACACACCACTGTAAGCCACACGGGAATGTAAAATTACTGCTGAGTCCTTAGAAAACACTGGACTATTGTTTTCTCCTGCAACTTTGTATAACTGTATATGCATGGGCTTGGTCTCATGAGTAGAAGGTGTTGACATAGGTAGTTACATCACCAGGGGTTGACTGCAAGTATATTAAAGCAACTTTGACCTTTTTTATTTTGCAGAACTTACTCTGAAACATACGTGCTGTGTTTCCGTTGTCAACTTCTGTCTGCAATTGCATTAATAAAGGTTTGATTGATTTACTTAAAGAAGATATTGACCAACATCACATGTGTACAAACACTCACATGATGATAACACCGCCCGGGTGGTCGCGTGCACATGCGATGCAAAACAAATGGACTTTTTAGCAGACGCTGTTATCCAGAGCGACTTAGAGGAGCAATTAGGGTTAAGTGCCTTGCTCACATAGTTGGCTTAAGGATTTGAACCTGCGATCTTTCAGTTACTGACCCAACGCTTTTAACCACAATAACATTCATATTATTCAATAATTTCATCCAAACTGCTTGCGCGAGTCAACAAACATCTGCTAGCCAGGCGCTAAAATATAACTTGGTTCTATTTTTTAACACTTGACCCATCTCCTCATTGGTTTTAAGGAGCATATACCCACGTGGGTGACTGAAAGATGAACTGAGGTCCACACTCCAGTCCAGTTGGTGGTGGTAATGCACCGTAAAGTTGGTTGCCAACCGTCATATAAAGTCCACAGAAGAGAGATTACTAGACTAAAAATGTGTCAAAATTCTACAAAGATCCAGATAAAAAGGGCCTTGTGCATTTCAAGTAAAATAACTACCCAATGTTTATATCCCAGGACAAATTAGCTAGCAACAACAAGCTAGCTAGCTAAATGTCCATGAATGTTTCATGTGTTTCGACCAAATTAATATAGTTGGTTCAGAGTTCGTTTTGATATTTCAACCTGCGTGTCCTAATCTGAGTATGTGAGCAGGGGCCTGCTCAGCGGTTTAAGATACTGCATTGCAGTGTTAGAGGCGTAACTACAGGCCCAGGTTCGATACCAGGCTGTGTCGCAAATGACCACAACCGGGAGACCCATGAGGCGACGTACAATTGGCCCAGCATCATCCGGGTTAGGGGAGGATTTGGCCGGACGGAATGTCCTTGTCCCATCCCGCTCTAGCGACTCTGTGTGGCGGGCTGGGCGCATGCTCACTGACTTCGGTCACCAGTTGTACAGTGTTTCCTCTGACACATTGGTGCGGCTGGCTTCCGGGTTAAGTGTCAAGAATCTGTGTGGCAGGGTTGTGTTTCGGAGGATGCAAGGCTCGTGACCTCCGCCTCTCCCGAGTCCGTATGGGAGTTGCAGTGATGGGACAATACTGTAACTACCAATTGGATTTTACAAAAAAGGGGAATATAAATAAATTAGTTTGGGTTGGAAATTCTGCTCATCGATCATGGAGCGGTGCTCCATGTCCTTTCCTACCGCTCACAGAAAAAAAGAAACTCCCGCTGCATTTATTAGAATCACAATTTAACCAACACCCATCTATTTTTGTGACTATCTGGACCTACCAATTGGTATTTAAGTATTGAAACCAAACCATACGGATTTGAATGAAAAGTATTTGAATAAACATGAAACGGTGAATGTAAGAAATTAACATAATTTCAAATAGACTAGCTATCAGTAATTTTCAAATCTGACTTCTCTATGTGGCCGTGTATGGAAAATGTCTTTCTGGGGCGGTCGTCTGTTAAATTGTAGTAATGAAGCAAAACTGTAGGAGCTATCGGAACCGTTATTCTAGACCGGAACCCTGGCGCCTTGACTAAAACAAGCTGTTCGAGCTATAGGGAGAAGGCAGTATGCCGCCTAGGGTTTTCGAGAGCTATATAGTAGCTAGCGACTACATGATAATGATAACAAAGTTGTTTCCTACTAAACATTTTCCTACTTTAGCAATACCATCATACAGTGAATTCGTAAAGAATTCAGACCCCTTGACTTGTTCCACATTTTGTTACGTTACAGCCTTATTCTAAAATTGATTCAATTGTTTTTTTCTCTCACCTATCTACACACAATACCCCATAATTTTATTTCACCTTTATTTAACATAATGACAAAGCAAAAACAATTTTTTATACACTTTTGCAAATGTATAGAAAAAAAACCTGAAATATCACATTTACATAAGTATTCAGACCCTTTACTTTAATTCAGAGACTTGTTCCGTAGCCATTCCTGCACTGTCTTGGCTGTGTGCTTAGGGTCGTTGTCCTGCTGAAAGGTTAACTGTCACCCCAGTCTGAGGTCCTCAGTGCTCTGGAGCAGGTTTTCATCAAGGATCTCTCTGTACTTTGCTCCGTTCATCTTTCCCTCTATCCTGACTAGCATCCCAGTCCCCGAAACGGAGAAACATCCCCACAGCATGATGCTTCCACCACCATGCTTCACCATAGGGATGGTGCCAGGTTTCCTCCATACATGACGCTTAGCATTCAGGACAAAGAGTTCAATCTTGTTTTCACCAGACCAGATAATCTTGTTTCTCCTGATCTGAGAGTCCTTTAGATGCCTTTTTGCAAACTCCAAGCGGGCTGTTGTGCTTTTTACAGAGGAGTGGTTTTCATCTGGCCCCTCTACCATAAAGGCCTGATTGGTGGCGTTTTGCAGAGATGTTTGTCCTTCTGGAATGTTCTCCCATCTTCACAGAGGAACTCTGGAGCCCTGTCAGAGTGACCATCGGGTTCTTGGTCACCTTCCTGACCAAGTACCTTCTCTCCCGATTGCTCAGTTTAGCCAAGCAGCTAGCTCCAGGAAGAGTCGTGGTGGTTCCAAACTTCTTCCATTTAAGAATGATGGAGGCCACTGTGTTCTTGCAGACCTTCAATGCTTCAGACATTTTTTGGTACCCTTCCCCAGATCTGTGCCTCGACACAATCCTGTCTCAGAGCTCTACAGACAATTCCTTCAACCTCATGGCTTGTTTTCTGCTCTGACTGCACTGTCAACTGTGGGACCTTATATAGACAGGTTGAATCAAGCCTTTCCAATCAATTGAATTAGCCACAGGTGGTCTCCAATCAAGTTGTTGAAACATCTCAAGGATGATCAATGGAAACAGGATGTACTTGAGCTCAATTTCAAGTCTCATAGCAAAGGGTCTGAATACTTATGTAAATAAGGTATCAGTTTTTTATTTTTAATACATTTGCAAACATTTAGAAAAACTGTTTTTGCTTCACCATTGTGGAGTATTGTGTGTAGATTGATGAGGACAAATAAATATCTAATACATTTTAGAATAAGGCTGTAATGTAACAAAATGTGGCAAAAGTCAAGGGGTCTGAATACTTTCTGAATGCACTGTATGTCCATGTCACTGTAGTGCAATTTAGACAAAACCGTCACTAACCTCCGTCTATCACAACTTTTTTGCACCAGTAGGGTTCCGCCGGCAGAGGGCGGCTTGAGAACGTTCATAACAATGGCATGAAAAGACCCAGTGACAGCAGTGCAACCTATGAATAGCAGCATTTGTTGAGCATTTGTCTATTTTGCCAGCTCTCAGACTGTTGGTGTGTCTGTCTGTCTGGGAGTTCCAGACGTGGCTGGGAGGAGTGGTGGTGGCCACTGGAGGGCAACTTTACTAGAGCATAAGTAGGAGCTCATCGTCATGAAGTTCATCTATAACAGCTGATACAAGTAGGTATCCCATATTAGGTACTAGTACAGTGCTAGCTACTGTAGCTAATACATGAACATATGGATTTACAGTACCAGCCTAATTGTCATGCCCTGATCTGTTTCACCTCTCTTTGTGCTTGTCTCCACGCCCCTCCAGGTGTTGTCCATCTTCCCCATCATCCCCTGTGTACTTATACCTGTGTTTTCTGTTTGTCTGTTGCCAGTTAGTCTTCGAGCCACACCAGCGGGCCACTGTGTTTTCCAAGCTGGATCAATGGAACGCCTACCACCTGGTGCGGATACGAGAGGGGGACAAGTGGAAGACGGCCTTCAACGCGGCCAGTGGTCAATACGAATATCTGGTCATCACATTTGGCATCACCAACGCCCCTGCTGTGTTCCAGGCTCTGGTGAATGATGTTCTCCACGACATGTTTTACCGGTTCATCTTTGTCAACATTGATTACATCCTCGTCTTCTCCCGCTCCCCTCAAGAACACATGCTCCATGTCCGGTAGGTCCTTCAAAGCCTTCTGGAGAATCAGCTGTTTGTGAAGGCGGAGAAGTACGAGTTCCATCACTCCACCATCCCCTTTCTGGGTTACATCATCTCTGCTGGGAGTTTCCAGATGGTGTTACGGTGAGTGAATGAGGACCCAAAAGCGAATTAACTTAAACAGAGCTTCTTTAATAACCAAACATAGGTAGGCTCAGATAGACCGGCAGATTCCGACAGGACAGGACAAGGTTACAGCAAACATGACGATAGTCTGGTTCAGGCATGAAACACAACAAACAAGAATCCGACAAGGACAGGAACAAAAACAGAGAGAGATATAGGGGACTAATCAGAGGGAAAAAGGGAACAGGTGGGAGAAGGGGTGACGAGGTAGTCAAGAGGAGACAAGGAACAGCTGGGGGAAAGCGGGGGAGAAAAGGTAACCTAATACGACCAGCAGAGGGAGACAGGGTGAAAGGACAGGACAGAAAGACACAACATGACAATACATGACAGTACCCCCCCACTCACCGAGCGCCTCCTGGCGCACTCGAGGAGGAAACCTGGCGGCAACGGAGGAAATCCTCGATCAGCGCACGGTCCAGCACGTCCCGAGAGGGAACCCAACTCCTCTCCTCAGGATCGTACCCCTCCCAATCAACGAGGTACTGGTGACCACGGCCCCGAGGACGCATGTCCAAAATCCTGCGGACCCTGTAGATGGGTGCGCCCTCGACAAGGATGGGGGGGGGGGGGGGGGGAAGACGAGCGGGGGCGCGAAGAACGGGCTTAATACAGGAGACATGGAAGACCGGGTGGACGCGACGAAGGTATCGCGGAAGAAGAAGTCGAACTGCGACAGGATTAATGACCCGAGAAATACGGAACGGACCAATGAACCGCGGGGTCAACTTGCGAGAAGCCGTCTTAAGGGGAAGGTTCTGAGTGGAGAGCCAAACTCTCTGACCGCGACAATATCTAGGACTCTTAGTTCTACGCTTATTAGCAGCCCTCACAGTCTGCGTCCTATAACGGCAAAGTGCAGACCTGACCCTCTTCCAGGTGCGCTCGCAACGTTGGACAAAAGCCTGAGCGGAGGGGACGCTGGACTCGGCGAACTGAGATGAGAACAGCGGAGGCTGGTACCCGAGGCTACTCTGAAAAGGAGATAGCCCGGTCGCAGACGAAGGAAGCGAGTTGTGGGCGTATTCTGCCCAGGGGAGCTGTTCTGACCAAGACGCAGGGTTGCGAAAAGAAAGACTGCGTAAGATGCGACCAATAGTCTGATTGGCCCGTTCTGCTTGACCGTTAGACTGGGGGTGAAAGCCGGAAGAGAGACTGACGGAAGCCCCAATCAAACGGCAAAACTCCCTCCAAAATTGAGACGTGAATTGCGGACCTCTGTCCGAAACGACGTCTGACGGAAGGCCATGAATTCTGAAAACATTCTCGATGATGATTTGTGCCGTCTCTTTAGCAGAAGGAAGCTTAGCAAGGGGAATGAAATGAGCCGCCTTAGAGAACCTATCGACAACCGTAAGAATAACAGTCTTCCCCGCTGACGAAGGCAGTCCGGTGACAAAATCTAAGGCGATGTGAGACCACGGTCGAGAGGGAATGGGAAGCGGCCTGAGACGGCCGGCAGGAGGGGAGTTACCGGACTTAGTCTGCACGCAGACCGAACAAGCAGCCACGAAACGACGCGTGTCATGCTCCCGGGTGGGCCACCAAAAACGCTGGCGAATGGAAGCAAGCGTACCCCGAACGCCAGGGTGGCCGGCTAACTTGGCAGAGTGAGCCCACTGAAGAACGGCCAGACGAGTAGGAACGGGAACGAAAAGAAGGTTCCTAGGACAAGCGCGCGGCGACGGAGTGTGAGTGAGCGCTTGCTTTACCTGCCTCTCAATTCCCCAGACAGTCAACCCGACAACACGCCCCTCAGGGAGAATCCCCTCGGGGTCAGTGGAGGCTACTGAAGAACTGAAGAGACGAGATAAAGCATCAGGCTTGGTGTTCTTAGAGCCCGGACGATAAGAAATCACGAACTCGAAACGAGCGAAAAACAGCGCCCAACGCGCCTGACGCGCATTAAGTCGTTTGGCAGAACGGATGTACTCAAGGTTCCTATGGTCAGTCCAAACGACAAAAGGAACGGTCGCCCCCTCCAACCACTGTCGCCATTCGCCTAGGGCTAACCGGATGGCGAGCAGTTCGCGGTTTCCCACATCATAGTTACGTTCCGACGGCGACAGGCGATGAGAAAAATACGCGCATGGGTGGACCTTGTCGTCAGAGAGGGAGCGCTGAGAAAGAATGGCTCCCACGCCCACCTCTGACGCGTCAACCTCGACAACGAACTGTCTAGAGACGTCAGGTGTAACAAGGATAGGAGCGGATGTAAAACGATTCTTGAGGAGATCAAAAGCTCCCTGGGCGGAAACGGACCACTTAAAGCACGTCTTGACAGAAGTAAGGGCTGTGAGAGGAGCTGCCACCTGACCGAAATTACGGATGAAACGACGATAGAAGTTCGCGAAGCCGAGAAAGCGCTGCAGCTCGACGCGTGACTTAGGGGCGGGCCAATCAATGACAGCTTGGACCTTAGCGGGATCCATCTTAATGCCTTCAGCGGAAATAACAGAACCGAGAAATGTGACGGAGGAGGCATGAAAAGTGCACTTCTCAGCCTTCACAAAAAGACAATTCTCTAAAAGGCGCTGGAGGACACGTCGAACGTGCTGAACATGAATCTGGAGTGACGGTGAAAAAAATCAGGATATCGTCAAGGTAAACGAAAACAAAGATGTTCAGCATGTCTCTCAGGACATCATTGACTAATGCCTGAAAGACAGCTGGAGCATTAGCGAGGCCGAAAGGAAGAACCCGGTATTCAAAGTGCCCTAACGGAGTGTTAAACGCCGTCTTCCACTCGTCCCCCTCCCTGATGCGCACGAGATGGTAAGCGTTACGAAGGTCCAACTTAGTGAAAAACCTGGCTCCCTGCAGGATCTCGAAGGCTGAAGACATAAGAGGAAGCGGATAACGATTCTTAACTGTTATGTCATTCAGCCCTCGATAATCTATGCAGGGGCGCAGAGACCCGTCCTTCTTCTTGACAAAAAAAAACCCCGCTCCGGCGGGAGAGGAGGAGGGGACTATGGTACCGGCGTCAAGAGCTACAGACAAATAATCCTCGAGAGCCTTACGTTCGGGAGCCGACAGAGAGTATAGTCTACCCCGGGGGGGAGTGGTTCCCGGAAGGAGATCAATACTACAATCATACGACCGGTGTGGAGGAAGAGAGGTGGCCCTGGACCGACTGAACACCGTGCGCAGATCGTGATATTCCTCCGGCACCCCTGTCAAATCACCAGGCTCCTCCTGTGAAGAAGAGACAGAGGAAACAGGAGGGATAGCAGACATTAAACATTTCACATGACAAGAGACGTTCCAGGAGAGGATAGAATTACTAGACCAATTAATGGAAGGATTATGACAAACTAGCCAGGGATGGCCCAAAACAACAGGTGTAAAAGGTGAACGAAAAATCAAAAAAGAAATGGTTTCGCTATGATTACCAGAAACAGTGAGGGTTAAAGGTAGCGTCTCACGCTGAATCCTGGGGAGAGGACTACCATCCAGGGCGAACAAGGCCGTGGACTCCCTTAACTGTCTGAGAGGAATGTCATGTTCCCGAGCCCAGGTCTCGTCCATAAAACAGCCCTCCGCCCCAGAGTCTATTAAGGCACTGCAGGAAGCTGACGAACCGGTCCAGCGTAGATGGACCGACAAGGTAGTGCAGGATCTTGAAGGAGAGACAGGAGTAGTAGCGCTCACCAGTAGCCCTCCGCTTACTGATGAGCTCTGGCTTTTACTGGACATGAAGTGACAAAATGACCAGCAGAACCGCAATAGAGACAGAGGCGGTTGGTGATTCTCCGTTCCCTCTCCTTAGTCGAGATGCGGATACCTCCCAGCTGCATAGGCTCAGCTCCCGAGCCGGCAGAGGAAGATGGTAGTGATGCGGAGAGGGGGGCAACGGAGAACGCGAGCTCCTTTCCACGAGCTCGGTGACGAAGATCAACCCGTCGCTCAATGCGAATAGCGAGTTCAATCAGGGAATCCACGCTGGAAGGGACCTCCCGGGAGAGAATCTCATCCTTTACCTCTGCGCGGAGACCCTCCAGAAAACGAGCGAGCAAAGCCGGCTCGTTCCAGCCACTGGAGGCAGCAAGAGTGCGAAACTCAATAGAGTAATCTGTTATGGATCGATTACCTTGACATAGGGAAGACAGGACCCTGGAAGCCTCCTCCCCAAAAACAGATCGATCAAAAACCCGTATCATCTCCTCCTTAAAGTCCTGATACTGGTTAGTACACTCAGCCCTTGCCTCCCAGATTGCCGTGCCCCACTCACGAGCCCGTCCAATAAGGAGAGATATGACGTAGGCGACACGAGCAGTGCTCCTGGAGTAAGTGTTGGGCTGGAGAGAAAACACAATATCACACTGGGTGAGGAACGAGCGGCATTCAGTGGGCTCCCCAGAGTAACACGGCGGGTTATTGATTCTGGGCTCCGGAGATTCGAAAGCCCTGGAAGTGGCCGGTGGATCGAGGCGGAGATGGTGAACCTGTTCTGTGAGGTTGGAGACTTGGGTGGCCAGGGTCTCAACGGCATGTCGAGCAGCAGACAATTCCTGCTCGTGTCTGCCTAGCATCGCTCCCTGGATCTCGACGGCTGAGTGGAGAGGATCCGAAGTCGCTGGGTCCATTCTTGGTCGGATTCTTCTGTTACGGTGAGTGAATGAGGACCCAAAAGCGAATTAACTTAAACAGAGCTTCTTTAATAACCAAACATAGGTAGGCTCAGATAGACCGCCAGATTCCGACAGGACAGGACAAGGTTACAGCAAACATGACGATAGTCTGGTTCAGGCATGAAACACAACAAACAAGAATCCGACAAGGACAGGAACAAAAACAGAGAGAGATATAGGGGACTAATCAGAGGGAAAAAGGGAACAGGTGGGAGAAGGGGTGACGAGGTAGTCAAGAGGAGACAAGGAACAGCTGGGGGAAAGCGGGGGAGAAAAGGTAACCTAATACGACCAGCAGAGGGAGACAGGGTGAAAGGAAAGGACAGAAAGACACAACATGACAATACATGACAGATGGATCCCGGGAAGGTGAGAGCAGTGATGGAATAGCTCAGCCTACGTCCAGGGTGCCGCTGCAATGTTTCATGGGGATCGCCAATTTCTATCGCCGCTTTATCCGGTTTTACAGCACCCTGGATTACCCCCTGTCAGCACTCACCTCGCCCAAGGTTGGGCCCTGCTGTTCACACAGTTCAACTTCTCTCTCTCGAACCGGCAGGGATCCAATAATGTCAAGCCGGATGCACTGTCCCGCCACTATAGCCCCATGACAACTACCCGAAACCCTCCTTCCCACCTCATGTCTGCCGACGGCACTCAGCTGGGGAATAGGAAAGCAGGTCAGTGAGGCGCAGCGTTCCCAGCCAAACTCTGGGGGGGTCCTTCATTCCCGACACTGTGCGCTCCGCGGTCCTGGAGTGGGACCACTCCTCCAGGCTGGTCTGCCACCCGGGCACCCATCGGACCCTGGCCTTCGTGCGACAGCGCTTTTGGTGGCCTATCATGGTCGCGGACGTGTCCGCATTCATCACCGCTTGCAGAGTTTGTGCACAGAACAAGACTCCTCGGCAAGCTCTGTCTGGTCTGCACCAACCTCTGCCTGTCCCCCACTGTCCCTGGTCTCACATCTCCCTGGACTTTGTCACGGGTCTTACCCCGCCTGATGGCAACACCGTCATCCTGACTGTGGTGGATCTGTTCTCCAAAGCCACCCATTTCATTCCTCTCCCAAAATACCCTCTGCCAAATAGACAGCCCAGCTCACGGTACAGCACGTCTTCCGGATCCATGGACTGCCCATTGACATGGTCTCCGACCGGGGCTCTCAGTTCTCGTCCCAGTTCTGGAAGGCATTTTACACCCTCATTGGGTTGTCGGCCAGCCAGTCGGAGTGAGCCAACCAGGACCTCAAGACCACCCTGCGCTGCCTGGTCTCCACCAAACCCACCACTTGGAGCCAGTAGCTTGTGTGGGTCGAATATGCCGCAACACTCTTCCCTGCTCTGCCACGGGCCTATCTCCCTTTGAGTGTTTTCCTGGGGTATCAGCCCCCACTCTTACCTGAGCAGGAAGAGGAGGTCGGCATACCTTCTGCCCAGATGTTTGTCCTCTGCTGTCGTCGTACCTGGAGGAGAGCCCGGTCGGCCCTCCTCAAGACCACCTCCAGGTATCAATGACAAGCGATCGTCATCGGACCCCGGTTCCCAGGTATCATCTCGGGCAGAAGGTATGGCTCTCCACCTGGGATCTGTTCCTCTGGGTAAAGTCTCGCAAATATTTCCCCCTGGTTTATCGTCCCTTTCCCCATCTCCAAGGTCATTACACGGAACCCAAACCGGCTGCAGGCGTGCTCCATCGTGCACTATCGTGCATAAATGTATTTTGTCCCCCTACACCAAACGCGATCATGACACGCAGGTTAAAATATCAAAACAAACTCTGAACCAATAACATTAATTTGGGGACATGTCGAAAAGCATTAAACAATAATGGCAATTTAGCTAGTTAGTTTAGACTTGCTTACTAATTTGTCCTGGGATTTAAACATTGAGTTGTTATTTACCTGAAATGCACAAGGACCTCTACTCTGACAATTAATCCACACATAAAACAGCCAACCGAATCGTTTCTAGTCATCTCTCCTCCTTCCAGGCTTTTTTATCTTTGAACTTATATGGTGATCAGCATCTAAACTTTCATAGTATTACCACGACAACCGGCTACAAGGTTCGTCTTTCAATCACCCAGGTGGGTATAACCAATGAGGAGATGACACGTTGGGTACCAGACATCCTGGTCCCCGCTACAGACCTCATCGCCGACTTCCACCACTGGCGCCCCGGTCAACCAGGTATGCGCCTAGGTAAGACGCCAGGTGGTGCCCCTAGAGGGGGGTAACTGTCACGCCCTGATCTATTTCACCTGTCTTTGTGCTTGTCTCCACTCCCCTCCAGGTGTCGCCCATCTTCCCCATTATCCCCTGTGTACTTACACCTGTGTTTTCTCTTTGTCTGTTGCCAGTTCGTCTTGTTTGTCAAGCTTGCCAGCGTTTGTCCTGTCAGATCCTGTTTCTTCCTCGTCTCTCTTTTTCTCGCCCTCCTGGTTTTTGACCCTTGCCAGTCCTGACCCTGAACCCGCCCACCTGACCACTCTGCATCTGACCCTGAGCCTGCCTGTCGTCCTGTACCTTTGCCTCTGTTGCTGTAATAAACATTGTTACTTCGACACGATCTGCATCTGGGTATTTCCTTATCCTGATACTAATTCATATTTATTTAATGTACAGGTTCCACTTTGACCAAGATTACAATCCAGACTAAGAATTTGCAAAAGTTAAGATCATAATGAATACTATTATATGGATAGAGTGGACCTGATCCTAGATCAACACTACTATGGTGGTGAATTCTCTCTCGCCATCATCTTTTTTAAAACTTCATATTGACCCTGTGGTCAATGATTAGCAGATGTGTTTAAGTGGACATACAGATCTCGGACTAGGCTAACAACAGAAGCTCTTCTCAACTATTGGCAAACGGATGTAAAGACGGGGGGCGGCGTCCAGAACCAGAGCCGCCACGAAAGTTAGATGCCCACCCAGACCCTCCCATACATGTTTAGGGTTGCGGCAGGGAGTCCGCACCTTTTGGGGGGGGGGGGGGGGGGGGGGGGGGTGTAATGTTACGCCCTGACCTTAGTTATCTATGTTTTCTGTATTATTGTGGTCTGGTCAGGGTGTGACGAGGGTGGGTATATGTGTGTTTGTCCTGTCTAGGGTTTTTGTATGTTTATGGGTTTTACCTGGTTTAGGGGTTTATCTGTCTATGGTTGCTTAGATTGGTTCTCAATCAGACGCAGTTGTTTATCGTTGTCTCTGATTGGGGACCATATTTAGGTAGCCATATTCCTTGGGTATTTTGTGGGTTATTGTCTATGGGTGCATGTCAGCACTCGTTATATATTGTTTCACTGTCGTTTTGTTGTTTTGTATAGTTTGTTCAGTTCTCTTTTATTAAAGAGGAATGTAATTCATATCACCTTGGTCTCCTCATTATGAGGAACGTGATAGCATCTACCTTCTTGTCCTCCATCCTTACTCACTGCGGGGCTGATTTGGTAGCCCAAAAAGGAGACAGCCCTCTGGTGGAATTGGCAATTCTCCGCCTTGATGAACAGGTGGTTAGCCAAGAGGCGTTCCAGGACTGCTTGAACGTGAGTGATGTGATTTCCCAGGTTGTTCGAGAAGATCAGGATGTCATCGATGAACACAATCACATGACGTCCGAGCATGTCCCTGTACACCTTGTTGACGAATGCCTGGAACACTGACGGAGCATTGGCTAAGACAAAGGGCATAACCAAGTACTCGTAGTGACCAGACATCGCGCTGAACGCCGTCTTACACTCATCCCCCTCCCAAATGCGAATGAGATTGTAGGCACTCCGCAGGTCCAGTTTGGTGAAGAACCAGGCCCCTGCGGTGCTGTTCGATGGTTGACGGCACCAGCGAGAGAGGGTACTGATACTTCATGATGTCATTTAGTCCACGGTAATCAATACAAGGGCGTAATCCTCTCTTCTTCTTGGCCACGAAGAAGAAACCAGCCGACGCAGGGGACGTGGACCTGCGGTAACCCTGTTGGAGCGCCTCGTGAATGTAGTCCTCCATGGCCTGTGTCTCAGCCACAGCCACCGACAGAGAGTAGATGTGTTTGCACGGAGGTGTAGCACCGGAAAACAGGTCAATGGCACAGTCCCAGGGGCGATGTGGAGGGTGACAGGTAGCGCGGGTCTTGGAGAATACCTCCAAGATGTTGGGCTGGAGGGCATCTCTTCTGAGGGATTCTCTTCTTTTTTTTTTTTTTTTTTTTTGAATTTTACCCCTTTTTCTCCCAAATTTCGTGGTATCCAATTGTTGTAGTAGCTACTATCTTGTCTCATTGCTACAACTCCCGTACGGGCTCGGGAGAGACGAAGGCTGAATATCATGCGTCCTCCGATACACAACCCAACCAGCCGTACTGCTTCTTAACACAGCGCGCATCCAACCCGGAAGCCAGCCGCACCAATGTGTCGGAGGCTACACCGTGCACCTGGCAACCTTGGCTAGCGCGCACTGCGCCCGGCCCGCCACAGGAGTCGCTGGTGCGCGATGAGACAAGGAGATCCCTACCAACCAATCCCTCCCTAACCCGGACGACGCTAGGCCAATTGTGCATCGCCCCACGGACCTCTCGGTCGCGGCCGGTTACGACAGAGCCTGGGCGCGAACCCAGGGACTCTGATGGCACAGCTGGCGCTGCAGTACAGCGCCCTTAATCACTGCGCCACCCGGGAGGACATCCACAAGATTCTCAACCCATATGGAACCACAGGGGACAGGAAAGCAGGTCTTCCGGCATTCAGGTGAACAGTCAGTGATTCACATCCTCGACCATGAGATGGTAGGGTTATGGTGCTGAAGCCAAGGTAGGCTGAGGATGATCTTGTGAACTGGTGCACTGGTGATGAAAAAGGGGATGTTTTCTTGGTGATTGGGCTCCATGGTGAAGGTGAGTAGTTGGGTGATGTGTGTGATGGTTCCGGATCCTAGAGGCCGACAGTCGAGACCTTGAACCGGAAAAGGAGAGGGAAATGGGTAGATAGTAATATTGACAGAGGAGGCAAAGGTCTGATCCGTAAAGTTCCCTGCAACACCGGAATCCACTAAAGCTATAGATACGGGACACGAGGGACAGTCAGCCAGAGTGATGGGTACTAAAAAGAGTCTAACAGGAAGAGCAGTAGATGGAATACTCACTTCTGGTCCAGTGGATGTAACATCATGTGACCGTCCCTCTGCTCTAGTGGACCCCGGATTCTGAAGTATCGGACACTGCTGGTGCTTGTGCCTTCCCTGGCCACAGTACAGACAGAGCCCCAGCTGTATTCGTCTGCGTCATTCCGCCGCGGGAAGGCATGTGACCCCTACCTCCATGGGTTCAGGCTCTGATCCCGAACACTTGCCGAAGGAGGGAGAGAAGTGATGGAGATGCCGATGCTCCCGGAGGAGCAATGAGTGCGTCCAGGGTAAGGTTGTCATCTCGGCAGACAAGTTCTGTCTGGACCTCCTCGCGCAGACCTCTTCTAAAGAATGTGCTTAGCGCTAGCTCATTCCATCCACTGGGAGCTGCTACTGTCCGGAAGGTAAGCGCATACTCAGCAGCCGTCTGATTCCCCTGCTGGATCTGAAGCAGATGCTCACCTCCCTCTCTGCCGGCAGGATGATTTAAACAAAGCTATGAACCCCTCGTAAGACTCGAGCTCCTCCTCTCCTCTCTCACAGACAGCCGGAGCCCATTCCAATACCCGCCCAGTCAACAGAGAAATAACCGTGGCAACCTTAGACCTCTCGGTGGTGGGAGCTTCCATCTGATGTGCAAAATAGAGGGAGCACTGAATGAGGAAGCCACGGCATTTGGATGGTGTCCCATTATATTTCTCCAGGAGGGATAGACGGGCATCGCTGACCTGAATGGGTTGCTGAATGGGCTGGTGTGCTGACTCGTTGGGTAGACTGGCTCTAGAATATACTCCTCTGTTGAGATCTTGTAGACTGCAGAGAACATCTTCTGAGTTGAGCCAGTTGATCATGGTGTTGACAAAGAAGAACAATACCAACAGGTGAGTGAACATGGGCTACAGCCGTCTTGGAGGAAATGATGAAGGTAATGGAGTCCAGGTGTGAATAATAATGATTCACAGGTGCACATTATGATGAGTGCCAGTGTGCATTATGATGAATTCCAGGACCGGTGGTTAGTACTCTGGTGACGTCATAGGCCGGAGGGGAGGAGCAGGAGCAGACGTGACATCCGGGTTAAGTGGGTATTGTGTCAAGAAGTAGTGCGGCTTGATTGGGTTGTGTTTCGGAGGACGCACGGCTCTCGACGTTTGCCTCTTCCGAGTCCGTACAGGAGTTGAAGCGATGAGACAAGACTGTAACTACCAATTGAATACCACGAAATTGGGGAGAAAATGGGGTAAAAATAAATAAATATATATATATACTGTATATATATAACAAATAAATAAAAGACATGTCACCAGAGGTCTCTTCACATTCCCCAAGTCCAGTACAGACTATGGGAGGCGCACAGTACTACATAGAGCCACGGCTACGTGGAACACTATTCCACATCAGATGACTGATGCAAGCAGCAGAATCAGATTTAAAAAACAGAAAAATACTCTTTATGGAACAGCGGGGACTGTGAAGAGACACATACGCATACACATGCTAACACGCACACTTTATACACATGTACACATGGATTTTGTATTGTAGATATGTGGTAGTAGAGTAGTGGCCTGAGAGCTCATACTTAATGTGTTGTGAAAAGTGTCATGAATTGTAATGTCATGTAATATTTTTAATTGTATATAACTGCCTTAATGTTGCTGGACCCCAGAAAGAATACAAAATACAAATGTCCTAAGTGGAAATTCAACAAAGGTGTTTTGTGGATTGACTAAACGTGTGGTCCATTCCTTCCAGGTGGCAAAGCTGTTGCTGCTGCACAGGGCTAATAAGGAGCACAGTAATGTTTCAGACTACACTCCTCTCAGCCTGGCCCACTCAGGGGGCTGCATCAACATCCTCCTAAACGCTGGTGCTGAAATCAACTCCTGTGTGTACAGTATAATCACCCCTGTCCACATGTTATGTTTCATAGGGATGTGTATCTTTCCCTTTCAAGAAGATTTGATACTGTCACGTTCTGACCTTTATTTCCGTTGTTTTGTATTTATTTAGTATGGTCAGGGCGTGAGTTGGGTGGGCAGTCTATGGTTGTTTTTCTATGTTTTGGGGCATTTCTATGTTTTCGGCCTAGTATGGTTCTCAATCAGAGGCAGGTGTCATTAGTTGTCTCTGATTGAGAATCATACTTAGGTAGCCTGGGTTGCACTGTTTGTTAGTGGGTGATTGTCTATGTTGATGGCTTGTTTCAGCACAGTCCATATGATTAGCTTCACGGTTGTTATTTTGTTTACTGGTTTTGTATAGTTTTCAGTGTTCACTACTTTCTTTATTAAAGATTGACCATGGACACTTACCACGCCGCGTATTGGTCCTCAGATCCATCTCGCCTCTCCTCTTCAGATGAAGAGGAGGACGGCCGTGACAGATACATATCTACATACATGGGCTCTGATACGATACAGGAACGATTCGGGTTTGATTAGAGAAATGAATGATGCGATTCAGTTCGATGCAATATGACATGGTTTGATGCACTTACATTTGTTGCTTAAACACATTCATTTTCCATTCTAAAGTAATCTGCTGTAAATGAGCTGGGACTCTGAGCTGGATCTCTCTGAGCTGGTGTGTGTGTGTGTGTGTGGGCAGCTGAGCTATAAGGGAAACTGGGAATCTACCACCCCACTATCAGCCCATTGCTGATTAAAAGTGTTAGAGCTAGTAATGTATCAATACGTATCTTAAAAAATGTACTATAACATAGCCAACGAATATATAGCACAACTTTGGATTTTACCCTGTCTCATAATAGAATGGTTTAGACTGTTTGGAAGTTTTGACAGACTCTGGATTGAGCAACTCTTCTCCCGTTTCGATCATGCACTTTTTTTGGTAGCTTCTTTTGTCCACATGAAATTCTGAACTTTACCCTGTATATCTGAAAATGACCATGCATATTGATTGCTTCAAGTAAAACTACCAAAACTATTGCTGACGGAGAACCTGAACAATTGAAATAAAATCTAATGTAAACCCTGATCAGAATGTAGCCTACCTATAGCCAGATTGAGAGTTGTGCCTCCAGTGGTAGTTTAGGCTACTTTTATTCCAGTAAAACACCCCTTTGAACAGCGCATTTGATAAAAAAATAACCTAGAATATGACATTGGTTGTCACTCAACTAATAAAGCATAATACTGCGCAAACCATTTTACAAACATTTCAATGCTGAAGGAGATGCACAGATGTGCCAGATCAGGTATAGGCCTACCTCTCCGTGGTCAACATGCGAAGCTGTAGACAGCGCTCAGTTTGACAAAGCTACTGATATTGCCAGGAGTTGTTCTTGTAGATCAATGACTGTCAACATACAGTGAGCTCCAAAAGTGTTGGGACAGTGACAATTTTGTTGTTGTGTTGGCTCTGTACTCCAGCACTTTGGATTTGAAATGGCACAATGACTATAAGGTTAAAGTGCAGACTGTCCGCTTTAATTGGATGGTATTGTAATCCATATCAAATAATCCATAGAAATTACATCACTTTTGTACATAGTCCCCCCATTTTAGGGGATCAAAAGTATTGGAACAAATTCGCTTATGCGTCTTAAAGTAGTCAAGCACTTAGTATTTGGTCCCATATTCCTAGCACTCAATGATTACATCAAGCTTGTGACTCTACAAGCTTGTTGGATGCATTTGCTGTTTGTTTTGGTTGATTTCAGATTATGTTGTGCCCAATAGAAATGAATGGTAAATAATGTATTTTAGGAAGGTAGATAGAAAGTAATTTGAACAAAGACATTTAGTGAAGTGGCGATTCGTATCATTTGAATCGATTTTCTGACCGTCACATGCTACATTTGGATCAGTTTGGGGTACTATTTATATCCTCATTTCTGAGTGCAATGTTTACAGTAGGCAAAAAGCATCAACCATGGCTTTTATTACACCCCGTACAAGTTGGTGGCGGTAACAAGCAATTGTGCTGTAACTAAAACTAAAAGATCTTCTGACATTTTACCCAGCTAGCAACGATGTCATATTGAAGGACTACCCAGAATCGATCCTGCAGGTGTATCGCCAGAGTCCCCTCAGAAGTGTCCTGATGCAAATTCATATTATCCTTCAACCTGATAGTTGTAAACAACAACCTGAAACAATTAACAAGTAGACATTTAGTCATTGCTCAGAATTATATTTTATACCAAAAAACAAAACAAGAAAAACAAGAAAAAAATTATATTATTACAATTTATACAACAAAATGCTTTGTAGGGAGTAGGGAACATAGCCCTGAGCCACACAGCCACAACAGCAGTGTCCCCTTATACACACAAATACAATAAAAATAAAACATAAACTACAGCCTCAAATCACAGCAATTCATACAACAAATCACAGGGTAGGGAGCAGAGCACCATCTACAACAGAATGCATATTCACTCAGATTGAAGTCACATGTTATGCCCGGGATATGAGGGTTGTAAGTAAGCATTTCACTATAAGGTCTACTACACCTGTTGTATTCGGTGCACAATAAACTTTGATTTGAATTGATTTGATTGGTCACAGCTCTGAGATGGACCAGACTAAAGGAGAGAGGAAATGTGAATAGTTTGGACTTTAGCGAGAAGCAAATGCCGAACTACACACACTGCTGGTTATATATAACACTGTAATAACTCACTCAGAGACGAGTTGCAGGTCTGAGCAATGAGACTGGAGAGGAATGGTATTCTGACTGAAATGACACTCACTCTCATACTGAAGGTAGACTGTAACAGTAATTACGTGTTGATGAGGAGCTCACAGAACTTGTAGTGGCCCTTGTCTGCAGCAATGGTGCACACGGTGTCTTGGGAGGTTTGGACAGGTGGCGTAAGCGCTCTTGTCCAGTAGCACATGCCCCATCTCAGTATAGCCATCTGACACAGCCTCCATGAGAGGAGTTTGACCAATCAGAGAGAACGTATGGGTCAGTGACATACTGCAACAAACAGTCTAACACCAAACATCATTCCTAATGTCTTTGACTCTAGCCCAGATAACATAACATGTCAGGTTCAGCCGATGATGGCTGCTCTCACCTTGACGCAGTGCTCCACGTTGGCAGGCCAGGGTCTGTGCTGTGTTACGTTTGGTCTCGATCTGAGTGTTGATGTCTGAGCCCATGTCCAGCAGCAGTTTGACCGCAGGGACGTGACCATTCATGGCAGCCATCAGAGGAGAGATACCCAGTGTCTTCTAGTCCTGAAAGGAAGCAAATACACAGTGAGATTGGAACAGACAAGGAGAGTAGGAAACATTAGGGATGTAACGATTCATGATAGGTATTGGTCCCCGGTTCAAATGTTTAAGATTTGAGTGCATCGGTCCCCAGGACCCTAAACTGATCCAAATGTACCAAATGTTATGAATCACCGGTTCAAATGACTTTCTTTCTACCTTCCTAAAATACATTATTTATCATTAATTTCTATTGGGCACAACATAAACTGAAAAACAAGAAAAACAAACAGCAAATGCATCTAACAAGTTTGTTTAGTCAGACCAAAAAGCAAATGAATGAAACAAAGCCATATTATCGAAATCAAATACTCCAACGAGCACATGAACGCAGCATAACCACATGGGAAGGTGGTAATTACTCGTTGCAATTTGGATGCATTCACACATGCTTTGAACTCGTTGAAACGTCGATTGGCTAAAGGCCCACCAGCTGGTCAACCATAAACTACAAGAACAGTTATCAATCATTCTTGTCAAGAAAATACAGTGTGAAAAAATATATATGAATAGATTGCTTTTATAAATAATGTTTAGTTGTTACACTTAACTGCCGAAAAATCTGTTATGGAGATAATTTCCTGATACTGCTTTCATTTCCTGATACAGTGCTAGAGGCGTCACTACAAACACTTTGGTTCGAATCCAGGCTGTATCACAACTGGCTGTGATTGGGAGTCCCATAGTGCGGCGCACAATTGGCTCAGCGTTGTCCCGGTTTATAAATAAATAAGAATTTGTTCTTAACTGACTTGCCTAGTTACATAAAAAAACGTAGAGGCCATAATGGGAGAGAAGTCGGAGCTCATGCAGCGTTCCATTCAACTGGGAACTCGGGAATCTCCGACATCTGACCTCAGTGTGTTCAATATAACTTGCAATTCGGAAAAATGTGTTTCGAATTGGAAAATGTGTTTTGAACGGTCATCCAACTCGAAATTCCAAGTCGGAAACTTGGATCATCCTCGAGCTCCGAATTCTCCGAACTCAATATCCCTTACGTCACGATTTGACCTCTTTTCCCCCCCGAATCCGAGTGGTCGTGAAAGCGCGACTTGTGAGGGTGTTTTTTTCCCCACTTGGTTAAGAACGGAGTACCTTACAAAACTACAACAAATTTACCATAAATGTTGATGTACACATATCTGGATACATGATTTTGTATAGGGAATTAAGTAAAACCATGGTTCTAGTTTTATTGAGGCGGATGTGGAGGCGGAAGTGGAGGATTGGTACATGGTAGTGATATGGTCATTGCTAGCAAAAGAAAGGTGGATAGTAATCTCAATATATACAATATTGGAAAGTCCAAAGTGTTGAGCAACATAGGCGTCTAATGAACAATTTTAGACGAAATGTTTATCCTGAAAAAAGGTATATTGTTCTAGAACTGTGCGAGCAAACTAAAGAAAGACCATGCGAAGTTTTTCGCCAGCAACTAGCAAGCAGTCACAGCACCGTGTGGCTAGGCTAAATTAGCTAGGAAGTATCGTCGTTTTTAATGACAACAGCAGCTAGAAGTACTCGAGTGACACGAAGCAGGATAACCGTATGCATGAGAATGGTTTCAATTAGCTTGTCTGGTTTATTGTGGAGCAAATAACGTCTGTTGCTGCATCGGGAAGGTCGACCCTTCAACTGCACGGATCCCCCTGTCTGTTGTAGCGACGAGCTAGCTAAGTTAACGTTCTCCTTCAAATGAATGGACGTCGGAGTGGACACGGTTTGATCAACAATGTGCGCTAATTGCTAGCTAACTGCCCTCGTTTCAATGTTGATGGTCATCAGCTTCTCGTCCGGATGAAAGAGGATCGCACTCATTTAGGCTGGAAAACGACTCAAGAATGGCATAATTAGATTGGATAATCACTGAGGCGCAACTTTAAATGGATGATATTGCGAAATCTGGATGAAATAATACAATATCCTGGCACATGAAGATGTCACAACCGATGGATATTCAAAAGTGAAATCGCAAATAATGTGGATAATGTTTATTCGATGAATATGGAGCTTAGAATAGTTATAAATGCAATTTTTTTCCGGCCGTTTTTATGTTGATGGGGGATCATATGTCCAGGGGAGCGATGGCGCTTTGACTGATCTTGTCCTGCGCTCCAGGTAGTTCTCAGTTCTGCAGTTTACGTTGCTGCACAGGAGTGGTGGGGGTGGACGCCGCCCGGCTTGGCCCAGTAATTTCCTTAAAATGGAATAGGAATGGACATTTTATTTTTGATATTTTTACAGTTTTGTCTTTGAGACGTCAACTCAACAATATTGTCATGTCGCCCAGCTGTTGGCATATCAAGAAATTGTCTTCATTGAAATGATTTTTTCTTGATACTAAAACAATCATGAACATGAAGGAGAAGTTGCCGAAGCAACAATATGTGTGCTAATTGAAAGATGGCCTAATCATGGACTGATGTCACTCACAGATGTCAACATAATACATTTTTAACACAAGTACGATTGGCTTTTTAAAGAAAATTTAACAGTTGTGATTTCATCATGTCCGATTTTGCTGAATTCGTACCCCCTCCTGAGTGCCCAGTTTTTGAGCCGAGTTGGGAAGATTTTTCGGATCCACTAGGATTTATAAACAAGATTCGACCTATTGCAGAGAGAACTGGCATCTGCAAAATTCGACCGCCCGAGGTAACCTCACTGTTTCTGCTTTTGGAATATAACACATTGCTTCCATTTTAAGATTTACGCCTGCGTTGGTTTGTGCCCATGTCATCTACTTATGGTATTTTCGGCCTAGCCCGACGCACATTTTTAGTTGGGTAAGGCCATTTTACTCGTTGAATGTTTCACTTGTGGAGGTCAAATGTGAGTCAAATTTCATGTTTGTTAATAATTTTATTTAAACAATGATTTTGGATGTTTATATTTTGCCAAACAGTTAGAGTAAAGTCGTCTTTAAAACAGCGGCCTCTATTCCAGACTCTCGTCTATGACTCTTTGTTTTCTTTTTTTGGTGTTTCCTGGACTGATCGCAACTTACATTCGGAATATCAAGTAACGTTACACGAATTAGATGATGTCTAGATACATTTTTGAACTATTAACAATTTGAAATGAACTTCTAGTTGCTTTTCATTTGATGCCCTATATTTTCAAGTCTTTATTACATCATGACTACCATATCAACAATATCCATGTATTTTGCTGTAATGAGTAATATATATATATATATATATATATATATATATATATATATATATATATATATATATATATATATATATTATTTTTTTTATTTTTTTTGGGGGGGGGGATAGGCTAACAGTAGCAGGACGTGGAATTAGAACCTTAATGCTCTGCTTTTCGTCTTTTTCATATTTGGCCTTGTGCAAATCAAATGTATGTCTAATATTGCACTTTTTTGTATTTTTCTCTCTTACTCTTATTTCCCACATGGAACATTTTGCGTGATTAGGCTAACCCTCTTATATTTGGTCTATTTTGCACCAACTGAAACTTGAGTTGCTTCTGGGAGGTTTTCTTTGATGCACTGTGCTCCAATATTATTTGTCTTTTGGGTATAAGGCTTTGACGCATTTAGACTACAGGGACTTAAATTATTTGTGTCATATCCAGTAATGTCGGATCGATTTGAAACGTTTTTATATGTTTTTTTTTTTTAAAACATGTAATTTCCTGGGCCGACTCTTTCCTAATCTATCCACACATCCCAATATTTATGTGTGAATGGGATTTGAAGTGTTATGTAATGTTTATGTTGACAAGTGTTTTCTTCTTTTTTATTGTTGCTTTTACTTCCTCATTACTTCATTGTATGAAAATCTGAACCAAAGTTGTTAATTTGGTTTCAATTGTAATCTTTTGTCTGTTAGGACTGGGCACCCCCTTTCGCCTGCGACATACGCAACTTCCGCTTCACTCCCAGAGTCCAGAGACTCAATGAATTGGAGGTAAGTATACTGTACCTAGTTACAACAACCTAGTTACAACACTGTGAAGGCTATGTTGGAAATACAGTTAGGTGGCCTGTTTGTAGTCATTATAAGGTATAGGCCTAAATAGAGCTATTGCCTAAGTAAGTAGTCAATTCAGCTGATTTTGTCAGTATTTAACCATATGTTATTATGTCTTTTAATAAAGATGTAGAGGTCTATGAATACTCGTGTTTTTTTGTGACGAGGTAGCCTATACGTTGTTGTGGCTGGACAGTGCAGACCTTATGTGCATTGACTGTAGCTGTCGTCGCATTTTGGGGGCAGCACTCTTGAATACAATTACTGAGTTAACAGCGCTGCCTGAATGGGTGGTAGGCCTAGGCCTGCTTTAAGGGTTTTTATGGTCAGAAAAGTTGTAGCTTAGCCTACATTAAGAGTTTAAAGGATATTACTCACTGGAATGTGTAGGCTTTGTCTTTACTTTGATTTCTCCTAGGATTCAGCACCCAAAGAGACCTCTTTATACTCCTGTTTATGGTGGAGTGTGCCAGATTTTTCATTTGAATTGACTTTCATGTGTTTGTGTACCCTTCCCTTACCTTTCCCATTGCTTTCAGGCCCTCACTCGAGTCAAGCTCAACTTCCTGGATCAGATTGCCAAGTTCTGGGAGCTGCAGGGGTCCAGGCTGCGCTTCCCTCATGTGGAGAGGAAGATCCTTGATCTGTACCAGCTCAGCAAGGTAAGACCGGAGTCAGACCATTAACCTGAACAGTATATTGTTTTTTATAAACATGCAGGGTGGTGTTTGTAAGTATACTGTAATTTATTTATACCTGAGGAGTAAGTAGTTTGTTTTGGATTTTGTTTTAGGACAACAACGAGGTGCTAAGTGCTGGTGTACATTTGAATGTCTCCTTAGTTTTCTGAAAATATGCTTTTTGTGTATGAGTCAACCACAACCATCTTACTAAAAAAACATTGTATTTCAGATTGTCTCCTCCGAGGGAGGCTTTGGAACAGTGTGTAAGGAGAAGAGATGGTCCAAGGTGGCCAGCAGGATGGGTTTCCCCCCGGGGAAAGGTATGGGCTCTCTGCTGCGGTCCCACTTTGAGAGGATCCTCTACCCCTATGAGCTCTTCCAGTCTGGAGCAACGCTCACTGTAAGCACTTATTGGCCGACACATGCACACAATAACATTTAGGCTAGGTGTCTGTGGAGTCTGAGAAATGTTTCTGTTATGTCAATAGCGGTAGTGAATTGCTTCAGCCTTCTTTCGGCAAGTGTTAGGTGTGGATCATCATAGGTTTGTGCTGTGTATTCACACGTTTACATACTCACAACTCATGTCAATACCCTGTCATGTGGTTCTTTCCCTTTGTGCTTTGTCATCCTACAGCCACATTTGTAACAGTGTTCTGAACAGAGGAGGCTGGTGGGAAGAGCTATAGGAGGACAGGCTCATTGTAACGGCTGGGATAGACTCAATCCAGCCATTACAATGAGCCTGTCCTCTTATAGTTCCTCCCACCCGCCTCTTCTGGTTCTGTATCACAACATGTAAGGGATGAACGATGTGGAAGGTGGTTTCCACAACGTGCTAGTGGAATGGAACTAACCTTCTACGGAGTTGCATTTTTTTCCCAGAGAACACAGAGCCTCGAGTTGATTATCCCTTTTATACCTTGGCTATAATTTAACACCTTTGTAGCTAGAAATGTGTCCAACATCCACTGGAATAGCTAGCAAGTTTACTAGATAGCTACAGTACTTGCCTTTGCTAACCAATCAGACTTGCTAGTTTAGCTAACCAAACCATCAGTCCTAGCTTGCCATTATGAAAATCAAATTCAATAATGTTTTTCATTAGAATTTTGCTTTCAAAAGAAGCTCAAACATAGAACGAATTATAGCCATTGAATGCTACCGTGCAGATATACCATGTGTTATAGAGAATTATACAACGGGTGAGCCTATTGCTGATTGGTTAAATGCGCATTCCAGCCTGTGTCTATTCCACAAGTTTCCACCAGCTTAATCTATTATGTTAAAATGCCTATTTACTCTGTTCCGTCTGTCTGCGCAATCCACTTTCTCATCAGCCCAGCCAGGCAAATTATAAACTTGATCTCCACTATAACAAGCATCTAGATATTCTCACATTTCTTTTAGACTAACATTTAGTTTTCAACAGCGAAGATTAGTATAAACTTTGCTGTCTGTCTCTCAGACATTTGTGATATTGTTGCAATATTCAAATTGGATCTCCAACTGTCCCATAGTAATGAACGTGTGGGAGTCAGGACGAGACAGAGGCAGGCAGCGTTTCTCATTCAGTTGAAATCATGAATCAGCTGGCATCATTTTTGTGGATATATACAAAGAAATGTCAATTGACAAAAGGTAAAACAAAACAAAGTGCAGCTAGTTTGCAGTCTTTACAGCTTCAGTGTTTGAAGTGATTATGTTGGCTTGCTCAACAGTGTGCTGACGAGAGCACAGTTTATATGCCAGGTGAAATCGCACCTCATTGTTTGACGTGACTAAGTTAGCAAGTTAGCAAGCACGGGATAAGAACTTTGCCAGCCAGTAATGCAATCGAACGTTTTGAACGAACAAAAAGACTGAACGACTGGGTCGTGTATCTAGCAACTGAACCAATAGAATGCATGACCAGCCGGCTTGGGTAGCAACCCTAGATTTTATGTCGAGACTATCTTGTAGAATGATTAAATAGTATGAATAAATTAATCAAAATAATGTTTTTAATGAAAATATGTCAGTCATTATTTGAATATGTAACCTGTTGTATAAAAGTGATAATGCCCTTAAAGCCGGTGTTTGGAAGATATATTGGCACGGTTTGTCTTCCCTTGGGCCTAACAACACCCATTCCAATATATCCTCCAATACTGGCTTATCGGGCATTATCACTTAAATAATGCATGCTCTATAATGCCAATCAGAAATGTGTATTCAACAATGCCATGGTATAAATGTTACTACTCCCTGCTCTATTCAACCACTCCAAGAAGCTAGAAACCAACACCTTACATCTGCAACAGTAAAACCTACCATACCACCACCTTGTTGTGAAGTGGGTTTGTAGGCGTTCTCCTGCCTCTGTTGTGGTCTTTTACCTCTGCTCCCTACCTTCTCTGTCCCCCTCAGGGTATCCACCGTCTGTACGAGGAGGGAGATGATGGAGAGGAGCAGGACGAGGGCATGGGGGAAGAGGAGGATGAAGAGGACAGAGAGAGGGACAGCCTGAGTGATGGGACTCCGAACAAGGACTGCCCGCTCCCTGAGCGACGCTCTCGCCGCCTGAAGTCTGAGGTCGGTGATGAGGTGATCACCGGAGACTATATTTTATTTTATCACTTTCATTTTGATTTCACATGGTGATTTACTAAAAATATCTGCCTTTTTACTCTTCTGTTTTTTTGCCTAACTTGTTTGTGGACTTAATGTACTGGAAATGCAATTGCTGGATAGAGATACATTCTCATTAACAAGAGGGCCTTTGCAGCCTGTGTGCTGGCTCTGGACTCATTAGCTACATTCTCAATAGCCAGAGAGCCTTAGCCCTGCGCAAAGTGCCCATAACATCAAGAGATTTCTCTCTCTCTCTCTCTCTCTTGGCAAATCTGCTCGTCACCCTGTGTCATGGGGTCATGTGGTTACTGTAAGGGCTTGTAAATTGTATTTGTCACAAGTGCCGAATACAACAGGTGTAGTGAAATGCTTACTGACAAGCCCTTAACCAACAGTGCAGTTCTACAAAAAAAGTGTTTAACTATTTACAAAAGTAACTGAAGTAAAAAATATATATAAAAAGAAATAATAATAATTAAGGATCAACCATAAAATAACAGTAGCGAGGCTATATACAGGACATACCGGTACAGAGTTTCCTTAGCCAACAAGACGCGTAACGAATAGCAAAATTACTAGCCTATGTCAAACTGATATCCCCGTAGTAGAAAAGTTTACCTATTCTATTGGTCAGCTTGTCGAAAGAAATAGCCTATCCAAACTGACTTTGGGACAGTAGGTCTAGGCTACATAGAAAACTTTAAAAAGCAAATAGTCTGATGCAACAGGTTAGAAAATGTAGCTTATTATTGATAAACTATTTCTTCACATTACATACTATTTTTTTCACATAAGCGCAGCAATGTGAAGCAGTCTATGCACAAATAATGCAATTGGTGAGAACACGGCTGTCAAAAGGGCACATGCGAGTGGTTTCATGTGACAGAGATGAAAATATCCATTAGAAATGTAGAAAGAGGACAGATCTAAAATGATTGTTCCTTTGGCTACTGGACAATGAAATAAAGGTGATATAAAATAATTGCCTTTGTGGATATGGTCTGATTTTTGCTCGACTACTTTTAAGCAAGTTAAGACGTGCCTCATGTATTAAAACGTTCAGGTTTCAAACAATTAAGTATATGTTTTCAAAATGCATACGGTCTCAAGTTCATTGCAAAGTGGTGTGTGTGATGCGCTGATGAAACCTGTCTACCGTTGCCTATGCATTTGCTGTTTGAGCTACTTTAGCAGCAGCTCTTGTGCTGTCTTGACAGATTTTCTGCTCAAAGGCTCTGTATCTGTACGCGTGTGATGAATAAGATACGTAACGAATATACTGTACGCGTGCCAATTTAATTCCATAACAGTATGCAAATTCACCTATAGACCGATAAGCACTATTTCGCAATGTGATTCTTTTCTTATTATCCAATAATTTTATTTTTCTGCATTTAAAAAAACCTTTATCTGCCAGAAGCCGGATACTACCAGTTAACGGAGACCCTGCTAGAGTTAGTCCAGAGTTAACTTACTGTATTACTGCTGCTGTTTTAATTATTTGTTACTTTTTTATTTTCTGCTTATCTATTTTGTTTACATTTATTTTCTTCTCAAAGCATTGTTGGTTAAGGGCTTGTAAGTAAGAATTTCACTAAGGTAACCTGTTGTAGTTGGCGCATGTGACAAATAAAATACAGTTTTGTTTGTGTATTTTGGCATAAAGACATCCAAATGACATACAATATACAGCCTACAGAGGTATCGCCATGGATTCATTGATTATCCAAGCCCAATATCACATTGCTATTGTTGGCTACCTTTTAAATGAACAGCAACCCAGCGTCTGCCCCTTCATGTCCTAGATTCCCCAGCTGCAGTCAGTGGAACTCTCGACGGGGTCAGTGGCTGATGTTTGTCGATCCTGTTGGAATGACAAACTGTTTCCTGGACATCTCTCCAGGACTCTGCATCTGAAATAGCACCCTATTCCCTATATATTACACTACTTTTGACCGGGCCTGCATATAGGGGAAAGGGTGACATTTTGGACTTGTCCCAGGAACGTTCCTTGATGTTGTATTATGTTTTTGTCTCCTCTCCTAGCGGGAAATCAAAGAGCCCAAGACCCTGCATATCTTTGGCAGTGTTCCCAAGATGGTTGGGTTAGAGATTGTACCAGCTGGTAAGGAACTTAGCTAGTATTTATTTGACTTCACTTACTCGGAGCAGATACTGCAACGACAAGTTCAGGGATTTTTCTACTTTTGAAACTGTTGGGCAGCCCGCCTCAACATTTTTTCGGGACGCTTAAGTCCAAACTTTTTATTTATTATTATTTATTTATAATTTTTTGAATAATTTGTAAATGCGTTTTCGGAATGTTAAAATACTTTCAGAGTAAACTTAAACCAGATATAAAGTATGTAGGAAATATAATGGCACTATACAGTGCATTCGGAAAGTATTCAGACTAGAGGTCGACCGATTAATCGGAATGGCCGATTTTAATTAGGGCCGATATCAAGTTTTCATAACAATCGGAAATCGGTATTTTTGGATGCCGATTTTGACTATTTAAAAAAAAATGTTTTTTTGTTATTTTTATCTTTTTAACAACATTATTTAACGAGGCAAGTCAGTTAAGAACACATTCTTATTTTCAATGACGGCCTAGGAACGGTGGGTTAACTGCCTCGTTCAGGGGCAGAACGACAGATTTTTACCTTGTCAGCTCAGGGGATTCAATCTTGCAACCTTACCGTTAACTAGTCCAACGCTCTAACCACCTGATTACATTGCACTCCACGAGGAGCCTGCCTGTTACGCGAATGCAGTAAGAAGCCAAGGTAAGTTGTTAGCTAGCATTAAACTTATCTTATAAAATCAATCAATCACTACTTATGGTTGATGGTGATGGTTGATGATATTACTAGTTTATCTAGCGTGTCCTGCGTTGCATATAATCGATGCGGTGCGCATTCGCGAAAAAGGTCTGTCGTTGCTCCAACGTGTACCTAACTATAAACATAAACGCCTTTCTTAAAATCAATACACAGAGGTATATATTTTTAAACCTGCATATTTAGCTAAAAGAAAGGTTAGCAGGCAATATTAACCAGGTGAAATTGTGTCACTTCTCTTGCGTTCATTGCATGCAGAGTCAGGGTATATGCAACAGTTTGGGCCGCCTGGCTCATTGCAAACTAATTTGCCAGAATTTTACGTAATTATGACAACATTGAAGGTTGTGCAATGTAACAGCAGTATTTAGACTTAGGGATGCCATCCATTAGATAAAATATGGAACGGTTCCGTATTTCACTGAAAGAATAAACGTCTTGTTTTCGAAATGATAGTTTCCGGATTTGACCACATTAATGACCTAAGGCTCGTATTTCTGTGTGTTATTATTATCATTAAGTCTATGATTTGATAGAGTAGTCTGACTGAGCGATGGTAGGCACCAGCAGGCTCGTAAGCACGCAATGCTTCAAGTATTGCACTGTTTATGACTTCAAGCCTATCTATTCCCGAGATTAGGCTGGTGTAACCGATGTGAAATGACTAGCTAGTTAGCGGAGTGCGCGCTAATAGCGTTTCAAACGTCACTCGCTCTGAGACTTGGAGTAGTTGTTCCCCTTGCTCTGTATGGGTAACGTTGCTTCGAGGGTGGCTGTTGTCGATGTGTTCCTGGTTTGAGCCCAGGTAGCGGCGAGGAGAGGGATGGAAGCTATACTGTTACACTGGCAATACTAAAGTGCCTTTTAAGAACATCCAATAGTCAAAGGTATATAAATACAAATGGTATAGAGAGATAGTCCTATAATTCCTATAATAACTACAACCTAAAACTTCTTACCTGGGAATATTGAAGACTCGTGTTAAAAGGAACCACCAGCTTTCAATTTCATATGTTCTCATGTTCTGAGCAAGGAACTGAAACGTTAGCTTTCTTACATAGCACATATTACACTTTTACTTTCTTCTCCAACACTTTTTTTTTTTTTGCATTATTTAAACCAAATTGAACATGTTTCATTATTTATTTGAGGCTAAATTGATTTTATTGATGTATTTATTATATTAAGTTAAAATAAGTGTTCATTCAGTGTTGTTGTAATTGTCATTATTACAAATATTGAAAAGAAATCAGCCGATTAATCGGTATCGGCTTTTTTTTGGGGTCCTCCAATAATCGGTATCGGTGTTGAAAAATCATAATCGGTCGACCTCTAATTCAGACACTTCACTTTTTCCATATTTTGTTACGTTTCAGCCTTATTATAAAATGAAAAATACGAAGAATAAAATATTGAGGAACTATAAAAATAATACCCATAATGACAATGCGAAAACAGGTTTTTAGAAATGTTTGCTTATTTATACAATTTTTAAAACATACGTTATTTACATAAGTATTCAGACCCTTTGCTATGAGACTTGACATTGAGCCCCTGTTTCCATTTATCATCCTTGAGATGTTTCTACAACTTGATTGGAGTCCACCTGTGGTAAATTTCATTGATTGGACAATAGCTGGAAAGGCACACACCGGTCTGTATAAGGCCCACAGTTGATGGTGCATGTCAGAGCAAAAACCAATCATGAGGTCAAAGGCAGTATTGGAAAAAGTACCCAATTGGCATACTTGAGTAAAAGGAAAACTTTTTTAAAAGAAAAATTACTCAAGTAAAAGTGGAAGTCATCAAGTAAAATACAACTTGAGTAAAAGTTTAAACGTGTATGTTTTTAAGTATACTTAAGTATCAAAAGTAAATGTAATTGCTAAAATATACTTAAGTATGAAAAGCATAAATCATTTCAAATTCTTTATATTAAGCAAACCAGACGGCACTATTTTCGTTTGAATTTACGGATAACCAGGAGCACACTCCAACACTAATTTACAAACGAAGCATTTGTGTTTAGTGAGTCTGACAGATCAGAGGCAGTAGGGATGACCAGGGAGGTTCTCTTGATAAGTGCGTGATTTGGACCATTTTCCTGTCCTGCTAAGCATTCCAAATGTAACGGGTACTTTTGGGTGTCAGGGAAAATCTAAGTAAAAAAGTAAATTTTCTTTTGGGATGTAGTAAAGTAAAACTAGTCAAAAATACACTGCTCAAAAAAATAAAGGGAACACTTAAACAACACAATGTAACTCCAAGTAAATCACACTTCTGTGAAATCAAACTGTCCACTTAGGAAGCAACACTGATTGACAATAAATTTCACATGCTGTTGTGCAAATGGAAAAGACAATAGGTGGAAATTATAGGCAATTAGCAAGACACCCCCAATAAAGGAGTGGTTCTGCAGGTGGAGACAACAGACCACTTCTCAGTTGCTATGCTTCCTGGCTGATGTTTTGGTCACTTTTGAATGCTGGCGGTCTTTCACTCTAGTGGTAGCATGAGACGGAGTCTACAACCACACAAGTGTCTCAGGTAGTGCAACTCATCCAGGATGACACATCAATGCGAGCTGTGGCAAGAAGGTTTGCTGTGTCTGTCAGCGTAGTGTCCAGAGCATGGAGGCACTACCAGGAGACAGGCCAGAACATCAGGAGACGTGGAGGAGGCCGTAGGAGGGCAACAACCCAGCAGCAGGACTGCTACCTCCGCCTTTGTGCAAGGAGGAGCAGGAGGAGCACTGCCAGAGCCCTGCAAAATGACATTCAGCAGGCCACAAATGTGCATGTGTCTGCTCAAACAATCAGAAACAGACTCCATGAGGGTGGTATGAGGGCCTGACGTCCACAGGTGGGGGTTGTGCTTACAGCCCAACACCGTGCAGGATGTTAGGCATTTGCCAGAGAACACCAAGATTGGCAAATTCGCCATTGGCGCCCTGTGCTCTTCACAGATGAAAGCAGGTTCACACTGAGCACGTGACAGAAGTGACAGAGTCTGGAGATGCTGTGGAGAACGTTCTGTTGCCTGAAACATCCTCCAGCATGACCAGTTTGGTGGTGGGTCAGTCATGGTGTGTGGTGGCATTTCTTTGGGGGGCCACACAGCCCTCCATGTGCTCGCCAGAGGTAGCCTGACTGTCATTAGGTACCAAGATGAGATCCTCAGACCCCTTGTGAGACCATATGCTGGTGCGGTTGGCCCTGGGTTCCTCCTAATGTAAGACAATGCTAGACCTCATGTGGCTGGAGTGTGTCAGCAGTTCCTGCAAGAGCAAGGCATTGATGCTATGGACTGGCTCGCCCGTTCCCCAGACCTGAATCCAATTGAGCACATCTGGGACATCAGGTCTCGCTCCATCCACCAACGCCACGTTGCACCACAGACTGTCCAGGAGTTGGCGGATGCTTTAGTCCAGGTCTGGGAGGAGATCCCTCAGGAGACCATCCGCCACCTCATCAGGAGCATGCCCAGGCGTTGTAGGGAGGTCATACAGGCACGTGGAGGCCACACACTACTAGGCCTCATTTTGACTTGTTTTAAGGACATTACATCAAAGTTGGATCAGCCTGTAGTGTGGTTTTCCACTTTAACTTTGAGTGTGACTCCAAATCAACCTCCATGGGTTGAAACATTTGATTTCCTCCATTGATAATTTCTGTGTGATTTTGTTGTCAGCACATTCAACTATGTAAAGAAAAGTATTTAATACAAATATTTCGTTCATTCAGATCTAGGATGTGTTATTTTAGGGTTCCCATTATTTTTTTGAGCAGTGTATAAAATACAGATACCCCAAAAACTACTTAGTAGTACTTTAAAATTAAACTTTTTCTGGTCAAAGGAATTGTCTGTAGGGCTCCAAGACAGGATTGTGTCGAGGCACAGATCTGGAGCATTGAAGATCCAAAAGTGGCCTCCATTATTCTTAAATGTTCTCTTGATAAGTGCATGAATTGGATCATTTTCCTGTCCTGCTAGGCATTCAACATGTAATATGTATGTATTTGGGTGTCAGGGTAAATGTATGGAGTAAAACGTACATTATTTTAATTAGGAGTGAAGTAAAAGTTGTCAAATATAAAAAGTACAGATACTCAAGTAAAAATACTTTAAAGTAGTACTTAACTAATTTACACCACTGGTGACCTCATCCATGAAGCTGGTTGAGAGAATGCCAAGAGTGTGCAAAGCTGTCATGAAGGCAAAGGGTGGCTATTTGAATCATCTTAAATATATTTTGATTTGTTAAACACCTTGTTTGGTTACTACATGATTCCATATCTTATTTCATAGTTTTTTTATGTCTTCACTATTATTCTACAATGTAGAAAATGATCAAAATGAAAACCCTTAAATGAGTAGGTATTCTAAAACTAGATTTGTATTCTTATTGTGCACAAGACAGCTGTTTGATTCACATGCCTCAGTGGACTAATCCATTGCAGAAGCCATAGGGATCCCGCAGTCCATCACTCTGACATTCTTCTGAAATTGTAAATGGTTATGTTATGTAAGAATAATGGTGCAACATTTGTGAACACTATTTGACTATGATAAATGTGTTTTCTCCCGGGCTGGATAGTTTTCTGTCTGTCGTTCTGAAGCAATCTTCAGTGCGTCGTTGAATTGGCACCTTTCCCTATATGTTGCTATGTGCATAATAGCGTAGTTAACCAGCATATTGGTGTTGTGAACTAAGAGGTGGAGGCAGCAGCGGAGTGAAGAGACGAGGAAACAATTTTTGCTCTAATTGACTATGAAAATTGAGGCAAGAGTAAACTCCAACTTAATTAGGCCTATAATCAATAGCATAACTGTTAAATGTGCCTTGTTTAAAAAAAAATCATCCATATATATCTACAGAAATAAGACAGATCCTGCTTCTGTTGCCTGTTTTGAGTGTCTTGTTTAATAGCCTACTGATTTCTGTGAGCACCTAGCCTCAAGCTACTGCAATATGTTTGGTAAAGCAATTTCTCAAATTCAGCTGTTGTAAACCTTTGCTATGCTGTAATACAAGTTTAAAAAAAAGAATTACATTGTTTTAACAGTCTCGGGTATGATTTAATTTAGTGTTTACAGTGTTCCAAACGGGCAGAACAATTTATATTGTAATCTAACAGCACCTGTTTGACACACACTACTCATGCAATGCTTGCTCCTATACCCTCCTTTTGTCTGGATCTCCAGTAGTTTCCACAACTAAGTCAAATGTCTTCCACAGATTCGACTTTCCCTTTCCCTCCTGAGCAACCAGTAAACATTCCCCCGTTTTCAAGTTTGTCCTCCACATCCATTTTGCTGTCAGTTTTTAACCAATTTGTTGATGTGATTATGATCGTCTATAGGTCAGGCCTATTGGCCATGTGGATGCAATGCATTGCGTAAACAGAGCAGGGGTTGATGGAATAGAGAGGGAATTGTTTTCCTAAACAATTTTGGTAACAGAAGTATTCAGTCAGAGGAACAAGTAAGACATTAAATGGCTGTAATTATGTTGCAGCTTCAGCACGGACAGCACGATGAACACTTGCTGTGCTGTAGTGCCTGCTCGCTGGAGAGGAGTGAGAACGTGTGCCAGTCACACAGGCGCACTCACAGTAATTTTCTTTAACGCAGCGTGGCCATTGGGATCCCTCTTGAGTCGTTTGTTATTTCAGTAGTGTGCTTAAAGCACCAGAGAAGCTCTGTGCATTTCATTCAAACAGGGTGTGTCTATACACGTAAAAATACACTGTTTTGTCTACCAATGGATTGGTTGAAAGAACAGACTACTCTCGGTGGACCAAGATTTTTCTATTATATCTAGTCATGTTGACATAAGATGATGAATACATCGAGCAATTATTTATATCTTGGCATGCTGTAAAATATTAGTTTTTTTTAACAGTTCCATTTGTTCATCCCTCATTACCTCAATTACTATGATACTCCCTTCACTGTTCATTGGCTGCACTAATTTCACTGTTTGTCTACATAACCTGGTTCAATCATTTACCATGCAACCCTGAAGAAGGCACTTTGTGCCGAAACGTTGGTTGCTATACCCATTAAATGTTTTGGAGCATAATTAGTGTGTAATGTTTTTTTCCTCTTTTTTTTTTTGGGGGGGGGGGGGGGATAAAAGTTGTGTAATGTCAATTTCCTCAGCTCGTTATTGGAACAATTCTATTCTCTTGTGTTACATGAGAAGAAGATGGGTTGAATAAGAAGCAGCGTCACCTGAAGGCCCAGGCCTTTGCCATTAAGATGCGACCACGCAAGGAGACCCTGGAGGTCAACTTTGTGAGTGTCACCAGTTAACTTCCTCATGTGTGTCTGTCTATTATTCTATAATCTAAATTTTGTAAGTGTGAGTTGATTTCCACTTTTTTTCTGTCTGTATTGTCCTGTTCTACTCACTTACAAATGAATCACTAGTTAGTTGCATGGACCACTTTTTGAATGTAATCATTTGACTGATTATTATTGTTCTGTATTTCCTGTTCTAGATCCCCCAGATTGACCTGTACATGTGCCTGATGTGTGGGCGAGGCGACGAGGAGGATCGCCTCCTGCTGTGTGACGGCTGTGATGATAGCTACCACACCTTCTGTCTGATTCCGCCCCTACAGGATGTCCCCAAGGGGGACTGGCGATGCCCCAAGTGTGTCGCTGAGGTATGGAGCTCTGGTGACTCTTCCACTACCCACTCCGAAGCCGATTCCTCACTTGAGAAACATACATGACAGCTGACTTGATGGAAGGTTTTTGCAGAAGTTGTTTGAGTTATAATTATGTCTTTATTGTGTCCCTTTTGGAAACATTGCGACAGGCAATGGAAGACTCACAATTACCTCTGCTGCAGAGGATAAGTTCAATAGAGTTACCTGCACCTCTGACTGCAGCCCATATAAATGCTTCACAGAGTTCATGTAACAGACATATCTCAACATCAACTGTTCAGAGGAGACTGCATTAATCAGGCCTTCATGGTCAAATTCTCACAAAGTCTCACAAATGTCTTTGTGAGACTCAGAGTAGGTGAACGGATGATCTCTGCATGTGGGGTTCTTACCGTGAAGGAGGAGGTGTGATGGTGTGGGAGTGCTTTGCTGGTGACACTGTCTGTGATTTATTTAGAATTCAAGGCACACTTAACCAACATGGCTACCACAGCATTCTGCAGCGATACGCCATCCAATCTGGTTTGTGCTTATTGGGACTGTCATTTGTTATTCAACAGTACTATGCCCCAACACCTCCAGGCTGTGTAAGGAATATTTGTCCAAGCGGGAGAGTGATGGAGTGCTGCATCAGATGACCTGGCCTCCACATTCACCCGACCTCAACCCAATTGAGATGGTTTGGGATGAGCTGAACCACAGAGTGAAGGAAAAGCATCCAACAAGTGCTCAGCATATGTCGGAACTCCTTCAAGACTGTTGAAAAAGCATTCCAGGAGTGTGCAAAGTGTGCAGAATCTCAAATATAAAATATATTTTGATTTGTTTAACACTTTTTATTTGTTTTGGATACTACCTGATTCCATGTTTTATTTCATAGTTTTGATGTATTCACTATTATTCTACAATGTAAAAAATAGTAAAAATAAAGAAAAACCCTTGAATGAGTAGGTGTCCAAACTTTTGCCTGGTTCTGTACATATCATGTTGAGGACTAAGGGATAGGATGATGTTTTGTCACTGGCCGTCTCACCCCGTTTCACCCTACAGGAGTGCAGTAAGCCGCGGGAGGCGTTTGGCTTTGAGCAAGCCGTGAGGGAGTACACCCTCCAGAGCTTTGGAGAGATGGCTGACCACTTCAAGTCAGACTACTTCAACATGCCCGTGCACGTACGTATCAAAATCAAACGGTCACCTTGAGTTATAGGCAAGAATCAAAAAACATCTATGCTTTTGGAATACATATGTTCAGGTTAGGTCTGTATCTCAAAATCAAGTCAGATGCTGTCGACCCACTTTCTTTGGGTGATGTTTTCATCCTTCATGTTTGAAGTTGAACATCTAACCTTTCTCTCCCACTAATGTCCAATCACATGTAAACAATGCATGTGTTTGTATTCTCCTTTCTCTGCACCCCCAGATGGTGCCGACAGAGCTGGTGGAGAAGGAGTTCTGGCGTCTGGTGAGCTCCATCGAGGAGGATGTCATTGTGGAGTATGGAGCTGACATCAGCTCTAAGGAGGTGGGCAGTGGCTTCCCTGTCAGGGACGGCAAGAGACGGCTGCTGGGAGACCAAGAGGTAACTGCACCAACTTGGACAAAGGACCCAGGCTCTTTCTCGTTAGTCTTTCGCCGCCTTTTCAAAACGCATTGGAGGTGAAGATCCGTTGTTCCTACATTCGGACCTTGTCCTCTAATGCCTTTTATGGAGTAGAGAGAGGACACAAGGGATCGTGCTAAGATTGAGAAAGAGCTACGGTATGAAATCCACGCCCTTAACGGCTTTTAAGTTACTTTTGACCAGTAAGTAACTTCCATCACCTCTGTCTTGTTCTTCTGTAGGAGTACGCCAACTCAGGCTGGAACCTGAACAACATGCCAGTTTTGGAGCAGTCGGTCCTTACCCACATAAACGTGGATATCTCTGGCATGAAGGTGCCCTGGCTCTACGTGGGCATGTGCTTCTCCTCATTCTGCTGGCACATCGAGGACCACTGGAGCTACTCCATCAACTTCCTGCACTGGTAAAGTAACAAACAGAAATGCCTTGTCCTAAATCGACCGCTTGCCCAAATATTGAGTAATACTGTTTATTTTAGTCCAAAGGACATACATAAAATTTCTTAACACAGTCCTCAGTGGGAAGAGACCGACAAACACATGTACTAAACAATGTAAACCATATACAATGTTGCAATGGGTCGTAGATACAATTGTACTCCCATCTTCATTCTTCTGACTGTCTTCTGTGCCTGTCTGCCCCTCTCCCTCTCTCTCTCTCTGCCCGTCTGTCTGCCCGTCTGTTCGTCTGAAAATGTAATTTATTGGCATGACGTAACAATGTAAATATTGCAAATGCTTATTTTGGATATTTACAATATGAAAAAAAATGAGAATCAAAATTGTCAATGGGACAACAGTAACAACAATAACCAAGGGTCAAAATAAACATACATTGAACAATAACAATAAACCTTGAATAAGGGTTTCAAATTTGGGGAAATGACACTCTAATTGTTTTATATTTTTCACATTTTGTCAGGAAATGCAGCTCTTTCTCAGGTTCTGCTGTTGTGCAGTGGCTGCACAGCCTTTCCTCTACATGGAGCCAGGTTTTCATGTGTCTACCCTTCTCAATGACAAGGCTGTGCTCACTGAGTCTGTACTTTGTCAAGGTTTTTCTAAGGTTTTGATCAGCAACCATGGTCAAATAGTTAGCCACAGTGTACTTTCGATTTAGGGCCAGATAGCACTGCATTTTGCTTTGTGCTTGTGTTTCCCAATAAGCAATGTAGTTTTGTTTTGACTGTGTAATAATTTGGTTTATTCTGATTGTTTGGATGTTCTGGTCCTGAGGCCTCAGTGTGTTAGTAGAACAGGTTTGTGAACTCAGCCCCAGGACCAGCTGGATGAGGGGACTGAGGCCTCAGTGTGTTAGTAGAACAGGTTTGTGAACTCAGCCCCAGGACCAGCTGGATGAGGGGACTGAGGCCTCAGTGTGTTAGTAGAACAGGTTTGTGAACTCAGCCCCAGGACCAGCTGGATGAGGGGACTGAGGCCTCAGTGTGTTAGTAGAACAGGTTTGTGAACTCAGCCCCAGGACCAGCTGGATGAGGGGACTGAGGCCTCAGTGTGTTATTAGAACAGGTTTGTGAACTCAGCCCCAGGACCAGCTGGATGAGAGGACTATTTTCTTTGCTCAGCTCTTGGTATTGCAGGGTTGGTAGTGATATGAGAGGGGGTCACTGTATTGTAGATGTTTCCAAAACTTATTTGCTCTTTTTTTAGTTTTATTATTAGTGGATATTGGCCTAATTCTGCCCTGCATGCATTGTTTGTAGTTTTCCTCTGGACATGTAGTAGAATCTTATAGTACTCTGCATGCAGGTTTTCAATGGGGTGTTTGTCCCATTTGATGAAATCGTGTTTTGCAAGTGGACCCCCACACCTTGCTGCCATAAAGTGCAATTGGTTCAATGACATTCAATTAGTTTTAGCAAAATTTTAATAGGTATTTCAATTTGAATTGGCTTTTTAATGGCGTAGAATTCCCTTTGTGCTTTCTCAGTTCATTCACTGCCTCATTAAGATGTCCAGTTGAGCTTATTTTTAAACCTAAGTATTTGTAGTGTGTGCAGTACTTTAAATATTTTGTACCAATTGAGGACTGGCTCTGGATCTTCTCTGGAAAATCATTATTTTTGTCTTTTTGGAGTTTACTGCCAGGGCCAAGGTCTGGCAGTACTGCTCTAGCAGATCCAGGCTCTGCTGTAGGCCATGTGCTGTTCTTAAAGATTGGGGTTATGAGTCCTTGATTCCTCGGGGCAAAACCCCGAGGACTAACTGTTCAGATTATTATTATTATTATTTTTTTGTAAGCAGTTTTTTTCTGGATCAAACGCGCTTTATAAATGGACATTTTGGATATATATGGACGGAATTACTCAAATAAAATGACCAATTGTGATGTTTATGGGACATATTGGAGTGCCAACAAAAGAAGCTTGTCAAAGGTAATGCATGTTTTATATTTTATTTCAGCGTTTTGTGTAGCGCCTGCAGGGTTGAAATATGCTAGCTCCTTTGTTCACTACTGGTGCAGATGGTGCAGGCTATCAGATAATAGCTTCTTATGCTTTTGCCAAAAAGCATTTTTAAAATCTGACATGTTGGCTGGATTCACAACGAGTGTAGCTTTAATTGAGTATTTTACATGTGTGATTTAATGAAAGTTTGAATTTTATAGCATTTTATTTGAATCTGGCGCTCTGCATTCTCCCTGTCAATTGGCCAGTTGAGACATTTGCGTCCCGCCTATCCCTAAGAGGTTTTAATATAGCCAATTAAAATGTTGCACTAGTGAGTTTGAGCATCTCATTTAGGATGCCATCAGGTCTGCATGCTTTTCTAAATTTGAGGGCCTGAAGTTTCTTAGAGCTCCTGGTCAGTAATTCAATAAAAATAAAATCTTTCTCGGTCTTTCTCGGTCTGTCTCTCTGTCGGTCTCTGTCTCTCTCTCATTGAAATTCAAGGTGCTTTATTGGCATGAAAAACATTGTCATTATTTCCAAAGCAACAACTTATACAATATACATTGTAATACAATTATAAACAATAACAAATAATATAAAACAGTAAATAATAATACAAAATAAAATACAAAAATAACAATATAGTAGAAATGTAATAAATATGAAAAGCTAAACATGGAAAATGAAACTATAACTAAATAACTATCATCTTCACCATTACATCAGTACTACAACTATCTTCATCATTACTACTACTACTACTACCACCACCATCACTAAACTGCTATCATTACCATCACCCTACCACTCATACCACTACTATTTGGAATGATAAACAACAATAATACTAATAATAAGTAAGTTACTGCTTACTATGCAGATGTTATTATTCAGTGTCCCTCAGGCTATGGCAAGCAAATGCATATTTGGATGCAAGAGAAGCCATTGCTCCTTCGCACATGAGTATTTTGAGTTTTTCCTCTGGGTTTAATAAGTTAAATTTTGGATTAAATGTCGCCATTTCTGTGAATAATGAATCTCTTTGTGAGGAATATTTATCACAGTAAAGGAGAAAGTGCATCTCTGTCTCTACCTCCCCTGTCATGCAGTTATCACATACACGCTCCTCTTTGGGTAGCCATGTCTTTTTATATCTGCCAATTGATGGTCACTCATCCTGTACTTGGTAAGGGTCTGTCTCTGATTCGTGTCTCTGACAGAGTAGAGATAATCAGCCAATTCATATTCTCTGTTTAGGGTCAGATAGCAATTTAGTACGCTTTGGGTTTTGTTTCGTTTTTCCACTGTTGTAAATATGAGTCCTTTGATTGGTTCCATGATTTTGTTTATTGGAATTCTTTCTTTTGAAGCACTGCTGGTGTCAGCTTGGTTGGTTAGGTCCAACATCAGCTGACTGAGAGGGCTCGTTTCTGAGCTCACCTCTTGGGTTTTAAGTGCTTAAAATTGCATACTTGAATTCGGATTTGAATTTAGATGTAGCCAAAAATGTAATGTTCTTTTCTGTATTTTCATTACTACTGGAAGGTGGCCCAATTCTGCCCTACATACATTAGTTGGTGTATTTCTAGGGACTTGTAGATTTTTCTGACAGAATTCTGCATGTAGGGCTTCAATTGGATGTTTGTCCCACATTTTAAATTCCAGTTTGAGTGGCCCCCAAACTTTACTTCCGTAAAGAGCTATTGATTGGATTACACTGTCAAATTTTATGGCCAAATTCTAATTAATTAATTGATTTTGAATAATTTCATTTTTATTGCATACAATGCCTTTTCTTTGAGTGCATTCGCTGCCATATCAAATCAAATTTTTATTTGTCACATATACATGATGTTAATGCGAGTGTAGCGAAATGCTTGTGCTTCTAGTTCTGACAATGCAGTAATAACCAACGAGTAATCTAGCTAACAATTCCAAAACTACTACCTTATACACACAAGTGTAAAGGGATAAAGAATATGTACATAAAGATATATGAATGAGTGATGGTACAGAGCGGCATAAGGCAAGATGCAGTAGATGGTATCGAGTACAGTATATACATATGAGAAGTATGTAAACAAAGTGGCATAGTTTTTAAAGTGGCTAGTGATACATGAATTACATAAAGATGCAGTAGATGATATAGAGTACAGTATACACGTATACATATGAGAAATAATGCAGGGTATGTAAACATTATATTAAGTAGCATTGTTTAAAGTGGCTAGTGATATATTTTACATCAATTCCCATCAATTCCCATTATTAAAGTGGCTGGAGTTGAGTCAGTGTGTTGGCAGCAGCCACTCAATGTTAGTGGTGGCTGTTTAACAGTCTGAAGCCTTGAGATAGAAGCTGTTTTTCAGTCTCTCTGTCCCAGCTTTGATGCACCTGTACTGACCTCGCCTTCTGGATGATAGCGGGGTGAACAGGCAGTGGCTCGGGTGGTTGTTGTTGTCCTTGATGATCTTTATGGCCTTCCTGTGACATCGGGTGATGTAGGTGTCCTGGAGGGCAGGTAGTTTGCCCCCGGTGATGCGTTGTGCAGACCTCACTACCCTCTGGAGAGCCTTACGGTTGTGGACGGAGCAGTTGCCGTACAAGGCGGTGATACAGCCCGACAGGATGCTCTCGATTGTGCATCGGTAGAAGTTTGTGAGTGCTTTTGGTGACAAGCTGAATTTCTTCAGCCACCTGAGGTTGAAGAGGCGCTGCTGCGCCTTCTTCACGATGCTGTCTGTGTGGGTGGACCAATTCAGTTTGTCAGTGATGTGTACGCCGAGGAACTTAACTTACTACCCTCTCCACTACTGTTCCATCGATGTGGATAGGGGGGTGTTCCCTCTGCTGTTTCCTGAAGTCCACAATCATCTCCTTAGTTTTGTTGACGTTGAGTGTGAGGTTATTTTCCGGACACCACACTCCGAGGGCCCTCACCTCCTCCCTGTAGGCCGTCTCGTCGTTGTTGGTAATCAAGCCTACCACTGTAGTGTCGTCCGCAAACTTGATGATTGAGTTGGAGGCGTGCGTGGCCACGCAGTCGTGGGTGAACAGGGAGTACAGGAGAGGGCTCAGAACGCACCCTTGTGGGGCCCCACTGTTGAGGACCCAGTTGCACAGGGCGGGGTCGAGACCCAGGGTCTCGAGCTTGATGACGAGTTTGGAGGGTACTATGGTATTCCTCTTGTCCAGATGGGTTAGGGCAGTGTGGTTGAGATTGCATCGTCTGTGGATCTATTTGGGCGGTAAGCAAATTGGAGTTGGTCTAGGGTGTCAGGTAGGGTGGAGGTGATATGGTCCTTGACTAGTCTCTCAAAGCACTTCATGATGACGGAAGTGGTAGTCGTTTAGCTCAGTTACCTTAGCTTTCTTGGGAACAGGAACAATGGTGGCCCTCTTGAAGCATGTGGGAACAGCAGACTGGGATAGGGATCGATTGAAAATGTCCGTAAACACACCATTCAGCTGGTCTGCGCATGCTCTGAGGGCGCTGCTAGGGATGCCGTCTGGGCCTGCAGCCTTGCGAGGGTTAACACGTTTAAATGTTTTACTCACCTCGGCTGCAGTGAAGGAGAGTCCGCATGTTTTGGTTGCGGGCCGTGTCAGTGGCACTGTATTGTCCTCAAAGCGGGCAAAAAAGTTATTTAGTCTGCCTGGGAGCAAGGCATCCTGGTCCGTGACTGGGATGGTTTTCTTTTTGTAATCCGTGATTGACTGTAGACCCTGCCACATACCTCTTGTGTCTGAGCCGTTGAATTGCGACTCTACTTTGTCTCTATACTGACGCTTAGCTTGTTTGATTGCCTTGCGGAGGGAATAGCTACACTGTTTGTATTAGGTCATGTTTCTGGCCACCTTGCCCTGATTAAAAGCAGTGGTTCGCGCTTTCAGTTTCACGCGAATGCTGCCATCAATCCACGGTTTCTGGTTTGGGAATGTTTTAATCGTTGCTATGGGAACGACATCTTCAACGCACGTTCTAATGAACTCGCTCACCGAATCAGCGTATTCGTCAATGTTGTTGTCTGACGCAGTACGAAACATATCCCAGTCCACGTGATGGAAGCAGTCTTGGAGCGTGGAATCAGATTGGTCGGACCATATTAAAGTTTCACGATGCAGATATGGTCAGTCCAAGGTTGGTGTAATTTTTTGTGTGTTCAATTATGGTGGTGTTCAGGGTGAAGTTATATTTGTGTTTCTGACATCTGTTTTTTTGTTTTAGAAAATAATGATTTTAATTTTTTGGAAATGTACTGCCAGGGCCCAATTATGGCAATATTGCTCTAGAATGTTAGTGCATCTCTGTCGAGCCTTAGGCCTGTACATGCTTAATGGTTGAATCAGAGGGGACTCTAGGTCGGTTTACTTACTGCTCAGCTCTTGGGACAAATGTTGTCGATTTTGCCATCACTGACATTGACCCCTCCTCCATTAGTGCATTCACTGTCAGACCACAGACACCATTGTCAGATCACTGTCAGATCAACGTGTTTCTGAAGAAATTAATCAATTCTTGATTTGTTGTGTCTTGCTCTCTGCCCCTCTCGCTCTCTGCCTCTCGCGCTCTTTCTGCCTCTCATGCTTTCTCTCTGCCTCTCTCTCCAGGGGGGAGCCTAAGACGTGGTATGGTGTCCCGGCCCACGCGGCAGAGCAGCTGGAGTCCGTGATGAAGAAGCTGGCCCCAGAGCTGTTTGACTCTCAGCCTGACCTGCTGCACCAGCTTGTCACCATCATGAATCCCAACGTCCTCATGGAGCACGGCGTGCCTGTATGTAGTGTGTGTTTTCATCAGTGGCCATACGTATCAAGTGATTCAGAGTACGAGTGTTGATCTAGGAACAGTTTTGCCAGTTGGATCTCAATGAATATGTTTATATGGACAGGGGTGGGGATCTGATCCTGGATGCTTGAATCATACTGCCCCTATCCCCTTTTTACGCAGTATTGTGAGGTACTTAAGTAAAAATACTTCATAGTGCTACTTAAGTCATTTTTTGGGCTATCTGTACTTTTCATATTTTGGACTACTTTTGAAAATGGTTTACTTTTTACTCCGTACATTTTCCCTGACCCAAAAGTACTTGTTACGTTTTTGCTTAGCAGGACAGGAAAATGGTCCAGTTCTCACTCACTTATCAAGCGAACATCCCTACTGCCTCTGATCTGGCAGACTCACTAAACACAAATGCTTAATTTTGTAAATTATGTCTGCGTTTTGTAGTGTACCCCTGGCTAGCCATAAATAAAATAAAAAAACAAGGACTGTGCCGTCTGTTTTGCTTAATATAAGAAATTTGAAATGATTTATACTTTTACTTTAACTCTAGATACTTAAGTATATTTTTCAATTACATTTAGTTTTTATATTTGAGTATATGTAAAACCAAATACTTCTACTCAAGTCATTTTCTATTAGCTACAGTGGGGCAAAAAAGTATTTAGTCAGCCACCAATTGTGCAAGTTCTCCCACTTAAAAAGATGAGGCCTGTAATTTTCATCATAGGTACACTTGAACTATGACAGACAAAATGAGAAAAAAAATCCAGAAAATCACATTGTAGGATTTGTAATTAATTTATTTGCAAATTATGGTGGAATATAAGTATTTGGTCACCTACAAACAAGCAAGATTTCTGGCTCTCACAGACCTGTAACTTCTTCTTTAAGAGGCTCATCTGTCCTCCACTTGTTACCTGTATTAATGGCACCTGTTTGAACTTGTTATCAGTATAAAAGACACCTGTCCACAACCTGTCAGTCAGTCACACTCCAAACTCCACTATGGCCAAGACCAAAGAGCTGTCAAAGGACACCAGAAACAAAATTGTAGACCTGCACCAGGCTGGGAAGACTGAATCTGCAATAGGTAAGCAGCTTGGTTTGAAGAAATCAACTGTGGGAGCAATTATTAGGAAATGGAAGACATACAAGACCACTGATAATCTCCCTCGATCTGGGGCTCCACGCAAGATCTCACCCTGTGGGGTCAAAATGGTCACAAGAACGGTGAGCAAAAATCCCAGAACCACACTGGGGGACCTAGTGAATGACCTGCAGAGAGCTGGGACCAAAGTAACAAAGCCTACCATCAGTAACACACTACGCCGCCAGGGACTCAAATCCTGCAGTGCCAGACGTGTCCCCCTGCTTAAGCCAGTACATGTCCAGGCCCGTCTGAAGTTTGCTAGAGAGCATTTGGATGATCCAGAAGAAGATTGGGAGAATGTCATATGGTCAGATGAAACCAAAATATAACTTTTTGGTAAAAATTAAACTTGTCGTGTTTGGAGGACAAAGAATGCTGAGTTTCATCCAAAGAACACCATACCTACTGTGAAGCATGGGGGTGGAAACATCATGCTTTGGGGCTGTTTTTCTGAAAAGGGACCAGGACGACTGATCCGTGTAAAGGAAAGAATGAATGGGGCCATGTATCGTGAGATTTTGAGTGAAAACCTCCTTCCATCAGCAAGGGCATTGAAGATGAAACGTGGCTGGGTCTTTCAGCATGATAATGATCCCAAACATACTGCCCGGGCAACGAAGGAGTGGCTTCGTAAGAAGCATTTCAAGGTCCTGGAGTGGCCTAGCCAGTCTCCAGATCTCAACCCCATAGAAAATCTTTGGAGGGAGTTGAAAGTCTGTGTTGCCCAGCAACAGCCCCAAAACATCACTGCTCTAGAGGAGATCTGCATGAGGAATGGGCCAATATACCAGCAACAGTGTGTGAAAACTTACAGAAAACGTTTGACCTCTGTCATTGCCAACGAAGGGTACATAACAAAGTATTGAGAAACTTTTATCAACCAAATATTTATTTTCCACCATAATTTGCAAATAAATTCATAAAAAAATCCTACAATGTAATTTTTTGGATTTTTCTCATTTTGTCTGTCATAGTTGAAGTGTACCTATGATTAAAATTATAGGCCTCATCTTTTTAAGTGGGAGAACTTGCACAATTGGTGGCTGACTAAATACTTTTTTGCCCCACTGTATGTTTACTTTTACTCAAATATGACAATTGAGTACTTTTACCAACACTGCTTTTACGAGATCAAGTCTGCATTGTGTCTTACTGGTGTGTGTTTATACCACTCAGGTTTTCCGGACCAACCAGTGTGCAGGGGAATTTGTGGTGACTTTTCCCAGAGCCTACCACAGTGGCTTCAACCAGGGATACAACTTTGCTGAGGCTGTCAACTTCTGTACCGCAGACTGGGTGGGTTTAAAGTTTTAACAAGTGTTTGTGTTTTAACAAATATTACCAGAATGTTGAATTTGAATTTTGAAATTGGAAGTTGGTTTGGGCTGTATCCAGATTATCATACCTTCATACCGACCTTGTGCCATACTGGGAGATTCGGTAATACCAGGACTGTTTTCAAACCCAACTGATTCTCTTTAATCTGAAGGTTAGCAATGCTAACAAGTACATGTAAAATCCCGTAGTGAATGCTAACGAGCGCAATAAAACTAGTTTTAGACAGCAAGGCTTTTGATCCAGGAGGGGATTCTCTGCTGTTACTAAGTGAATGCTTGATTTTGTAAGAAGCTAACCACTTAGCCAACTAGCTACTAAATTAGCAAACCATATGCACAACTGCAAGAGCTTTTAGCATATTCTAGACAGTTAACTTAGTTATGATATCTAGCTGGCAAACATTAAGCCATGAATTTTATGCTCTAACTAGATCACCTGGTGCATGCTGCACAACAGTGACTCACAAGGCAAACAAACACAACGTGACTGGGGACTACCGTTACGCTTCATAATGAGAAATTATGTGACTAGTGAAATGGCAGAGCGCAATCTTCTTTATCTCCTAACATATTGCGCACGTTGACTGCAGGTATTTATTTAAGTAGCTTCAAATTTTCAATTAAAAAACAAACAAAAACCAAAAAGTTATTTCAATGCTATTGATGGTATTGGAAAACCATCACGTGGCTATATCCAAATACCCCGGTATACTGCCCAAGCCACGTTGGGAGCTTAATTTAATTATTTTAAGTCAAGTATTTTATACGTTTTTTACTGGCCGCAATGCTGTCTTGGTGAAACTATCATCTTAGATATTCCCCCTCCAATGTTCTCTTTGCTTCTCCTTGATATTTCGAGGAGGCTAGGAGAAAAGATCCAAGGAATCGATTAAAGACTTTGACATTCTGTCTCTCTCTCTTCTCTCTCTTTGTGTCTCTGTTCCCTCCCAGCTCCCGATGGGTCGTCAGTGTGTGGCCCACTACCGGCGGCTCCACCGCTACTGTGTCTTCTCCCACGAGGAGCTGCTGTGCAAGATGGCTGCCGACCCCGAGAGCCTGGATGTGGAGCTGGCTGCTGCAGTCTTCAGAGAGATGGGAGAGATGATGGAGGAAGAGACACGGCTCAGAAAGTCCGTGCAGGAGATGGTGAGGGACAGGGCCCAATGGGGATTTCTATATAAACAACTTTTTGCCATTTTAGGAAAACTTTACAGGATGGACAGAGAGGGTGAAGTAATGCAAGCGGGGTTTACTTGAATACATTATGATGATACAACAATGTTGACATCACACAATCCCAAAGATATATTTCAAATGAACATTCCAAAAGTGAATCAATTATGTAATTTCACATTCGTCCTCCCACTCTAGTTAAAGTGGATTGTTTTCTGATTGCGATTTCCCTCCGTGACTGCAGGGTGTGCTGTCCTCGGAGCAGGAGGTGTTTGAGTTGGTCCCTGATGACGAGCGTCAGTGTCAGAAGTGTAAGACCACATGTTTCCTGTCGGCTCTGACGTGTCCCTGCAGCCCAGAGCGTCTAGTCTGTCTGCACCACGCCAAGGAACTCTGTGACTGTCCCCTGGGAAACAAGTGTCTACGGTAAGGAGTACAGCTGGGTGATATGGACATAAGTTCATAAGAATGTGCGCCAGTTTTTATTATCTGTTGTACTACTACTAGGTTAATGGTTGTAGCTATCAATTGTCCTATTAAGAATCACCCATGTCAACAAACTTATTTCATTTCAAACTTTACATATAGGCTACTTATCTTAATGAACGATAAGTGATTGGTATGGTCGGTGTCGATAATTTTTATCATCCCAGCTCTATTACGGAGAGAGGGTTGGTTTTTGGGTGGGTGAGTGGGTTGGTTTTTGAGTGAGTGAATACATTAATTTAAGGAGTTACAAGTGTCTCTGGTGACACGGAATTAATGGATGAATGATGTAAAGTAGTTATGAACTCTGTACTGCTCAGAAGCCCCCATAAGAGCCCATTGATTAATGACAGTGGTTTTTACCTGTCAATGCATCAGTGAGGACTTGGATGCATTTGTATTTATTATGGATCCCCATTAGTTCCTACCAAAGCAGCAGACACTCTTCCTGGGGTCCAGCAAAATGAAGGCAGTTTATACAATTTTAAAACGCTACAATATTTTCATAGATTTCACAACACACTGTGTGCCCTCAGGCCCCTACTCCACCACTACCACATATCTACAGTACTAAATCCATGTGAATGTTATCGTGTTTGTGTGTGTCTGTGCCAATTTTGTGTTGCTTCACAGTCCCTGCTGTTTCATTTTTTTTCTTCTGTTTTTTTGTATCTAAATTTTATCTAAATTTACAGTTACTTGATGTGGAATAGAGTTCCATGTAGTCATGGCTCTGTAGTACTGTGTGCCTCCCATATTCTGTTCTGGACTTGGGGACTGTGGCCCAGAATAAATCTCATCTCCACTGAAAGTAGTTTTTTAAATTTATGAATAGGCTTAATCTGGGTCACTAACCCCATAGCGCAATCAATATTAAATAGGTGCTGACGCTCCTCTGTCTCTTTGTATTCCAGCTACCGTTATGATCTGGAGGAGTTTCCCTCCATGCTGTATGGGGTGAAGTCCAGAGCCCAGTCCTATGACACCTGGGCCAAGCGGGTCACTGAGGCCTTAGCTGCTGACCACAAGAACAAGAAAGGTAGGTGGACTATCTATATTGTAAAGGCGGAAATACTCTGCACAATATTAGAACAATTGTACTATGATTCCCCATGCCTCATGTTGCTCTCTCCTCTATTCTTATATTTCTTGCTCTCCTGTCTGTGTCTCTGTCCCTCTCCCTTTGTCAGACCTGATAGAGTTGAAGGTTCTTCTGGAGGATGCAGAGGACAGGAAGTACCCAGAGAACAGTCTGTTCCGTCGGCTGAGAGAAATGGTGAAGGAGGCCGAAACCTGCTCCTCTGTGGCCCAGCTACTGCTCAGCCGCAAGCAGAGACACAGGTCCTTAGAGTACAAGATACACACACACACACACGCCGCTGTTATGTCACACTGAAGTTTATGTCCCTGTTCTCTTCTTCTGAATTGTGTATTTGCACACTCCACACCATGGAATTAAAAACATTGGATCGGTGCAAGCATTCTCCTTTGTTTTTACACCAAAGAATCTGTGAGGGAGAGTGTGCTAGTGCGCACTTTGGGAGAAGGGTCGCACATCGGGACATAACCTCAAGCACCATTTTAACGTTTATACCCCTACCTGTGAGTAATAAATCAACTCAAAGTATATCTCTCTGTATTCCAGTACCAGGCAGCGTCCAGAGAGCAGCAGGACTCGTAACAAGCTGACAGTGGAGGAGCTGAAGGTCTTTGTAGAGCAGCTGTTCAAACTGCCCTGTGTCATTGGACAGGCTCGACAGGTCAAAGTAAGTCCCAAACATAATAGTCACTGGCCATTATTAAGAGATGTACGGGAATTCTCCTCCTCTGACATCCTACTCTATTTGTATTACATCACTGAAGTTGACCTGTCCCCAAACCAGTATTCTTTGATTGTTAGTATATAACACCATATCCCTCCCTCCCTCCCCCAGGAGTTACTAGAGAACGTGGAGGATTTCCATGAGAGAGCCCAGCTAGCCCTGGCTGACGAGCTGCCTGACTCCTCCAAGCTGCAGGCCCTGCTAGACCTGGGTGGAGGTCTGGATGTGGAACTACCTGAGCTGCCCAGGCTCAAACAGGAGCTGCAGCAGGCCCGCTGGCTGGATGAGGTGATGACTGATGATATTATTGTACATTCGTTTTTTTACCTCAGTTTGTTTGTTTGTGTGGTTTCTTCAGCAGTCTAAAATTGTTTTCTGGGAGTGGAATAATATTCAATTGAAACGTTTTGTTATGATTAGGTGCGTGTGATGCTGGCAGAGCCCCATCGGGTGACCCTGGAGCTGATGAAGCGGCTGATAGACTCTGGGGTGGGGCTGGCACCACACCATGCTGTGGAGAAGGCCATGACTGAGTTGCAGGAGATACTCACTGTGTCAGAGAGATGGGAGGACAAGGCCCGCGCATGCCTACAGGCCAGGTAATGATGAAGATACACATTACATACCTATAGGACAGTTCTCTCATCTGCCTTACAGGCCAGGTAAATGCGAATATGATAATGCTGTTCTTAAGTCACCTGCCTATAGCTTTGGTGTCATATGCTTGGGTCGCGTTCAATAGTGTACACCTTCGCAAAAATGTTTAACAAATTGGTCTTACTGGACAAGTTCAGGTAGTTTCACTCAGTTTCAAAACATTTTACCCATTCTGAATGTGACCCAATTCCTGTTTAGCATATTGCATCAAAGGATGCCTGTGAGATTAATTTTTCTAAATCCATTATTTCTTGTCTCTCCTCCCCCAGGCCTCGGCACAGCATGCTAACCCTAGAGAACATTGTGATAGAGGCCAGGAACATCCCGGCCTACCTGCCCAATGTCCTGGCCCTCCGAGAGGCTCTGCACAAGGCCAAGGAGTGGAGTGCCAAGGTGGATGCCATTCAGGTAGTGTCGCGTCACACGGTAATTACTGATGAGTATAGATTCAATTTGTGATGTGATACAGATGTAGCTACAGTATAGGCAGGCATCACTAAATATTTGTATGTGATGCGCTCTGCTCTGTTTATACGCAATGGAACGGCTTGCTCATTTGTTAAAAGCTTACGTTAGCTAGGTTTTCATCAATTTGTTGAAAGATTTTTAAGCGAGTGGCGCAGCGGTCTAAGGAACTGCATTGCAGTGCTTGAGGTGTCACTTCAGCCCTGAGTTCGATCCCAGGCTGTGTCACTGCCGGCCGTGACCAGGAGAACAATGAGGTGGCGCACAATTGGCCCAGCGTCGTTAGGGGAGGGTTTGGCCGCCCGAGATTTCCTTGTCCCATCGCGCTATAGCGTCTGGGTTTGGTCGCCAGCTATACGTTGTTTCCTCCGGGTAATTTTTTTATTATTTATTTCACCTTTATGTAACCAGGTAGACCAGTTGAGAACAAGTTCTCATTTACAACTGCAACCTGGCCAAGATAAAGCAAAGTAGTGCGACACAAACAACAACAGAGTTACACATGGAATAAACCAACGTACAGTCAATAACACAATAGAAAAAGTCTATACAGTGTGTGCAAATGGCGTAAGGAGGTTAGGCAATAAATAGGTCGTAGTCGCAAAGTAATTACAATTTAGCAAATTAACACTGGAGTGATAGATGTGCAGATGATGATGTGCAAGTAGAGATACAAAAGAGAGGTGTGCAAAAGAGAAAAAAGTAAATAAAAACAATATGGGGATGAGGTAGGTAGTTGGATGGGCTATGTACAGATGGGCTGTGTACAGCTAGCTGGTGCTTAAAGTTAGTGAGGGAGATAGAAGTCTCCAACTTCTGTGATTTTTGCAATTCATTCCAGTCATTGGCAGCAGAGAACTGGAAGGAAAGGTGGCCAAAGGTCAAACGTTTTCTTTACAAGGTTTTCACTGCTCTAGAGTAGATCTGCATGAGGAATGGGCCAAAATACCAGCAACAGTGTGAAAACCTTGTGAACCTTTCCTTCCAGTTCTCTGCTGCCAATGACTGGAACGAATTGCAAAAATCACTGAAGTTGGCAACAAAGGGTATATAACAAAGTATAGAGAAACTTTTGTTATTGACCAAATACTTATTTTCCACCATAATTTGCAATTAAATTCATTCAAAATCCTAAAATGTGATTAGTTGAAGTGTACCTATGATGAATATTACAGGCCTCTCTCATCTTTTTAAGTGGGAGAACTTGCACAATTGGTGGCTGACTAAATACTTTTTGCCCCACTGTATGTGTTTCCATCCTGTTTTTTTAACTCTGTCGATGGTTTTGCCTCAAAGTCTGCGATAAACAACAAATGTGCCCATTCTGGTCTTGGCACTTCTGCTCTAGTAAACAGCTCGCATATAAAAAGCAGAGGGTAGGCTTCATGATGAGATTATGGATAAGAGCAAGATCATTTTATTTGACAGCCAAGCACCGATCATCATGTCCCCAGCATAAAATTAAGACCCTCAATATTTATTGGGAAGAAGCAACAAGCTCCTCATCACTGTGCACTTTCACCACCCTGTGAAGTTCATAACTTATGTAGTCTGTAGCCTAATAAACTGTACAGTATGAATGCTTTTCCAAGACATACTGGGAGGACTACACAACCATATTATTTACTGCAACATGATGGTAACACCATCAACAAATCCGCATCCAAGCATTTCCACTGCATTGGTCCTATTTATCTATTTCACCGACAAAACAATTATCCCCTGTATTTTTTTCTGTCGAAATTTGGAAAGTTTACTGGCGATTTATACTGTTTCCATCAGGCCTGTCGTGATTATTAGATTTTTTTTATCCGACAAACTTTACTGCATATAAATAGTTGGATGGAAACATGGTTGTTGTTACCAGATAAGTTTGTAATTTATCTTATCAGAACATGAATGATGAATGGGAAGGGTGATACTGTGCGATGCATCAATTTATTTTTTTATTGACATGATTAATTTCCCCTATGTTTCCCCTGTGCGTTTCACTCCCTCCAGAGTGGCAGTAACTATGCGTACCTGGAGCAGCTGGAGAGCCTGCTGGCGAGGGGTCGCTCCATCCCCGTCCGGCTGGATCCCCTGCCCCAGGTCGAATCCCAGGTGGCCTCGGCCCGCGCTTGGAGGGAGAGGACCGCACGCACCTTCCTCAAGAAGAACTCCACCTACACCCTGCTACAGGTAAGTCATAATACCCTGGGTTGGGCTGTACCTATGCACTGAGAAGGCATGGATAAGTATGTTGCTGAGATGGTAGTTTGAAATATTTTTTTCCCCCAACCAAGCAGCCCTTTTCAGACTATGCTGACCCTAGAGTGGAATATGAGATCTTTGCTTAACTTCTTGACGCTACCCATCCCTTAAGCGGGATAATTGTCATCAGCAACCGCTGAATAGCATAGCGCAACAGTCAAATAATATTACAAAAAAATATTGATATTCATGAAATCACAAGTGCAATATTGCAAAACACAGCTTTGCCTTTTGTTAATCCACCTGTCCTCTCAGATTTTGAAATTATGCGTTACAGCGAAAGCAATCCAAGCGTTTGTGTAAGTTTATCGATCGCATGACAAAACATTAAGTACACTTAGCACGAAAAGCAATCAAGTTAATCGTGTACCTTTGATCTTCTGATGTTTTCACTCATGGAACTCCCAGTTATCCACAAATGTTCCTTTTGTTCCATAAAGATTATTTTTATATCCAAAATACCTCCGTTGGTTTGTCGCGTTATGTTCAGAAATCCACAGTAAAGAGCAGCCACGACAACGCAGACGAAAATTCCAAATAATATCCATAATGTCCACAGAAACATGTCAAATGTTTTTTATAATCAATCCTCAGGTTGTTTTTAAAATATATATTTGATAATATATCAACTGGGAGTGTATGTTTTTCAATAGGACAGGGAGAAACAATGGCCGCTTTACTCTGTTGCGCAAAACTCACTCTGAGAGCCCCCACCTATCCACTTACGCAATGTGATCTTTCTCTCTCATTTTTCAAAATAAAAGCCTGAAACTATGTCTAAAGACTGACACCTTAGGGAAGCCGTAGAAAAATTAATCTGGTTGATATCCCTTTAAATGGAGCATAGGCATGCATAGGAACAGAGGTTTCAAAATAAGAGGCACTTCTGATTGGATTTTCCTCAGGTTTTCACCTGCAATATCAATTCTGTTATACTCACAGACAATATTTTGACAGTTTTGGAAACGTTAGTGTTTTCTATCCTAATCTGAATATATGCATATTCTAGTTTCTGGGGCTGAGAAATAGGCAGTTTCAAATGGGTACGTTCTTTTTAGCCAAAAAACGAAGATACTGCCCCCTACACGCAAAAGGTTAAGCTATGTAGAATGGTGCAGAAGTTAGTGAATCAACATTGGCAAATTGTTGTGAATTCCATCTGTCTATACTGTAGGTAGTTGGGAATAGGACCAATATTATCATAGGACTGGTAGTTAGATAGCGTCTTTGCTAATCTCTATTCTTGTGTGTTCTCTCTTAGGTCCTCAGTCCACGTGTGGATATTGGTATCTACGGCAACAGCAAGGGCAAACGCAAACGAGTGAAAGAGCTCCTTGAGAAGGAGAGAGGAGGTCTCGACCTGGAGGGTCTCAGTGACCTGGACGAGAGTTACGAAGACGCCTGCGACCCGGCCACCGTTGTAGCGGCATTCAAATCCAAGGAGCAGAAAGAGGTTGAGGCCATCCACTCCCTCCGAGCTGCCAACCTGGCTAAGATGGCCATGTCTGACCGTATCGAGGAGGTAAAGTTCTGTCTGTGTCGTAAGACCGCCAGCGGGTTTATGTTGCAGTGTGAACTGTGCAAGGACTGGTTCCACGGAGCCTGCGTGCCGTTACCGAAAACGGGCTCTCAGAAGAAGCTCATGGGCACAGCCGGTTGGCAGAGCAACAGCAAGGAGGCAAAGTTCCTGTGCCCATTGTGCCAGCGCTCACGTCGCCCGCGTCTGGAGACCATCCTGTCCCTACTCGTGTCCCTCCAGAAGCTGCCGGTGCGTCTGCCTGAGGGAGAGGCCCTACAGTGCCTGACGGAGAGGGCCATGGGCTGGCAGGTAGGGATGAGTTCAACACCTGTTTTCAGAATCAATTATTTTATGGTTGCTAGGGTTGATTTAATCAAAGTTTGGTAGGAGTTTTACCTGCAAAACTTAGTAAGAAGTATATGTGAAAGGGTGAAAAGCCACACATTCTGAATCAAACTAAATGTTGTTTATTTCAACTCTTATCTCTGTTCATTAAAGGAATTGATTAATCTAAATCCTCTCTACTTGCAGGACCGCGCCAGGCAGGCCCTGGCTACAGACGAGCTGTCCTCGGCCCTGGCCAAGCTGTCGGTGCTCAGTCAGAGGATGGTAGAACAGGCTGCCCGGGAGAAGACCGAAAAGATTATCAACGCTGAGCTGCAGAAGGCTGCCGCAAACCCTGACCTGCAGGTAAGAGATTACTCAGAGCCAAGTATAGTGAGTTTGGAGACGCTAACATGGCGTCCAGTGTAAAAAAAAGTTGTCTGTTAACTCTCTATATGGATCTCATGGTCAGTCATTCCTCTAAACAAGGTGCTTTGGGATAAGGTACGTCAAGAGATGAACAGACTGAAGTGTTTTTTTTTAATGTCCTCTCTTCCTCGTTTGTTCAGTGCATTAGAGTGAAAAACAGAAAGATTGGTTCCACGGTAGTGTCGTGTCTCTGACTATGATTAAATTATGACATGATATGTTATCAAATCGATTACCTAACGTTTAATTTATTACGTGATTGAATTAAACCATGCAACAATTAAACCATTAATAACCTGGGGCACCACGGAAGCATTCATTTATATAGAGCTGTTATCTCCTGAATCCACTCTCTTAAAGATCTGAAGATCTTTTATATCAATAGCAGTCAATTATTAATCGTCACCTCGATCGGTCTCATTCTGATTGTCGTAAGTACTTGGTTATCTGCATGAACCCCAGTTGAATCAGCAATACACAAATTGGCATAATTTATTTATTTACTAAATACCTAAATAATCACGTGTGTGTGTGTATGTGTGTGTACTAATCATATCATGAAAAGCCCCTAGTGGGCTAACCCGATGTGACGGCTGGTTACACAAAGGAAGGGGGTTGGGTTTGAATGAATGAGCGGGAAGACTGGGGGACAAAGGGATTGGGTCTCTATCGGACCTTGAGACGCTATGCTACCGTAAATACAGAATATTATGCATTCTAATAACCGCCCTTTCGGAAAAGGAAAATCAAGATATATATTTAGTCTTGAGCTGCACTTCGATAGATGGGTCGAAGATTGAAGACTGGTTTTCCCAGCAGAGATCACCATTGTCCTTTTTTGAAGCATCTTTTTGGTCGTAGTGTTGTAGAGTGGATACGTTAAAGTACCCTGTTGTTCTTAGGAGATTCAACGTCTAGGAGGTATCACTTCTTTAGTGAATAATAGTTCAAAGTTCATATACCAAGTTGCCATATTCAGCTTGTGCTGTATTTTGGCTGGTCTAGTCGAAATTCACCATTCCAGCGTGGTGATCGTCACCTCCACGTTGAAATTCGCCCTTTTAAACGTTAGGACAGTAGTCCTAACATTTGTGGAACTAAATGTTAATTTTGTTAGGGTGTAGTTCAAATTTGCCCTTTTAATCGTACGGACACCAGTCCTCACGTCATCGGGAACTGAGGTTTACATCCGTCAACGGACTATTGTATCGGGGGAGAGAAGGGTGTTTCATAGTTCTCAACCAATGTCTGTTCACTTGGGCGTGGCCACTGAGGGAGCGTAAGTTTACTTATGAAAACAATTCTCTCATTTAGAAGTTAACAAATAGTTTTATATTTAAACGTTTGAATTGCACAATTCCATATGCATCTGATAACTGGAATGTGTAGACTTTCCAAGATACAGTTTGTCATCCTATCATCAGTAATAATGTCCCAGACAACAACTTATCTGACATCATATTCTTTAAGTACCAACGGACACTTTCAACTGGTTGAGAAAGGGAATTATTGTTCCATTCCCCAAACTTTTGATGTTACCATACTTTCTCTATGGTAACAAAAGGGCTTTCCATTCTGCAGAGGGGAGCGAAAAGGGGTAAAGGTATTTATAGGGGGTTCATATACAGGCATCTTCATGACAGTAGTGATATTACTACTGATGAGAAGTAACAGAATGACTGTGAGATCTGCTCTCCGTAGGGTCACATCCAGACATTCCAGCAGGCAGGGTTCAGCAGGGCAGCTTCGCCACGCCAGTCTGTCGACTACGATGACGAGGAGACCGACTCAGACGAGGACATCAGGGAAACATATGGCTACGACATGAAGGTACTGTGGTGTGGCCTATGGAGAGTTTTTTTTAAATATCAAAAAATACCTGTTGAATCAATTAAAATAAAACCATATACAACTATATAGCTGCTAGTTTTCTATAGTGTTTTAGACAGAGTGGTAACGAAGCTAGTAAAACATAACTGTTCAATTTATCTCAAGCAAGACACAGCACTTAGCAAACCTTGCTTTTCTAGCATTGTGTCTTCACCTGCCCCACTTTCTTGCGCTCTCACGCTCCGTGTGTGTGTGTGTGTGTGTGTGTGTGTGTGTGTGTGTGTGTCAGGACCCAGGTGAGGTGAAGCCGTACCTGTTTTGTGATGAGGAGATCCCTGTCAAGTCGGAGGAAGTAGTCAGTCACATGTGGCCCACCACCCCATCTTTCTGTGCTGAACACGCCTACTCCTCTGCCTCCAAGTCCTGCCCTCAGAGTAAGACATGGCTACGCAAATCTGTCATACTTAACTGACTTGCCTATTTTTTTTAAAAGAACATATTCTTATTTACAATGACGGCCTACACCGGCCAAACCCGGACGACGCTGGGCCAATTGTGCGCCACCCTATGGGACTCACAGCCGGGTTGTGATACAGCCTGGATTCGAACCCTAGTGTTTGTAGTGCTGCCTCTAGCACTGAGATACAGTACCTTAGACCGCTGTGCCACTCGGGAGCCCCAAAAATAAAGTAGTGACTTATAAATGTGTCATCCATTAATTTTGTTCTGGAGTATTGTTTCCTTTCCTTATGTGTATTGTCTTTGGGACCTTTATTTAGAAATGAGAATCTCAAGGTACTTAACCTTAAACTATACATGTAAATGTTGTAGATATTGAATGGGTAAATGTGTGTTTCATTGGTTGATTGATGACTCCTTCTCACCCTCTACCCTCCAGACCAGAGCACCCCCAGGAAGCAGCCCAGGAAGACGCCCCTGGTGCCCCGCTCCCTCGAGCCCCCTGTGCTGGATCTGTCTTCCCCGGCCAAGGCCCAGCTGGAAGAGCTGATGATGGTGGGGGACCTGCTGGAGGTGTCCCTGGATGAGACCCAGCACATCTGGAGGATCCTGGAGGCCACACACCCTCCCTCTGAGGAGAGGTTCCTACAGGTCATGGAGGTAGGAGAGAGGCACTGGTTTATACACTTATTTTTATACAGAACAAAAATATAAACGCAACATGTGAAGTGACAGGTGTGACATATCAAGACGCTGATATAAAAAGCATGATCATTACACAGGTGCACCTAGTGCTGGGGACAAAAGGCCACTCTATAATGTATTGTTTTGTCACATAACACAATGCCACAGATGTCTAAACATTTGAGGGAGCGTGCAATTGGCATGCTGTCTGCAGGACTGTCCACCAGAGCTGTTGCCAGAGAATTGAATGTTAATTTCTTTACCACAACCGAATAATTTCTGCACAAACTGTCAGAAACGGTCTCAGGGAAGCTCATCTTCGTGCTTGTCGTCCTGACTCCAGTTTGGCGGCATAACCGACTTCAGTGGGAAAATCCTCACCTTCGATGGCCACTGGCATGCTGGAGAAATGTGCTCTTCACTGGTGAATCCCGGTTTCAGCTGTACCGGGCAGATGGCAGACAGCATGAATGAAGTTGTGTGGGCGAGCGGTTTGCTTTTGTCAACGTTGTGAACAGAGTGCCCCATGGTGGCGATTGGGATATGTTATAGGCAGGCATAAGCTACGGACAATAAACGCAATTGCATTTATCAATCTCAATTTGAATGAACAGAGATACCATAACGAGATCCTTAAAGTCCATTGTCGTGCCTTTCATCCGCCACCAAAACCTAATGTCACAAGGATTTGTACAAAAATCCTAGAAGCTGAAAATGTCTGTTTTCCATGGCCTGCATACTCACCAGACATGTCACCCATTGAGCATGTTTGGAATGCTCTGGATCGTACAACTGCGTGTTCCAGTTCCTGACAATGTCCAGCAACTTTGCACAGTTGTTGCAGAGGAGTGGGACAACATTCCACAAGCCACAATCAACAGCCTGATCAACACTATGCGAAGATGTGTCACGCTGAATGAGGCAAATGGTCACACCAGATACTGACTGGTTTTATAATCCACCCCCCTACCTATTGTTTTAAGTATCTGTGACCAACACGCATATCTGTATTCCCAGGCATGTGAAATCCATAGATTAGGGCCTAATGAATTTTATTTCAATTGACTGATTTCCTTATATGAACTGTAACTCAGTAAAATCTTTGAAATTGTTGCATGTTGTGTTTTATATTTTTGTTCAGTGCATGTTATTTTATTTAACCAGGTTGAGCCATTGAGGTCAAGGTAGACCTGGCCAAGAGAGAACCAGTAAAGACAACAGTCACTGGCTGAAAAAACATGTTAGAATCTGAGCTGAACATGGGTGATATCAAGGCTTATTTCCTGGATCCTGATTAAGTCTACTTAATAGACTTAAAAGCACTTTCGGTAGAGATTATTGATTGAGCAATTTTGTCCATCCCTCTTTCCTGTCTTCCCTTCCCAGCATGAGGATTCTCAGTTTGAGAAGCCGGTGAAGATCAAGATGAAGGACTCTGAGAAGAAGAGGAAGAGGAAGTTGGAGAGGGCGGAGCACCAGCTTCTCATGGCAGCTGTCTCTGGGGTCGGAGACATGATGCGGTCCCCCAAGTCCTCAAAGGATCCGAAACGGAGCCTCTTAGACCCGCTGGGGAAACCCAAGAAGAAGAAGCTGAAGCTGAACCCGGATAAGAACCGTGAACTGAAACAGCTGGCCAAGCGCCTGGCTAAAGAGGAGAAGGAGAGGAAGAGGAAGGAGAAAGCTGTGATCAAGGCTGAGGCTGTCAGGGAGGGACTGGAGAAAAGGAAAGAGAAGAAGATCCTGGATATACCGTCAAAATACGACTGGTCCGGAGCTGAGGACTCCAATGATGAGAACGCTGTCTGTGCATCCAAGAACTGTATGAGACCCTGCAAGGACAAGGTGAGAGCTACACGAGAAGCATATACACAGCTATAGTGTGTGTGTGTATCAACCCCGTTCTCCAATATACACTACTTGATGCACATTTCAAAATAACTGGAGGGGTGTAAGGAATATGGTCAAAACACCTAGGTGTGGCTATTATTGTGTCTATGGGTACAACTTCAGCCTAGGGATTGACTTCTGCCCTGATATTCAAATGTCCCATCCAGACCGACTGACTGAGACCTTACTTTTGCCAGCAGAGGGCAGTGCATCTTCTGCAGTTGTTGTCAGACCTTGAATATAGCCTAAGGAGCATTTTTGGACCAGGGGAGAGGGGCTCATTTGAGAGAGGATGTAGCGACTCTGACATTCGTTCTGACATGATTTCCATAGATGATTGATAGGTGTGAGGGTTTATTGCTTAGCAGGGTGCAAAAGAGGTCAGTGAGCCTGAGATGGGTTCAGTGTGTGGCCTGCGAGGGCGTGTCCTATCAAAAACACGAGTCCGTTTTTGACCCAAGTACAAGTAGAGATGCGTCGGTAAAATTCAGTCAATGGAATTAGGACCTAGATCTTAGTCTTTACTAAGGAGTAGCTCCTATTCTTAGACATTTTGTCATTTTTATTAATATAATGTTTTCAATTAGTTTGTATATAATTTCTTAAATTAAGATCAACATTTCATTCTACAATTCATCCATAATTTTGGGACACACTAACTGTTTTTACAAATAAATCACTGGACATTTATGCGAATAAGATGTTTTTCATGTTTAACTGTTCCACAGCAATCTCCTCTCTTAGTATGTCACAATCACCTTTACAAACAGTAGTGGGAGGTTTGAATACTTTCCTTTAAGAGGTTTAATGATATTAGCTCTTCAGAGCGAAAACTGAATGTCTCACTTTGGATTTTTGTTTGCTGACTATGATGAAGTGCTAAGTATTCCGAGTTAATATTTGACACTGAAGCAAAAATCTTTGGAAGTGAGTATCATGGAACAATTGAATATCAACAGCTGATAACAGCACTGGAACACCTTAAAGAGAGTTACACATAACGTATTAACAGGACAAGCTATGTGCTGTTGGAAGTGACTGTAAATTAGACACTAGGTCAATGACTAGCCTAACCACCCTCCTAGTCCTGTGCTCTCAGAACACATCAGAGGCATGGTGATATCCTCCAGCTTTACAGAACTTTAAGGGGGATTGGATTAGGCTTAAATGCACCATAATAAAATGCAACATAAATATCATGCTTATTATACACACTTCATGTACATAATGCTATATTCCTTTAAAAAGCAGAAACTCTGCAAGTGTAATGCTTGTGAATCTGAAGGGCAATGGCCTTTTCTGAGCACTAGCTGATGATATTATATCCTGATTTTTAGCAGATTGTGTGATCGCCTGTATGTTTGTCTCTCTTCCCTCTGCCAGGTGGACTGGGTTCAGTGCGACGGCGGCTGTGACGAGTGGTTCCACCAGGTGTGTGTGGGTGTGACCTGCGAGATGGCCGAGGAGGAGGACTACATCTGCATCGACTGCACCCGCAAGTCGTCCATCTTGAGTGGGGGCGTAGTTGGAAGTTTGGGCAGAAGCATGGGCGTAGGAGGAGGAGGGGTGACAGCAGTGGTAAAGGTGGAGCGTGTTTGTGAGGAGCCGGTGGTGCTGGAAGCGCCAGTCTGCAGCGGGCTGAGCCAGATCATTATGCCCCCCTCCCACTCCATAATGATGCCCCCCACCCAGACCCAAATGATGTCTCCCTCTATCTCCCTCCCCCAACAGCAGCAGCCGGACACTCATGAGAGCAGCTAGCGCAGACCCAGGACAGAGACCACATTTAGTCGGCCACCACACACACACACACACACACACACACACACACACACACACACACACACACACACACACGGTAAGCTCGCATCAGACCATTTGAGTCTGGAAGACCCTGACATGTTCTGTTCCAGACCTGTTCTTACCAACATATTTCGCTCATCTTGACTTAGTGGTAAAGAAGCTTCAAATGAAGGGGTATCCTCAAGACTGGATCATGATACTCCCATGAGAATAATACTACAAAGAAATTAGACTTTAAGCTAAAAGCTTGTGGTCCTGTTTGATGCGAGAGAGGTATTTTCTGCATCACAGACTGAAACTCCAGATTACCTTTTTTCCTCCACTCTCCCTCTTCTCTTTTGTCATGGGAACCAATTGTTGATGAGGATTTGTTTCGCTCTAATTCAGAACTGTTAAAGAAGGCCTTATAATCCAGGGAACACTGTGTGCACAGAGTATCAGAGCGGTTTTTACTGCACGACTCGGAATGACCACGGTATGTTTTGTCTGTTTCTTGAGTTTCAGTTTCAGGTCTGTAACGTTCTCTAACCCCCTCTGGCTCCAGATAATTATCAATCTGCCTGTCCTACTACAGTCAGAAACTTCAGTACAGTCATCATGAATCTGTAAATCTGTGTCCCAAATGACACCTTGTTTCCTATGCACTACATGGGCTCTGGTGAAAAGTAGTGCACTATAAAGGGAATAGGGTGCCATTTGGGTTGTAATGTTACACCTCCACATATTCATGATGACTGTACTGAGTTGGAAGGTAGCCTAGCTTTTTAGAGTGTTGGGCCAGTTAACGGAAGGTCTCTGGTTCGAAAACCCCCAAGCTGACTAGTTGAAAAATCAATTGATGTGCACTTGAGCAAGGTACTTAACCCTAATTGCTCCTGTAAGTCGATCTGGATAAGAGCATCTGCTAAATGACAAAAATGTATATGTAAAAATTTGGGATGCACATTCAGTATCCTCTCCTCTCTGCCTGGCCCCAAACAATAAGTAACAGCTCCATGTAGGACTAGGAACAATGGTTGTATGTAGTGATACGTATTTATAATGTGTATATAGGTTTTAAGCAATTAAGTGATTGGATGTTGCTGTTTTTGTTTTCTCACCTTTAATAAACAATTCCTAGTCAAATGAGTAAGGAGCAGCATTTTTTTTTTTCTTTTTCTTTTCAATACCATTATATACAATTTCCTGTTTGAGATGATTTAATATGTCATTTAAGTTCAATACCAATGTCTTAGGTAGTTTGGGGTGGGTCATCAGAAGGCCTGACTGTTTCTGGAGCCGTGGGATCAAAGGATTCAGGACACAGCCTCTGGTATTCAACCCATGACGAGAGATCCATAGTATCTAGCAGAATCTCCCTGGCCGCATGTGGCTTCCCATGTTTCTCACGCCCAATCCCAGATCAACCTGTCTGTCTTAGTCTGTAGGAGTTGTCAAAGGAGAAGGAAAGGTTCATTAAGAGTTAAAAATAATAAAAAAATCTAATATTGGCAGTCAGTTGACTGTTGTACACCAATATGAAATCAATTTTCTTGCAACAATGCTATGAACTCATTACGTTTTCTTTTGTCTGCCCTCTTTAATTCATTGTTTGGCTTGGTGATAAGTCTAATCGTACAAATATCTAATCGCAGGATTTAAATTCACATTAGTGTTCCATTAGTGTACCTGTGCAGGGGAATGCAGTAAAGGTGCGTTAATTGCATGTAATGTGATTCTGAACACATCTGCTTCAGCTACTGTATTTAGGGAAACCCACTAACCAGTGGAAGCAAAGCCAAGTAAAATCCAGTCCTGACCTCCGCTGCTTTCACCCACTCACCTCTTTAAGAGACATGCTCACCAGAGAGGCAAACGTTGATCACGAGACAGGACGTAGGTGATTGCAGTTGGACACTGGATCATTAACCAAAACAAATTGTATAATTAATCTTTGATTCATTTGTTACATGGTCCTGTATGCCTTGTGAATGACTATTTTAAGTGTTTTTAGAATCAACTGACTCAATAAGTGGGAGTATCTAAGAGGGGAGGGGTCATATGGGCAGAGAGTAGATTGGAGGCTGAGCCTAAATTTAGGATTACAACCTCCCACCCCCTATTTGCTCCTCATGTTAAATACTAAAATGTGAATATCTACAGATCAATATTCACTGACTGAGAGCCAAACTTGAGACTTGAGACACCCCATAACAATGAATGGTACGTACTTGACTAATATTTGAATTCTAAGACATTGGTGCAAAACATGGGACGTTATGTCTTTTTCTACGTTTTTATTTTGTATCAAATAAGTTGTAAGATGACTTCATCTCTGGTCATATTTTAGTGTGAGATCTAAGGTTTAGTGTGGAATCATCCTCGGCTGTTTGCCCAGATTTTAGATTTTCAATGTAAAACATTTGTAAAGAGTTAATCAATTCTGTAAGCATGCGGTCTCAGGGCTTTTGCCGCTCCCACCCATTCATGATCAATGTCAGTACAGTATGTACATGACATAATGGGACATGGTGATCAATGCCACATGTTAATCAATTTAAGGTCGGCCTGAACTTGATTGTGTAAAGCTCTGCCTTTTTTGTTGTTGAGTACATTAAGTTCTTCAGATGGCAGTTTGAGAGAGCCACAAACATTATTTGAGGAGTCATTAGACAAAAGAGAGTGTGCAGTATCAATGTACTTGACATGTACTTACATGTTAACCCTGAAATCTGGAACCTGTTTTGCTAACTTTCCACTCCTTGGCCAACATGGCTTGACATAGAGTGGAATAATAACTCAACAGGACAGGTACCTAGGCTACTTACATGTGACTTTACATTTAATTAAATAGACGTGTATGTGCGTCACTACATGTAGCTACTTGTCTTAAAAACAGCCAAACTCTTTCTGTGTTTTTATTGCTTGAAATAGTTCAAGCGGGCCTCTCAAATGGCAAGAACAGCAGCAGGTTGAAGGACCTGGTCCCTGTCCCTCAGCCCCAGTCAGAGGAGAAGATGCAGGAGAGGGGGCAATGGAGCAACAAACTGGAGTTCATCCTGTCTGTGATGGGATCCATCATCGGCCTGGGGAACATGTGGCGCTTTCCTTACCTCTGCTACAAGAACGGAGGAGGTAAGTTCTAAAGGATGAGCCCAGGCTAGGTCACAGACGTTTAATTTGGAGTCAAAGACGAGCATGTATTAATGTTTGACAGGTCGTCATTTTAAATAAGGATTTGTTCTTAATTGAAAATAATAGTTTGCAAATTATTTTCTTGACTTGTTCATTTTAGGTCCTAGTGGAACACAGAGCTTCAACCGTGTATCTCCAGCAACCGATTTGTAAATGACTATTTTAATGTAATAACATTTGTTTGTTATTAATAACATACACTGAGGCCTAGCTATAAAAACATTGTTGGGTCTAATTGGGACTCAGGCCTATTTAGATCAGGCCATGGGTTTAGGGAAATGCTTATGTAGGTGCTACATCAGATGTTTCTCTCTGTGGGGTGTATGCGATCAGAGGTTAGGGGTCATAGAATGTCACAGCTGTTTCCCCTCCGTCCTAAATAGCCTGTGGTCAAGCAGTTGCCCCTGCAGCGTTTGCCATGCTCCGGAAATCCATCCATCCAAGCACTCTAAACATCCTCAGATTGGCTGACGTCAAAAGTCGACAGACTGCGTTGCGTCATAAACTCTGCGTGAAAATAAAATTTGTTGACATTGAGATTATTCACAGACTGGAATGTATGTCTGTGAAACCCTATGGATGAAACACCTTTATTATAGTGTCTACATGAGGTAATTCTGACTTTCTTAGGCGTACCTTATCACTGACTCTCATGGTCCTCTGTATCTCAGTTGGTAGAGCATGGCACTTGTAACGCCAGGATAGAGGTTTCGATTCCCGGGATGACCTGAGCTATAAAAATAAAAAAAAGTTTAAAAAATGGATGCACTCCCTTGTGACTGCAGAACAGCCTCAATTCGTCGGGGCATGGACTCTACGAGGTGTCAGTCGTTCCCATGTTGATTCCAATGCTTTCCACAGTTCTGTATCTTTACTCCGACTCGCTCGTTCCATCTCAGCCTTTTATGCTCGCTTCGAGGCAAGCAACACTATAGCATACAAGATGTTCCGGACGTCTGTGTGATCACGCTCTCCGTAGCCGATGTGAGCAAGACCTTTAAACAGGTCAACATTCACAAGGCCGCGGGGCCAGACTGATTACCAGGACGTGTACCCAGAGCATGCGCGGACCAACTGGCATGTGTCTTCACTGACATTTTCAACCTCTCACTGACCTAGTATGTAATACCTACATGTTTAAAGCAGTTCACCGTAGTCCCTGTGCCCAAGAAAACGAAGGTAACCTGCCTAAATGACTACTGCCCCTTAGCAAAAACATATAGCCATGAATTGCTTTGAAAGGCTGGTCATGGCTCACAACAACACCATTATCCCAGAAACACTAGACCCACAACAATTTGCATACCGCACCAACAGATCCACAGATGATGCAGTCTCAATCGCACTCCACACTGCCCTTTCCCACCTGGACAGAAGGAACACCTATATGAGAATGCTATTCATTGACTACAACTCAGCGTTTAACACCATAGTGCCCTTAAAGCTCATCACTAAGCTAAGGAACCTGGGACTAAACACCTCCCTCTGCAACTGGATCCTGGACTTCCTGACGGGCCGCCCCCAGGTGTTAAGAGTAGGCATCAACACATTAGCAACACTGATCCTCAACACGGGGGCCCCTCAGGGATGCGTGCTTGGTTCCTTCCTGTACTCCCTGTTTACCAATGACTGCCTGGCCAAGCACGACTCCAACACCATCATTATGGTTGCCTACCACACAACAGTGGTAGTCCTGATCACCGACAACGATGAGACAGCCTATAGGGAGGTAGTCAGAGAGCTGGCAGTGTAACAGCCTCTCCCTCAACGTGAGCAAGACAAGGAGCTGATCATGGACTACAGGAGAAGGCTGTCTGAACGGGACTCCATTAACATCGACGGGGTGCGGGTTGACAGCTTCATAGTGGAGCGGTTCCTTGGTGTCCACATCACCAACAAACTATCATGTTCCAAACAAGACAGTTATGAATAGGGCACAACGACGCCTTTTCCCCCTCAGGAGACAAAAGATTTTATGGTTCCCCAGATCCTCAAAGTTCTACAGCTGCACCATCGAGAGCATCCTGACCAGTTGCATCACCTCGACATCTGACCATAAGGCACTACAGAGGGTAGTGCGTACTGCCCAGTCCATCACTGGTGCCAAGCTTCCTGTCATCCAGGACCTATATACTAGGTGGTGTCAGACGAAGGCTCCCCCCACCTTTGTTTTTACTCTGCAGCTACTCGCTGTTTTATTATCTATGCGTTGTCACTTTACCCCTACCTACATGTACAAATTACCTCAAATTATACCCCCCACACATTGACTCTGTACCGGTACCCCCTGTATATAGGGCTGCCGAGTGGCGCAGCGGTCCAAGGCACTGTATCGCAGTGCTAGACGCGTCTGTGCAGACCCTGGTTCGATCCCGGGCTGTATCTCAACCCGCAGTGATCGGGAGTCCCTAGGGCGCAATTGTCCCAGCGTCATCCGGGTTAGGGGAGGGTTTGGCCGGGGTAGGCTGTCATTGTAAATAAGAATTTGTTCTAGCCTAGTTAAGTAAATAAAAATATAGCCTGGCTATTTTCTTGTTTTTCATTTTATTTTTGACTTTAGTTTTATTTAGTAAATATTTCTTAACTCTATTTTCTTAACTGCATTGTTGGTTATTAAGGGCTTGTAAGTAAGCATTTCACGGTAAGGTCTACTACACCTGTTGTATTCGGCGCATGTGACAAATAAGGTTTGATTTGATCCCACAGATTGGATTGAGATCTGGTGACTGGGCAGGCCACTGCAGTAAGCGGAATTCACTGTCATGTCTGTGGAACCATTCCTGGACAATCCTAGTCTTGTGGCATGGGGCATTATCCTGCTGAAAAAAATGAATTTGCAAATGGATACACTGCTGCCATGAAGGGATGCACCTGATTGGCAATAATGTTAAGAATTTTATCAAGGGGCCCAATGTGTGCCATGAAAACACATCCCACACCATCACCACCAGCCTGAAGTGTTGACACGCGGCATGATGGATGCATGTACTTGTGGTTTTCTCCATACCCTAGTCCTCCCATCAGCAGGAACTGGGATTAAGCAGACCAGGCAATTTTTTTTTACAATCATCCAGTATCCAGTGTTTTTGTTCCTTAGTCCACTGCAACCGCAGTTTCTTGTTTTTGGCTGAAGGAAGTGGGACTCTGTAAGGTCGTCAGTTGCCATACCCCATTTGTATCAAGGAACGACAAGTTGTGCATTCCTTTATGGGTCTTTGGGCACCAACGTTGTGCTTGACTGTCAGTTTACTAATTGTAGCATGTCTGTTATGCACAATTCGTGTCAGCTTCCTTTGTCCTCTTTCCTCAATGTCCAGTTTTTGACCATTGGCTTGCTTTTGGCTGGATGTCCTTTGGGTGGTGGACCATTCTTGATACACACAGGAAACTGTTGAGCGTTAAAAAAAAACAGCAGCATTGCAGTTCTTGGGACACAAAAACCGGTGCTCCTGGCACTCACGACCTTACCCCGTTCAAAGGCACTTTAATCTTTTGTCTTGCCCATTCACCCTCTTTTGAAATGGACGTAACAAGGTGACATCAATAAGGGATCATAGCTTTCATCTGGATTCACCTGGTCAGTCTGTCATGGAAAGAGTTTTGTACACTGTATATTTTTTGAATGATTCCCCATTTCCCATCCCCCAGGTGCATTTCTCATCCCCTACCTGATCTTCCTGTTCACCTGTGGCATACCTGTGTTCTTCCTGGAGACTGCTCTGGGCCAGTACACCAGTGAGGGAGGCATCACCTGCTGGAGGAAGATCAGTCCACTCTTTGAGGGTAACCTGCTCTTTCCTATGGGACTATCTTCCTTTAAGGCATTATACTGTAAACAAAGTTATGCTATACAATAAGGGTTTGTGTCTGAGCTTTTTACACTTTTTCATGTGTCACTGTTATAAACAATGTGTACTTATATTGTAATTACATAGTTACTACCATGTTTTTTTTCCTGGTTTGAGTGACACTTACTACAAAGTGGAACTTTTTATTTACTTTATATCCATTCCTCCCTGTCTGTCCCTGTCTTTGATCCAGGTCTTGGCTACGGCACCCAGATCATTGTGGCTCTGCTGAACTCCTACTACATTGTGGTTCTGGCTTGGGGAATCTTCTACCTGTCTTTCTCCTTCTCCTGGGAACTCCCTTGGTCCTCCTGTAACAACACCTGGAATACAGGTGAGGAGACAACAATAATGGAAATGTCAGCTTTTTTTTTTTTTTTAAGTGGCTTTGCTGTATGGAGCGATATTACAAATAAAAAATGATTGAATTCCATATTACTGCTTTTAACACTTGTCAGTGATTTTATGGTGGTAATGATGCAACATGTGAACATTTTTATCTAAGAAAATTGCGTGGAGTTTCAGAGGAGGAACTATTCTGTCAACTACACCCTGCCCGAAAACTCCACATCCCCCGTCATTGAATTCTGGGAGTAAGTATTCACAGCACCTCTCTTTCTTATTCAACACATCTCAATTCAAATATTTTTGTTGTTGTCCAGGGCTAGGCTTAATCTGTGTCCTGGAAACCGGACCCTCAAGTCTAAGATTTTAACCTTATTTGGAGTAGCTGAGGGTACTTAAAATCAGAATATCTAAACTAGAATTGTTATTGCACTTCATCCATTGTGATTTTGTTCTGACCACCTGTGTTATGTGTTTATTCAGGCGAAGAGCCTTGAGGCTGTCGTCTGGCATCGACCACATGGGCTCTCTGAACTGGGACCTGGCCTTCTGTCTGGCCATCGCCTGGGTCATGTGTTACTTCTGCATCTGGAAAGGGGTCAAATCCACTGGGAAGGTGGACTTGTTTCTTTCAATTCTTCCTGTCTTTATTTATTTACTCCACCAGAGTCCTGTGCATTAGGCATTAACCCCTTACACTTGTGGGAATTGGCCTATATGGATAGGGATCAATTGAAATGTTTATTACAGAGGAAATTTATTTTATTAAATTATATGCATAACAGTGGTTGCAATCAAACGGGAACAATTTGGAGATTATGGGAAAATTATTAGACTAAAGGTGATGACAAAACAGTTAATCTGAATCTAGGTTGAATCTAAACATGACATTTTATGTGCATTTACTGTGGTGCAAATGTATGTTTCACCACATTTGTTGATAACGAAATTTGAAAAAAACTCTGGATACATTCAGTAACATGATACGAATATTCATGGAACATTTGGTGGGTAGGTGCATCCCCCCCAAAAATGGTTTTGAGTGAAAGGTCTAACTGGAGTTTCTAAGTGGCCAAACAACTCTCCAAAGTGTGCACAGTTCCTACCTCATTTCAATGCACTTTTATGACTCAAAGAACCATTTTCCACTAAGGTGCTTTTTCTTGTACTCTCCTTACTGTGGCTTTGAGGAACTTTTTTTTTTGAACTCTCATGTGGCTTAGTTGGTAGAGCATGGCACGAGGTTGGTGGCACCTTAATTGGGGACGACGGGCTCGTGGTAATGACTGGAGCGTAATCAGTGGAATGATATGAAATGCATGGTTTGCCATTCCATTTGCTCTGTTCTGGACATTATTATGAGGTGCTCTACCCTCAGCAGCCTCCTGTGGCACCAGGGTTGTAGGTTCTATTCCAATCTGGGACCACTACCAACAAATATATAAATGTTTGCACCCACTACTCTGGATAAGAGCATCTACTCGATGACTAAAATGTAATGTAAAATGAACACATCCCTGCATCCTGCACTTTACACAATTACTGTTGGTTGTGCATTCCACAAAAGGTCCATTATAAATCGCAATCTGGTCAGGTGGGCATCATTTTAAAGAGTGTTCTATTGCCAACATGGCTAGCTAAGTTACAGATCAGGGTCATGTTCAGTAAAATACAATCTTAGTGTTAGGCTTTCACAAGGCAATTCCAGGAAGCAGATTGTAATTTTGGTGTGCATAGAATAGGGTGACAAGTGCATTCAAATGCGTGTTCACAATACCACAAACAGGCATTCTGTTCAGAGCAACCAATGGTAGGACGCCATATCATCTTGTAACTCTACATCGAGCATAGTGATCATAAACGTTAACAGTGTATATTACATGGGTTTTATGATATGGAAATGTGAAGTGCACATTTGGACTAATGGGTGTATGGCTTGCTTGTAAGACATCAAAGCTGTATTCATTATAATCCTTAACGTCTCATCTTTCGAAATACGTTGTCTTATTTATTTACAGCATTTCCCTCATTCAGACAAACAAACAAAACAAACAAAAATGTTGCAAAGGTTGCCCAACTAGCAGGAGGGATGGGGGGCAACTTCTTGTCACGTGCGGTGTTCAAGTTCAGAACGGCTGTCAGTCAAAACAAATACTGATCTGTAAAGCGGAAACCTTGAGCTCTGAGGTCATGTATAGCATGTTACCGTACAGCCACTGCGTTCTAATTTAGGCGCTTATCAGTGTCCAAATCTTCCATTTTGAATTCGTATACGGGTACGAGTGTAAAGAGCTACACAGAGGAAGCAGAGTGAAACAGGGAGGGACTACCTGGTCTTGTTAGTTTATTTCTTCCATTGAATAAAAAATCAAAAACATATCATGACCCTGATGGGTTAGATCACTGACTTTTTCAATATGATTCCATCCAATCTACAGGTGGTGTACTTCACAGCTACCTTCCCCTACCTGATGCTAATAGTTCTGCTGATTCGTGGCGTCACTTTACCTGGAGCGGACCTAGGGATCAAGTTCTACCTTTACCCTGACCTGTCAAGACTAGCAGACCCTCAGGTAGGTACCACAACAATAAGAACCCCTGTCCCCTGCTGTTACATAGTAGAAGGTAGCTTATTGTTGTGGGAGCAATGGTATGAAATGACATTTTATACTCAGAATAGCAAACAGTCTACTCTCAGTATTTTACAATGAGGTGACTATCACAACATAATGAGGTATGTTGGAGACTGGTATGATTTCAAAGAAATTGTCCATAATAGTTATCTCAATATTACCCTATGTCTTTCCAGACTAGGGAATTTGAAGTTTGGAATAAGGTCCTTGGGTGAAGGTCCTCCAGGTGTGAGTGTAAATATCCCAGGGTTATCTGGAATGCTATTTTCTGCTCGGTCCATCTGTGCTCCATGAAAGAGTCTGTAGGAGGCTGTGAGTGGTGGGGTTGCACGGAGGGGCAGGGACACTGCACTGAAGGGGAACACTGACCTCCAGGACCCTCCAGCTGCTAGACTCCCCCCCCCTCAGGGTGTCAGGGCTCAGCCCTCAACTGGCTTAGCCTGGTCTGGACCAAAGCCCGGTATTTTCAGGTTCAGCATCATCAAAGTGCTTTTCTCCACATGGTGGACTGGGAAATTCGGGAATTGGGACTCAGCCGCAGCATGGCTCATGCCATAGATTTAGAGTTTGGCAAACTCGGTACCAAAACCTATTGTGTTTGTCTGCAGGGAGTTTGAGCCTGTGGGATTCATGGCATTGACACCACAGATTTCTCCTGCCCTTTCTCGAAATCCACCCACCTACACCCTAGCAGGGCAGATATTTTGATTGCGTCATCATCCCAGGGTCCTTTGCTGCCCCGTTCTCACCTTTTCAGATCTTCTGTCTCTGGTTGTGGATTGAGAGGTGGGGCTTGTTAATCAATGTTTAGACCACAAGACGTTTAACTGACTGGTTGACAATTCACCTCTGCGGTGTCAGTGGTCCTTAATGATTAGGTAAACTCATTAGGGACAAAGAGGAAGAGCAAGGTGAAACAAGCACGCAACGTGGCGCTCCGCATGAGGTTGCTCTTTAACTCTCACATTCTGAAAACACACATAACTAATGACGTTTTTTTTTTTATACCATGTGCATCATGCTTTTGGGACATGTTTTTATAAATAAATAAATAAATGGTGGCCCACAGTCAGGAAACCTGCCAAAACAAAAACGGGTCACTCTCCATTACTTTTTAAAAGGAGGCTTGTATTTGCACTGTTTTATTCAAATCAAATGTTATTGGTTCGCAGATGTTAATGCTAGTGTAGCGAAGTGCTTGTGCTTCTAGTTCCAACAGGGCAGTGATATCTAACAAATATTCTAACAATTCCCAACAACTACCAAATACACACAAATCTAACAAGTAATCTAACAATTCCCCAACAACTACCTAATGCACACACACCTAAAGGGATGAATGAGAATATGTACATATAAATATATGGATGAGCAATGGCGGAGCTGCATAGGCAAGGTGCAGTAGATGGTATAAAATACAGTATATAGATGTGATATGAGTAATTTAAGATATGTAAACATTATTAAAACGGCATCATTATTCATGATCTTAGGTATGATCCAATACCATCCCTAGATGACACACCTTTGCCTTTATTAGTCATTTTTCTCCTACAGTAGTTGCTTGACTGGCCTCTGTGCCCTCACCTCTCTCTGTATAACAGGTATGGATGGATGCAGGCACCCAGATCTTCTTCTCCTATGCAATGTGTCTAGGCTCCCTCATAGCATTGGGGAGTTACAACAAGTACAACAACAACTGCTACAAGTACGCTAAAGATGCATTAAACACTCTTACCAAACACACACACACACACTATGGTAATTATTGGTTCTGTTTTTATTATTCCCTTATAAGACGGAAACAAACTCCCCTTAAATCTTCATGTCTTTGGGATCTTGTTTTGCAGAGACTGCCTGGCCCTGTGCTTCCTAAACAGTGGGACAAGCTTTGTGGCAGGCTTTGCCATCTTCTCCATCCTGGGTTTCATGGCTTATGAACAGAATGTCCCCATCTCAGAGGTAGCAGAGTCTGGTGAGTGTGTGTGTGTGTGTTTTAATGTGACCTAGTTGTTAATTTAGATCATTTCAATAATTTGTTCAAATGCAGGTATAATGTTATTTCGCTATTATATATGATTCCCTGTTCTCTCTTCATTAGGTCCTGGCCTGGCCTTCATTGCATACCCCCGTGCTGTGGCCATGATGCCGTTTTCTTCACTATGGGCCGTCTTCTTCTTTATCATGATCATCCTGCTAGGGTTGGACAGTCAAGTAAGGCCTCCGAAGTCATTTACAATGTTTATGAACGTACTGTCAAGAAAATTGGCCCAGTTAAGGACAAAACGGACCACTTCTGTACAACGAGAACTGAGGCGATTCAAGATCATTGTTAAATCAAATCAAATTTTATTTGTCACATACACATGGTTAGCAGATGTTAATGCGAGTGTAGCGAAATGCTTGTGCTTCTAGTTCCGACAATGCAGTAATAACCAACAAGTAATCTAACTAACAATTCCAAAACTACTACCTTATACACACAAGTGTAAGGGGATAAAGAATATGTACATAAAGATATATGAATGAGTGATGGTACAGAGCGGCATAGGCAAGATACAGTAGATGGTGTCGAGTACAGTATATACATATGAGATGAGTATGTAAACAAAGTGGCATAGTTTAAAGTGGCTAGTGATACATGTATTACATAAAGATGCAGTAGATGATATAGAGTACAGTATATACGTATACAAATGAGATGAATAATGTAGGGTATGTAAACATTATATTAGGTAGCATAGTTTAAAGTGGCTAGTGATATATTTTACATAATTTCCCATTAATTCCCATTATTAAAGTGGCTGGAGTTGAGTCAGTGTGTTGGCAGCAGCCACTCAATGTTAGTGGTGACTGTTTAACAGTCTGATGGCCTTGAGATAGAAGCTGTTTTTCAGTCTCTCGGTCCCAGCTTTGATGCACCTGTACTGACCTCGCCTTCTGGATGATAGCGGGGTGAACAGGCAGTGGCTCGGGTGGTTGTTGTCCTTGATGATCTTTATGGCCTTCCTGTGACATCGGGTGGTGTAGGTGTCCTGGAGGGCAGGTAGTTTGCCCCCGGTGATGCGTTGTGCAGACCTCACTACCCTCTGGAGAGCCTTATCTATGTAACCAAACATACCTAGCCTAACATGAAATCAGAGATGCTTACTATTTGTTACCAAACATGCCTAGAACTGAGATGTGTTAAAATACCTCTCCCTTTCTCTCCAGTTTGTGTGTGTAGAGAGCTTGACAACGGCCATGGTGGACATGTATCCCGAGGTGTTTCGTCGTAAGAACCGCAGGGAGCTCTTTCTGGCTTTAGTGGCCTTCATCTCCTTCCTCATGGGCCTGATCATGTTGATGGAGGTAGGCATCACATCTGGAATTTGGAATTAACCCTCATGGGTTAGTTAGGGGGAGACACCTGCCTGGGGACTGGGTTGGGGATAAACCCTCAAGGCCTATTTCAATGTGTTCTTTAGCTGTAATATGCAGGCAGACATCAAGTCTAACTTACCAGGTTGCTGGTCGAGATTGCGTTCAAAACAAATATATACTCTGATTTGTTTTATTACCTAGGACATTTTCATTTTGCGGACAGAAACCACTTTAGAGTGATTAACAGCCTCATCACTGTGGTTCAGGACAGTTGTACACTACATGACCAGGGGTCTCCTGAGTGTCGCAGCGGTCTAAGGCACTGTATCGCAGTGTTGAGGCGTCACTACTGCCTGGAGGTTTGATCCCAGGCTGTGTCACAGCTGGCTGTGACCGGGAGTCCCATAGGGCGGCGCATAATTGGCTCAGCGTTGTCTGAGTTAGGGGAGGGTTTGGCCAGGGGGCTTTCCTTCACTCTTCGCGCTCCAGTGACTCCTTGTGGCGAGCAGGGCACCTGCAAGTTGACTTTGGTCATCAGTTGAGCGTTTCCTCCGACATATTGATGCGGCTGGCTTCCGGGTTAAGCAAGCAGGTGTTATGAAGCAGCGCGGTTTGAGCGTTGGGCCAGTAACCGAAAGGTTGTCAGCTCGAATCCCCGAGCTGACAAGGTCAAATTCTGTCGTTCTGCCCCTGAACAAGGTACTGCTCCCCGGTAGGCTGTAATTGTAAATAAGAATTTGTTCTTAACTGACTTGCCTAGTTAAATAACGGTTAAATAAAAAACAATAAATTAAAGCGAGGCTTAGCAGGTCATGTTTCAGAGGTCGCATGACTTGACCTTCGCCTCTCCAGAGCCAGTTGGGGAGTTGCAGCGATGAGACAAGATCGTAACTACCAATTGGATGTCGTGAAAAGGGGGGTTTAACCTTTCTGATCTCCCCATCCCGGATCCGGGATCGTGAATACAGACTCAAGCTCATTACCATAACGCAACGTTAACTATTCATGAAAATCGCAAATGAAATGAAATAAATATGCTAGCTCTCAAGCTTAGCCTTTTGTTAACAACACTGTCATCTCAGATTTTCAAAATATGCTTCTCAACCATTGCAAAACAAGCATTTGTGTAACAGTATTGATGGCTAACGTAGCATTTAGCATTAGTATTCAGCTGGCAACATTTACACAAAAAAACAGAAAAGCATTCAAATAAAATCATTTACCTTTGAAGAACTTCAGATGTTTTCAATGAGGAGACTCTCAGATAGCAAATGTTCAGTTTTTCCTGAAAGATTATTTGTTTAGGACAAATCGCTCCGTTTTCTGCGTCACGTTTAGCTATGAAAAAACCCCTGTATCCAGGATTGTGTAAATCTATCAGCAAGCTCATTAGCATAACACAACGTTAACTATTTATGAAAATCGCAAATGAAATGCAATAAATATGCCATCTCTCAAGCTTAGCCTTTTGTAAACAACACTGTCATCTCAGATTTTCAAAATATGCTTCTCAACCATAGGAAAACAATCATTTGTGTAAAAGTAGCTAGCTAGCGTTAGCATTTCGCGTTAGCATTTAGCGTTAGCATTAGCGTTAGCATCCAGCACGCAACATTAACAAAAACATAAAAGCCTTCAAATAAAATCATTTACCTTTGAAGAACTTCTGATGTTTTCAATGAGGATACTCTCAGTTAGATAGCAGATGCTCAGTTTTTCCAAAAAGATTCCTTGTGTATTAGAAATAGCTCCGTTTTATACATCACATTTGGCTACCAAAAAAAATCCGAAAATTCAGTCCTCAAAACGCGAACTTTTTTCCAAATTAACTCCATAATATCGACTGAAAACATGGCAAACGTTGTTTAGAATCAATCATCAAGGTGTTTTTCACATATCTCTTCATTGATACATCGTTCTTGGACACATGCTTTCTCCCCTGAATCAAATGGTAAAGTAGAAGCAGCTGGCAATTGCGCACCGAATTCGACGCAGGACACCAGGCGGACACTTGGAAAATGTAGTCTCTTATGGTCAATCTTCCAATGATATGCCTACAAATACGTCACAATGCTGCTAAGACCTTGGGCGAACGACAGAAAGTGTAGGCTCATTCGTTGCGCAATCACAGCCATATAAGGAGAGAATGGAAAACAGAGCTTCAGAAATTCTGCTAATTCCTGGGTGATGCATCATCTTGGTTTCGCCTGTAGAATGAGTTCTGGGGCACTTACAGACAAAATCTTTGCAGATTCTGAAACTTCAGAGTGTTTTGAATATGCATAGTCGAGCATCTTTTCGTGACAAAATATCGCGCTTAAAACGGGAACGTTTTTTATCCAAAAATGAAATAGCGCCCCTAGAGCTCTAACTGGTTAATAAAAAATATATGTGGACTCCTGCTCGTCAAACATCTCATTCCAAAATCATGGGTACTAATACGGAGTTGGTCCCCATTTGATGCTATAACAGAAAGCTTTCCAATAGATGTTGGAACATTGCTACGGCGATTAGGCCTGTCTCGCCATCAGCGTTCCAATTCATTCTGAAGGTGTTCGATGGGGTTTAGGTCAGGGGTCTGTGCAGGCCAGATAAGTTCTTCCACACCGATCTCGAGTGTTTTTGAGTTGTTTTCTTGTCTCCAGGGTGGGTTATATGTATTCCAGCTGATGGACTACTATGCTGCTAGTGGCATGTGTCTTCTCTTCATGGCCATCTTTGAGACGGTCTCCATCGCATGGGTCTATGGTAAGTTAAAATACAATTCTACAACAACACAACAAAATATCTGATGGAACTGTTCAATCCCACAAAATTCGGGAAAGCATTCAGACCCCTTCACTTTTTCCACATTTTTATGTTACACCCTTATTCTAAAATTGATTAAATGTTATTTTTTCATGAATCTACACACAAAACCCCATAATGACAAAACAGGATTTGAGACATTTTTGCTCATTTATAAAAAAAAAAAATATCTTACTTACAAAAGTGTTCAGACCCTTTGCTATGAGAGCTCAGGTGCATCCTGTTTCCATTGGACATGATTTGGAAAGGCACACACCTGTCTATATAAGCTCCAACAGTTGACAGTGCATGTCAAAGCAAAAACCAAGCCATGAGGTCAAAGGAATTGTCTGTAGAGTTCTGAGACAAGATTGTGTCAAGGCCCAGATCTGGGGAAGGGTACTAAAACATTTCTGCAGCATTGAAGGTCCCCAACAACAGTGGCCTCCATCATTCCTAACTGGAGGAAGTTTGTAACTATCAAGACTCTTCCTAGAGCTGGCCGCCCGGCCAAACTGAGCAATTAGGGGAGAAGGGCCTTGGTAAGGGAGGTGACCAAGAACCCAATGGTCACTGACAGTGCTCCAGAGTTCCTCTGTGGAGATGGGAGAACCTTCCAGAAGGATAACCATCTCTGCAGTACTCCACTAATTAGGCCTTTATGGTAGAGTGGCCCGACGGAAGCCACTCCTCAATAAAAGGCGCATGACAACCTGCTTGGAGTTTGCCAAAAGGCACCTAAAGGACTTTCGGACCATGAGAAACAAGATTCTCCAATCTGACAAAACCAAGATTGAACTCTTTGGCCTGAATGCCAAGCGTAGCATCTGGAAGAAACTTGGCACCATCCCTACAGTGAACTATGGTGGTGGCAGCATCATGCTGTGGGGATGTTTTTCAGCTGCAGGGACTGGAAGACTAGTCAGGATCCAAGGAAAGATGAACGGCTCAAAGTACAGACAGTTTTCGTTACTAATCTTTCTCCAGATTGCTCAGGACCTCACTGGGGCGCAAGTTCACTTTCTAACAGGACAACAACCCTAAGCACACAGCTAAGACAATGCAGGAGTGGCTTCGGGACAAGTCTCTAAATGTCCTTGAGTGGCACAGTCAGAGCCAGGATATGAACCAGATCGAACATCTTTGGAGAGACCTGAAAATATGTGTGCAGTGACGCTCCCTATCCAACCTGACAGAGCTTGCTTGAGAGGATCTGCAGGGAAGAATGGGAGAAACTCCCCAAATACAGGTATGCGAAGCTTGTAGCATCATACCCAGAAGACTCACGGCTGTAATTGCTGCCGAAGGTGCTTCAACAAAGTACTGAGTAAAGGGTCTGAATTCTTATGGAAATGTGATGTACTTTTTTAATTTATTTTTTTAGAAATTAGCAAACATTTTCGAAAAACCCGTTTTTGCTATGTCATTGTGTGTGTGGATTGATGAGAGAGGAAAAAATGATTTAATACATTTTAGAATAAGGCTGTAACGTAACAAAATGTGAGTCAAGGGGTCTGAATACTTTCCGAATGCACTGTATATTCCTCACCTTTGATAGTACTGTTCAGAGACTGCTTCATAGTCTCAATTGTTGACATTTGTGTCCACAGCTCTTTTGACCAAACCCAGCATGGTTAGCCTGTCTCTGTATGTTGTTCCAGGTGTCGACCGCTTCTATGATAACATCGAAGACATGATTGGCTACCGTCCAGGACCTTACATTAAATACTGCTGGCTGTATGTCACCCCAGCCACATGCGTTGTGAGTAACCTACAAACCCATGTAAACTCTCATATACAGTATAAAATGTCATTAGTTATGGTTAGGGAAAGGATTTTTTTCCTGACCAGGAACAACTCTGGGCCCTAGACTGGGGCCGTCAACATTTACAACTGTAACTGGTGTTTTTCCAAATCATGGGATCTGTCAAGGCCCACTTCTAAATCAAATACTTGTTTTTTTCTCTAGGCAACCTTTGCATTCTCCCTCATCAAGTACACCCCTCTGAAGTACAACAATGAGTATGTGTACCCCTGGTGGGGCTATGTGATAGGCTGGCTCCTGGCTCTTGCCTCCATGGTCTGCATCCCTTTCTGGATGATCTACAAACTCTCCACCACAGAAGGAACGTTCAGAGAGGTGAATTTAGGTTCCTTTCCTCTTGACACAACATACACTACATGGTCAAAAGTATGTGGACACCTGCTCGTCGAACATCTCATTCCAAAATCATGAACATTAATATGGAGTTGGTTCCCCCTTTGATGCTATAACAGCCTCTACTCTTCTGGGAAGGCTTTCCACTAGATGTTGAAACTTTGCTTCGGGGACTTGCTTGCATTCAGTCAAGAGAGCATTTACTAAGGTCGGGCACTGATTTTGGGCGATTAGGCCTGGCTCGCAGTTGGCATTCCAATTCATCCCAAAGGTGTCTGATGTGGTTGAGGTCAGGGCTTCTTCCACCGATCTCAACAAAGTTTTTTTTTTATTTGGCATTTTTTATGATTATACAGATAGTACAGAACAGTTAGAGTGCAGAACTCACACGGGTCCCCTACCAAATCAACCCCCCCCCCCCCTCCAATGTTCTAACAGAGCCCCACCCCAAAACTAGACTTAAAGCAGGCTTGATATACAATGAGTAATCCAATGAAATAGATTGTTAAATAAGATCTTTGTATTTGAAAAGAGTAAAAATAATGATAAATTCTAATTTGGGTTGGTTTATGGAGCTCTGAAATTAGCTGGGTTCATGTCTTCTACAAAGGATAGGAAAGGTTGCCAGATATTATAAACTATTATTGCAGATTCCCTAACAGAGTAGCGTATTTTCTCTAGCTTGAGATGTTGCATAACTACCTTTTATCCAATAATTAAAAGTAGGAGGAAACCGATCCTTCCACTTAAATAGTTTGAGACGTCTAGCTAGAAGAGTAGTACATGCCAGCATGTTGCCCGTAGAACTGTTGAGGGGCCTCCTGTGGTGCCACTCTGAATAATGCAATAAAGGCAGATGGTTCTAAAGGTCTCTCCAGTATCTTAGAAAATGTCTCAAAATTTGATATCCAGAGATCTGTCAATTTCGGGCATGTCCAAAACGTGTAATAAAGTAGAAGGAGCCTGCTTACATCGATCACAAGTGGAATCTATTTCTGGTCTAATCTCGGATAGTATTACCTTTGACGAATGCACCCGATTTGAACTATTTTAAACTGAATTACAGCATGTCTTCTCCATATAGATATGTATTCTCTGGAGCAGGTATTCCAAAACTGGGGTACGTGCAATGCCGTCAGGGGTACGCCAAATAAAAATATGATTCACATTTAAAAACAAATATATATATATAATTTTCCCTGAATTCTCTCCATGTTCATAATTTTTGTGTAGAGATTCATTTATTAGATTTGCAGCTTGTCGAGTTGAAATAAGAGCGCACTGTCTGAAGTGTCAAATGTTGTTTTAGTAAATCTGCGGATGAATAGTGTGAATATGCCATACCCAAATCCAAGATTTTATTTGTAAGATCCCCTAGGTGTTGAATATTGCACTTTAATCTTGTGCTGTAGGAAATCATTTGTCCCCTTAGATAAGCCTTCATTGATTCCCATACTATTGGAGGAGACATTCCAGGGGTTTGATTAAGCTCGAAATAGCTTCATTTGAGATGATATACACCTGCTCGTATAGACTACTTTTTACGTGATAAGGTCTTATGAACTGGTAAGAAAGAAGAATAATCCCTAGCTGTGGGATTGTGTCAACGTCACGCATCAGACATGCCATATGTCTTAAGAAATAGCTGAATCGTGGATACTGTCTTTGATGAAAATGATACCTTAGGAGAGCTACAATCCAGATTGGCAGAAGTACACAATTCATATCACCACTTAGTATTAGGTGCTCTGTGTCTGTATTTGGTAATTGAGTAAATACATTTGAAGAACTAACTGATGTCCCAGTTTGGTGCATAAATGTTAGCCAAGATAACAGGTGTATTATACAGTCTTCCTACTACAATAATGAAACGGCCTGCTGAGTCTGCCTCTACACTTGACATTGCGAACAGTATGTTTTTACTAATTAAAATGGTCGCTGCTCTAGTTTTAGAATGAAAATTGGAATGATGTGATTGACCGATTCACCCTCCTTTTGAAATGAGTGGTCAAAAGTGCGGAGATGTGCCTTTCGAAAGGCGATGTCTACTCTTACGTTTCACTGGGTGATTTCAGATTTAACATTCCAGTGAGCAACAGGGATTGAGCAACCAGCTGTGTGTCTCATGATTTTAAGCCTAGCCATGTAAAGTCAGGTGGGAAAAGGATATTACCATAACTGATCCATTAAACATTTCTCAATATCCACACATGTGGTGGTGGGGGAACACTAACCCTATTGTGTAAAGAGCCCCGCTGAAATAGTGAAGTTGCGCATAATAAATAAACAAATAATAAACACTTTTAAAACCCAAAGCTAGGCTGTTTTAAAAGAAACTATATAAAACATTTTCCAAATCACATCTTGCAGCAATACCACTAAGTTAGCTGCACCATCTTTAAAGAAATGAATGTAACCTAATAATATAACTGTGCTTTATCTACCCTGGATACGGGTACCATCGATAAATAGAAATGGGCAGCTTCATGGTAATGAAATACAAAGTTTAAAACAAAAGGAGAATTGACTCACAAGAACTAAGGCACTTACGTTACCTAATAATAACAATATCAACTGATACCACTGGCAACGCTATACAGTATCTACAAAAGAAAAGACTGAGTCTGCAGTGGTAGACACATTCGTCCATTACCCTAATCGCCAAATAGGGGAACATTCAGCCATTTGCTTCGTCCGACCTCTGTAGAATATTCACCTTTACGAAGGCCATCACCTTATGGCGGTCTTTACAGTTGGCACTATGCATTCGGGCAGGTAGCCTCCTGGCATCCACCAAACCCAGATTTGTCCGTCAGACTGCCAGATGGTGAAGCGTGATACATCACTCCCAGAGACCGCGCTTCCACTGCTCCAGAGTCCAATGGCAGGGTGCTTTACACCCCTCCAGCTGACTCTTGGAATTGCGCATGGAGATCTTAGGCTTATGTGTGGCTGCTCGGCCATAGAAACCCATTTCATGAAGCTCCCGACAAACAGTTGTGCTGATGTTGCTTCCAGAGGCAGTTTAGAACTCTGTAGTGAGTGTTGCTACCGAGGACAGTCGATTTTTACGCGCCACGCGCTTCAGCACTCAATGGTCCCGTTCTGTGAGCTTGTGTTGCCTGACAATTCGCGGCTAAGCCGTTCACAATAACAGCACTTACAGTTGACTGGGGCAGTTCAAACTGACTTGTTGGAAAGGTGGCATCATATGATGGTGCCACGTTGAAAGTCACTGAGCTCTTCAGTATTGCCATTCTACTGGCAATGTTTGTCTATGGAGATTGCATGGCTGTGTGCTCGATTGTATACACCTATCAGCAACGGGTGTGGCTGAAATTGCAGAATCGACTAATTTGAAGTGGTGTCCACATACCTTTGCGTGTGTGTGTTTTCTACATTGTAGAATAATAGTGAAGACATCAGAACTATGAAATAACACACATGGATTCATGTAGTAACCAAAAAAGTGTTAAACAAATCAAAATATATTTTATATTTGAGATTCTTCAAAGTAACCACCCTTTGCCTTGATGACAGCTTTGCACACTCTTGCCATTCTCTCAACCAGCTTCATGAGGTAGTCACCTGGAATGCATTTCAATTAACAGGTGTGCCTTGTCAAAAGTTAATTTGTGGAATTTCTTACCTCAATGTGTTTGAGCCAATCAGTTGTGTTGTGACAAGGTAGGTGTGGTATACAGGAGATTGAGGATAAGTTCATTAGAGTTAACTGCACCTCAGATTGTAGCCCAAATAAAATGCTTCACAGAGTTCAAGTAACAGACACATCTCAACATCAACTGTTCAGAGGAGACTGTGTGAATCAGGCCTTTGTGGTCAAATTGCTGCAAAGAAACCACTACTAAAGGACACAAATGAGAAGAGACTTGCTTGGGCCAAGAAACACGAGCAATGGACATTAGACTGGTGAAAATCTGTCCTTTGTTCTGGAGTCCAAATTTGCGATTTTTGGTTCCAACCGCTATGTCTTTGTGAGACGCAGAGTCGGTGAATGGATGATCTTCACATGTGTGGTTCCTACTGTGAAGCATGGAGGAGGAGGTGTGAGGGTGCATTTCTGGTAACACTGTCAGTGATTTTATTTAGAATTCAAGGCACACTTAACCAGCATGGCTACCACAGCATTCTGCAAAAATACGTCATCCCATCTGGTTTGCAATTAGAGAGAATTTTATTTGTTTTTCAACCTGGCAATGACCGAACACACATCCAGGCTGTGTAAATCAAATCAAATGTATTTATATAGCCCTTCGTACATCAGCTGATATCTCAAAGTGCTGTACAAAAACCCAGCCTAAAACCCCAAACAGCAAGCAATGCAGGTGTAGAAGCACGGTGGCTAGGAAAAACTCCCTAGAAAGGCCAAAACCTAGGAAGAAACCTAAAGAGGAACCAGGCTATGTGGGGTGGCCAGTCCTCTTCTGGCTGTGCCGGGTGGAGATTATAACAGAACATGGCCAAGATGTTCAAATGTTCATAAATGACCAGCATGGTCAAATAATAATAATCACAGGCAGAACAGTTGAAACTGTAGCAGCAGCATGGCCAGGTGGACTGGGGACAGCAAGGAGTCATCATGTCAGGTAGTCCTGAGGCATGGTCCTAGGGCTCAGGTCCTCCGAGAGAGAGTAAGAAAGAGAGAATTAGAGAGAGCGTACTTAAATTCACACAGGACACCGGATAGGACAGGAGAAGTACTCCAGATATAACAAACTGACCCTAGCCCCCCCGACACACAAACTACTGCAGCATAAATACTGGAGGCTGAGACAGGAGGGGCTAAAGGCTATTAAAGGCTATTTGACCAAGCGGGAGAGTGATGGAGTGCTTCCTCAGATGACCTAGACACCACAATCACTCGACCTCAACCCAATTGAGATGGTTTGGGATGAGTTGGACCGCAGAGTGAAGGAAAAGCAGCCAACAAGTGCTCAGCATATGTGGTAACTCTTTCAAGACTGTTGGAAAAGCATTCCTCATGAAGCTGGTTGAGAGAATGCCAAGTGTGCAAAGCTGTCAACGAGGCGAAGGGTGGCTACTTTGAAGAATATAAAATATATTTTAATTCGTTTAACACTTTTTGGTTACTACATGATTCCATGTGTTATTTCATAGTTTTGATGTCTTCACTATTATTCTACAATGTAGAAATAAAGCAAAACCCTTGAATGAGTAGGTGTGTCCTAACTTTTCTGGTACTGTGTGTGTGGTGTAGGTTTTGTGATTTATTGGAGGGGAATGACATGTAACACAATATAATAACATCAGAGAAACATTATATACCAAAAGCATTTTTTTCTGTCACCTGAATCTGAAATCATTGTTGTTATTAGTGTTTGGTTGGTTGCGTTTCTGTATGTGCCTAAATTCTACTGTTTGTAAATTAGACATTAATATAATACACATGATTAATATTAGTTGTCTTTCCATTATTTGTTTCGACATCTCACTGGGATTCACCAGAATCTCCTAAATAACTCGATGGATCAATCATACACTTCTGTCAAAGACAGAGGAGCCACTCGCCCGACTTGATCTGTTATCCTGTTCACAAGTTAGACTATGCTTCACTGATTTTCTTCCTACGTCACCAGTTGTTGCTAGTGTCACAAAGCTAGCTGTGGAGACTTCGCTAGCTTAGTTGCAAGGCTTAGCTAAATTGTCTAGCTCGCCGCAAGGCTTTTCTACATGGAAGGGTTACTAGTTTGCTCTCTCGCCGGCGTTGACTAGACATTGCTTATTTGTCGAAAGCCATGCTTTTGTTTGTCGCATGACCAACATAGCGCTAGCTTCCTTTGGCTAACTAGCTAGGCAACTAGCCCACGTAGCGAATGCTAGCTATGTTCACATTGCTTCTTTGAGTGTATTTTACAAAAAGGTCTGTCTTCAACACGTTCTGTACGGGCGTTAAATGTTATGTTCCTACTACTGTTTTACCAGGCCAATTGAGTTGGAGATGCACAATCTCATATCGATTGGCAAGCCTAACCCAGAGCCGTGGGATGAGATCTGTGTTGTCACAGACCTCAACCTTCAAGCCTTCAGGGGTGCCATTCAATGCTTCAGCTGTGCAATGAGCCTTACAGTGGTAGGTGAGAGAGATTTGTGGCTCACAGGGAGAAAGCAGGTTTCCTTTACGCACCTGAAGGAACTGTTTGCCGGCTGTCATGTCCATGAAGCAGAACTTCGAAAGGACGAGGGCAAAGCCTTCAACTTCTCTGCCCGTAGACCTGGGAATCGTGGCTACCGGCCTACCCCTCCTAATGGACCAATAGTGGGGAAAGCAATCCTTCGTTGAAGCCGCAGCGAGGTCTTCCTGGGTGTCCAACCTAGCGGTATGCCCCCTGCGGCAGAGAGGGACAAACAGTTCACTCTGTGTTGTTCTGGCCTGCCTGCCTCTTGGGAGGAGCACAGCGGGGGAGAGGCACATCTGTACTCCTAAAAACCCTTCCCTTTGTGCAGCGACTCAGTTTAATGCATTTGCTCTCAAGGAAGATGTTGGGAATCCACTCTACCCCAGAATGCCTTCCATGCCACGGCTCTCCCCTCGGCTCTAGTTCAGGCAGCTGGGACAGGAAAACTGATTGTCAGTAACCACCAAACACTGTTCCAGTGTGTCAACACTGCCCTTTCTTTATGAAAACGTTTCTGCTGTATCCAGGTGTCATGCCAAGGACATGAAAATAGAGCGAAAATGACTCTCCATCGCTACCAGAGGGCATGCCTGACCGGCACCACTGGTGAGGAAGAGTCTATCGACCTGTGGGGGACTCGCCAGCGGAGTAGGGAACTGGCACCCATGAGCAGTCCAACCCTGGATTCGGTCTACAGTGATGAAGGGATACAGACTGCAGTTCGCTCTGAGACCACCCATTTCCAATGGAATTTTAGAATCCGTATTGACTGGTGACTTGGCACGCAAACTAGAGCAGAAGTCGGCGGGGCGCCCTGCCACTTTCAAGACGTGCCTCCAAGTGCTGGGGTTGATAGCGTCCACCATCTCAGTAGTACCTCTTGGCTTACTTAGCATGAGAGACTTCAAGCACTGGGTGTTTGCCCAACGTCTGTGTACATGGCTTCACCTCAAATCGCTCCATACATCTCTCGGCTCTCCGTCACTGGAAGGATCTTCGTTCCTGGCACTCCCCTAACTGTAGTGGCAACAAGGGAAATGGTGACATCACTCACGGGCTGGGGTACAGTTCACGAGGGAAATGTAATAAACATATTAAGGACCCCACTTAACAAATTGCTCACAGAAATTATATTTATCTGCTGACAGTGTTTCTTTCACTGAAGCACTTTCTACCCTCCCTTTTGAAATTGTCACGTTTTGACCAGAACGGACAATACTACTGTAGTCGGGTGGCACTCACCCCATGTGTTTACACAGATTATTAGTCTGGATTATTCTGTGGAGCAGAGCACACCTACTGTCCCGACGCACGACTCATGTCTCGGGTGTACTGAACATATGAGTGGATTTATTGTTCAGAGGGAATCCCCATCTAAGGGACTGGAGACTCTTTCCTCAAGTGGTGAGACAGATCTGAGCGAAATATGGTCAAGTGTCCGTAGAGCTCTTTGTGTTGCAAGAACACACGTACGCTTTTTTTCCCCTCAGCTTCATACTCCCCACTTTGGCCAGAGTGAGGGAAGGCGGCTTATCCCTCATCTAGGTAGCCCCGCCATGGCTAGGCAATACAACGAGCCCTGTCAACTCTCGTTACGCAGGGATCTGCTGACCCAAACGAACAAAAGATTTCCCGGATCCATGGCCCTCTGAAGTTAAATCTGGATGTGACAGGCTTGCATCGTGTCATTGATTCCACATTCTCACTGTATGGAAATAAGTCGTGGATTATTGAGAAGTGGTGTGACCAAAAACAGATAATTCCTTACCAATCCTCTCTATCCAAGGTGTTATGCTTCTTGCAGGAGCTTTTGGACAGAGGGAAGGCTTTCTCAACTCTGAAGTTCTTTCTAGCTACTATCTGGGCTTGTCAAATAGGCTTCCACAAAAACACAGTGGGAAAACATCCCGTCATGTTGTTTCACTGTGTTTTTGTGGAAGCCTATTTGACAGGCTCAGATAGCAGCTAGAAAGATCTTAAGAGATGAGAAAGCCTTCCCTAATGAACCGCCTGTTGCTTACGTACAATTCCCAAGCCTTTACCACTGACATGTAATGTGTTTATTGTGCTTGGGACTGTTTCACAGCAGCCTTTTGAGCCGTTGGAAAACGTGGAGATTAAATAGTGCTAGCTATTTAAATAGTCTGGGTGGCCATTTGATTCAGCAGTCTTATAGCTTGGGGGTAGAAGCTGTTAAGTAGCCTTTTGGACCTAGACTTGGCGCTCTGGCAGCGTTTGCCGTGCGGTAGCAAAGAGAACAGTCTATGAGTTGGGTGACTGGAGTCTTTGACAATTTTTTGGGCGTTCCTCTGACACCAGCTGTTCTATAGGTCCTGGATGGCAGGAAGCTTGGCCCCAGTGATGTATTGGGCCGTTCACACTACCCTCTGTAGCGCCTTACGGTCAGATACCGAGCAGTTGCCATACCAGGTGGTGATGCAACCGGTCAGGATGCTTTCGATAGTGCAGCTGTAGAACTTTTTGAGGATCTGGGGACCCATGCCAAATTGTTTGTCTTCTGAGGGGGAAAAGGTGTTATCGTGCCCTCTTCATGACTACCTTGGTGTGTTTGGACCATGATAGTTTGTTGGGGATGTGGACACCAAGGAACTTGACTCTCAACCCGCTCCACTTCAACCCCGTCGATGTAAATGGGGGCCTGTTCGGCCCTCCTTTTCCTGTAGTCCACAATCATCTCCTTTGTCTTGCTCACATTGAGGGAGAGGTTGTTTGCCTGGCACCACACTGATTAGGTATCTGACCTCCCTATAGGCTGTCTCATTGTTGTCAGTGATCAGGCCTACCCACATTGTCATCAGCAAACGTAATGATGGTGTTGGAGTCGTGCTTGGCCACACAGTCGTGGGTGAACAGGGAGTACAGGAGGGGACTAAGCACGCACCCCTGAGGGTAACCGGTTTGAGGATCAGCGTTGCAGATGTGTTGTTGCCTACCCTTGCCACCCGTCAGGAAGTCCAAGATCCAGTTGCAGAGGCAGGTGTTTAGTCCCAGGGTCCTTAGCTTAGTAATGAGCTTTGTGTGCACTCTGGTGTTGAATGCTGAGCTGTGTTGGACTATAATAGCAAAGGGTTACAGCCTCTGGAGGGCCTAAGAGCTGACTCCACCAGAGGTATGGCCACCTCATGGGAACGGTTCAAGGGCATCTCCTTGCAGGAGATTTGTGATGTGGCTTGTTGGGCATCCCCTCATACTTTTCAGGTTCTACCGACAAGATGTCACTGCGCCTTCATTGGTGCATACTGTCCTCTGTGTCGGGCCTCTGAGGGTTGATATTGAGACTGCATGGCTTCAGAGAGCATGTGCAATATGGGAGTTGGCCGTATCCCACAGTGAGACTTCGAAACAAATAATTAAAAGATAACTTAAGGTTACTTGTGTAACCCCGGTTCTCTAATATTATGAGTGCGACATCTCTCCACATTCCCCTAGTCGCAAGCGTGTGAGGAAGTTTGTCTCGTTCAAGAGTGATCAGAGGGCAGGCGAGTGACTCTTTAGTATGAGGGGAGGGGGAGTGCCCTCATTCACCACGTGACCTGTCTGTGTCCAACACTTGTGTATAATTGGTCCTTCGAGGTACTTACTCTGGTGAACCCCACAGTTGATGTCTCACCCATATTATCAGAGAATCAGGGTTAAGCAAGTAACCTTACGTTTCTCAGTCCAGTGTTTTTATGGCAATTGTTTCATTCCTCTTTGATACACAGCATTACTAACATTATTATCTCAATCTACTCAGTCCATTATTCTTTATAAATATTTCAAATCTTCTCTGCAGCGCATTCACATCCTCCTCCAGCCCTCTAACGACCTACCCAAATCCAAGAGAGAACAGGAGAGGATGCTGGCCACCTTTGACCCCAAGGGCGAGGAAGGCATGGAGCCAGTAGGCGTACCAATCAAAGATGGCTACCTCCCAGTGGGGGTGAAGGACTCAAACTGCTAATAAGACCCCAGTGACACCATTGGAGTGACAAATTCAGTTTAGTCATTTTGGGAAATGAACTGAAATTCCAATTCAAGATAAAGTGTATCAGGCAGCCCGATAAGTAATGAGAGAAAGGAACAATTTTGCTCTTTTACACAACCCAATATGCTTTCAGGTATAGAACAAGTCAACTGTTCAATTACAAAAGCTTCTTTCTCATTGTTCAATGGACTCTGATCTCCACATGTATTTTATTGTTGGTCTATTGCCAAGTGATAGATTGTTGTTAGGCCTACTGTATTGTATTCCATGTATTAAAGGAATCATCTCACAGGGCACAATGTCAATTCAACATCTTCCGCGTTGGTTAAGCGTAATTTCAATGACGTTACGTGGAAACAACATTGATTCAACCACTGTGTGCTCAGTGGGAGAGTAAAGGAAGCTGTACATTACAAATGAGATGAATAACCGTTGATGTTGTTAGAATGTGGATCATTGCTAAACGAAGATGTATTGTGTCATCTTTGTCAATTTAACAAGAGCTAACAACGGTTGGGCTTATAGAAAACGTGTACAATATTTTAATTGATTTTCTGTGTAACATGACTACAAAAGACTGTACAAAATAAATATGAATCTGTATGTTTTTAAATAAACAAAATGTGTAGTATCAGTATGTTCTATGCTATTATTATGATCCTTGAGGGATCACTCTTCACTAGGGAAGGCTTTAAAATCACTTCACAGTATTGTTCTTGTCTATTCAAGTCTTTTCCTGGACCAAGTTCTATTCTAGGTATAGATATTTTATAAATCAGAGCAACAATGATCTAGCAATATTCAGGGCACATGCTGTGAACCATTAGAAGTAGCGCTATCCACGCGGACTACTAGGCACAGTTCCAGTTCGGGTTGATGATTGGCTGAAAAGGGCTGTTTTACGCCCGTGTGAGACGCTTCTCTATCCCATCATGCAGCGGGTGATGTCCAAGGAAAGATGGCGGAAGGAGGAGCGGCTGATCTGGATACCCAGAGAGGAGAAGTCGCAGCACTGCTGAAAACACAGCTACGAAAGGGAGATACTTGGTAAGAGTTTGCTGGTAACTTTTTAAAGGTCTTAGGAAGGTGCTGTCTGACCTTACCGTGGCTGTCAAAGTGCTAAAGCAGCGGAGAGCGGGTGTGACAGGCCGTGTTGACAGTTACCTTGCCAGTTAACGTTAGCTGTCAGCTTCTGTCAGCTAAAGCTAGCCAGCGGCTTCGCCACATTCCACAGTTTCTATTGACCAAGTTATTTGCCAACATGGGAATGTCTAGACACATAGGTATGTTACCAACGTAGCTAGTAAAATACATTTATTTTCCCAATGATTTTTCATGATCTTGCGATTCAAAGCTGGCTAGCTTGATTTCAAGTGGTTTGCCCGTGACGTGAGCTCATCTGGCAAGTCAGGGAGGAGTCATGAAAAGCAACTGTCAAAATGACTTGGCTTGCCAACTAACACACACAAACGTGCCAGTATCAAACAGTTAGCTGCTGACATAATTAACATTAGTGACAATCAAGTGTCCCAACTAGCTAACGTTTGTCTCGCTCACACTGTTAGCAAGCATCCGTTTCATGGTAATTGTAACATTCTTTACATTGTTTAACGTTACTCCAAATGAATGTCAATGAAAGTTATTTTTTTAAACTAAAAACAGATCAGCTGCTGGTCATTCTGAAATGACCCCATTGTCTCGAGTGCTCTCTAATTAACAAAGATCAACTGAATGAGAAACTGAGACTTGTAACTGGAGGTCCTTCTCTCAGCTGTGCTGGTTAGTGGGTACCCTGCCTGTACTTTGGAGCTACACATTTTTTAATAAAAAAATAAATAAAATCAGATACCATCTGCTACCCCAAACTCATTAGATCTAATCTAGCGTGATCTCAAATCTAAATCATCGGTGCTCTTTCTACATAGGTACCTAGTGGACAGCCACTGGTTCAAACAGTGGAAGAAATATGTGGGCTTTGACAGCTGGGACAAATATCAGATGGGAGACCAGAATGTCTACCCTGGACCAGTGGACAACTCGGGGCTCCTTACAAGTGGTAAGATGCACCACACTCAGACCTCCTTGATGCAATATTTATTGTCTATCTCTGGAGAGATTAGTGGAAAAGGTGACTTCATAACATGCTCTTTTTACTCATCCCCAGTGTGTCCAGATGAACCAACCACTGTTTTGCGCAGTACATGATGTTTAGAGTGATCAACATGATGCATCTTACCTAATATATCAAACTAAAGGCTGTTATACATGCAATTTCTGTAGGCTAAGTATGACAGAAAAAGTAGGTCTATAATATACTCTAAACATCAATGAAAATGTTCAACGGTAGCCTTTCTCTTGTCTATAGAAAGCTATCTGTTGCTTTGTTTTATTGTATAAGAAACTGCTATTATGAGTAGGCTACCACCATTGAAGCTGTCCCAATTGAACAACCCCATTATAACCCTAGCCATACATCGTCCTAAAATGTTTCCCTTTAATAATCCCTCTTTCGCCACAACCTGGGTCATATTCATTATGACAAACAGAAATGTATGTTTGTTATTGGCCAGGTTCAGGTAGTCCTTCCGTGTCAGTCCATTTTCTATTCTTTGTTGCCTACTGAACATGACCCGGTTGTCTCGCTCTCTCGAGTAGATGGGGATGTTCTGGCCATCAAGGAGCACCTCATTGATGAGCTGGACTACATCCTGATCCCAACAGAAGGCTGGAATAAGCTAGTGAGCTGGTATCCACTGATGGAGGGACAAGAGCCTATCTCACGCAAGGTAAGGATGAGTGACATTAGTGGCTAATTATGGCTGGTATGGTCCAATATCATTTGTTTTTAAGTGGTCAAATAAACAAAGTAATGTAGACCTACTGTATGGGTATAAGAGCTGATTGGGTACAGTGTACGTAGCACCAGTGCCTCAGCGGTAGTCAGATGAATGAGAAGCTCAGTCAGCACAAGGCTCAGGTACTTTATGTGAAGTGGTGAATAGTATGAGATAAGATAATATGGTCAGTGCACAATTACATTTCAATGGTCGCCGTTTGGCCTGTTTGTCGATAACCTACTTGTAGCCGAAGAGGTTATTGTGGTGTGAGGAGTAATTGAGAAGTTTCCATTTGTGTCAACCTCGCATGTGTTCTATAGGGTTGGATTGATCAATATACTTCAGGTCAGATTGGGATGATTGTGAAAAAGGATACCAAGATAACTTAAGCTTGAGATTCAGTTACTAGCTGGGAGGGACTTAACTTTGATTTCTAGATCGATATTATCTCAATGTTTAGCCTCTCACCGTCTTCTTCAAGAAAAACGCAGCTGGGCTGTTTTTGATACAATTTAGCTACCGGTATTCCAAATATGCTAGCTATTATTTGTAATACATGGACCGAAACTAACATTCTGTATAAGGACTTGATTTGTTTTTAAACCTAAAGTGGTCCCGAGTACAGATGCTTACTGATTCAATGTTGTCCACAGAAGATCAGATTTTCTAAAGTGGAAGTAGGCTACATTGATATTATTTAGTTGCTTTTTTATTCAGTGTGCTTTTGGTTTAACTCTGACAACTGACTACAGTATAAGCCAGTAACTCACCTAAGGATTGTGTTCCTGGAAACACCAACGGGGTTATGATAACGTAGGGTTATTTCTAAGGGCTAACTGTCACCTGGGCCTACTGTACTTCCGTGAGCCCAGACATGGCTTTCTGCATTTTCAAATCTAGCCAGTCATGGCATCATGGCTGCTGCAGTGCTTTATTTTTCTCTCCCCATTGATCCTCCCCTTTTTGCCATGTATGTTGCGGGGGGTATCGAGTGGCCCTGGCCGTTTCTATTTTCAGAGAGTGCTCTGGATGACTGAAACACCGCAACATGGAGCGAGCTTCGAGACACAACATGCAGGAGGTTTTCTTTCTTTCTCACTTTTGGGGGTTCTTTTACCGTGTTAGACTGTTGGAATTGAATTTCCGGGTTCTCCTATTGCAGTTCCACTCAGCTTCAACGTAGAGAACCTATCACCTGGGGAGAGATTCTAGAGTGTCCTTGTTTTTCCAAATAGCGGAATGCTGCCTGAGGTCAAACAGAGAGAGCGGCAGAGGCTTTTTAAGAGCGAAGGAAGAGCGAACAAGGGAGAGAGCCTAAGCAGAAAGCGAGAGGGCGGGGTGGATCGGGGTTAGTCCTTAGCATAGCTGTTTTCGAAATTGGCTGTTTTGTCAGTTTGTTACTGTGAGACTTAACTTGCCTTTTATCTCTGTGTTAGCATGCCATTGCCGGGCATTCATTTTATAAGAAGGGCGGTGGGTGATGTCTGGTGGGTGAATCTGACCCATGCCTACAGCTGATCTCATTGCCTGGGGTTAGGGCGGGTCTGTACCCTACGGTATGGGGCCTGCCACCAGCGGAGGGGCTGTGTGAAATGAATAGGAATGGACCCTTCAGCTATGTCTACGCTCTGGGGCTATATTAAGATTATCCGTCATACGCTCCTATCAACGGAGTTATAAAGTGTAGCCTATAGTTTATACACTTACAATGCTTTCAGTGTGTAGATAATCCTATTAACTGGGTAGCCAAATTCTTAATTTGTTTCTACTGCCATATGCTGTGTTCTTTATTTTTTGTTTCCTTGGTGAAGTTGGTGATAGCTTCTCTGTTCAATGTTGCAGAGTTTTAGCAAGTTCCAACTTGTACTCAATCAGCAATGCAAATCTTGCCCATATCGGAGCAATGTCATGATGAGTTTAATTAGCAAAAAATATTTGTTTCCTTCTTATGCCATCATGTACAACAAATGATTAGATCAAAATTCACAATGTAATGAGTTTAATTGCCAAAATTGTAACCGAGTGATAACTATTTTCTTCTCATGCCATCTGTCATGTAAGAGAACTTTAACATTTTCAAGTGTTTAATTTGAAAAACAAACTCATTAACAAATATGATTTCTTTTGCCATCTGTCATGATGTAAGACACACTCTATTGACATATTTCGACAGGTGGTAGAACAGGGTATGTTTGTGAAGCACTGCAAGGTGGAGGTGTACCTCACAGAACTGAAGCTGTGTGAAGACCGCAACATGGACAACGTGGTCACCAGACGCTTCAGCAAAGCGGACACGATAGGTAGGCAGACACTGTTATACTCCCTAACAGATTGAATGTAGCAGATAGTATCTTTATTTAGAAGAAACTCTAGTCTCTTTTCCTCATGGATTATTTCCACACGTTTTCTACCCCGTTTTTATTTTTACCTTTTATTTAACAAGCCAAGTCAGTTAAGAACAAATTCTTATTTACAATGACTGCCAAACCCGGATGACGCTGGGCCAATTGTGCGCCGCCATATGGGACTCCCAATCACGGCCGGTTGTAATACAGCCTGGAATCGAACCAGGGACTGTAGTGATGCCTCAAGCACTGAAATGCTTATAATAATAGTATTATAAGTATTAGCCTACACTTTTATCTACAGTGACTTATAGTCATGCGTGTACGTATGAGTAGTCCTGGGAATCAAACCCATGCTCTACCAAGCGCCATACTCTACCAACTGAGCTATAGAGTACCGTTATATTGGTGTAAACCTAGTAAGCATTGGTATGACCATTATTTTCATTGTACAGTTAACCTGACAAATGTAGCAGCTGTCCACTTTTCTCGGCCAGAGAATGAATGAATCGATCATTCCCATCCATTAGCACCAGTCACGGTGATTGCACAGGAGAACTTCTCTTCTACCTGACAGAGAATTAATAAGTAATATATTTGTTTTAAAATGCAGAGAAGCACTCCATTTTCCTCTTTGTGGATCAATTCCACTCATTTTCTTCCTGATATTAGGATTTTATATTTATATCCTGACATGTTCTGTAGTTCTTAATTTGACTTGTTGGTTGTTTACTTTGGTTTCACCATTGCTCTTAGTTATTTCACTGATATTACAAACATCTTTTTAAGTTTATGAAAATCAGGTGCATTGCCAGCCTTTTAATGGTCAATTTAAACAGTGAAATCACAAGGGAAGGTCACTCACTATCTGTTTTGTTTGTCAACCTCTTATGAACACTGACTTTGCTATTTTTTATTTTACCCCATTTTCTCCCCAATTTCGTGGTATCCAATTGTTTAGTAGCTACTATCTTGTCTCATCGCTACAACTCCTGTACGGGCTCGGGAGAGATGAAGGTCGAAAGTCATGCGTCCTCCGATACACAACCCAACCAAGCTGCACTGCTTCTTAACACAGCGCGCATCCAACCCGGAAGCCAGCCGCACCAATGTGTCCGGAGGAAACACCGTGCATCTGGCAACTTTGGTTAGCGCGCACTGCGCCCGGCCCGCCACAGGAGTCACTGGTGCACGATGAGACAAGGATATCCCTACCGGCCAACCCCCTCCCTAACCCGGACGACGCTAGGCCAATTGTGCTTCGCCCCACGGACCTCCCGGTCGCGGCCGGTTACGACAGAGCCTGTGCGCGAACCCAGAGTCTCCCGGGAGGCCACTGACTTTGCTTTTGACTACTGCAAAATGATGCGCTCCTAAAATAACTGCCAAAACTCTGCTCCCTAAAGCAAACAAAAGTAATCAGCAATTACATGGGCAGGGAGTGTTACTATAAAGTAATGAATTAATCTGCTGCCAATTTATCAGAGCATGAGAGATTTATACACCCAATTATTCTCTGCCCTAAGTATGCAGGTGCATGTGTGTAATTTTTTTCAATTTGCCACCTACATGTTTTGTATACTCAATGTATATGGCATGTTGCTTATTTGTTACCTTTGTTCTATAACCTCCTGTCATGCAGACACCATTGAGAAGGAGATGCGTAAACTGTTCAGTATCCCAGACGAGAGAGAGACCAGGTTGTGGAACAAGTACATGAGCAACACGTTCGAGCCTCTGAACAAACCGGACAGCACCATACAGGACGCAGGACTCTACCAAGGACAGGTATGAAATAACCCTTGGATATCAGGCTATTTATACATTGTCTCTACTTCCTGTCCTGTCATCGCACCAGTTATATAGGATCTAGATTGTTCCACACCATGCAAACTGACAAGGAAATTCTCTATGCTCTTGTTACTAGGAATGGCGCTGGAGGGGATGACTGCCGTTTTACAGGCTCCGAACCAATTGTGCTATTTTGTGGGGGGGGGGGGGGGGGGTTCGCATAATGTAGATGCTACTGTCTCTTATGACCGATTTTGTTTTTGTTTTTTTTCTTTAATGATATCATTTTTCTCTCAGACAAGGCCTAAATCCCTGTCATTCACCTGAAGAAAAGGAAATACAGGTGAAGGAGATCAGGGTGCCTTGTGAAAATTTTGTTGGTGAGTAGGTAACCTGCTCTACCATCCATTCTATTAGCCAACATGCCATCACTGTAGAATAAACTGGATAACTTCCGTTCGAGACTATCCTACCGACAGGACCTTAAAAACGAATATCTTATGTTTAACTGAGACGTGGCTGAACGATGACGCAGATAATATACAATTGTCAGGGTTTTCCATGCATTGGCAGGACATAACTGCTTGCAAGCAAAAACTAAAGCAAGAAGTACCAGTGACTCGCTCAATACGGAAGTGGTCAAATGACACGGATGCCACACTTCACGACTGTTTTGCTAGCACAGACTGGAATATGTTCCGGGATTCATCCAATGGCATTGAGGACTATACCACCTCAGTCACCAGCTTCATCAATAAGTGCATCAACTTAGTCCCGACGTGCGTACATATTGCAACCAGAAGCCATGGATTACAGGCAACATCCTCACCGAGTTAAAGGATAGGTCTGCCTAAATCAAGGAGCTGGATACCAGACTTCCTGACAGGCTGCTCCCAGGTGATAAGGGTAGGCAACAACACATCTGCCACGCTGATCCTCAACACGGGGTCCCTCAGGGATGTGTGCTTTGTTCCTTCCTGTACTCCCTGTTTACCCACGACTGCCTGGCCAAGCACGACTCCAACACCATTACATTTGTTGACGACACAACAGTGAGACAGCCTATATAAGCGTCTGGATTAGTGTCCTACTCCTTTAGCTCTATGCAGTTGTTGCTTATAATCCATAGCTTCTGGTTGGGATATGTACATACAGTCACTGGGGACAACGTCTTCGATGCACTTATTGATGAAGCCGGTGACTGAGGTGGTATAGTCCTCAATGCCATTGGATGAATCCCAGAACATATTCCAGTCTGTGAGAGCAAAACAGTCCAGTAGCATAGATACCACTTCCGTATTGAGCGAGTCACTGGTACTTCCTGCTTTAGTTTTTGCTTGTAAGAAGAAATCAGAAGGATAGTATTATGGTCAGATTTGCCAAATGGATGGTGGAGTGCTTTGTATGCATCTGTGTGTGGATTAAAGGTGGTCTGGATGAGCATTTTCTTGTTTGCTTATGGCCTTATAGAGTTGGTTGAGTGCGGTCTTAGTTTAACCATTGGTTTATGGTGGTAAATAGACGGCTAGGAATAATATAGTTGAGATCTCTCTTGATAGATGGTGTTGTCTACAGCTTATCATAGGGTACTCTACCTCAGGTGAGCAATACCTTGAGACTACTTTATATTAGACATCGCTCACTAGCTGTTATTGACAAATGGACACACACCCCCACCCCTCGTCTTATTAGACTTAGCTTCTCTGTTCTGCCGAATCATGGAAAATCCCACCAGCTCTATATTATCCGTGTCGCCGTTCAATCACGCCTTGGTGAAACATAAGATATTAGTTTTTAATGTCCTGTTGGTAGGATAATCTTAATTCTAGGTCATGCATTTTATTTTCCAATGATTGCACGTTAGCCAAAAGAACGGATGGCAGTGGGAGTTTACTTGCTCGCCAACGAATTCTCATAAGGCAGCCCGACCTCTGCCCCCTTTTTCTTCGGCTTCACGCAAATGACTGGGTTTTGGGCTTGTTCCCGGGAAAGCAGTATATCCTTCTCGTCAGACACATTAAAGGAAAAGTTTTTCCAGTTTTTGGGTGAGTAGTCGCTGTTCTGATGTCAAGAAGGTATTTTCGGTCATAAGAGACAGTAGCAGCCACATTATGTACAAAATAAGTTAAACAACGCAAGAAAACTAACAAAATAGCACAGTTGATTAGAAGTATGTAAAACGTCACCGAAGAGGATTGCTGACATCTTAACACCGTGTACCAGTGTAATGATAATGCTGTTTAATTAGCTTCTTGATATGTCACACCTCTCAGGTGGTGGATTATCTTGGCAAAGGATAAATGCTTACTAACAGGGATGTAAACAAACTTGTGCACAAAATTTGGGAGAAATACGCTTTTTGTATGTATGGAACATTTCTGGGATCTTTTATTTCAGCTCATGAAACATGGGACCAATGCTTCACATGATGCGTTATTGTTTTAGTTCAGTGTAGTATCCACTGTAATTATAATAAAGTACCTGAAGTTTACATACACCTTAGCCAAATACATTTAAACTCTGTTTTTCACAATTCCTGACATTTAATCCTAGTAAATATTCCCCGTCTTAGGTCAGTTAGGATCACCACTTTTATTTTAAGAATGTGAAATGTCAGAATAATAGTGGAGAGTGATTTATTTCAGCTTTTATTTCTTTCATCACATTCCCAGTGGGTCAGAAGTTTACATACACTCAATTAGTATTTGGTAACATTGCCTTGAAATTATTTAACTTGGGTCAAATGTTTCAGGTAGCCTTCCACAATCTTCCCACAATAAGTTGGGTGAATTTTGGCCCATTCCTCCTGACAGAGCTGGTGTAACTGAGTCCGGTTTGTTGGCCTCCTTGCTCGCACACGCCTTTTTCAGTTCTGGCCACAGGTTTTCTATAGGATTGAGGTCAGGGCTTTGTGATGGCCACTCCAATACCTTGACTTTGTTGTCCTCAAGCCATTTTGTCACAACTTTGTGGAATGCTTGGGTTCATTGTCCATTTGGAAGACACATTTGCGACCAAGCTTTACCTTGCTGATTGATGTCTTGAGATGTTGCTTCAAAATATCCACAATTTTCATTTCTCATGATGCCATCTATTTTGTGAAGTGCACCAGTCCCTCCTGCAGCAAAGCACCCCCACAACATGATGCTGCCACCCCCGTGCTTCACGGTTGGGATGGTGTTCTTCGGCTTGCAAGCTTCCCCCTTTTTCCTCCAAAGGAAAGGTTTTATTTTTATTTAAACCTGAGGACATTTCTCCAAAAAGTACAATCTTTGTCCCAATGTGCAGTTGCAAACCGTAGTCTGGGTTTTGTATGGCGGTTTTGAAGCAGTGGCATCTTCCTTGCTGAGCGACCTTTCAGATTATGTCGATATAGGACTCGTTTTACTGTGGATATAGATACTTTTGTACCTGTTTCCTCCAGCATCATCACAAGGTCCTTTGCTGTTGTTCTGTTCTGTTGTTCACCAGAGTATGTTCATCTCTAGGAGACAGAACGCGTCTCCTTCCTGAGTGGTATGACGGCTGCGTGGTCCCACGGTCTTTATACTGGCATACTATTGTTTGTACAGAGGAACGTGGTACCTTCAGGCTTTTGGAAATTGCTCCCAAGGAGGTTTTGGCAGATTTTTCTCTTGATTTTCTCAAGATGTCAAGCAAAGAGGCACTGAGTTTGAAGGTAGGCCCTGATATACATCCACAGGTATACCTCCAATTGACTCGAATTATGTCAATTAGCCTTTCTGAAGCTTCTAAAGCATAACATAATTTTCTGGCATTTTCCAAGCTGTTTAAAGGCACAGTCAACTTAGTGTATGTAAACTTCTGACCCACTGGAATTGTGATACAGTGAAATAATCTGTCTGTAAACAATTGTTTGAAAACCTACTTGTCATGCACAAAGTAGATGTCCTAATCGACTTGCCAAAACTATAGTTTGTTAACAAGACATTTGTGGAGTGGTTGAAGAACGAGTTTTAATGACTCCAACCTAAGTGTATGTAAACGTCTGACTTCAACTGTACATATAGCCTACACGTCTTATTATACACATCTTAAGTGTCTGGCTCCAAAGAACAGCGAAGCTGCAAGTGTCCTTTCCCCCCCACCTGGGGGAGTTTACCAGAAGTAGCCTAGGCCTAAACATCCATTTACAAGCAGGGATTAATCTAGACAACTGGGCAATGGGTCACTGGAGGGACATTCCACTCGATGGTAACAACTGCTCTAGAGGATATACAGGAATGTGTCCCAAATGGCACCCTGTTCCCTACATAGTGCACCCAGGACTCTAAATTAAAATGTCATTGGTAGTACTAGTGCCTCCAACTTAAAGTTAAGAGTAAAACATAAAATGTATTACCTTGTGTTTTTGGCTATGCCGGATTAAGTGATTTGACATGCTATTCTATAAAATAATTTATCTGTAATTAATATTACCTGATTAAGCTAATCAGGTAAATGTAATTAACTAGAAAGTCGGGGCACCACGAAATAATGTTTATAGAGCTGTTATCTTCCGAATAAACTCATATAGACCTAGTAATCTTTTACATCAGTAGCAGTCAATATTTAATCGTCACTTTATTCAGTCTCAACCAAAAATGTACAACTTTCAGATATCTTCACGAACCCTGGCTAACAAGTTGAATCAGCAATACAAAATTTGACTTAATTGATTTACTAAATATCTAAATGATCATACATTGATTACAAATTATGTCATAAAGCAAAACGTCCCTACCGGACGGAACAGATATGACGGCTGGTTACACAAAGAAAGGGGGTTGGGTTTTGAATGAAAGAGTAGGAAGACCGAGTAACAACGGGATGCTATTGTAAATACATAATCTTATGCATTCTAAATAACCACCCATTTGGAAAATGCAATAAATATTTACTCTGAGCTGCGCTTCACTAGGTTGGTCGTAGATGGAAGGCCGGGTTGCCCAGCAGGGATCTCTTGTCCTTTGAAGAATGTCTCTGGTGGTAAAGTGAATACGTTGTAGTTTCGTGTGTGTGTTAGACTGGATACGCCGTCCGTCCTTTCCTAGCCCACGTTTACAGCGACTGCTGGTAACTCAACGGCTAGGAGGTATCACTTCTGGAGTGAAGTGTTCAAAGTTCATACCAAGTTGCCATACTTTTAAGCTTGTGCTATATTCTGGTTGGTATAGTTGAAATTCATCCTTTAAGCGTGTCGATCGTCACCTTCACATTGAACATGATGCTAATTTTGTTATGTTATTATCTGAGCCCTTTTAACCTTTCTAGGGCAGGCGTTCCGCTAGCAGAACCCCTCGACAACATTCCGGTGAAAAGGCAGCGCGCGAAATTCAAAAACATTTTTTAGAAATATGTAACTTTCACACATTAACAAGTCCAATACAGCAAATGAAAGAAACATCTTGTTAATCTACCCATTGTCTGATTTCAAAAATGCTTTACAGCGAAAGCACAAATGATTGTTAGGTCATAGCCAAGTCAAAAAAACACAGGCATTCTTCCAGCCAAAGATAGGAGTCACAAAAAGCAGAAATATAGATAAAATTAATCACTAACCTTTGATGATCTTCATCAGATGGCACTCATAGGACATCATGTTACACAATACATGTATGTTTTGTTCGATAATGTGCATATTTATATCCAAAAATCTTGGTTTACATTGACGCGTTACGTGCAGTAATGTTTTGATTCCAAAACATCTGGTAATTTTGCAGAAATACTCATTAAACATTGATAAAAGATACTAGTGTTAGTCACAGAATTTAAAGATGGACTTCTCCTTAATGCAACCGCTGTGTCAGACTTCAAAAAAACTTTACGGAAAAATCATAATCTGAGAACGGCGCTCAGAGCCCAAAACAGCCAAAGAAATATTGGCCATTTTGGAGTCAACAGAAGTTAGAAAACACTAAATATTCACTTACCTTTGATCTTCATCAGAAGGCACTCCCAGGAATTCCAGTTTGACAATAAATTACTGATTTGTTCCATAAAGTCCATCATTTAGCCACTTGTTGTTGGCGTGTTAAGCCCAGTAAACCATCTTCATGAGGCGCGAGCACTTCGTCCAGACAAAAACTCAAAGTTCCGTTACAGGTCGTAGAAACAAACCAAACAATGTATGGAATCAATCTTTAGGATGTTTTTAACATAAATCATCAATAAGGTTCCAACCGGAGAATTTCATTGTCTGAAGAAAAGCACTGGAACGAGAGCAAACTCTGTCGGGAGCGCGCATCACAAGCCTAAGACACCCTGCCAGACCACTGACTCAGAGCTCTCATGAGCCCCTCCTTTATAGTAGAATCCTCAAACTAGTTTTTAAAGACGGTTGACATCTAGTGGAAGCCCTAAGAAGTGCCACTTCATCCATATCTCACTGTGAATTCAATATGGACTGGGTTGAAAATCGACCAACCTCAGATTTCTCACTTCCTGTTTGGATTTCTTCTCACGTTTTTGCCTGCCATAGGAGTTCTGTTATACTCACAGACATAATTCAAACAGTTTTAGAAAGTAAAGAGTGTTTTCTATCCAATACTAATAATTAATATGCATATATTAGCATCTGGGACAGAGTAGGAGGCAGTTGACTCTGGGCACGCTATTCATCCAAAAGTGAAATGCTGCCCCCTATCCCAAAAAGGTTAACGTATGACCGTCGTCCTCGGTACAGAAAGCTGAATTTTCATCAACGGGTTTATATAGTGGTGAAAGAAGGGCGCGTTAAATAGTTTACAACCAAAGTCTGTTCACTTGGGCGGGGTCTCTGAGTGAGCAGGGTTTCCCTATGGCAAACTGTTCTCTCATTTAAGAAGCTAAAATTACATTTAATATTTTCACAAATACGTTTAAATTGCACAACAATTCCATGTGAATCTGATAACTAGAATGTGTCGACTTTCCAAGATACAGTTTGTCATCCTATCCTTAGTAGTAATATCTCAGACAACAACTGATCTGAGATCATGTTCTTTAAGTACCAACGCATATTTTCAACTGGTTGGATTACCGAAATATGGTTCCGTTTCCCACCTTTCGATGTTACCAGACTCTGTTACAAAGGCTTTACAAGAGTCAACTCTAGAGTAGAGAGAGAGAGAAAAGGGGAAAGGTATTTATGGGGGTCATAAACCTCCCCCAACAGGCCAAATTCATGACAACCTGAAGCACATGCTGTGCTCTAACTAATATTTAACCATGTAAAGACATTGGTTTTTAAAAACTAGAATGTTAATACAAAAACCTGCCATTGAAATTAGTCATTTTTGAATATTAGGTTTCTACATTGTGTAAAAGCTCTACCTATTGACGGGGTATAAACTCTTACCCTACGAGGCACGGAGCCTGATGGTTTTCTTTTCTACCTGATAATTAATTGCATCCACCTGGTGACCAGATCTAAATCGGTCCCTAATTAGAGAGGAACAATGAAAAATTGCAGTCAAACTGGCATTGAGGTTGAGTTTGAAGGACCTATTGAGATGAGTTACATCACATTTTAAACGGTCTCTTTAAGAGCCTCAAGTTTGAGTGGTGACATGCATGAAATCAGTCATTAATTAATTGGTATGATTTATCTTCTAATGAAGCTATCCTTTTCCCTGTTTTTTTTCTGTGCCCCCAAGTGTTTAGATATACTAGTAAAATAACAAGGTTGCTAGCTAACGTGACTGAACAAGGTGTAAACAAATGTAAGTGGATTTTGAACGATCCACAACAGTTTATGAATATTGCCAAAAACAAACAAAAAGTTGGGGAAAATCTACCAGCCAATACATTTGGCATAGCACCAAAAAACTATTATCGGCCTTGTTTTCCCCTTTGATAGTTTTTTCAGGTTTTTGTTCTCAAAATCACACTTAATAGAACATCCAATTTTGTTTGTCCACAACAATGCTTAAATCACATCTTTTGAGGTCTGGGAAAGAAAGTAAAACATTTTGGTGTGTAGTTGCCCTTTAATTTCAGTTGTGCATGTCAAGAGACTGGTGTTTGGCGGGTGGTGTTTCTCTATGGCGATAGCAGAGTTTACGAGACAAAAGATACAAATCATATTGATATCATCATTTTGCCAGGTATGCTTTGCAGTTTAATATTTAATTTGGAAAGTTTTATGGGGAAAGCCTTTTATAAATGACTGTTTCGGCATCGCTAACTGGCAACACAAAGTGGTAGGCCCATGCAGTTATGTCTTGAGAAAGTTGCAAGAAATACATATCACTGATACATTTAGACATGCTCCGGAACTTTGGCGACTACTAAGGCTTTCTTAAACCTCCCACTTTGGGCCGACTGTGTCAATGTGCAGTTCATATATGCATAATCTATCAGCAGAATTGCTGTCTTTGCTCAATTAGCCACAAGGTAAAAAATCTGTCGTTCTGACCCTGAGCAAGGCAGTTAACCCACTGTTCCTCGGGCACCAGAGACGTGGATGTCGATTTAAGGTTTTCCATTTCCTAGTTTGAAAGCAATTGTTTCTCTGGACTCTGTGCTGTGCCATTTTTATTTCCCCCCCCCTACATTTTCCACCATGTGGGCCAGCCCCCCTAGCAATTTGAGTTCAACCAATGAGCTTCGGACCCTCGCAATATGAGTGACCACTAGCAGTTCTTTTAAATGTATTTATTTTTATTTTGGGGGGTCTCATAGAAAAATATCTCAGAGCATATTTGACCAAAATGGTCACACTTTAGAGCCCTGAGTGCAGTACATTTGACCAGAGCCCTTTGGGGCCTGGTCAAACGTAGTGCACTAAATATGGAATAAAGTTCCATTTTGGACACTACCCAGGCCCCCACTTTGGCTTTTCAGTCTGCCCACGACAAAGCCAACTAAGAGGCAAAAAGGGATACTTAGGGATATGATTCATCTCCCTTTTTCCCTGTATTATGAGATTGGGAAATTACAACTTTTTACTAGATGCAGTAAACTGATTTGAGAAGTACAAGTAGATTCATTAAACAGATTGTGCAGCAGCTCTGCATTTCCAGTCGAGTTCACATAGAAATCGCAAGAAATCCATATTGCATGCAATATTCTGAAATGTCTCTCAGCCTTGCGTTATGTCTGTTTTTACATTGTACTCTGTCTCTATCCCCCTCTACCCTTCCGACTACTTCCCACACACTAGAGATCTTCACGGATCCACCTGTACCCGAATACCTGAGACTGTATCCGGACCCAAGCTAGATAATGTTACGGGTCTAGGTCGGGTCTGATAAGTGTCACGGGTCTCAGGCATGTGTAATTTTAACCGCCTTGTCTGAAGGGACTGTACAGATCCGAATGTGAATGCTGCAGTAGGGAGAGCAAGAGACATTTCATAATTTATGCTGCTGCACTTGCGTTTCACGAGAGTGGAGCTTGTAGCTTGTTGTTGGCCAATCATAAGTCATGAAAGTGGCAATAGACTACAGTCATAGAGCCTCAGTGTGTGACAATAGAGCTGATTTAAAAATATAAATATATATTTATTTTTTAATTTTTCGTAATGCGTCCAACTTTTTGGACTCGTGAAGACCTCTACCACACACACCAAGCCTCGCCCCCTGTCACTCAAGCAGCACAGTTCCTCCTCGCTGGTAGATTCACAATAAGTTTGCATGCTGTTCTATTAGGTCAAATGCAGTCAACAGATTGTTCCAAACAAGAGCAATGTTGCTTTCCACTTTGCTTCTTGACATAAAATCATGATTTCTATGGTTCCAACAGTTCACACAAAAAAAAAAAAATTCTCCCAGGTCTTTGATCTTTATCGGAAGTAAAATGGCAATATTTTGTAAAATAGCTACTGTAAGTAGATGCAATTGTAAAACAGATTTTGAAATACTACAAGACGAGTGCCATAGTACTACATTTATGGTATTGTAGGCCAATCTGGCGAAGAAAGTTTAACATGTATGTATTATGTTTCCATATATTTATATGTGTATTATGTTTCTATTTCTGATATCCATGCAGGTCCTGGTAATAGAGCAGAAGAATGAGGATGGATCGTGGCCTAGAGGTTCCTCTGCACCTAAGTGAGTGTGTTTGGCTGGGTCCATGACATTCCATTGACTTCCAATTAGGAAATACTCTCACTTGGCCTGGGGATTGAAAGACATTGGTTCCTCTGAGGCTGAGTTTTCTCTATGCTAGTTTATTCTGCAAAGTTTGTTTTATTCATTCAATGTATACATTTATGTTCAACCCAGCAGACCCTTATGATTATTTTTGCTGCTATTTTCCTACAGTCTTTCGTCTTTGAATTTCAACTCCCTGTCATATATTTGCTTCTATCCTATTTGCTTGGCTTTAGTTGCTGACATATCTCTTATCGTTTAACTCAGGGGTTTTCAAACTTTTTTCTTGCCCAGGGACCCCGCCCAGGCAAACTGGCGACATAGGGACCCCCATAATACGTTATGTCTTGTCTCAGGTGAAAGATAATGGCAGGTAGACTTTTTAAAATTAATAGATTTGGTAAACAGTTTCATTATTTTGACCTCTCCACAGTTCATTGGAAGGGTTAGCTCTAACAGTCTATTAGCTAGAAAGGCGTCTTGGCGGCATAGAGAAAGTGTTGCTGTTTCAAAGCAATTCTACAGAGAATTGAGCAGTTTTTCATCAAATTTCCAGGAATTCTACACTGCTCAAAAAAAATAAAGGCAACACTTAAACAACACAATGTAACTCCAAGTCAATCACACTTCTGTGAAATCAAACTGTCCACTTAGGAAGCAACACTGACAATACATTTCACATGCTGTTGTGCAAATGGAATAGACAACAGGTGGAAATTATAGGCAAATAGCAAGACACCCCCAATAAAGGAGTTGTTCTGCAGGTGGAGACCACAGACCACTTCTCAGTTCCTATGCTTCCTGGCTGATGTTTTGGTCACTTTTGAATGCTGCCGGTGCTTTCACTCTAGTGGTAGCATGAGACGGAGTCTACAACCCCCACAAGTGGCTCAGGTAGTGCAACTCATCCAGGATGGAACATCAATGCGAGCTGTGGCAAGAAGGTTTGCTGTGTCTGTCAGCGTAGTGTCCAGAGCATGGAGGCGCTACCAGGAGACAGGCCAGTACATCAGGAGACGTGGAGGAGGCCATAGGAGGGCAACAACCCAGCAGCAGGACTGCTACCTCCGCCTTTGTGCAAGGAGGAGCAGGAGGAGCACTGCCAGAGCCCTGCAAAATGACCTCCAGCAGGCCACAAATGTGCATGTGCCTGCTCAAACGGTCAGAAACAGACTCCATGAGGGTGGTATGAGGGCCCGACGTCCACACCGTGCAGGACGTTTGGCATTTGCCAGAGAACACCAAGAGTGGCAAATTCGCCACTGGCGCCCTGTGCTCTTCACAGATGAGAGCAGGTTCACACTGAGCACATGTAACAGACGTGACCGAGTCTGGAGACGCCGTGGAGAACGTTCTGCTGCCTGCAACATCCTCCAGCATGACCGGTTTGGCGGTGGGTCAGTCATGGTGTGTGGTGGCATTTCTTTGGGGGGCCGCACAGCCCTCCATGTGCTCGCCAGAGGTAGCCTGACTGCCATTAGGTACCGAGATGAGATCCTCAGACCCCTTGTGAGACCATATGCTGGTGCGGTTGGCCCTGGGTTCCTCCTAATGCAAGACAATGCTAGACCTCATGTGGCTGGAGTGTCAGCAGTTCCTGCAAGAGGAAGGCATTGATGCTATGGACTGGCACGCCCATTCCCCAGACCTGAATCAAATTGAGCACATCTGGGACATCATGTCTCGCTCCATCCACCAACGCCACGTTGCACCACAGACTGTCCAGGAGTTGGCAGATGCTTTAGTCCAGGTCTGGGAGGAGATCCCTCAGGAGACCATCCGCCACCTCATCAGGAGCATGCCCAGGCGTTGTAGGGAGGTCATACAGGCACGTGGAGGCCACACACACTACTGAGCCTCATTTTGACTTGTTTTAAGAACATTACATCAAAGTTGGATCAGCTTGTAGTGTGGTTTTCCACTAACTTTGAGTGACTCCAAATCCAGGCCTCCATGGGTTGATACATTTGATTTCCATTGATCATTTTTGTAATTTTGTCAGCACATTCAACTATGTAAGGAAAGAAGTATTTAATAAGAATATTTAATTCAGTCAGATCTAGGATGTTATTTTAGTGTTCCCTTTATCTTTTGAGCAGTGTACATGGTTTGGCATTGAGCTGAGAGACAATTTAGCTTTTTTATAGCATATTTCTTGGAGTTTTATGCATTTTCCAATGGCTAATGCATTGTTCTTCTGCTCAAACATAACAAAATCAATGGGCATGTGCTTTGAATGCCCGGTTTTTGATCTCCCTGACTCTAGCTTTCTTTGTTAGTTCTCAAAGTTGGTATTATTAAATCATAGTTCAATATCTTTTATGCATGATTTTTATCTGGGTTTGGTAATTTAAGTTGACAACTTTTTCCATCCCTAAAATTACCGCTTGGATGGCCCGCCTAAGAATTTCCTATATAGAGCAAACCCTGTGATCAGCTCCAATTACTATAATTTCCTCAATTTTAAAGGGATAGTTGGAGATTTTGGCAATGAAGCCCTTTATCTACTTACCCAGAATTTGAGGAACAGTTAGCATGCTAACTGTTCCTGCAGACTTCCAGTCATTGGGCTAACGCTAGTTAGCATTAGCTCGTGAAACTACCTTTAACTAACTACATACTGGACGCAGGGACGCATTGTATCCACGATGATATTCTGTTGCAGCTTGTGATATTGATAGAAATGGCAGACGCCCTGCAGTACCTGGACCCGAGTTTGAAAACCCCTGGTTTAACCTATTTCCATACTTTTTGAATGAACCCTCCATCTCTCAAAATCCTCTTCTTTGAGAGCCTTTATCCTTTCTCTCTAACTCATGATTTTCTTTATCTTTTGAAGGTCATCTGGTACTTCCAATCTTTCTGCTTTGCCAAAGATCTCCCCTTCATCTCTCACAAACAATCATAACAGCAGCTTCAACAGCAGGAAGTAAGGACTATTGAGCATAGAGAGGGTTGTCTAATTGACTGACTGGGCTGGGGCACATAGAGCCATAGAGAGACACTACGGAATTCAGCAAACTCTGAAGATGTCGAGTTTTGAACATCAGCGATCTAGGTGCCAAAGGTTCTATCTAGGCAAAGAGTACAAATTCGAATGTTATTGATTTAATGGAATGTTTGGTGCCAATATGAAGGATAGTTTGTGGACTCCGTACATCTATGGCTCTGGGTTAAGGCTTGAGGTGGTTATGTGGGGATTTGCAGTTGCCTGCTTGGTTTATGGTTTTTATCTGTTTTCACAGCAGTGTATTCTATCATGGGTCTAAAGAGCTTCTGCGTAGTAAACTGTATTTGAATGTCATCTCAGATTAAGTCATTATCTATTGACAGAATTATGGCTTAATTGACATTTCAATCTTAACTAACTTGATTGAAGAAGAGTAATTTTGTGTGGGCGCTTCGAGTGAGAATCAATAGCTCGTGTGAGCCTCATGCAACCCAGAAACTCTGAGACCTTGGTTGGACACCACTGCTGTGGGTGTGGATTGTGTTGTCACTGTCCAGTAGTTGAACAATAGCCTAATAGTAAGAGGAATGTTTTATTTTCCACTGTAGTTGTGAACCATTGCATGCTGGAATGGGTGTAATATCAGTGTCACTCAATCACTGAAGGCTTGTGTGTGGAAATAGGCTATGTGCATTTTTATTTTACCCGTCATCTGAGAAATACGGGCACACTACTGAGATATGTATGTATGTATGTAGCACACTTACGGTTCGAGCACGTTACTGTTTTCACCATTGCACACTAATGGTAGATTTATTTCCATATTGTGTTCTTGTTTCTGTGGACTCCATGGTGGCGATGTGGGAATAGGATCTCCCTGCAGATCCCCTTCCTGTCAACCCACTCCTCACTGTACAGCGCCAGCTTGGTCCGCTCTGGGATTGAATAATGGATAGGGTGCTATTTTAATCTGGGATGTTTCAAACCAGGATTAAGTATGCTAGGATGCGTCTTTTGTCTTTGACTGTTTGATTGTGGATAGGGTGGGACAAGATGCATATGTTCTGAGCCACTGTCCCTAGACTCCCTGTGTACAGTGTGAGTCCTTTCGTTCGCATTTTCTATGTATTCCCTCTTCTTCCTCTCTCTGAGCTTATTGTGCTGCATGTTCTGCAGTCCCTGTGTGACCTTCAGAATGCATTTCATCTGCACTCTCCCCCTTTCCACCTCGCTCTCGCTCGCTCGCTCTCTCTCGCTCTCTCTCGCTCTCTGTGTGTGTTGCGACACAGATGCCTACTTAATTATTCTCCTCACATCCTCCTCCAGCTATGCTCTCTACTCAGGCTACAGTAGATTCTTAAGGAGACCCAGTTATATGAATACCTAATTGCATATTAAAGAAGCTAGCTAGCTACTAGAGAAAGTACCTGTATTTGGCCACAATGCATTCTTCAGCCTCAGCAGGAATTCTCTGCTGTCAGGCCCCCCCCCCCCCCCTGCTATTTACCCTCCCTTTTCTTGAGCTCTCTCATCCCTCTATCTTGATAGGAACATCCCCTTTCTTTCCTTTACCCATCTTTCTCTCTCCTGTACCCCTTCCTCTCTTTCACCCTACATCTCTCCTTCTCCTGTACCACTCTGTACTCCACCTCTATCTTGTCTCCCCTCTCCCTTTACCACTCTCGCCCCCCCCTCGCTCTCTCTCTCCATCTGTGTACCTCTACTTCCTGAAGCGGATTCTTGACCATCGTTGTAGCTTAGCTAGCTGCTGCTATAAATAGGCTATCCTTTGGTAGCAGCAAGGCAGAGCACACGTCAGGGCAGGGGCATGCTAGAGGGCAGGGCAGGGATTGACACCGTCACATAGCAGGGCTCGGAGAGCGAGTGAGTAGAGGCACTGCAAAACTTGAACACTGACGGAGGAGGAGGGAGTTTTTTTTTCGTTAGCTGTGTTTGACTGTGTTGTGCTCGGGACGGGCCTCGCTTTACTGTGCCTCTCTGCTGCATGTCTGAACTGAACTGGGATTTAGCTCTGAGACCAAGGCCTGGGCAAGGAGTGAGCTGAGCTACAACTGGACTTTGGGATCGGATTAGGACTGGATCGAACTAAGCCCCGGACTAGGGCCGCATTATGGAGATGGATTTTGTGAGGCCGGTGTCGGATGGTTAAAGCGTTTGAGATGAGATGCTCCTGTGCTGCTGGTGGTGCCTGAGGACAGAGCTGAGGACAGAGCTGAGGACAGAGCTGAGGACAGAGCTGAGGACAGAGCTGAGGACAGAGCTGAGGACAGAGCTGAGGACAGAGCTGAGGACGAACGCCTTGACAGATTTAGACAGGAGCAGGGTCGTGGTGGAGAGAGTGCTGAGCTGTGAACAGGCTGCTAATGCTAACACTTCTACTGCTGGGGCCGGTGGTGGTATTACTGGTGGTGCTGCTACACCACCCCTTGATCAATGGGACGCAGCGTCGCCCCACTCCCAGAGGTCTGACTGTTATTGCTGTTGCAAGGCCTTTTGCTGTACCTCAAGGCTTTAGGGTTGAGGCTATTTGCAAAGTGTGTTGTCTTTAAGATGTGATGACTGTGTCCTCAGGTTTAGAGTAATTATTGGGCGCTAGGGTTGGGCGACAACAACCTTTGTCCTATCATGATTATCCATAAAACATTGATATATGAATGTATCGCCCGCATTAGCCACACCCCCCAAAAGTAAAATAAACAAATAAGCATTTTTAAACATCCGCTAAAACAGAAGTTGGGTGGTGGCACGAAATCGAATGAAACTATGGACGAAAGATTTTGACGAAAGATGTTGAAAGCCTGGGCAGAGGCTAAGTTCAGGCAATGGCAAATCTTTGGGGAGCAGTGACTGTCTGATGAACAAGCTCTCTTATCGTAGTGAGCTAGGTTACAGGCCAAATCAAACTACTTCCTAAGCGCTTATGGCAGACTGTTAGTGAACACGCTAAATTCCGGAAAACAGTTAGTTCACTGAAGCCAGGTAATTCTGCTACTTCCCTGCCTAAACTTTTTCAGTAATGTAGGAAACTGCTAAGATTTATGATGCTTTTAATCAGCATTTTATCTCTGCTGGTTTCCTATTTAAAGAAATGGTCACCATACTGGTTTTGGCCAGTCAGTTGACTGTTTGTCCCCACGTACAGCCTCCAGTTGCCTCGATGGATAATCAGTCAACCTCACGTGACTTGGGAAATGTTAGTCTCGGTTTTTCTTTTCGGTAACTCAGAGAAACAGCAATTATTGCCCATTTATTAGCTATTGACACTAAGAAGTCATTAGAGGCTGACATTTTGGACCCGTCTTTGCTTCAGCATGCAGCGCTTCTCATTGCTGGCACAGTAACACACACTTTTTTAAATATAACATTAGTATCAGGAAATATTCCAAGTGTGGAAAGCAGCTTTGGTGCTATCACTCCGTAAGGGTGGGGATAGTAGTGATCTCGATAATTATCAACCCATTTCCAGGATCCCCTGTCTTGCGAAAAAAACTAGAATCATTGGACCACAAACAGCTACATTATTTTCTATCTGTAAATGGTGTACTTAATGTTAATCAATACGGATTCAGAACTAAGCAGCACCACTACGGCTACCATGCTTATTGTAAATTATATTGCAAATGCCTTAAAGTATTGTGCTGCCTTGTCTGTTGAATAAGCTGTCCTCGATAGGGTTGGGAACTGATGCTTGCCGATGGTTTCATAATTATCACAATGACAAGGTATATGGGATCAAATCTGAGTTCCTTGACTTGCATAAATATAATTTTTTTACAGTCTACTGTATATAAATAAATACATATAAATATATTAGTAATTATGTAGATGCAGATGATAGTGTTGATCAGCTTTGATAGATGTCAGTCTGCAATATTAATGTAATTGTTTGCCTAATTCCCAATCCCCCATATTTTATTTAAATATATTTTTCTTATGGTTCACTAACCATACCACTCCTCCCCTAATTGGAGTAGACTAATGGAAAATACTTAGACTTCTACTTCCAATACATACATGCATACAGTTAATTCCGAAAGTAATTGGTGCCCTTGATTTTCACCATTTTATTGTAAAATGTATTTAAACATTTTTTAATCGCTTCAATCTTCACACAATAACCCATAATGACAAAGCGAAAACAGGTTTTTACAAATGTTGGCAAATGTATAAAAAATAAAGATACCTTATGTAAATAAGTACTCAGACTCTTTGCTAAGAGACTTAATTGAGCTCAGGTGCATCCTGTTTCCATTGATCATCTTTGAGATGTTTTTACAACTTGATTGGAGTCCAACCCTGGTAAATTCAATTGATTGGACATGATTTGGAAAGGCACACACCTGTCTATAAGGTCCCACAGTTGACTGTGCATGTCAGGGCAAAAACCAAGCCCTGAGGTCGAAGGAATTGTCCGCAGAGCTCAGGGACAGGATTGTGTCGATTTACAGATCTGGGGAAGGGTACTAAAACACACAGTGGCTTCCATCATTCTTAAATGGAAGAGGTTTGGAACCACCAGAACTCTTCCTAGAGCTGGCTGCCCGGCCAAATTGAGCAATTGGGATCGAGGGAAAGATCCAGGCTGTATCACAACCGTCTGTGATTGCCATAGGGCGGCTCACAATTGGCCCAGCGTCGTCCAGGTTTGGCCGGTGTACGCCGTAACTTACAATTACGGCCCACACCGGCCAAACCTGTAAGTAAGAATTTGTTCAGCTGACTTGTCTAATTAAATGAAGGTTACATTTATAAAAGTAACAGAGCAAAGTACAGAGATCCTGTACAGCTAAGACAACGCAGGAGTGGCTTTGGGACAAGTCTCTGAATGTCCTTGAGTGGCCCAGCCAGAACTTGGACACAAAATATTTGTGTAGCTACGCTCCCCATCCAACCTGAATGCGCTTGAGAGGATCTACAGAGAGGATCTGCAGAGAAGAATAGGAGAAATTCCCCAAAAACAGGTGTGCCAAGCTTGTAGCGTAATACCCAGGAAGACTTGAGGCTGTAATTGCTGCCAAAGGTGCTACAATAAAGTACTTAGTAAAGGGTCTGAATACTTATGTAAATGTGATATTTCAGTTTTTTCCTGTTTTGATACATTCGCAAAAATGTTTTTTTTTGGTGTGAACTTTGTCATTATGGGGTGTTGTGCTTTGATGATGATGGGGGGGAAACTATTTTAATCAATTTTAGAATAAGGCTGTAACAATGTGGATAAAATTAAGGCCTGAATACTTACCAAATGCAGTGAATAATGTTTATGTCCACTGTACATTTTACTTCAGTTATCCCTCTTTTCCTTATAGTCCCACCCTCCAGCTACCCTCGACCTTTCAATCTATCTCTTACCCATCCAGTTTTGATTTCTACCTGCCATATATTTTTCAACTGTGCTGCTACCACCTGGGTACTCTACCATGCACCTTAGAGGTTGCTGTCCTATGTGCTGTACATAGTCGTGGAACACTGGTCACTTAATAATGTTTACATACTGTTTTACCTACTTCATATGTACACTACATGACCAAAGGTTTGTGGACACCTTGTGGAACGTCTCATTGCAAAATCATGGGCATTAAAATGGGGTTGGTTCCCCCTTTGCTGCTATAACAGCCTCCACTCTTTTGGGAATGCGTTCCACTAGATGTTGGAACGTAGGGACTTGCTTCCATTCAGCCACCAGCATTACTGAGGTTGGGCACTGTTTGGTGATTATGATGAAGGTGCTACATTGAAAGTCACTGAGCTCTTCAGTAAGGCCATTCTACTGCCAATGTTTGTCTATGGAGATTGCATGGCGGTGTGCTCAATTGTATACACCTGTCAGCAACGGGTGTGGCTGAAATAGTCATTTGAAGGGTTGTCCACATACTTTTGTGTTTATAGTGTATGTACTTTATTCTAGTTGATCCCCATACTCTAACTATTGCTGTACATGTACTATTCAGATATACTACATTTTCTATCCTTAAAATGTCAAAAACATCCCATGTATGTATGACCACACAGCCATGCAATCTCCATAGAGAAACACTGGCAGTAGAATTGCCTTACTGAAGAGCTCCTTGACTTGCAATGTGGCACTGTCATGGATGTCACCTTTCCAAGAAGTCAGTTTGTCTAATGTCTACCCTGCAAGAGCTGCCCTGGTCAACTGTAAGTGCTGACATTGTGAAGTGGAAACGTCTAGGAGCAAAAGCGTCTCAGCCTCTCAGAACGGGACCGCCGAAGAACGTAACCATCGTCTGTCCTCGGCTGCAACACTCACTACTGAGTTCTAAACTGCCTCTGGAAGCAATGTCAGCACAATAACTGTTCGTCGGGAGCTTCATGAAATGGCCGAGCAGCCCCGCCCGCACACAAGCCTAAGATCACCATGCGCAATGCCAAGCGTCGGCTGGAGTGGTGTAAAGCTCTCCGCCATTGGAATCTGGAGCAGTGGAAACACGTTCTCTGGAGTGATGAATCACGGTAAACTATCTGGCAGTCCGGCGGACGAATCTGGGTTTGGCGATAGCATTGTCTTTATGCACTATACATTGGGCAGGCCTGCATAGTGCAAACTGTAAAGTTTGGTGGAGGAGGGAAAATTGTCTGGGGCTGTTTTTCATGGTTCAAGCTAGGTCCCTTAGTTCCAATTAAGGGAGATCTTATTGCTACAGCATACAATGATGTACTAGATGATGTGCTTCCAACTTTGTGGCAACAGTTTTCGGGAAGGCCCTTTTCTGTCAGCATGACAATGCCCCGTTCATAAAGCGAGGTCCATACAGAAATGGTTTGTTGAGATCGGTGTGGAAGAACTTGACTGGCCTGCACAGAGCCCTGTCCTCAATCCCACCGAACACCTTTGGGATTAATTGGAACGCCTACTTCGAGCCAGGCCTAATCGCCAGACATTACTGCCCAACCTCACTAATGCTCTGTGGGCTGAATGGAAGCAAGTCCCCGCAGCAATGTTTCAACATCTAGTGGTAAGCCTTCCCAGAAGAGTGGAGGCTGTTATAGCAGCAAAGGGGGGACCAACTCCAGATTAATGCCCAAGATTTTGTAATTAGATGTATGATGAGTAGGTGTCCCTTCACACACACCACAAGACTAACAGTATCTCACACACTGAACAAAAAATGTAAACATGTAAAGTGTTTGTCCCATGTTTTGTGAGCTGAAATAATGTCCCCGAAATCTTTCATACGTACATAAATCTTATTTTAGAATTTTGTGCACAAATTGTCTACATCCCTGTTCATTGAGCATTTCTCCTTTGACAAGATAATCCATCCACCTGACAGGTGTGGCGTATCAAGAAGCTAATTAAACGGCATGATCATTACACAGGTGCACCTTGTGCTGGGGACATAAAAAGGCCACTTTAAAATATGCAGTTGTCTCAACACAATGCCACATGTCTAAAGTTTTGAAGGAGTGTGTGTTTGGCATGCTAACGGCAGGAATGTCCACCAGAACTGTTCCCAGAGAATTGAGTGTTCATTTCTATACCATAAGCCACCTCTAACGTCGTTTTAGAGAATTTGGCATAACATCCAACCGGCCTCACAACAGCAGACCATGTGTAACGACGCCAGACCAGGACCTCCACATCCAGCTTCTTCACCTGCAGGATCGTCTGAGGAGGGGTGGGGGAGTTCTTGGGTGTATTTCTGTCTGTAATAAAGATATTTTTGTGGGGAAGAACTCATTCTGATTGGCTGGGCTTGGCTCCCCAGTTGACAGCCCTGCCCAGTCGTCTTAATTTATGTTGCATGTTTTATTTTTTATTTTCATCTATCACATCACAAAGTTGTCACCATCTGTTGGCTGTCAATAATTGTCGATAGACAATGCTATTATATCACCCGACCCTACTGGGAGCTGTGCTATATACTGTAGCTGTTTTCATTTTTTTTTTATGTTGGTTTCAGCTTTTTGTTTTTTATTGTACAACTGTGTTTTCTTACTTTGTACCTTTCTCCCCACACTGAATGAGAATTTAGAAAGACCTTATGGGAAGAAATTGTGTTTGGGGGATTTGAATTGAAATGTTTAAGGTTTGTGTGTGGGCACTAGCCTTTATTTATTAACGATCCCCATTACTCTTTCTGGGGTCCAAACAAGATTAAGGCAATTACTTAACAAAAATAAATTGAACGGTACGTCTTTCAAACAGCACATTATTACACCACTACTTTATGCCTGCATTTGTTTGTTAACGTCCAGTAATTTTATCCAGCCATATGAAATAGGCTAAGTCCATGTTCTCTATATATGCCTGACTGATGTTATGTAACCTCTTCAGTGTGAAAAACTCCAGCTACAGCCTTCCGTCCTACCACCCTTATAACAGCTATGAGTGCTCCGAGGGCAGGCAGAGTGAGCGGGCTGGCCTGTGTGGTCTTTCCAACCTGGGAAACACCTGCTTCATGAACTCTGCACTGCAGGTACCATACCCTAACCCCTCAACTTGCCCAATAATGTTTGTGCCATGTGTTGTGCTGCTATCATGTTGTGTTGTCATGTGTTGCTGCCATACTATGTTGTTGTCTTATGTAGTGTTGTGGTGTCTCTCTTGTCGTGATCTGTATTTGGTCCCTTTTATCGCAGCCCCTGCCCCTGCAGGAGGTCTTTTACCTTTTGGTTGGCCAACATTGTAAATAAGAATGAGTTTTATTTTACTGACTTGACTGGTTAAATAACAGTTAAATAAAAACATACATAAAACTGTTAACTCTGAACTCTGGTGTGTATGCATTGCTTTTAATTGTATCATGGCAGGAACAGCTGCGGGTATTGATTGACCTTTGGCATTGAAATATACTGATGGTTTAGGTGATTCCTTTGACTGTTGGATTTTCTCATTATTCCCTGTCTCTTGCATATTTTACTGCTTCTTTTCCCACCTTTAATTGTTTTTTATATACTTTATATTTTTCTGCAGTGTTTAAGTAATGTACCTCCTCTCACCGAGTATTTCCTGAAAGACAAGTACAACGATGAGTTGAACGAGGACAACCCCCTGGGAATGAAAGGGGAGATCGCCAAGGCCTACGCTGAGATCACCAAGCAGTCGTGGTCTGGGAAGTACAGCTACGTCACACCACGGCCTTTCAAGGTAATTTACGGCACCAGGGTTGTTGTCGAGTCCATTTCCATTCCAGGCATTTCAGAAGGTACACTGAAATTCCAATTATCTTCAATGCTTTTTAATTGGGAAAATGTGTAATTGGAATTTGGTTTACATTCTGAATTGACTGGAATTTAAATGGAATTGACTCCAACCCTGTACTGTACCCATACCAACTTCTGAAATTCACATGGTCTGAAAGTTGTTCCCTCACTTCTGCCTTGATTCTGGATTGAAATGCAGCTATGATGTGCACAATCCCAAATTGACCCTTAGACCCACAAGTGGTAGAAAGAATGGGTGAGTAAACACTGATTTCCGTTCGTGGTGAATAAAGTAACGCTCTCTATACTTTCAATCTGGTTTTCCGCAATGGGTGGGTAAACATTCACGCAAAATAGAAAAGGTGCGTAAGCGGTGTTTATGTGCGTTCACCATCGATTACACCACTGCTCTAGAGTAGATCAGAAAGGATCACACATATAAGAAATATGGCAATATTCCTACTTTGCTAACTGACAGGCTACAGGTTGGTGGAATCTGTGCTATTTTGGTTGCTTCCACCAATTCAATCTACACAAGATCCCTAGGGGTGAGGTGTCAATTTGGAATTTCCTATAGATCTGTTGCTGAACCTGTGTGTGTGTGTGTGTCTATGTTCTCCCCTCCCTCCAGACCCAGGTGGGTCGCTTCGCCCCCCAGTTCTCAGGCTACCAGCAGCAGGACTCTCATGAGCTGCTGGCCTTCCTGTTGGATGGTCTACACGAGGACCTGAACCGCATCAGGAAGAAACCCTACATCCTGCTCAAAGATGCTGAGGGCAGGCCTGACAAGGTCTGTTACTGATAGCTTGCTGTCACTCTTTATTTTATTAGTTTAGTTTCATTCGCTTTACAATTTGTCAGGGACCATGCACAACAAATACATTGCATCATAGCTACAGTACACAGCTGGGCAAATTGTTCTCTGTGGTCCCAGGTAGTCTTGCTCTGTCTGGCACTCAACACTCATTCAGTTGTTTTTGTGCGTTGATTGTTTAAATGGAAATCTTTATCTTTAAAGCCACAATCTTGAGTTTGGTGTTTCAGCCCAATGAGGCATTTATATTCAAGAATCAATGGGTATATCATTAATTTTAATGACCAATTGAATGGCAGGAAATATGCCAGATCTTGCGCCAAGTCTTATAACCTCATTATCGACTCTGTAGCCAATGTGTTTCTGAAGGAGAACCAGTCGCAGTGGGAACAAACAGTGTTCACACCTCCAGTCACTCCACTGTGTCATTTTAGTCTGTTGAAATGGTGTCTCATAGCCTTGAGACATGGCTGTAACAACCATTATTATAGTTTATAGTCTGTCTCGGCTATGTTTCTGATGGCATTGCTTTTCTTCCCTTCTGTAAGACTGTAGGCATGTATCTAGAGTAAAACAATTATTAAAAACAGTGTACCACGCCATAGTGTTCTCTTGGCTTATGTCAAAATGGTATCTCAGCCATATCCCTCCCCTCTGTGTGACGACTGTAGGTGTTTGCCAAGGAGTTTTGGGAATAGTTGTACCACCACACACTCCATGTGACCCTTCACCGCATATCTAAATAGTTTGAGTCTTTCCCTTCCCCTCTGTGTAACGGTATGTCGTGGCTGAGGAGAAAAGCAAATCCAGTAGTGGGAATAAACGCTATCATAGTACTATACCTCCTCCAGACACTCCATTGTTGCTATTTCACCCTTTGTCAAAAATGGTTCCTCTCTATCTTCCCTCCCCTCTGTGTGTCTGTAGGTGGTGGCCGAGGAGGCGTGGGAAAACCACATCAAGAGGAACGACTCCATCATCGTGGACATCTTCCACGGCCTCTTCAAGTCCACCCTGGTGTGCCCTGTCTGCGCCAAGGTCTCCGTCACCTTTGACCCCTTCTGCTACCTGACGCTGCCGCTGCCCATGAAAAAGGAGCGCACTCTGGAGGTCTACCTGGTCAGGCTGGACCCCCTGGCCAGACCCACACAGGTAACTACAGTATCTGGGTTGTATTCATTAGTGCACACTGTAGCAAAAGCTTTTACAACTGAAAACAAAAACAAATGTTTCTTATTGGATAGCACCTCCCCGTTTTGGCCTGCTTGCTTCTGTTTTGTACCATGTGAAAATGACTAATGTCAGTCTGGAACCCCTGACCAAACCCACACAGGTACAGAGCTGTTACCGCCTACCTAGAAATTAGTCATCCTTCACATATTGTGGTCACCCACAATATTCTCTGCTTTTTAATGGATATCCTCTGAAGTGGATTTGAGTATTTGTAATCAGCTTATGCTCTGAATAGGGACAGATGGAAACTGGAGGGAGGTCCTTTTTATCAATACATTTTGAAGGCTTGGTGTATATTTAATGAATCTGCAGCTATTCATTCTTCATGGGGTTTGGGAAATTCTGCTCTTGCGGATTAAGTTATGAGTTAATCTTAGGACCCCGGCTTAATGGCCATTTGTCTTTCTCTGTGTTTCAGTATAAACTGACTGTGCCCAAGGTGGGCTACATATCAGACCTCTGTACTTCGCTCTCCACTCTATCTGGTGTCCCTGCTGAGAAGGTAAGATACACACACACACACACACACACACACAAACTTCTGTCCTGCCTGCTCTTAACTAAATCAGTTCTCCCTCAAAAAATTGTTTTTTTAACCTCAAGGGGTTTTATACCTGGTTAAATATAGGCTACATTAAAATGTACGCTCTGGAATGGTGTACAGTGCATTCGGGAAGTATTCAGACCCCTTCACGTTTTCCAGATTTAATTACATTACAGCCTTTATTCTAAAATTGATCAAATTATTTTTTTCCTCATCAATCTACACACAATACCCCATAATGACAGTGAACACAGTTTTGGGGAAATTTCAGCAAATTTATTACAAATAAAAAACAGACATCTTATTTGAATAAGAATTCAGACCCTTTGCTATGAGACTCGAAATTGAACTGATTCAATTTATCAACCTTATGATGTTTCTACAACTTGATTGGAGTCCACCTGTGGTAAATGCAATTGATTGGACATGATTTGGAAAGGCCCCACAGTTGACAGTGCATGTCAGAGCCAAAACCAAGCCATGAGGTCGGTAAAAGTAAAAGGTACATGACAGCCCGCCTGGAGTTGGCCAAAAGGCGCCTAAAGGACTTTCAGACCATGACAAACAAGATTCTCTGGTCTGATGAAACCAAGATTGAACTATTTAGCCTGTATGCCAAGCGTCACGTCTGGAGGAAACCTGGCACCATCCCTATGGTGAAGCATGGTGGTGGCAGCATCATGCTGTGGGGATGTTTTTCAGCTGCAGGGACTGGGAGACTAGTCAGGAATGAGGCTATGTACAGAGAGATCCTTGATGAAAACCTGCTCCAGAGCGCTCAGGATCTCAGACTGGGGCAAAGATTCACCTTCCAACAGGACAACGACCTAAGCACACACCCAAGACAACACATGAGTGGCTTCGGGACAAGTCTCAATGTCCTTGAGTGACCCAGCGAGAGCCCAGACTTGAACCCGATCAAACATCTCTGGAGAGACCTGAAAATAGCTGTGCAGCGACGCTCCCCATCCGACCTGACAGAGCTTGAGAGGATCTGCAGAGAAGAATTGGAGAAACTCCCCAAAAACAAGTGTGCCAAGCTTGTAGCATCATACCCAAGAACACTCGAGGCTGTAATCGCTGCCAAAGGTGCTTCAACAAAGTACTGAGTAAAGGGTCTGAAAACGTATGTAAATGTAATATTTAAATGGTTTATTTATACATTTGCAAAAAATCTAAATCTGTTTTTGCTTTGTCATTATTGGGTATTGTGTGTAGATTGATCAGCAAAAAAAGCTATTTAATCAATTTTAGAATAAGTAACGTAACAAAATGTGGAAAAAGTCAAGGGGTCTGAATACTTTCCGAATGCACTATGTGTACTTAAGATGTTTTTATTTTCTTTCCAAATTCAGATGATTGTAACAGATATCTACAACCACCGGTTCCATCGTATCTTTGCCACCAATGAGAACCTCAGCAGCATCATGGAGAGGGACGACATCTATGTGTGAGTGTCAGATACAGACTTTTCTGATGAAGGCAGCTGGATGAAGCACTGTCTACTCTCCCTCAAGTGTTAGATCTGGGTCATATTCATTAGGCACCAAACAGAAGGGCATGGACTGAAACCAGAAGGGACTACCTGAACCTGTCCAATAGGAAACACTGTTTTCCCATGCAAAACGTTTTGCTACGGTATGCCCGAATGAATACGACCCTTAACTTACCAAAGATGCAAACATCTGCAACACATTCACCCTACCCTATAGTTCTGTAGTTTTGAGGTGGCAGTGCATTTGATCTTAGTAACTAACTTAACGTAGCATGCATCTGAGCGGGGTTTCTTTCCTTGTCCAGACGAGAAAGAAAAAAATCTGCACAGGTTCTCTTGTGCACCGTTCAACCAATCCAGTCAATATGGAGGAGGAGTTAAGATGGAGTGTCGCCTTGTTAACATTTAAAAACGGTAGTCACGTCACAGGCTCTTTCCATTTCCCCTGAAAACCGGATGCATCTGGTTATTTCCAAGCCCGCAGAGGGTGGCTCTTAACTGACTTGCCATAGTAAATAAAGATTCAATTAATGGGGGGAAAAATAACTCTCCTTGTTGTACAGCTTTGAGGTGGCAGTGAACCGGCTGGAGGACACAGACCATGTGGTGATCCCAGTCCACCTTAGAGAAAAGTACAAGCAGTCAGGGTACAACCACACCTCCACTCCTCTGTTTGGCCAGCCCTTCCTCATCACTGTCCCCAGAACACTCAGCGAGGACAAGCTCTACAACATGCTGCTGCTACACCTCTGGTGGGTCACACGCACACACACGTGTTCTACAACAGTATTCAGACCTTTACTCAGTACTTTGTTGAAACACCTTTAGCAGCGATTACAGCCTCTGGTCTTCTTGGGTATGACGGTACAAGCTTGGCACACCTGTATTTGGGGCGTTTCTCCGATTCTTCTCTACCAATCCTCTCAAACAGGGAGCGTCGCTACGCGGCTATTTTCAGGTCTCTCCAGAGATGTTCGATCAGGTTCAAGTCCGGTCTCTGGCTGGGCCACTCAAAGACATTCAGAGACTTGTCCCGAAACCACTACTGCGTTGTCTTGGCTGTGTGCTTAGTCATTGTCCTGTTGGAAGGTGATCCTTCACCCCAGTCTGAGGTACTGAGTGCTCTGGAGTAGGCTTTCATCAAGTACTTTGCTCTTTTCATCATCTTTCCCTCGATCCTGACGCTCCCCGTCCAAACTGACAGAGCTTGAGAGGATCTGCAGAGAATAATGGGAGAAACTCCCCAAATGCAGGTGCTAAAACAAAGTACTGAGTAAAGGGTCTGAATACTTATGTAAATGTGATATTTAAGTTTTTGCTTTGTCATTATGGGGTGTATTGTGTTGATTGAGGAAAAAAATACAATTTATTCCACAAATCACATACATGCACTACAGCAAGCTTTACAACATGCTATTGCTACGCCTCTGGTGGGTAGGTAACCATCTCAGAAACTGCCATTAACTACCCTTGTGCTCTGCGCTCTTGTTAAGTACTTAGCCTAATTGTGACAAGATGTTGATGTAAAAATGAATATATTAATACATTTGATTGCTCTTTTCATTGTTTCTAAGGAACCTTTTTAGTTACTAGTGTAAACAAGGCTTTGACACAATGTCCCGAGCACTGATGAACTGAGTACTAACAGCACTGAGGGTGGATGTTTCTTTCTTCGGGGGGAGCATATAAATGATGTTGAGCTGTTAGATGTTGTTGGACTATGTCTGTATGTTTTGAATGGGAACTGATTTATATTAGTGTTTTGTGTTGTATGGTGCAGTCGGTTTGTGCGTTCTGTCGTTGAGGAGGACGACACTGAGGAGACAACCCCTTCTTCTAAACAACATATTGTCAATGGCAATGCTACCAATGGGGTCCTGGAGGAGGGCTCTCCCAGTACGTAATATACACACGCTCAAACAGACACACTTACACATGCACTCACCTGGGACTTTTCCTGAACAATGTGTTTGTTTCATATGATTTGTGTTCTGTCTTTCCCTTTGATGTATTTTGTAATTGATGTGTAAATAGATGTGTAAATAGAAATGTATCGTGTAATTGTTTTATTGATGTGTTCATGCAGGGCTCGCCTGCGAAAGAGACTATGGTCTCAGCATTAAATAAAGGTTAAATAAAAAATGTCACCCCTGTCGATAAAGCTATTCCAAAATCTGATCAGCTGATCCACTCCATTCCAGGCGAGATGGAGACTGATGAGCAGGATGGAGACGACGAATCCAGTCAGGACCAGGAGCTGCCCTCTGAGAATGACAACAGCCAATCAGAGGACTCTGTGGGTGGTGGGGACAACGAGCTGGAGAATGGGGTTGGTCCAGGGGGAGAGAACTCGGGGACCAAAGGTCACCAGAACCAAACGTCTATGACGATGGGGGAGAAGAAGAGATTGTTTACATTCCAGTTTAACAACATGGGCAAGACTGACTTCAGCTTAATCAAGGAGGAACCGCGGCACATCCGGTTCGACGAGGGACACCTCAGACTCAGTGGTAAGATGGGCATTTTACATATAGTACACAGATGAAGTTGAAACCCTCCAATAAAGATAATAACATGGTAACATTCTAGTAACATTATACTTATTGTAAGCACAAAGCAGTGCCTCTACTAGTTCTTAATGCCCAATCCACCTTTCTTGTGCTGTTATATTCTCACCTTTACAATGAGTATTTAAGGGTATATTGCTCTCTCTCTGTAACAGACCAGTCCTATCTCTCTTTGGACTGGGAACCAGAGGTCAAGAAAAAACACTTTGATGAGGGTATCACGGAGGTAAGGCTTTCTACTCTCCTCTAACACTAGAAACCATTTTACTTACACTACCCTCTGTATTTATTTGGACAGTGAAGATAAAATGTGAAAATATGGCCCTATACTCCAGCATTTTCTTATTTGAGATAAAATGTTTCATACAAGGGGTGACAGTACAGAATGTCACCTTTTTTTATTTGAGTGTATATTCATACATATGTTTTACCATTTAGAAATGAAGTCACTGTGTATCTAGTCCCCCCATTGGAATACTTTTTTTTCCCATAAGTATTTGGACAAATTAACTTATAGTGGATTAAAGTGGTCAGAAGTTTAATATTTGGTCCCATATTCCTAGACTACATCAAGCTTGTGACTCTTCAAACTTGTTGGATGCATTTGCAGTTTGTTTTGGTTGTGTTTTGCCCAGTAGGAGCTGAATGGTGAATAATGTATTATCATTTTGGAGTCACTTATTGTAAATAAGAATAAATGTTTCTGAACACTTCTACATTTACATTTTTATTTTATTTTAACCTTGATTTAACTAGGCAAGTCAGTTAAGAGCAAATTCTTATTTACAATGACGGCCTGCGGGGATGGGGGCTGTATTTTTATTTTTAAAAGACATGAATGTGAATGGTACCATGATTATGGATAATCATGAATATTGATACGTAAGAAAGTTACAGAGCCACAAAGATCATTATCCCCCCAAAATATTAACCACCCCTGTTATTGGTAATGGTGAGAGGTTAGCGGGGGGGCGGGTCGCCTGATATGAAACATTTGATCTAAAATCAAAAATGCTGGAGTATAGAGCCAAATTTACAAATGTTTGCGTCTCTGTCTAAATAAATACAGAGGGGTGTACAGTATATCAATTCACGCCAGACTGTGTCTGTCCTTATGCATTCAAACTGAAACAGTGTTTCCCAAACCTTGTGTGCTAGTTTGTAGATCAAATAGTTAGAATGGCTGGAGGTATTTGAGGAGAGGCTTGGAAAACACTGTTGTAGAATGAATGTCTCTCTTTAAGCCTTGGATGGTAATAATACTGTACTAAATAAGTAATAACAAATCTCACTGTCTGTGAACAGGACTTTGAGAAGCATGAGAGCATGGAGTATAAGCCTCAGAAGAAAGCCTTCTTCAAACTGAAAGACTGCATCGAGCTGTTCACCACCAAAGAGAAGCTCGGAGCCGAGGACCCATGGTGAGACTTAACTTCATATTGTCAAGGCTAATAAAGAAAAATAATGAACTTTTAAAAGAATAGTTCTCTCAAAATAAATATTAACATGTTTTAACATGATATTAATCTCCATTAACCCAGAACTAAAATCTTCTGTAATTTGGGCTGATGCGTAATTTATCCTGGCTGTCTCAGGTACTAAGAAAGTATATGCTTTTAAAAAAAATTGTCACATAAAATATAATAATTAATTAATCTATCCCAGGTACTGTCCAAACTGCAAGGAGCACCAGCAGGCCACTAAGAAGCTAGACCTGTGGTCTCTGCCTCCAGTCCTGGTGGTCCATCTGAAACGCTTCTCCTACAGCAGATATATGAGGGACAAGCTGGATTCACTAGTCGACTTCCCACTCAGGTACGGTTTTGACCAGACGGACATACTTTTCTGTCAAAGTTTATGAACAAGTATAATTGTGTAAATTAAAAACATTCAGCTGTTTCCCTGTGGCTTATAGGGATGCTTCTGGATTTTGATCTACTTCCCCAGTGTCCGATGAACTTGTGGATACAATTTTTATGTCTCTGCGAGCAGTTTGAAGGAAGTTGCTGACCTGCATGCCCATACACTTCGTCATTGTGCTGACCCTAGTTAGCATTGGCTCACAAAACTACCTCTAACTTCCTTCATACAGGACACAGACATAAAAAATGCTATCCACAAGTTCATCTGACTCTGGGGAACTAGTTAAAGGTTAAAGGGCCTCATTGCCTAAATCACTTATACAAATGTTAAATATCTCTTGAAGAGAAAACAAGGAATTCTCCCCCTCATGAATGGTTCTTTGTGTGATTCTTTCTCCAGTGACATGGAAATGTCAGAGTTCCTGATCGACCCTAATGCTGGTCCCTGTCGCTACGATCTCATTGCGGTCTCCAATCACTATGGAGGCATGGGAGGAGGACACTGTAAGTCTGAATTTAAGTATTTTTATTTGACAATTTAGTCATAAACACTAGAAGCGTAATGTGAATTTGAACGTAACGTGTATTCAAAATGGTAAATTCAGACATTGCTAGCCATGGTCTTATCCGAGTTGATTCAAACAAGGAAGTTGAATCAACAGTCTTAATTCCATGCTTGCTTTTAGCAGACAAATGCTCATCTTCTCATCTTATCTTTGGGACACTTAGATACTGCTTATGCGAAGAACAAGGATGATGACAAGTGGTACAACTTTGACGACAGCAGTGTCTCTCCAGCCAACGAAGATCAGATAGTGGTGAGTTCCATAGTCTTCTAACATCTTGTCAGATACACAGCACTGCCCAGTGTGAATTGAATGTGCACTTCATATATATATATATATATATATGTGTGTGTGTGTTCAGTCCAAAGCAGCGTACGTGCTGTTCTACCAGCGCCAGGACACAGTGAAGGGAACAGGCTACTTTAATCTGGACCGAGAGGAGGAGGAGGAGGAGGAGGAGAGAGAGGAGGAGGTGGAGGAGAACAGAGAAGGGAAGGAGGAGAGGAAGAGCGTCGCCTCATCCCAGGGAGCCTCTGCTTCAGTTCAGAGCGACGAAGAGGATGTCAACGACAATGTCACCATGAAAACCAAATGAGCTGGAGAAACGGAGACAGAGCGAGAGACAATAATATCCATCCTAAGCCATATCGACAGACACAGAGCAGTGTGCCAGGCCTGAGGCTGATCTCTGACACCATCCAGGCCTACAATGAGTGGGCTACCAGGGGAAACTAACCACTGAGAAGTTTGTTAGTGCTGGAACACCGAAGCAACATTACTAAAGAAATCAGGGCCTATAGTTGTCTGTGGTCCGTCCGACCGGTCTTATTCGGGTCGCAGTGATTCTCCTCCATGTCCATTCTACATGAATCATTCACTCTGGAGGAAAAAGATGTCAAGCTCTGTTCTGATTCTGAACAAGGACATCATACTGAAATCGAATGGATCCATTAGAAGTGTTAGGAAGGCCAGAGTTCAGTACATCATAGTATCAAACACAGAATGTCACAGTGCAGTGGTGTCACTGCTTTGGCGCTTCGAACCGATACTCCCTCTCTCCCACCCACCTGCTTTAATTTTGTTATGTTTTTATATTTCTGAGAGAGCAATGCATTGGCATACCATTATTTTTAAGCTAGGCCTTGTAAATATTTTTTTTGAATGAACACTGAATTATTATTATTATTAAGTTTTCATGATGCGCTGAAGCCTTTTTGGGGATTCGTCCTTACACTTTTATTTTGTTGCACAGTCACCTGCACTCCCTTTTTTTTATAATGAATTGAATATTAGTGCCACATACTGCAATTGTTTTACAAATTACTCTGAGCCAAGGTCTTCTCAGTTAAAACGCTTTGAACGCTGCCTTTAAACACTGTGGTCAACAGAACACGCATCCACACATAGTGACTGCTCTGTGTAGATTAAGAGTGCTGATCTAGGATCATTTTCAACCTTTATGATCATAATGAATAAGGTTATATGGACAGGGGGGACCTGATCCTAGATCAGCCCTCCTACTCTGCTTTGTGTATGTGAGGAGGAAGAAGAAGAGCAAAATACATTTCATAATGTAAAACAGCCAAACTAGTCATGTGGTGAACTTCCATTTTAGACACACAACTAATGTACACAATATGAGCCTTGTGATTAAGTTCTGTTATTTTTTTTTCTTCTGCTGGTCACTACAGTAAGTATCCTCCAAGCCGCATGAAGCCAAGGTCAAGGTCCAGAAACAACCCTTAAACCCCTAGACACTTTTGTAGATCTGAAATCATCAGATGGGGGTGAGAAATGGGGCGAAAAATTCACCTTACCTGTCACATGACAAGTTGGCTACCATATTGCTTACATCCAATTCTTTCAGATCTTCGTAAGTGATTAGGAGACGTGTTTGCTTAGGAGGTAAGGGCTTTTCTGGGACGGACCCACCTCTTAGGCTTTATGTTGCGTTACTAGCTTTACACGGCTTATTGAGCCTCTCCTCCACTACCTGCTCCTTCTAGAGGCTTTTTGAGATGATGAATATTGGTGATACATTAGATTTCTGTCTCTTGGTTGGATCACCTCAGCCTTAACTCTTAATCTCAGATTGTAGCCTTTAGCACATTATTACGTCACGTTGTCTGTGCATGGCCCCGAAACACAAACGCACGCGCACCTACACTTAAACAGGACACCGATACGAGCTGAAACTAATTCCTACACTCACAGGAACACTTATGTACACACCCTCACACCCTGTCTTTGCTGTCCCCAATAGAAACATCCATGAATAGCGACCGCTGCTACCGGAAATCAACCAATTAAAAATATTTTTAAAAATCAAACACGAGAGCCGGAATGTATGCTGAATGACTGACTTGAACTGATCCACTTGTAATGCCAGTTTTTTTTTTTTTTGTGCCTCTTCTTGTCTTGCTTTGGTTAAATGTGAGGGGGGAACTAGTAGGGGGTTCATTACCTTTGATAGAAATACCTGGGTACTGCTGTATGTGTCCTCTCTTCCAAGGGAAAATAATGCTTCATTGTGGTTGGTGTGTGGAGTAGGGTCTTTCTCTCTAGAGAGTGGGAGGGATGGGTGAATTACTGATCAGCATGAGTGGGTGAGATGTGGTGATTGCATATAGCATATATAGTACTGTACATAAGAGTTCACTCTGTGAGTGCACATTTGATAACATTTATTTATTTATATGGAAGCATTTAAAAAATAATAAAAAATATATTTAAAGACCTTGGCAAGATCGAAGATGTAATGGGGATTTGGGTTCATAGACCACAAATTCAGGGTTTTGTCTGAAATGGCGCCGTATACTGCATAGAGCTCTCGTCAAAAGTAGTGCCCTATATAGGGAATAGGGTGCCATTTGGGAGAGACAGAATTCTTACCTGTGCTTTTCTCTTCTGGGGGATTGGATCTTTTTGACAGGATGTGCTATTGTTCAGATTTTTTTTGTAAAGGTGAATATATTCAGGCATCCTTTGCATGACATGGGGGTTTCCAGGTTTGGCTGCGCTTGAGTTCACTTGGGTTTACATTTGAAATGTGCATGTATATTTACACACAAACTTCAATAAAGTTGTGTAAAGCCTAGAACTCTTTTTTTCTCTGTAAACTATTCAGAATTTCCAACCTTAAGGTTGTGTAGGCTATATATTTAACTTGATTGATAATGACTCGGATTGGGTGTTCGTGCCCTCGGGAGGTAAATGTATAACACAGGAGCATTCCTGGCTCAACCAAGAAATTGGAAATAGAGGCCCTCTTGTGGTTGAAGCTGGACCATGACTGGCTATTATGGCCTATTCATACTATACTAAAACATATTTTGTCCGAGGTTCTGAGGTGTTGAAGCTCAGCACAAACATAGATGACCATTTTGTCTGACTGACTTGCTTATCCATTAGAGACTTCTTCAGAATTGGTCTGGTGCATTTTAGAATTTCACCCAAAATCGCAATGGCCAACATTTTGCGCATGAATTGAAATACTACCTTTCCTATTACCCAATACGAATGGTGCTGTTCTTTACGCCCAGTCTGAAGTTTCCCGCGAATTGTATCCACAGTTGATCGCATACTACTCATTCCCTTTCCACACGGATCGCGGAAAGGAGCTGGAGAACACTGACAGAGTATGCGGCAACTTGCGCAAGACCGAGCTGCAACTTGCGCAAGACCGAGCTGCGCGCGCGTGTTCATTTTTCTTTAAAGCTCGACTGCACAGATAATTGTTCTGCCTTTATTTTTTTTCTTGACAAAGGACATGGGGAAATGGCTGTCTGCTACTATACGGTGTGCGCACAACACAATATTGCGTTGCTGGGCTGGATCAACCAATCACAATTATAAGGTTGTGTGTATGCCATTTAACTGTTCGTAATTATTGGATTGTGATAAAGCTTTGTCGTAAAGTATTAGGCTATAGTGGTATTCAATATTCTCCCTGTATTAATTCCTACGGTCTGTAAAATGTCACAGCTTTCATTCGAGACCACTGTGTAGCCTAGGTCTAAAACGAGAACTTGGCCGAGACATGATGCAATGTCCAGCCAAATCATTTTAGGGGAAGGGCAGTGAAATCAGGAGACGGGGACTTGGGTGGGGTTTCAATTGCGTTTTATGCATGGGAAGTGTTTAACGATACAGATACTGTATATGACCGCGCCATCATGGAACAGTTCATTAATATGGTCATTCTGAACCGTTTGGACAGGAGGCAGACACACGGATGACACCGCTGGTTCGTTCCTTTCCGCTGTGCTCCGGCTGAGGTAGTAGTTTGTGTCGTTGGTCGGGTTGTGACATGGCCTGCTGTGGAGATAACTGCGCAAACTACTGCCTTGCCGGCGCTGGTGATATGCACATCAAGAAACCTGGATTATTATTTTTCTAGAGCAAAAACATGTTTGGATAGACCGATCCAAACTACTTTTTTGGCATTCTGAGTAACTGGATTTGTGCTGTTGTAATTTAATTACCATTCAATTAGGCCTATGTGTGTCATTTTTTGGGCATATTAATGACAGAAGTGTTAGCCTATAGATAGTTACTTTTGTATATATAGTGTATGTGGACACCCCTTCAAATTGTCTGTCCTCGGTTGCAACACTCATTACCGAGTTCCAAACTGCCTCTGGAAGCAATGTCAGCATAAGAACTGCTCATCGGGAGCTTCGTGAAATGGGTTTCCATGGCCGAGCAGCCACACACAAACCTAAGATCACCATGCGCAATGCCAAGTGTTGGCTGGAGTAGTGTAAAGCGCTCCGCCTTTGGACTATGGACCATCTGGCAGTCCGACAGACAAATCTGGCTATGGGGGATGCCAGGAGAATGCTACCTGCCCCAAATGCAAAGTGCCAATTGTAAAGTTTGGTTGGGGCTGTTTTTCATGGTTCGGGCCAGGCCTCTTAGTTCCAGTGAAGGGAAATCTTAACGCTACAGCAACAATGACATTATAGACAATTCTGTGCTTCCAATTTTGTGGTAACAGTTTGGTGAAGGCTCTTTCCTGTTTCAGCATGACAATGCCCTTCCCAGAAGAGTGGAGTCTGTTATAGCAGCAGAGGGGAGACCAACTCCATATTAATGGCCATGATTTTGGAATGAGATGTTTGACGAGCAGGAGTCCACATACCTCTGGTCATGTAGTTGTCATCATCACCACCAGCTTGAGCACTTGTTTTTTTTGTTCCATTCTATATAAAGTAAAAATATGAACTTGCAGTTTCTCATTCACCCAGGGGCTCTTAGTTAATGAAATAGCAATAATACTACTACTAGCCCTACTACATATCAAATAACTTTTTTTTTAAACAGATTACAGAGTCAATCCTGCCAGTGCATAGCATGGTCTCCGAGTAGGCATAACATAGCAAATGTAAATCTGGGACACTCAAAATAGTATGATATGTAACCATGCCAAATGACTGATGCTTATAAGGCAAAAATGGGGGGGGGGACAGGTAAGACACACACACACTTCAAGGTGCACAGTGTTTTCATATTCCAATTAGAGTAAGTAGGGGTCTCCAGTCTGTCTTGAAAAAAACAAATTGGATGCATCTAAATGCATTTAAAGTAATACATATAACGAAGAAAACAAACTTTCTGTTTTAGGTGATATACCCGACATAAAATAATTTTCACCATTTTGCTGCAGCAATCACTTGCAAAATGATTCATCCTCCTTGGTGTTTTTCTTATTTTGTTGTATTTCAACCTGTAATTTAAATGGATTTTTATTTGATTTCATGTAATGGGCATACACAAAATAAAAACATTTTCAAAAAATTCTTTAAAAATAATGTGGTGAAAAGTGGTGTGTTGTATATGTATTCACCCCCTTAAATAAAGTCCACCTGTCTGAAATCTAACTAATTATGTGACTTCTGAATGTAATTGCTTGCACCAGATCCTATTTAGGGGATTCAAAGTGTCACATGATCTCAGTATATATACACCTGTTCTGAAAGGCCCCAGAGTCTGCATCACCACTAAGCAAGCAGCACCATGAAGACCAAGGAGCTCTCCAAACAGGTAAGGACAAAGTTGTGGAGAAGTACAGATCAGGGTTGGGTTATAAAAGAAGTATCCAAAACTTTGAACATTCCACGGAGCACCATTAAATCCATTCTTAAAAAATGCAAAGATTATGGCACCACAACAAACCTGCCAAGAGAGGGCTGCCCAACAAAACTCACAGGAGCTGGAGCAGTTTTGCCTTGTAGAATGGGCAAAAATCCCAGTGGCTAGATGTGCCAAGCTTTTAGAGACATACCCCAAGAGACTTGCAGCTGTAATTGCTGTAAAAGGTGGCTCTACAAAGTATTGACTTTGGGGGGGTGAATAGTTTTTATTTTTTTTGTCTTGTTTGTTTCACAAGAGAAAATTATTTTGCAGCTTCAAAGCTTCATGTTGTGTAAATCAAATGATACAAACCCCCTAAAAATCTATTTTAATTCCAGGTTGTAAGGCAACGAAATAGGGAAAATGTGAAGGGGAGTGAATACTTTCACAAGCCACACAACATTCAATCATCATCAGGACTGAACCCCCTCCATGTCCAAACCCCTCTGACAATTACCTGTTAGAGCAATATTGACTTGGTATGTTGATTTTACTCTCCTCAAGAAGAAGTGGGAATACAAAGAGCAATGGCATTGATTTGTTTTTGTGCCTCAGTGCCATTTTAATGCCACTTCAGATTGATTTGTTTTTGTGCCTCAGTGCCATTTTAATGCCACTTGATTGATTTGGACTGAAACTTAATGCTTTCTGGAACTATTGATTTCTGGCCAGGGCTGTTAAGTCTCAGGTCCCAATAGAAGTCCTCTAATAATGCAAGATACAAGACACATATTTTGGGTTCAAGTGTTCACATACATTTAATTCATTGTTTTTATTCTCTGAAAAAAAAAAAACACAAGGTAAAACATTTCCCCAAAGTCGTCATTGCACATAAATACATACCATAAACATTTACAAATATTATTTGACTGAAATGACCTCTAGTTTACAAGATAAAGTTGTAGGAGGTTCAAATAAATGAGATTAGTCAAATTGTCATCAAAATGTGTAGCGTTTCACCACTCTCCTTAATTTGTTCCGAGAAATACACAAAGACATTCTTCAATCTTCTCATCACCAGGGAAATGGCCTCAATTCTAGTCCCTTTCATTGTCAGTCACATGGATGAGTGTGGGTTTGAGAGATGATTTGGAACAAAACAACAGCAACTGGTAGGCTACTAAAATATACAGCAAGAGGAGAGGCAAATATGGCCTGGTACCAGCCCAGTTTGTGCTTTATAACCAACTCCACTACCATGTAAGCAACAGTTTATGGCATACAAAGACTGACAGAGGAGTTGGATAAAAAAACATATTTAACCTAGCCTGGTAGCAGATTCATATATCTGATACAAAGTAATAATGTCAAAATGCACTTTTCGTTTCATACCCTCTGTTTGACTCTATTGTTCTACTCTAGAAATTGTACAAATTCATAACAAACAAATGCTTCATATCAAATAGTCCAAATAGCCTTCAGCAATGTATTAATTCCAGTACAGCTATTATATTTTTTACTTACAAACTACCAAAAACTTGAGTTGGCCTCCATGCACAGGTGTGGGTGGCACAGTCTTCATTCTTTCTTCCCGTTCATCTAGTAGTTAAGCACATTAACTATAAATTCATACCACATAGTTAAGTATGAACAATCCATAAATAGGTTACAACTTAAGTAATATTACAGTACGTTAGTCAGTCTTTCTGGACACTTTGGGATAATAAATACAATACTGCATATCCAATTTCCACACTTTCCAAGTGTGATCACTTTCTTTGAAACCCCCATTCCTAGAAATACCCCCCAAAAACATACAAAAAGAAAAATATATTGTGGATCATGTTTTAGTCACTCAAAAGGATATTTTACATGGGAATCAGAATGATTGTTCAGGATTTTAAATCATGTTTTTTTTTATTGTAATTGTTTATATACAGTGGGGCAAAAAAAGTATTTAGTCAGCCACCAATTGTGCAAGTTCTCCCACTTAAAAAGTTGAGAGATGCCTGTAATTTTCATCATAGGGACACTTCAACTATGACAGACAAAATTAGAAAAAAAATCCAGAAAATCACATTGTATAATTTTTTTATTAATTCATTTGCAAATTATGGTGGAAAATAAGTATTTGGTCACCTACAAACAAGCAAGATTTCTGGCTCTCACAGACCTGTAACTTCTTCTTTAAGAGGCTCCTCTGTCCTCCACTCGTTACCTGTATTAATGGCACCTGTTTGAACTTGTTATCAGTATAAAAGACACCTGTCCACAACCTCAAACAGTCACACTCCAAACTCCACTATGGCCAAGACCAAAGAGCTGTCAAAGGACACCAGAAACACAATTGTAGACCTGCACCAGGCTGGGAAGACTGAATCTGCAATAGGTAAGCAGCTTGGTTTGAAGAAATCAACTGTGGGAGCAATTATTAGGAAATGGAAGACATACAAGAACACTGATAATCTCCCTCGATCTGGGGCTCCACGCAAGATCTCACCCCATGGGGTCAAAATGATCGCAAAAATCCCAGAACCACACTGGGGGACCTAGTGAATGACCTGCAGAGAGCTGGGACCAAAGTAACAAAGCCTACCATCAGTAACACACTACGCCGTCAGGGACTCAAAGCCTGTAGTGCCAGACGTTACCCCCTGCTTAAGCCAGTACATGTCCAGGCCCGTCTGAAGTTTGCTAGAGAGCGTGTTTGGAGGACAAAGAATGCTGAGTTGCATCCAAAGAACACCATACCTACTGTGAAGCATGGGGATGGAAACATCATGCTTTGGGGCTGTTTTTCTGCAAAGGGACCAGGACGACTGATCTGTGTAAAGGAAAGAATGAATGGGGCCTTGTATCGTGAGATTGAGTGAAAACCTCCTTCCATCAGCAAGGGCATTGAATATGAAACGTGGCTGGGACTTTCAGCATGACAATGATCCCAAACACACCGCCCGGGCAACGAAGGAGTGGCTTCGTAAGAAGCATTTCAAGGTCCTGGAGTGGCCTAGCCAGTCTCCACATCTCAACCCCATAGAAAATCTTTGGAGGGAGTTGAAAGTCTGTGTTGCCCAGCAACAGCCCCAAAACATCACTGCTCTAGAGGAGATCTGCATGGAGGAATGGGCCAAAGTACCAGCAACAGTGTGTGAAAACCTTATGAAGACTTACAGAAAATGTTTGACCTCTGTTATATAAACTTTGTTGGCAATGACAAAGTATTGAGAAACTTTTGTTATTGACCAAATACTTATTTTCCACCATAATTTGCAAATAAATTCATTTAAAAAATCCTACAATGTGATTTTCTGGATTTTTTTTCTCATTTTGTCTGTCATAGTTGAAGTGTACCTATGATGAAAATTACAGGCCTCATCTTTTTAAGTGGGAGAACTTGCACAATTGGTGGCTGACTAAATATTTTTTTTGCCCCACTGTGTATATATATATATATATATATATAATGTGTGTGTGTTTTTTCTTCTACAATAACAATGCTCAATATCTGAGTAACTCCTTTTTCTCTCAAGTCAAACAGCCAGGAAGCCTGAAAAGACACACTGAGTGGGCAGGGAGCTAATAGGCTGAGTGGGTGGGGAGCTCACCTTTATTGACAGTTCTTGAAAAAAGCCTACAGTTGAAGTCGGAAGTTTATTTACACCGTAGCCAATTACATTAAACTCAATTTTTCACAATTCCTGATTTTTAATCCTAGTAAAAATTCCCTGTTTTAGCTTAGTTAGGATCACCACTTCATTTTAAGAATGTGAAATGTCAGAATAATAGTAGAGAGAAGGCTTTATTTCAGCTTTTAAATCTTTCATCACATTCCCAGTGGTTCAGAAGTTTACATACACTCAATTAGTATTTGGTAGCATTGCCTTTCAATTGTTTAACCTGGGTCAAATGCTTCAGGTAGCCTTCCAAGTATGCTTGGGATCATTGTCCATTTGAAAGACCAATTTGCAACCAAGCTTTAACTTCCTGACTGATGTTTGGAGATGTTGCCATTTATTGATGCCATCTATTTTGTGAAGTTCACCAGTCCTTCATGCAGCAAAGCACCCCCACAACATGATGCTGCCACCCCTGTGCTTCACAGTTGGGATGGTGTTCTTTTGGCTTGCTTTGCCTCCCCCATTTTCCTCCAAACATGACGATGCTCAACAGTTCTATTTTTGTTTCATCAGACCAGAGGACATTTCTCCAAAAAGTATGATCTTTGTCCCTATGTGTAGTTGCAAACCGTAGTCAGGTTTTTTTATGGCGGTTTTGGAGCAGTGGCTTCTTCCTTGCTGAGCGGCCTTTCAGGTTATGTCAATCAATATAGGACTCGTTTTACTGTGGATGTAGATACTTTTGTACCTGTTTCCTCCAGCATCTTCACAGGATCCTTTGCTGTTCTGGGATTGACTTTTCGCACCAAAGTACGTTCATCTCTAGGAGACAGAGCGCGTTTTCTTCCTGAGCGGTATGACGGCTGCGTGGTCCCATGGTGTTTATACTTGCGTACTATTGTTTGTACAGATGAACGTGGTACCTTCAGGTGTTTGGAAATTGCTCCCAAGGATGAACCAGACTTGTGGAGGTCTTTAAAAAAATGTTTGCCGGTCTTTGCTGATTTCTTTTGATTTTCCCATGATGTCAAGCAAAGAGGCACTGAGTTTGAAGGTAGGCCTTGAAATACATCCACAAGTACACCTCCAATTGACTCAAATGATGTCAATTAGCCTAGCAGAAGCTTCTAAAGCCATTAAATAATTTTCTGGAATTTTCCAAGCTGGTTAAAGGCACAGTCAACTTAGTGTATGTAAACGTCTGACCCACTGGAATTGTGATACAGTGAATTATAAGTGAAGTAATCTCTGTAAACAATTGTTGGAAAAATGACTTGTCATGCACAAAGTAGATGTCCTAATCGACTTGCAAAAACTATAGTTTGTTAACAAGAAATTTGTGGAGTGGTTGAAAAACAAGTTTTAATGACTCCAACCTAAGTGTATGTAAACTTCTGACTTCAACTGTATGTCAAGCAACATGGACGCAGTGTTGCGGTGAGATTATCTCAAGTAAATTTGCTGATACACAAAGCAATGGCACATGGTTTCACAAAAAATGCTCCTACAGACACTGAGTCACATGGCTTGCTATATAAAGTAGGCAGACAGGCATTGAGCCATTCAGTTTCTGTTCAATTTAACATTAGAATGACTAAAACAAGTGACCTATGCAACTTTGAGCATGGTATGATCATCTGTGCCAGGCGCACCGGATCCAGTATCACAGAAACGGACGCCCTACTGAGCTTTTCACAAACGAGTGTCTAGGGTTTACCGAGAATGTTGCAGCAAACAAAAAAATATCCAGTCAGCAGCATTCCTGTGGGCAAAAACAGCTTGTTGATGAGAGAGGTCAAAGGAGAATGGCAAGAATCGTACAAGCTATCATGATGGCCACAAACAGACAAATAACAGCGCAGTCCAACAGTAGTGTGCAGAACGGCATCTCGGAAAGCACAACTCGTCAATCCTCGTCAAGGATAGGCTATTACAGAAGATGACTACACCATGTTCCACTCCTATCAGCTAAAAACAGGAAGCGGCGGCTCCCCTGGGCACGCGATCACCAACACAGGACAATTGAGGAGTGAAAAAACATCCTCTGGTCCGAGGAATCCCAGTTCCTGTTGAGTCAGGAGTTGGCGTAAGCAGAATGGGTCTATGGACCTATCCTGCCTGGTGTCAACCGGTACAGGCTGGTGATGTACTGGTGTGTGGAATGTTTTCCTGGCACATATTAGGTTCCTTGATACCAATTGAGCAACGATTGAACAGCACAGCGTATCTGAACATTGTCACTGACCAAACCTGTTCACAGCATGAACGTACCACACGTGCCCACGTCCAATCTGCTGCAACTGCGTGGTGCTGTCGCGTCAGCATGGACCAACATCCCTGTGGAACATTTCCGACACCTTGTGGAATCCATGCCCTAAGGAATTCAAACTTCTGGAGGCAAAGGGTGGTCTGACCCGGGACTAGATGAGTGTATCTTTTTTCTTTTTACTGTCCGGGGAGTCAGGCAATGTCCATATAGCATGACTATTAACGATAGTTAGTTAACGATAGTTAGTTAATAGAGATGAATCTCCCGTTTGACATGTGTAATTACTTGAGTTTTGGGGAACCCTTCCCCCGCTTTTGTTCCATGCTAGCTGAAGACCGAGCTAGCCAGTTCCTAGCTAACACCAGACACAGATGAAAGTACAAACCGAAGTATATTTGCCTTAGATGAATAGGGGAAACCTCATTGTATTTGCAGACATGCTGCAGTCAAATTGTAGCACCACTAGACTAGCTACCTAAACCACTCCCCTCTGCGATATTGGTTACAAGGCGATACATATTTAAATTGGTGTATTAAAATGAGAGGATTTTGTAATGTCACAAAAAGCCCTTAATGATCCGCCTCCTGAATCCAAACGGGGGAATGGACCAGTAACTATATGATCAAACTTTTCATCAATGTAGAAGCAATAGTCATTTTTCATACTTTGGTCATCCTACTTTGATCTGGTTTCATCCAAATATCATCAAATTTCATAAACATGATTTTGACTGTGCAAGACCTTTCAGGCCTATTCAATCCGTTTCAGCGTAAACCTGCCATGACCGACAACTGCATAGCAATTTCCTTGCTTTTGTTTAGGTGATGTCAGAGGTGTAACTGCGTTGGAGCAGCTCTTCTCATCATGTCACCAAACCACACCTGTCTATACACCCCACCCGCATTAGAAGTTCAGAATGAGAAAGTGTAGGCTATATAGAAAGTGACACTCAAATTGAAACTCATTAAACAAATTAATAAGGCTTGATTTCAGCCTAATTGGGGTGTAGATTACAGCACACATTCCAATGTTTGAGCTTGAAACAACAAGGCTGCATGGGATTTATACTAATGCGACTTGTGCGTCCAATGGCAATGTCTGCGATAGGTATAATGCCGAGAGTCACTTGCTGATTTGACAGCTCCAACGATGTTACACCTCAAAAATAATCTAAATCTAAATAAAAACACAAACTGCTATGCAGTTGTCAGCTATCGTGGGTTAAGGCAGATCTGATTGGAAATAGCCCTAAACGTAGCACATTGTCTGATGGGTAGATAGCAGAGTCAAGAGCCAGAACTTAGTATCTTATGTTAGGAAACCATCTTCGAGCACGGCATCTGTGAAAACTTCATCCAGAACTTCAGCCACCATCAACAATACATCAAAGCTGACAATGTCACCAAAATGTAACATGTCGGAAATTATAGGGTATGTTTACATCAATTCATATGTTTTATCATGGTATGAGTGAAAAATAATAAAACAAAGGTGCAGTATGACGTAAGTGGATTACTGGCACTGAATTCAAGGATCAAGTGTGACAATACATCAGTCAGTATAAATAAATCCTCTTACAATATTGAAAAGTAAAATACGCATAGACTGGCACAAACTGAAGTGGCAATGGTGTAGGCCAACATACTTAATATTCCATTGAGTATATGAAACCCCAAAACGTCCTTCAGCAAAGACATCTCTTTTCTTTGGGCTCAGTCTGAACCACTATATCTCCATCAATTTCCCAAAGCAAGCAGCATTACATGCAAATAAACATCTTGAACATTATCAGCCTAAAATAATGATCTAACAGAAATAAATATACAGCTACATCATAAGATTTGTAACAGAACGTGGGTCTTGGTCTATGAATACATTATAAGATAGAACTCTTTAACTTATTGTTTTTTGAATGACTATGACCATTTTTACACCAATGAGAAAAAACAAGATCAAGTCATACACAAACAGTACCATAGTAAACTATTGCACCTTGCTCAGTCAGATTATGGTGAAGGATACAGAATCTTCATTATATAAGCTACATCAAGTCAAAAAATGTGATCTTCACTAAGTTCAGCCTCCCTTTCCAGTTGAGACGAGTGAGATGTTTTAGAAAACTACATACTACAAAACAACATACTTTTAGTAAAAACCACTTTCTGCCAGACAAACACCTGTCTGTACTCAACCTTGGTAGGTCTGAAAGAAACACTGTGCTTCAGGAAGTGACTCCTCTGAAGCCACACTGTGGCAAAGCAGGAAACAAAGCTGCACAGGTCAGCATCACATGACTGGGATCTCAGGTCACATACCACAATCTGAAGCTCATACCTGTTTAGGGAAGAAGGGAACATTGTAACATCTTGAAGGATTATCACTTATAGTACAGCACTGAGAGGCGGGTGACACAGAGAGAGAGAGAGAGTCAAAAAGAGAGGGGTACAGTACTGCTGGTTGAGGAGGGAGCCTGCCATAGAGATATGAGTCTGCTCCATTCATGGCCTGTAGGTGGTTCTAGGGTTGGCGGTTTCCGTACATCAGAGGGATGATGTAACAGGAGATGTCGTCTCCAGATCCCAGTCGTTCATTAGTGATCCGCCAGCCTCGGTCCTTCAGTACTCCCCGCGCTCTCATCACCAGATCCTGAGCAGCCATCGTGTACCTGGTCACAGACATGAAGTGGAGGGGTGTGTTGGCAAAAATGGTCCACTGTCAATAGTTGTATTTACTTTGTAAGATATTGGATGTTTACTCAATTTACAAAATTGCATAATACAAAAAAATGTACTTTTACACGCACGCAGGTCCACTTGCACACAGACACACCTGTATAAGTCGTCAGGGTCACAGTTGGCCAAGAAGGTGGAGACTGATTCGTTGACTTCCTTGTTGGAGAGGACGTCCCAAAGACCATCTGTTCCCATCACCAGGACGTCGTCAGCACCGTGCTCGTATTGGTTTAGGTTGTACACCGTCACCTAGAAAGAATAACAACAAAATGGGCCAGGTTGTGCACAATAACAACAATAGCAGACTGAGTTAGCACCATGCTCGTACTGAGACAGGTTGTACACCAGGGATCATCAACTAGATTCAGCCGTGGCCCGACTGCAAGAAGCCCGAACATTTATAAAACATAATCATTTCAAAACTTGCTTAAATTTGTATACAATCATGTGTATCTCTATTATACTTGGGAACACATTTCCCAAATTAAATCATCTGGAGCTAATTTCCTGGTGTTTTTGAAAGTCTTATGTCCAACAATAAAAATGGGAAAACTTGGCGGTGCCAGATAAAACCACCTGCGGCCTGCCCACCAGTTAGGGAACCCTATTGTACACCTTCACCTGTAACAAACAACAGGGTCTTATTCAGGAGAGAACACCAATTACATATATAATCGAATAGGATCTGTCTGATGTCAGACAACCTTGGTTTGACCATGACAGAGGAACTGTGGTACTGTATACCCTGAACCCGTAGTGTATGTGCTTTAGCCAACTCTTCTATCATCATACCATACAACTGTGTGGGAGCAGGCTACTGTAGCTATTCTCTCTACCTTTGATTTAAAGACGATAACACTATAATAATGGCACCATAATATGAGAGAGAGAGGTAGAGAGACCCTGGTTGAACTGCCTGTGTAATGAATAAAGAGCTTCAAATAATCAGACTGAATGAGACGGACTCAATGGATGGACTATGAGTGAGATGAAGAGCTGTGAAACTACCAGAGTCAGGTGGGCAAAAGTACTCCAGGAACCAAGCAAGGCCCAAAATATTATGCATCGCTCTTTCCTTCCTTGAACTATTTACGAGTCTGATAACTTTTGTCTTTACTCGCTGTTACAAACCCAGTTAGCCAATCCACTGAAAAAAACAACACTTTCACTCGGTCGAGCTACTTGGATCATAAACTGAGCTATAATGTGTGCACAAGGCGTGAGCTGGATAAAGTGGCTTGCAAAAGTATTCACCCCCCATGGAATTTTTCCTATTTCGTTGCCTTACAAACCCCCCAAAAATCTATTTTAATTCCAGGTTGTATCATTTGATTTACACAACATTCCTATCACTTTGAAGATTGTTTCACTCAAACAAGAAATAAGACCAAAAAAAATCTAACTTGAGCATGCATAACTATTCACCCCCCCAAAGTCAATACTTTGTAGAGCCACCTCTTGCAGCAATTACAGCTGCAAGTCTCTTGGGGTATGTCTCTATAAGCTTGGCACATCTAGCCACTGGGATTTTTGCCCATTCTACAAGGCAAAACTGCTCCAGCTCCTTCAAGTTGGATGGGTTCCGCTGGTGTACAGCAATCTTTAAGTCATACCACAGATTCTCAATTGGATTGAGGTCTGGGCTTTGACTAGGCCATTCCAAGACATTTAAATGTTTCCCCTTAAACCACTCGAGTGTTGCTTTAGCAGGATGCTTAGGATCATTGTCCTGCTAGAAGGTGAATCTCCGTCCCAGTCTCAAATCTCTGGAAGGCTGAAACAGGTTTCCCTCAAGAATATGCCTTTATTTAGCGCCATCCATCATTCCTTCAATTCTAACCAGTTTACCAGCCCCTGCCGATGAAAAACATCCCCACAGCATGATGCTGCCACCACTATGCTTTACTGTGGGGATGGTGTTCTCGGGGTGATGAGAGGTGTTGGGTTTGTGCCAGACATAGTGTTTTCCTTGATGGCCAAAAATGTTAGTCTCATCTGACCAGATACCTTCTTCCATGCGTTTGGGGAGTCTCACACATGCCTTTTGGAGAACATCAAATGTGTTTGCTTATTTTTTTCTTTAAGCAATGGCTTTTCTGGCCACTCTTTCTTAAAGCCCAGTTCTGTGGAGTGTACGGCTTAAAGTGGTCCTATGGACAGATACTCCAATCTCCTCTGGGGCCTTTCATAACAGGTGTATATATACTGAAATCATGTGACAGATCATGTGACACATATTGCACACAGGTGGACTTTATTTAACTAAAAATGTGACTTCTGAAGGTAATTTGTTGCACCAGATCTTATGTAGGGGCTTCATAGCAAAGGGGGTGAATACATATGCTCGCACCACTTTCCAGGCTTTTATTTTTTTGAGTTTTTTGAAACAAGTATTTTTTTTCATTTCACTTCACCAATTTGGACTATTTTGTGTATGTCCATTACATGAAATCCAAATAAAAATCAATTTAAATTACAGGTTGTAATGCAACAAAATAGTAAAAACGCCAAGGGGGATGAATACTTTTGCAAGGCACTGTACAAGATTGTGTGTGTGTGTGGAATGGTGCCAGGATGCTACACACAGTGCATCATAATTGGATTTACCTCTGGACAGCAGGACAGGAAAGGCTTGATGTAGATGTTGGAATCATGGACTTTAAGATCATGGTCACCCAGACCTCTGGTCACGCCTATGGTGGCCATTACTCTGGCCTGAGGAAGAGTTTTAAAGACACCAGTTAGTGTACTATTAAACTAAGATATACATACTTTTTTCCTATGTAATAAACTCTGTTATAAATTCTGTTCACATCCACATTTAAACACAGACACACACACTCTCTCGCATTCACGCACGTTACACACACACAAACAACCTTTTTCCCTTCGCCGTAGACAAGTGGGAACCTCAGGTCCTCATCTTCTATGGTTTTATATGCCCTGTGTGGAAAGAGGAGACAATGGGTTTGTATTTCAGCGTTTATAGCGCTGAGCATTACACACACTGTATTTGATGGTCCTCATTATACCTGTCGCTGAAGGGAGGAGAGGGAGAGCGAGGTGGAGAGAGAAAGCGAGAGATGGAGCGAGATGACGGAGAAAGAAACAGTAAAAATCAGCTGAGAACGAGGGAAGCAGATGGAGACCTCAGAGAGATATTTCAATTATGTTAGAGTTCATGTAGTTTTTCCTTCTTTGCTTTATAACAGGCCAGGGAGCCATTATGGTTCTTCAGAGCCACAGTCAGCAAGTTTAATCATGACCCTTCCTCTAGTTTCACATACACACACTGTGGTCTAAGGCACTGCATCTCAGTGCAAGAGGCATCACTACAGTCCCTGGTTCGTTTCCAGGCTGTATCACATCCGGCCATGATTGGGAGTCCCATAGGGCGGCGCACAATTGGCCCAGCGTCGTCCGGGTTTGTTCAGGGTAGGCCGTCATTGTAAATAAGAATTAGTTCTTCACTGACTTGCCTAGTTAAATAAAAGGTTAAAAAGGAGTTTCCGTGAATTTCACAGTAATTTCCAGGCGGCTCACTAGCAAGTAAGTTACTGTATTTCATATTGCAGTACACGTATTGTAATCTAAATACACTCAATGCAAGCACTGTGTAATGACACACATTACAATACCGTAGAATTGACTGTATTATGCTGTAAAAAGTAAATGTTACCATAATCCTACTAAATAAATGGATGAAATTGATAATACCCCAAACCAAATTGCGGGTAAAACATTTGATAATACCCCAAACCAAATCGCGTTTTTTTTTTCTTTTGTGATAAATGACAAACTTGCCCAAACTGGTTTTCGCACATGCTCTCTAGACAACAGTTCGCTGATAAAGTGGACATGGGATGGATAATTGTTTGTTAATGGCAGCTAAGCATCGATCATCATACAAATTAAGACCCTTGATATTTATTGGAAAGGAGCATTGAGCTCATCACCGTGCACTTTCACCAACCTGTAGCCTAAACTGTGCATGCTTTTTCAATTCGCACACAAAGGAATATCGCGTGACTGCAAATTTACCTTGAAATGATTGTGATTCTATGTACATTTCCTTATATTATTCATTTTACCTACACAAAAATATAATGTCGAACGAACAAATTGTCTGTCAACATTTATGAAATTGTACCGACACTTCCTGTTTCCATTACACGTCTTGTTTTTTTCTCTTATGTGCCAGGAATTTACTAGCATAAAAACTGTGGAGGAAATGTGGTTAGTGACTGGGAGACTGTTATGAAGGCTTGTTTACTACTGTGACTGGGACACAAAGAACATTGCAGTAGTACACAATACCAAAGATGGAATAGAAATAAAGAGAATCTCATTCTATTCCTCTATTCCTACACTGGAAGGGCAGATCATGTTGACTACTCTAATAATAACAATATAATAACAATAACAATATAATAAAATGTATTGTACAGTTTCTCTATGGGTCACAATGCAGAGCAATAGCTTCAAAAAATACCAGTACACATCCATATAATGGAGAGTGATACTGAACAAGTTCCCCCTCCTCGTCTAGCCAAAAAACTTAACTGTTGAGTTAAGGCATTCGTTCCGACTGGTTAATGTAAAGGTTAAGGTTTGGGATAGGGTTAAAACAGAAAAAATACAAACGAGGGCCTCGCACTGGGATTGAACCCGCAATCCTCTGAGCTGTAGCTCATGGTTTAGAGACGGTTAAAAGGGGGATTTCACCCTGGGGGACCATGGGTTTGTTTTGATCATGTCCGAGGGATTTCTAGGTCAGTGAGATGTTTCACAAATAAGTGTCCACAAACAATGCACCCTATGACAACTTTCAGTGTATTGGAAGGGGAGGTGCAAGATCTGAAAAATCTAGTCATGCTTGTGGCTATTTTATACTGATCGCACTGATTGCATGGTCATGTTAATGATATGAGAACTGAGGATGGATGAACAACATTGTAATTACTCCACAATACTAACCTAAATGACAGAGTGAAAAAAAGGAAGTCCATACCGAATAAAGATATTCCAAAACATGTATTCTGTTTGCAACAAGTCACTTAAGAAATACTGCAAAAAATATAAAACAAGTTGTCCACTATCGGCATTGTAAGTGACTGCGTAACTGGCGGCAGGGAAGTCAGGCACAGGAGAGAAACTGGGTAATCATCAGAGCAGTTTTATACATAAAACCACCGGAAACCAGAACAATAAACAAATGGGTACAAAACCCGTTGCGTACCAGAGAAAATGTGCACATGCACTTACAATAAACAATTCCGCACAAAGACATGGGGGGAACAGACGTTTAAATACACAACATGTAATGAGGGAAATAAAGACCAGGTGTGTGAGAAGACAAGACAAAACAAATGGAAAATGAAAAGTGGATAGGTGATGGCTAGGAGACCGGCGACACCGACTGCCGAGCACCGCCCGAACAAGGAGAGGAACCGACTTCGGCGGAAGTCGTGACAGGCATATTATTTATTATCGGCATCAAAATGTTAGCTGTTAAAATTAGATCCAACAATAATATTAAGAGATTAGAAAACTGTGGCTGTACGCTGATGATTCATGTTTTCTTTTAAAACCACAATTAGAATCCCTCCACAGCCTCAGAGGATCTAGATTATTTTGATAACCTCTCTGGATTAAAAGTGTACTATATTACTTATTAGATCACAAAAAAATTCAACTTTTACATTACTGTGTAGTTTACCAATAAAATGGTCTGACGGGGATGTGGACATACTCAGAAAGAAAGAAATGATCTCACTCCAATACATTTTTATAGAAAGTTAACAAAAATAGATAAGATCTTGCTACCATGGAAAGGAAAATACCTACAGTGCCTTGCGAAAGTATTCGGCCCCCTTGAACTTTGCGACCTTTTGCCACATTTCAGGCTTCAAACATAAAGATATAAAACTGTATTTTTTTGTGAAGAATCAACAACAAGTGGGACACAATTATGAAGTGGAACGACATTTATTGGATATTTCGAACTTTTTTAACAAATCAAAAACTGAAAAATTGGGCGTGCAAAATTATTCAGCCACCTTAAGTTAATACTTTGTAGCGCCACCTTTTGCTGAGATTACAGCTGTAAGTCGCTTGGGGTATGTTTCTATCAGTTTTGCACATCGAGAGACTGACATTTTTTCCCATTCCTCCTTGCAAAACAGCTCGAGCTCAGTGAGGTTGGATGGAGAGCATTTGTGAACAGCAGTTTTCAGTTCTTTCCACAGATTCTCGATTGGATTCAAGTCTGGACTTTGACTTGGCCATTCTAACACCTGGATATGTTTATTTTTGAACCATTCCATTGTAGATTTTGCTTTATGTTTTGGATCATTGTCTTGTTGGAAGACAAATCTCCGTCCCAGTCTCAGGTCTTTTGCAGACTCCATCAGGTTTTCTTCCAGACTGGTCCTGTATTTGGCTCCATCCATCTTCCCATCAATTTTAACCATCTTCCCTGTCCCTGCTGAAGAAAAGCAGGCCCAAACCATGATGCTGCCACCACCATGTTTGACAGTGGGAATGGTGTGTTCAGGGTGATGAGCTGTGTTGCTTTTACGCCAAACATAACGTTTTGCATTGTTGCCAAAAAGTTCAATTTTGGTTTCATCTGACCAGAGCACCTTCTTCCACATGTTTGGTGTGTCTCCCAGGTGGCTTGTGGCAAACTTTAAACGACACTTTTTATGGATATGTTTAAGAAATGGCTTTCTTCTTGCCACTCTTCCATAAAGGCCAGATTTGTGCAATATACGACTGATTGTTGTCCTATGGACAGAGTCTCCCACCTCAGCTGTAGATCTCTGCAGTTCATCCAGAGTGATCATGGGCCTCTTGGCTGTCTTCTCCTTGTATGAGCTGAAAGTTTAAAGGGACGGCCAGGTCTTGGTAGATTTGCAGTGGTCTGATACTCCTTCCATTTCAATATTATCGCTTGCACAGTGCTCCTTGGGATGTTTAAAGCTTGGGAAATCTTTTTGTATCCAAATCCGGCTTTAAACTTCTTCACAACAGTATCTCGGACCTGCCTGGTGTGTTCCTTGTTCTTCATGATGCTCTCTGCGCTTTTAACGGACCTCTGAGACTATCACAGTGCAGGTGCATTTATACGGAGACTTGATTACACACAGGTGGATTGTATTTATCATCATTAGTCATTTAGGTCAACATTGGATCATTCAGAGATCCTCACTGAACTTCTGGAGAGAGTTTGCTGCACTGAAAGTAAAGAGGCTGAATAATTTTGCACGCCCAATTTTTCAGTTTTTGATTTGTTAAAAAAGTTTGAAATATCCAATAAATGTCGTTCCACTTCATGATTGTGTCCCACTTGTTGTTGATTCTTCACAAAAAAATACAGTTTTATATCTTTATGTTTGAAGCCTGAAATGTGGCAAAAGGTCGCAAAGTTCAAGGGGGCCGAATACTTTCGCAAGGCACTGTATTTGTGGAAAAATCACCCTGATTAACTCTTTAGTCATATCACAGTTTACCTATTTGCGGATGGTTTTGCCTACACCTAAGTGACCTGCTTTTTAAATTATATGAACAAAAAATATCCAACTTTATTTGGAATGGCAAGCCAGACAAAATGAAAAGGGCCTATTCATATAACGAATATGAATTCGGAGGGCATAAATCATTAAATATTAAAGCATCTCACTAAAGGCATCAATCAAACAAAAGTTCTACTTAAATCTGAAATAGTTCTCTAGTAAATTAGTAAGAATGTCTCACCCCATGTTCAAGAATGGCCTCTTTCCTTTTGTTCAGATTACAACTGCTCACTTTCGGTTATTAGAAAACGAAATCTACAAAATATCGTTATTTTTAAACAAGCCTTAGAAAGTTGGTTGCAATTTCAATTTAATCCACCTGAAAAGACAGAACAAATATTACAACAAATATTGTGGGTAAACTCAAATATGCTAATTGATTTAAAAAAAAAGTATTTTTCAATCAAATTTTTTAAAAAGGTATCATTTTTGTAAATTTGATCATAAATAGGACTGGTGGAGTTATGCCACACATGCAGGTAACACAGACATATGGAAATGTCTGCTCTACCCAAAATTACAACCAATTAATTGCAGCATTACCACAAAAATGGAGGAGGCAAGTAGAAGGGGGAAAAGTAAGGAACTTGTCTGTCGGCCCTGCATTAAAGAAGATAAATGGTTAAAGAAAATTGTGATGAATAAAAATATATACCAATTTCATTTAAGGACCAAAAAATTGACAGCTGTGCCATATAAATTGCAAAACAGTTGGGAAGAGATTTTCAATGTACCGATTCCATGGCACATGGTTTATGAATTGACACGCAAAACAACAGCTGATTCAGAACTTCTTGCAACCAATAGAATGTTATATATATGGAGGATACAATCTTCCCAGCTCTGCAGATTTTGCTGCGAGGAGGCAGAGTCATTAGATCATTTATTTTGGTACTGTCCATATGTAGCTTGTTTTTCGTCACAGGTTCAGGAATGGCTGAAGAATTGCAACATTTACCTGGAGCTAACTCTGCAAATAGCACTGCTGGGTAATTTAAAAAGTCATAGTCAATCGATCAATAATATAATAATACTCTTAGCAAAACATTTTATTTTATTTACAATATGTAAAATCTGAGAATAGAAAGGTTCAGAACTTTTGTGAAACATCACAGAGCGGTTGAAAAATATATGGAAAATAGAAATCAAACATGAATGGTGTTCAGATATAGATGGGAGGGGGGTTGAATGGAGCTAAATGATGGCGCCGAAGGAGATGGTAGCATCGCGACTAGCTCTTAGGAAACTCTGCAGTATTTTGTTTGTTTATGTACTATTTTTACGTTCTTAGCTCAGGAATTGTTTTGTGTCATTACATACAGCCGGGAAGAACTATTGGACATTAGAACGGCTGTAACTCACCAGAACAAATGCTGGCATTACGACTTCCCTGCAGCAGATCATTTGATGCTCTCCCCAAAGCAATTTATCTTATTCCAGAGGCTGACCCAAAACAACACCGGCGGAGGAGAGATACTCGGGTCTTCTGGTCCAATTTAGGAAGCGTGCACATCACCCACCTAATATCCAATCTCTGGATAATAAAGTTGATAAGCTCAAGGTGAGTGTTGCTTTTCAGAGAGAAACCAGAGATTGTAACATACTCTGCTTCACGGAAACATGGCTCTCTCGAGACATACTGTCTGACTCTGTAAAGCCAGTTGGATTCTCAGTACATCGCGCCGACAGGAACAAACATCTCCCCGGGAAGCAGAAGGGTAGAGGTATGATTAATGACTTATGGTGTAACTGTGATAACATACAGGAACTCAAGTCCTTCTGTTCATCCGACCTAGAATATCTTCACAATCAAATGCCGACTTTACTATCTCCCGAGATAATTTTAGTCAATAATAGCCACAGTGGTCTATCTCCCCTCAAGCCGATACCACGGCGGCCTTCAAAGAACTTCACTGGACTTTATGCAAACTGGAAACCACATATCCTGAGGCTGCATGTATTATAGCTGGGGATTTTAACAATGCAAATTTGAGGAAAAGGCTCCCGAAATTCTATCAACATATCGATTGTTGTACTCACACTGCTAAAACTCTCAACCATTGTTATACTACCTTCCAGAATGCATATAAGGCCCTCCCCCACCCTCCATTCGGGAAATTGGACCACAATTCCATCTTGCTCCTCCCCTACTATAGGCAGAAACTCAAACAGGAAGCACCCATGGTAAGGACTATTCAACGCTGGTCTGACCAATCGGAATCCACGCTTCTAGATTGCGGACTGGGATTAGTTCAGAGTAGCTTCAGAAAATAATATATACCGATACAGTGAATGAGTTTATCAGGAAGTACATGGGAGATGTTGGGGGGACCTAGTGAATGACCTGCAGAGAGCTGGGACCAAAGTAACAAAGCCTACCTTCAGTAAACACACTACGCCGCCAGGGACTCAAATCCTGCAGTGCCAGACGTGTCCCCCTGCTTAAGCCAGTACATGTCCAGGCCCGTCTGAAGTTTGCTAGAGAGCATTTGGATGATCCAGAAGAAGATTGGGAGAATGTCATTTGGTCAGATGAAACCAAATTATAACTTTTTGGTAAAAACTCAACTTGTCGTGTTTGGAGGACAAAGAATGCTGAGTTGCATCCAAAGAACACCATACCTACTGTGAAGCATGGGGGTGGAAACATGCTTTGGGGCTGTTTTTCTGCAAAGGGACCAGGACGACTGATCCGTGTAAAGGAAAGAATGAATGGGGCCATGTATCGTGAGATTTTAAGGGAACACCTCCTTCCATCAGCAAGGGCATTGAGGATGAAACGTGGCTGGGTCTTTCAGCATGACAATGATCCCAAACACACCGCCCGGGCAACGAAGGAGTGGCTTCGTAAGAAGCATTTCAAGGTCCTGGAGTGGCCTAGCCAGTCTCCAGATCTCAACCCCATAGAAAATCTTTGGAGGGAGTTGAAAGTCCGTGTTGCCCAGCAACAGCCCCAAAACATCACTGCTCTAGAGGAGATCTGCATGGAGGAATGGGCCAAAATACCAGGAAGTGTGTGAAAACCTTGTGAAGACTTACAGAAAACGTTTTACCTCTGTCATTGCCAACAAAGGGTATATAACAAAGTATTGAGAAACTTTTGTTATTGACCAAATACTTATTTTCCACCATAATTTCCCAAAACATTCATAAAAAATCCTACAATGTGATTTTCTGGATTTTTTTTCTTCTCATTTTGTCGTCTGTCATAGTTGAAGTGTACCTATGATGAAAATTACAGGCCTCTCTCATCTTTTTAAGTGGGAGAACTTGCACAATTGGTGGCTGACTAAATACTTTTTTGCCCCACTGTATGTATCCAAAAGATAGCTATGCGATTTAACTGATGGCTTTCAGAGTTCAATATAGTACTGTAGCGAGCTAGCTAATTTAGTCCAGCTAGGCTAGCAAGCTAGCTAATCGTAGGTTACCATAAATTGAGAATCTTCTGTTTTGTTGTGAAGGAAAAAAAGTTGGCGTCGAAATGAATTCCCCATCAATTCAGCCTAAAAAAATCCCTCTGATAATCTTTGGTCACCGTAAACATCATTCCTCATAGCCACAAGCCACTGGAAGCATCAGGGTAAATCTCTGGTAGGTAGAACGGTGAAAGATAACTCATTTTTAATTAGCACAGAACACCACACTGGCATGATGACAAACGTTATCAAACGTTTCCCCAAGAAATCTGGTATAGAGAAGTACTGAGATTACTGTGTGTTCTTTCGAAGTAACAACACCATCTAAATCCAAGTTTGTGGCACGCCCCATCTACCTAGCGGAGCGGTATCTGCATTCGCTATGAATGTCGGACTTTGTGGTTCCATATGAGCAGACAAATACACAGGAAGTCAAAACTTCCTGACTACCAGTGAAATGCTTGTGGTATGGATCATTGTTTATGTTTATGACAAAAACTTAATGTTGTTAACATAGTAATGACTATATGCAGAGCCAGGGTGAAATGTCCCTTTTACGTTAAACATGAATTCAAACTGGATAAGGTAAGGGACAGGGTTAAAACAGAAAACATTTAAACGAGTGCCTAGCACCGGGATTGAACCCGCGATCCTCGGAGTCGTAGCGTGGTTTAAGCCATTCCTCCATGGTAATAGGTGCTTACGTTGCCCCTAGTGACCGGTATTGAAGGCATCTCCTGACATCCTGGGGACCCCGACACATGTTGAATACTGAAGTGGATTTGGTGTGACGCATTATGAGACATGGCCTGCTTCCCCACAGTGAGTTGTCTTGTCCATCCTGGTCCAAACTGAGCTGCATGCTGTGTCCCAGGAGAGCAGAGCTTCACCACTGTATAAAGGAGCTCCACACTGTAGCACCAGCCACATGCAGCCTCTCTCATCCTCTCCCCTACCCATGCATCTCTTTACCTCCCTCTGTCTCTCCCCCTGTTTCTCTCTTACCCCTTCCTCCACGGTTCATCTAAAGAACAAGGAGGAAGGGTGTCTGTACACGCACTAGGCACACACCATCCATCCCTTTAACACACTGCAGAGACACAAAACAGAGAGAGCACCGCCCATCCTGCCTGGTGGGCCTAGCAACCATGCTAGTACTGCACACAGCACCGTGCCTGACACACACACCAGGGGAGTAAAGGGGGGGATAGAGGGAGAGATACTTAGGGTGAATTACGATGGAGTGAAAAAGGGGAGCAATAGTGATAGATACTTGGTATGAATAAAGATGGAGAGGGAGAGAAAAAAGGAGGGTGATAAGTATGGCTATATAGGGTAGAGAGAACAGGCGCACAATAACTATAGGTAGGCCTACATACAGTACAGTGGATAAAGATGATGTAAAGATACCCATACAGAGACTGCTTTTAGAAGGCTGTATTGTTGAGTTTACATGTGTTTTGTAACAAATTGGGAGGATTCAATCTGGTAGATGAAGTGTACTGACCATCCATTCATTGTGAAGTCTCTGTAGAGCATCCTCTTGCCCACCTCCTTCCTCTGTACTCTCCTGGGGAACTCCAGATGGGTGAACTCTCCTCCCAATAGGTGAGGCTGCATGAAGCCCTGCACACAGACAGAAAAGGTTAAATTACATTAGGTAGGCTATGTTCAGACAGGGCCATCTATGCCCTGACAGCCAAGGCAATCTGTCAGACATTTCTAAAATATCCTTGAAGCTCTAAAGAAAAATCAACAAGGGAGTCTCATGATATTGTATAGAATCACACACTGTAACCTTTCATGCAGAGTCCAAGGTATCCTGACTTATAATCATAGCTAGCTATATATTATAAATGTAAATGACTGGTGTCCATGAAAAAAAGTGAGCCACGGTTCTCTTCTCACCAGGAACTGTAGCCGTTGTCTCTCTGACTCTGGAGTGAACTCTGTGGACATGGGTATGACCTTCCCGTCCCTTATAATGATCGCCCTGGGGATACACGCAAACGCATGAGCACACACACACACACACACACACACACACACACACACACACACACACACACAAAATAAAGATAACAATAAAAAATACAAGCAGAATGGTGAAAATCCACCAATTGGGGTACATTCTACCAGAATATAAACATCAAAAGAAAATACGGATTGTGCACATTTCCTTTCATTTTTTTATATGATTTTATTTAACGTTTATTTAACTAGGCAAGTCAGTTTCCCTAGCAGCCAACCTGCTTGAACCAAACCCTTGTAATCATAGTAAAATACAGAAATACAAACCCCTCTTCTCTTAAGGAAGCATTGACTTTTTTTTTTACAGTATAATAAAGTCAATTTTATGGTATTGTACTGTGTCATTACCCAGTACTTGCTTTGATACCGTATTTATATTACAGTAGGTGTACTGTAATATTAAATACTTAATTTTCCTTGCCACTGAGCTGCCTGTAAATTGCTGTCAAATTTGTGGTAACCCCTTTACAGTGTGCATGTAGGCAGTATATAGTACAGTATATACCTGGATTTGACTGGTTTCACTGAGCATAATATTATGTTCACTCCTGGGTGCGTACAGTACAGTGTCAGTGGACCCGAGGTATTTAGACATCCTGTAACTGCCAGGCTTCTCCACACATATATTATACTCTTTCATTTACAACACAATATATTATGGTGCCTTCAGCACTTAAGGGTACAATTAATAATGTACACACAGATATTCTTTCAGCAGGGGATGGCAAATGTAGCCAAAATGCATGAAAATGTAATTATGTAGGACCACCTGAAATAAAACGGATGAATGCCTCTGCACTGTAGGGCACTCATTCGCGCCACTGTTCACTCTGTTTGCTAAACATATACAGTACTAGTCAAAAGTTTGGACACACCTACTCATTCAAGGGTTTTCCTTTATTTTTACTATTTTCTAAATTGTAGAATAATAGTGAAGACATCAAAACTATGAAATAACACATATGGAATCATGTAGTAACCAAAAAAGTGTTAAAAAAAATCAAAATATATATTATATTTGAGAATCTTCAAAGTAGCCACCCTTTGCCTTGATGACAGCTTTGCACTAAGTCTTGTCATTATCTCCACCAGCTTCATGAGCTAGTCACCTGGAATACATTTCAATTAACAGGTGTGGCATGTTAAAAGTTAATTTGTGGAATTACTTTCCTTCTTAATGCGTTTGAGCCAATCAATTGTGTTGTGACAAGGTAGGGGTGGTATACAGAAGATAGCCCTATTTGGTAAATGACCAAGTCCATATTATGGCAAGAACAGCTCAAATAAGCAAAGAGTTACTTTAAGACATGAAGGTCAGTCAATTCTGGAAAATTTCAAGATCTTTCAAAGTTTCTTCAAGTGCAAAAACCATCAAGCACTATGATGAAACTGGCTCTCATGAAGACCGCCACAGGAAAGGAGTGTTAACTGCACCTCAGATTGCAGCCCAAATAAAATGCTTTACAGAGTTCAAGTAACAGACACATCTCAAGATCAACTGTCCAGAGGAGACTGAGTGAATCAGGTCTTCATGTTTGAATTGCTGCAAAGAAACCATTACTAAAGGACACCAATAATAATAAGAGATTTGCTTGGGCCAAGAAACACGAGCAATGGACATTAGACTGGTGAAAATCTGTAATTTGGTCTGATGAGTACAAATTTGAGATTTTTGGTTCCAACCAACGTTTCTTTGTGAGATCCAGAGAAGGTGAACGGATGATCTCCGCATGTGCGGTTCCCACTGTGAAGCATGGAGGAGGAGGTGTGATAGTGTCATCAGCAAAGCACCATCTGTGATTTATTTAGAATTCAAAGCACACTTAAACAGCACTGCTACTACAGCATTCTGCAGTGATACGCCATTTCATCTGGTTTGCGCTTAGTAGGACTATAATTAGTTTTTCAACAGGACAATGACCCAACACACCTCCAGGCTGTGTAAGGACTATTTGACCAAGAAGGAGAGTGATGGAGTGCCGCATCAGATGACCTGGTCTCCATAATCACCCGACCTCAACCCAATTGAGATGGTTTGAGATGAGTTGGACTGCAGAGTGAAGGAAAAACAGCGAACAAGTGCTCAGCATATGTGGAAACTCCTTCAAGACTGTTGGAAAAGCATTCCAGATGAAGCTGGTTGAGAGAATGCCAAGAGTGTGCAAAGCTTTCATCAAGGCAAAGGGTGGCTACTTTGAAGAATCTCCAATATAAAATATATTTTGATTTGTTTAACACTTTTTTGGTTGCTACATGATTCCATATGTGTTGTTTCAAAGTTTTGATGCCTTCAATATTTTTCTACAATGAAGAAAATAGTAAAAATAAATAAAAACTCTAGAATGAGTAGGTGTGTCTAAACTTTTGACTGGTACAGTATGTTGTAACCTGTCACTATGAATTTCCAAATTCATAGATAATTGCCAAAATCTTGCACTAAGTCGAGAGCTTGATCCTGAACTGCCTTGGCCCAAAAATACACAAACCTACTCATAACATACTGGCGGTACACTAGGCTAGTCTAAGATGTCAGTGTTTCCCTTACATTCACTTTTTCCTATATTTTAAAGGGATAGCACAATACTTTGTTTCTACTTACCAAGAGTCAGATTAACTCATGGATATCATTTTTATGTCTCTGTGTGCAGTTTGAAGGAAGTTGAAGGTAGTTTTGCGAGCCAATGCTACATAGCATTGGAAAAATGACTGGAAGTCTACAGAAACAGCTAACTTCCTTCAAAATGCATGCAGAAAGACATGAAAATGGTATCCATGAATTAATCTGACTCTGGGTAAGTAGAAACAAAATATTGTACTAACCCATTCAAGTCTAAGGCCTATCTAAACTGGGGTAGGGGGTTCTACTAAGCTACATGGAAGGTCATACCAAGGATCCTTTTGCTATTTGATTTTGAAGACTGCTTGAAGTATAAAAAAAAAGATACCAACAATTAGTTGCTGAATTTTTTGTATTAGCCCATACAAATGCAATTGCATAACAGATTCCATACATGGAACAACAGACAGTCCCCCCCCAAAAAAAATCTAGAGGACGTTTGTTCTGAAGTGTCTGTCCTATATCTGGAGTATATAAGATATATATATATATTTTTTTTCATGTATCCAACCGCTTATTTTGGCACTAAACTGTCTCCATATATACTTTCATAGATTTTTTTAACAGGTAGTGAGGACCTTCAGATGAGTCTTGTGAGGCCTGTGGGCATTAGCGTGTAGCCCAAACTGTTTTGGACCCAAGACGCTTGTGGGGGTGAGATTCTCACCTTTACATAGAGGGGTCATAATAGTTCGTAGTCCAAACCGTTCGGACACAACAGACGATTTTGTAAGAAGACAGATTTTTGGGATGTCTCATGGTCTGACAAACACTGCTCTAGCACTGTCACAGATCCATGGATTGAGACTCATCCAATCTGAAAAAAATCCAATATCTCCAGTTTAAACTGAGGGATTTTTATGTGGATTTTTGTATTGTGCTAATTCGATTTCCATGGGGGCGAGTACATTGACCTTAATTGCCAAAATCTCACACTTATCCCTTTAAAAAGAGCCTCTTGGAAGAAATATTAACAAAATGAAAAAAATGAATATAGGGGAAACACTGACATGTTAGATTAGCCTAGCATACCACCAATATGTTAAGAGTAGTTTTGCGTATTTTTGGGACAAAGCAGTTCAGGATCAAATCAGGATAGATACAACACACACACACTAACCTGCTGTCTCCTGCGTTTCCCACATATAGCTTTCCAAGCAGATAAACAACACACAGTGCTGTGCATCCTCCAGTGATGTTATACACCTGCTTCTCCCTCTCTATCTGGGCATCCTGAAAACACACGCACACACACATTAGTCAACCTGAAATTAGATGTGAATACAGTTAATAACATGTTGGCTTTTAATTTGACCCCCCAAAAAATCTTTGAAACTAATAGGTGACATAATACAAATATAACATGCAATTAACACCTAGTTAAAGCAATAAGACTTCCTTCAGAGGTTTCTAAGGAAGATAATAAACTAAAAGGCAAGAAACAGTGATCTGGGGCTAAGCAGATGCACTGAACTGTGAAAGGTGTGTGTGTTTGCTGTGTGTGCCGTCTGTGCAGAAGGTGTCTGGGCGGGAGAGAGGAGCTAGGTAGGGGTTTCTCTCCTACGCATTCTGCTTGGATGCTGATCGGCCATCTGATGACTCTGAACAGCACAGACGGGGCAGCTAAGGGCACTGCCATGATAATGCTCTCCCCGCCCACCAGACCGGAGTTCAAAGAGTACATAAATTTTTTGCTGGGAAATGCAGGACATTCTGAGACAAAGTAAAGATATGCAACAATAAATAGATCCTTTCAAACTCTGTGGGGGTTGGAAGTAGAGGTCGACCGATTAATCGGAATGGCCGATTAATCAGGGCCGATTTCAAGTTTTCATAACAATCGGAAATCGGTATTTTTGGGCACCGATACGCAGATTTTTATTTTATTTTAATTATTTTTTATACCTTTATTTAACTAGGCAAGTCAGTTAAGAACTCATTCTTATTTTCAATGACGGTCTAGGAACAGTGGGTTAACTGCCTCGTTCAGGGGCAGAACGACAGAGTTTCACTTTGTCAGCTCGGGGGATCCAATCTTGCAACCTTACAGTTAACTAGTCCAACGCAATAACGACCTGCCTCTCTCTCGTTGCACTCCACAAGGAGACTGCCTCTTACGTGAATGCAGTAAGCCAAGGTAAGTTGCTAGCTAGCATTAAACTTATCTTATAAAAAACAATCAATCATAATCACTAGTTAACTAGTACACATGGTTGATGATATTACTAGATATTATCTAACGTGTCCTGCGTTGCATATAATCTGACTGAGCATACAAGCATACAAGTATCTGACTGAGCGGTGGTAGGCAGAAGCAGGCGCGTAAACATGAATTCAAACAGCACTTTTGTGCGTTTTGCCAGCAGCTCTTCGTTGTGTGTCGAGCATTGCGCTCTTTATGACTTCAAGCCTATCAACTCCCGAGATGAGACTGGTGTAACCGAAGTGAAATGGCTAGCTAGTTAGCGTGTGCTAATAGTGTTTCAAACGTCACTCGCTCTGAGCCTTCTAGTAGTTGTTCCCCTTGCTCTGCATGGGTAATGCTGCTTCGATGGTGGCTGTTGTCATTGTGTTGCTGGTTCGAGCCCAGGGAGGAACGGAAGCTATATTGTTACACTGGCAATACTAAAGTGCCTATAAGAACATCCATTAGTCAAAGGTTAATGAAATACAAATGGTATAGAGAGAAATAGTCCTATAATTCCTATAATAACTACAACCTAAAACTTCTTACCTGGGAATATTGAAGACTCATGTTAAAAGGAAACACCAGCTTTCATATGTTCTCATGTTCTGAGCAAGGAACTGAAACGTTAGCTTTCTTACATAGCACATATTGCACTTTTACTTTCTTCTCCAACACTTTGTTTTTGCATTATTTAAACCAAATTGAACATGTTTCATTATTTATTTGAGGCTAAATTGATTTTATTGATGTATTATATTAAGTTAAAATAAGTGGTAATTCTGTATTGTTGTGATTGTCATTATTACAAATACATTTGAAAAAAATTGGCCGATTAATCCGTATCGGCTTTTTTGGCCCTCCAATAATCGGTATCGGCGGTGAAAAATCATAATTGGTCGACCTCTAGTTGGAAGACAGTTTAAGTCGGTATGAGTTTTTTTTTTAAACAGCCAACGCATACAGTAAGGTCAGCCGGAGTAAGCCTACCAGTGTACTCAGTCTAGAGAAAGGATATGTTCATATATTCATCTCCCATACTACTGTACTATACATCCTTTCTGCCCTGATGGATAGTTTAACTGAGCCCTGCAGCAGGTAATGCTCTTTAAAGGTTACAGTATCTTGCTCCTGGGTGATTGAGCCTCAGGCTCTTCAAAATGCAGGCAGTTTCACTGGCCTTAGCCTTACTAAATGTTAGGGGAACATGAGATGGGATAAGCTTGAGTAAGGCAGATTAAATTTACATGGGAAGAAGCTCAGGGTGGGAGACTTGAGAGCATCCTATATTAACTTATATTGCCATCTAGAGGCCATATACAGTATACCATTTCTGAGCGATGAGGAGCGTTGAGTCTGAATATAAAAAATACTATGAGTAAAGCCTAGCTTTACTATGAGGAAGCTGCCTAAAAAACAGCTGTTGGTAACTGACTGTAATCAGGGCTGGGTAAAAATTACAAAATACAATGACAAAATACCATTAAGATCATAGTCTCAAAATAAACTACAAAATACTTGTATTTTAAAATCTATTTAATAAAAAAATTAGGCAGCGTTGTGGACAGGAGCTGACGTGTGTCTAGAAATAGGGGTGGGGACAGGTAAATGTCACATGACAGGTAAATAACTATATACAAAACAAATCTACAACATTATCATGTCATGAAAAACATTAAAAATGAAGGCAACACGAAAAATAGCACACAGGAATGTATACAAAGGACATGGGTAAAAGATACTCTATCAGAGTTGCGTGCGTAAAAGACAGACTATGCACTGGTGCGTAAAATAAATTGTATAAAAACACACAGAAAGCACACCGTGGCGATAATCAGAAACTCAGCAGAACAAGGAATTACACAAAAGTGGTCAGTATAGGAAAAACGATGTATACTAGAAAAAACTGTTCAGCTCTAGTTGTTTGTTTAATCCGTAACGGTTACAGAAACGTCTTACTTGCTAGGACTGTGATATGTTGTTGTTTATCTACCTTAGTTGAATGTACTCTGGATAAGAGTGTCTGCTAAATGAACAAAATGTAAATGTGAAAATAAACATACTTCTATTGGCCACGTTTCAGGCGGTGTAATTCTGTGTGATTCTGTGTGTATTTCTGATTCAACTAGGGTTCATGCAGATAACCAAGTACTTACGACAATCAGAATGAGACCGATCGAGGTGACGATTAATAATTGACTGCTATTGATACAAAAGATCTTCAGAACTTTAAGAGAGTGGAATCAGGAGATAACAGCTCTATATAAATGAATGCTTCCGTGGTGCCCCAGGTTATTAATGGTTTAATTGTTGCAAGGTTTAATTAAATCACGTAATCAATTAAACGTTAGGTAAAGAAATGGGTGAAGGTGGTGGTGGGATGACGGGTCGGGGCTGAGGTGGAAGGGAGAGGTCTGTGAGGAAAAATACCTACAAGGTATCTAACCAGGACAGAGGCAACATCTCCACAACTCTGATATTCTCCCTCAAACAATAGCGTCTCACTGAGATGCACACAACGCAACAACAACAGCCATGGCAGATACTCACCATTTCCTTGAAGGCGTTCTCCATGGCTCCCATCACCAGGCTATCGTGCTGGATCTTCTTCTCTGTGAAGAACCTCTGTGGTGGAGGGGTGCAAGGGGAGCTGGGGGCGCCAGCGGCTCCACGGAGTGACGCGGCCCGAGTCAGGGTGGCCCGGTGGATCCCGGGGGTCATGTGGTGGTTAGACTCCTCACCGAAGATGGTGGGCGGTAAAACGGCATGGTTCCTTAGGACCTCGAGAACAGACTGGAGATGCTCGACGATGTGGTGTTGGAGGAGCTTGGAGGCTGCTACTGCAGCCCCGGAGCCGGCGTGGCCGTCAAACAATGCCCAGTAGTAGAATACCAGACTCTCTGAGTCCTGTAGTGTGTGTGGGTGGGGGACAATATAAATATGTTTGCTTAGAAATAGAATAGAATGGATACTTTGTAGTCTGTTTTTCAATAGCATTGATTTGCTATCAGAAAAAGAAATAAAAAATGTAACCTTTATTTAACTAGGCAAGTCAATTACAGTGATGGCCTACACTGGCCAAACCTGGACGACGCTGGGCCAATTGTGCGGCCACCCTATGGGACTCCCAATCACGGCCGGTTATGATACAGCCTGGATTCAAACCAGGGTGTATGTAGTGATGCGATGCAGTGCTTTAGACAGTGTCTTAGACCACTGCGCCACTCAGGAGGCTATTGCGTGTTTAATTTCATCAAATATTTTCCTGGAGGTGGCCGGCGGGAGCATATCAGATTAATATGCTTAATCTAATTTAAACTGATTATTTTCATGGTGTTTAATCACAGTTCATCCTTCATTTGGGAGGATTTCTAAATGGGTAATCAAACTACCGTAGTTATAACTGGCCAACTGTTGCTTTAATACAGTATGTACAAAATCTATCGTGCCAGTCAATGTAGTACCAGGCCCATGTGTTTCTGGCCAAGAGCCAAACCTGTCTGTTTGGCCCTAGAAGGGGATCAGAGGATAAGTGTATACACATTAAACTCTACATAATAAACCATCCCCACTCATTCACCCACACTAGTGTTTCAATGGACTTGCCTGCTATTATTAGATATATCAGCACAGCTTCTCAGAGAACTAAGTAATCAAATGGGAGAGAAAGAGTTGCTTGAATGACAAATTACCCCTGTTGAACATTCAGTACATAAGGGTTATTGAGTTCTGCTCTCTCGCTCTCTCGCTCTCTGTGTGTGTGTGTGTGTGTGTGCACACTGTGGGTTTGCAACAAGCCCCATTCAACAGCTGCGAAAAAAAGGTGAGGCAATTATATCAGAGTGGAGACAATTATGGCATCAAACAACTGGAGGTTACATGTGTACCCTGCTGCTTCAAATACAAAAGCATTGAAACTATGGCAGAAAAGATGAAGGGAATGTATTGCATGAGTGGATAAGAGCAATGAAAAACAAAGCTGAAATGTTGGTGTTAAGACATTTCGGTTTGTTTTGTAATTTTGTAGGAGTCATGTAACGAACTCGCTCTATAAGACAGCAATACTGGAGTAACGCATCATGACTCACTCTGACCAACCACATGTGTACGCTACAGAGGTCAAACCAATCACTGAGCAGCGCTGTGATGTGCCTGCTGGCACTGGATGAGTGACAGTCACCCCCGGCCTGCTCAGGGCAATAGGCAACACAGGAAGCAGTAGACCAGAGACCACTGACATCGTCTCTAGACAAGGTATAGGATTCTGAGAAAAAGAAAGGCCAGTGGATGTGCATGGCCTATTGGTTAAATCTCAACAGTATCATGGATTAAGGGAAAGAGACAACTGTGTCTATGTGCTTACGCATAGATAGAGAGAATGTGTGGAAGAGAGAGAGAGTGTCATGCCCTGACCTTAGAGAGCCTTTTTATTTCTCTATTTGGTTAGGTCAGGGTGTGATTAGGGTGGGCATTCTAGGTTTTCTGTTTCTATGTTGGTGTGTTTGTTTCCCAAGATATTAGTTGTCAGTTTCCTTTTGAGTTTTGTGGGATCATGTCTTTGTTTGTTGCTTTATGCACAACTAGTTTTACGTTCGGTTTGTGTTCATTGTTTTTTCCCGGTGTTACGTTTTCAAATAAAGAGAGAATGTGTGCCTACCACGCTGCACCTTGGTCTCCTTCTAACAACGGACGTAACAGAGTGTGTGTGTGTGTTTGTACACTGCATTCGGAAAGTATTCAGACCACTTGACTTTTTCAATATTTTGTTACGTTACAGCCTTATTTTAAAATTGACTAAATTGTTTCCCCCCCTTATTCTACACACAATGCCCCATAATGACAAAGCAAAAAAATGTTTTTTAGAAATGTCACATTTACATAAGTATTCAGACCCTTTACGCAGTACTTCAGTACTTTGTAATCGCTGCCAAAGGTGCTTCAACAATCTCGAGTCTTCTTGGATATGACGCTACAAACTTGGCACACCTGTATTTGAGGAGTTTCTCAAATGATTATCTGCAAATCCTCTCAAGCTCTGTCAGCTTGGATGGGGAGCGTCACAGCACAGCTATTTTCAGGTCTTTCCAAAGACGTTTGATCGTGGTTCAAGTCCGGGCTCTGGCTGGGCCACTCAAGGACATTAAGAGACTTGTCCCGAAGCCACTCCTGCATTGACTTGGCTTTGTTCTTAGGGTCTTTGGCTGTTGGAAGGTGAACCTTTGCCCCAGTCTTAGGTTCTGAGCACTCTGGAGCAAGTTTTCATCAAGGATCTCGCTGTACTATGCTCATCTTTCCCTCGATTCTGACTAGTCACAGAGTCCTTGTCGCTGAAAAACATCCCTTAAGCATAATGCTGCAGCCACCATTCTTCACAGTAGGGTTGGTGAAGACGTGGCGCTTGGCATTCAGGCCAAAGAGTTCAATCTTGGTTTCATCAGACCAGAGAATCTTGTTTCTCATGGTGATGAGAGTATTTAGGTGCCTTTTGGCAAACTCCAAGCAGGCTGTCATGTGCCTTTTACTGATGAGTTGCTTCTGTCTGACCACTCTACCATAAAGGCCTGATTGGTGGAGTGCTGCAGAGATTGTTGTCCTTCTGGAAGGTTCTCCAATCTCCACAGAGGAACTCTGGAGCTCTGTCAGAGTGACCATCGGGTTCTTGATCACCTCCCTGACCAAGGCCCTTCTCCCCCGATTGCTCAGTTTGGCCTGGCGGCCAGCTCTACGAAGAGTCTTGGTCGTTCCAAACTTCTTCCATTTAAGAATGATGGAAGATACTGTGTTCTTTGAGACCTTCTTTTGGACCTGCAGAAATGTTTTGGTACCCTTCCCCAGATCTGTTCCTCAACACAATCCTGTCTCTGAGCTCTACGGACAATTCCTTTGACCTCATGGCTTGGTTACTGCTTTGACATGCACTGTCAACTGTGGGACCTTATATAGACAGGTGTGTGCCTTTCCAAATCATGTCCAATCAATTGAATTTACCACAGGTGGACTCCAATCAAGTTGTAGAAACATCGTAAGGATGATCAATGGAAACAGTAGGTGCCAGAGCTCAGGTTTGAGTCTCATGGCAAAGGCCCTAAATACTTATGCAAATAAGGTATCTGTTTAAAAAATATATATACATTTGCAAAATTTTTAAAAACCTGTTTTGGTTTTTTCATTATGGGGTATTGTGTGTTGATTAATGGGGGCATTTTTTTATTTATTCAATTTTAGAATACGGCTGTTACGTAACAAAATGTGGAAAAAGTAATTGGGGTCTGACTACTTTCCGAATGCACTGTACATGTATGGGCACCCATGTGTGTGTGTGCCTGTGTGTGTTTGCCTCTGTCTCTCACAGCGCTGTTCTCCTTCAACCCCAGGCCTTCTCCGTTGGGCAGCGAGGATCTTCTCTTGGCGGTGGGGGTCTTAATGGGGGTGGTGGAGTCTCCTGGTCTCTTTCTCACCACCACCACCTCACAACACGCCTGGTCCTCATTCAGGGAACTCTTACCTGCGTTGATCACCCTGGAGGAGAGGGGAGCACATACCAAACACACAGGATTAGCTACTTACACTCTTAGAAATAAGGGTAAGGGTTCATTCTATTTGATTTTAATCACTTTTTGACCGCACCCCATTTGATTTGAACATGCAAAGAAATGGTCAGAAAGTTACATTTTTTAACTGAATGCCAAAAACATTAAGGATATAGAGGTGCTCAAAGTTGAACCCTTTTGCATACCCCACCCTACCATTAGACAGATTGACTTTGCTATAATTTAAAAAGCTTACATACAGTGTTTTCAAACAATTGAATAATTTATTGAAAAAAAGGGTTTTAATAAACATGCCATTTTTAAACCTTTAACATCAATTATCAAAAAACGCTTCAACTCAACTCAACTCAACTACAAATAGTTCCCTGGGCCCAGTTTTCCAAAGAATTAAGTTTTCTGATTTGGATTTCAGGAATCGGATAGGATTAAGTGCATATAAATAGAATTAATAGAATGGGAGTCCCAATTATAGTCAATGATACGCCCATTCTATTCATTGTATTTCTATGCATTTAATCCTATCCAAGTGCCAACATTTGATTAGATAACATTTTAAAGACTGGGCCCTGAGGTACAAAAAGATCAAAATACACATAATGTATCTTCAGAGGCACACAATGATCTCACATGGTTCTGTTTGGTACCTTTTTGGGTACTTGTATGGATAATCTAGTATAAATGGTTCATTTCTGTGACCAATATTTTTAATACAAAAATGGAACAATCACACTCCAAGGTGAAGGTACATTTCTGTTTCCCAGGGTACAAACATATTTTGTGAACCCTCAATACCCACCATAAAGTACAGTGAGGACTTTATTCCACTTAAAAGGAACTAACGGCTTTGTCACTGTGGCGGTATCTTAAATGGCAAATATGTATTTCCCAGCATGCTCTATATAAAGTCGATTTTTGTTGTTGTTGAATATCTGTGCTTTTGCATATACATTGATTGATTGATTGATTAATCTTATGCTACACAAAGATAAATAACATATATTTTTCTAAACTAATCCAATCAGTTAGTTGGATATTTTGCACCAGTTACTGAAATAGTTCCAGTTTAAATGGCTTAGGTAATATCCTGTATATTTCTAACGCTGGCAGACATACAAATTCCAACTGTTGGATAGCCTAACTCTGGCTGGAGTCCAATAGGAATTACACATAACTTTGTTAGCAGTATAATGTGACTTGCAGGTAGGGTAACTACTTACAAGCCTGATATGACCTGTAAACCATGAGTTTCAGGCCACTGAATTAGGGTAAATCTAGGCCTCAAAATAAGGCCTTATGCGCTATGTAATTTGTCATAAAGAGTTACATCTGAATGATGTTTGCCTAGGAACTCACTTGGTGAAGGCCACAGGACTGAAAATGAACGAATTAAGAACCTTCACAAAAAACAGTCATGAGTGGTAATTAACAATTCACTTAAAAAGGCAAGGCACACTGGGAAATTATTTTGGAGGCGTGGCTTTCAGTCAGTTATTTTTAGCCAACCGTTAGTGGAAGTGTTGTACCAGTTTAAGTGGGCTATGGTAGAGTGGTCACAGGTACATTTTTGCCATTTACAATAAATAAATGGCTCTTTCACTGTGGTGGTACCCTACAAAGGCTAAATGTACCTATTATAAAGGCATTCTTCTGTACCTGTGGCCTATATGTAAGAAAGGTCAAATCTGAAGTATTATGTACCTATAACTAAAAGGTACAAAGGTGTATCTTACATGGTACCACTACAGTGACTAGTGTTTGTACCCCTTTAAGAACAAATCTAAACCTTCGTTTCTAGGAGTGTAGCAGGAAAAAAAATTCACTGGTCTTGTAAAAGCATCCAGAAGAAGTTACAGCCGTACAGGCAACAAATGATAAACATGAGGGCGCAAACGCACAGCTCTGACTCATATTTCCCCTATAAGGAGATACCATCTAAGAGTTTTTTCATGAGTTTTCATCCTTTTACCTTAAGCACATTTAATTTCAACTATGATGGTGATACAATATTGATTACAATTATCATCATGAATATTAAGGCTATACGCACTACATGTTACACACATAGACACTCAACCATGCAAATTGGCGGGGTTATTATTTATTTGGACAGCACGCATTATAGTCTTACTCTTATACAGACATCGTACACACTCTCACTAAATCACATCCAATATCATTCACTTCAACTTACTCAGATTTACTACACACAATATTTTGTCTCACTTTTCTAACATCTGTGGCATTGGCTCACAGGCAAACAGGCAAGAGAATAAAACATATATTGCTAGAACCTATTTCTTGAATTCTAAATATCAGACATTTTAAAGCTCTAGTTGACATAATACCTCTGATGGCAGTAACTTTACAAGCACTAATTATGGTCAATTTAGACTGAGACTAGTATCTATTTATGGTAAGGGGTGAAATAAGTATAGCTACTTATAATTGTAACGGTTTAGCAGATTATAAAAAAGAAGATCAGTCTTTACGTGGCTAAAAGAAAAGGAATATAACATATACTGTTTACAGGAAACTATATCACATCCTTAGATGAAGTTGTGTGGAAAAAGGAATGGGGTGGTGAAATAATTTTATGTCATGGACAAAGGAACTCAAAAGGTGTGATATTAATTAACATAAATTTTGATCTGAATGTGCAAATAGTTAGGAATGATCTTTTTGAATATGAAAGTCGATGAAAAAGAGATTTGGCTCATTAATCTATAGGGTCAAAATCAGGATGACCCATACTTCTTCGAACAGTTAGGGGTGTACTCACTTTTGTTGCCAGCGGTTTAGACATGAATTAACTCTTGTAACAACCAATCCCGGATCCGGGAGCTTAATCATCAACTGACACAGCATAACGCTGTGTGTTGAGTTATTTTGAGGGGACAGCAAATTTACACTGTTATACAAGCTGTACACTCACTACTTTACATTGTAGCAAAGTGTAATTTCTTCAGTGTCACATGAAAAGATATACTCAAATATTTACAAAAATGTGAAGGGGTGTACTCACTTTTGTGATATTCTGTGTTTATATATATATATATATATATATATATATATATATATATATATATATATATATATATATATATATATATATATATATATATATATATATATATATATATATATATATATATATATGTGTGTGAATTTGACCAAATACTTTTGGTTCCCTAAAATGGGGGAATATGGATGGAAATACCTCAAATTAAAGCCGACAGTCTGCACTTATAGTTATAGTCATTGTATAATTTCAAAAACAAAGTGCTGGGGTAGAAAGCCAAAACAACAACAAAAAACTGTCACTGTTCAAATACTTTTGAACCTCACTGTAGCACCAGTCTGTGGGTGTCTGCTCTGCAAATGTAGCAGCATCACCCATACTCAATATCTACTGCTCAGAGCAGAAACCTTGTTTCTGAAACCTTGTGTGTGAGTGTGTGTGTGTGTGTGTGTGTGTGTGAGTGTGTGTGTGTGTGTGTCTTTGTGTGTGTGAAAATCACCCAAGGGTCAGACAGAGCGAGAGAGATAGTGTCACCTCTGTCAGTCAAACACTTCTCTCCTCTTCACTGATAGCTCAATGAGTCTCAGGGATGCTAGGCCACAATGTGATTACTCTTGTGGCTGTTCTCCAAGGATTGTGTGAGGTTATGATTGAGAAAACAGCCAGAAGGTCACAAGGAGAAAAACAATGGTATGGAGTAGTCTGGATGAACCCCACAGTTTCTTCCAGATCAGACAGTCAAATTGTCAGATTACTCATTACTGCCGATTATCAGCCCTCCTACCATTACATAATTTAGCAGACGCTCTTGTCCAAATCAATATACAATCAGTGCATTAAACTAAGGTTGATTAAAAGGACATCACAATAGTGTAAAATTATCCTACTATACTTGTAGAAATTAAATGCTACTGTAAACTTAATATTAGTGTTTAACAGTAGTTGACTGTAATTGCATGGGATTGGTGCAAGCAGGTCGGCTATTAGGCATTTGTATATTACAGAATATTTGGTTTTACTATCACTTGCAGTTATAGAGGCCTAAACAAAGGCTCCCAAACTGGCAGTGATTACAGCGCAAACCACTCAACCTAAAGGTTTAAACCTTGCTGACATTTCAATCTGTCCCCTATAACCATACAAAAGTGTTAGGGCACTGCTACTATATATAATTAAAATTGGTACATGATTCTTACTAATGGTTGCAACAAATAGCGCCACTTACAAGGCATGCCTCGAAATTGGTTAATGAGCCAGCAACTCTTTACCCTCCCACAAAATGTGTCCACTGTGCACGGTAATTTACAGAATGCTGCAGTAAATAATACAGTACTTTGTTAAATAGTAATGTAATAAAATTACAGCAATTGCTAACAGTGAATATGTAATCATATATTACAGCATACCAATAATATGTGGTGCTTTATATCACTTGCACTTGTAAAGGTCTTAACAAAGGCTTCTAAAGTGTCAGGGACTAAACACTCAACCATTTACGGTTTGAGTCTTGCCGCCACTCTGATATGTTCCTTATACACATTACATTGTTGGAGAACTACTACCACATTTCCGTTAAATTGGTACAACACTCTCACTAACAGCACAACAAATATAGCCCCTCACAAGGCACGCCTCAAAACATATTAATGAGACAGAAACAACAATATCATCCACCCACTAATGTTCAAAATGTTTTTGGCACTCCAAAAAATACCGTTTGGTACTTACTATATTCTGTGTGGTGCTATTGAGTTACAGCAAATTACTGGTAGCACAGTAGCCAGTAAATCACAGTAGATTTAGAGAAAAAGGTTTTCAGATACCAAAAATACAGCATGGTACTGTAGTCTGTGGGGTAGTGCTGAATTACAGTAAATTACTGGCAGCACAGTAGCCAGGAAGTTACTGTAGATTTACAGATCAAAGATTTTAGATTAAAAAAAATATGGTATTGCACTGTATTCTGTGGGGTACAGCAGTCACACTAATGGGTACAACAAATATAGCCTCATACAAAGCACGCCTCAAAATATGTTACAGAGGAGTAGCGGAATGCCAATGGTTTCTACTGACAATTGAGATGTACAAACTACGGCATAAGGGGGAAACAAGCGAATAAGAGGCAATCCGTAATTTTGATTAAGACATTAATGAACGAGCTAGGACAGACGGAGTCAATATAACTATTTGTTCAGCACTTTTGAAATGTACAGGGACAGAATTCAGAACATGGGCCAATCTTACAGTGTTCTCTCTGTACATTAAGTCAAAAATGTAGGATAACTAAAAAGGGCATATGTGACTGACCGGCTCAAATTAGTCTTATGTAGCAACATTTGAAATGTTTTTTGTTTGTTGTTGCATTGGATAAAAGTAGAGACTCCGAGCTACAAAATGCTATATCATACACTGCATTTTTGAGGAACAATGGGAAAGTAATTCTGCTTTGAAAGTTGATAAACTTATAAACTCACTTTTGAGAAAAGGGCATTTTAATGTTTTGGTACCTATGGGAGAGCTCACCTTTGTCAACACCCATTCAGCATAGTTCACACCCTCTTAAGCCAGCTCCACCCATCTCTTTAAGGATTCACATGTGAGGTCATGTGCTAAACAGTGAGTAGTGTAGGAAAGATTAAGACTAAAAGTGGTTGTAGTCTACAATAAGGAAAAATTCCAGGCAAACAGAAAATGTCCGGATAAAAATATTTTCTAAATATTAGATGACACTTACCCAGACACACTTGTCTAAATTTATGGATCATGTGAAAGAAACACTATAACCCCCAGCCACATCCAGTCGTGGAAAAAGTACTAAATTGTCGTACTTGAGTAAAAGTATAAATCATTTCAAATTCCTTATATAAAACCAGACGGTAGAGTTTTTAGTTATTTTTATTGATGGATAGCCAGGGGCACACTCCAACACTCAGACATAATTTACAAACAAAGCATTTGTGTTTAGTGAGTCTGCCAGATCAGATGCAGTAGGGATGACCAGGGATGTTCTCTTGATAAGTGTGTGAATTTGACAATTTTCTTGTCAAAATGTATACGAGTACTTTTGGGTGTAAGGGAAAATGTATGGAGTAAAAAGTACATTATTTTCTTTCAGAATGTAGTAAAAGTTGCCAAAAGTATAAATAGTAAAGTAATTTACCGATATCCCCCCCCCAAAAAAAATAATAATTAAGTAGTACTTTACACCACTTCCCAAATGCCTTCTGTCGTGGAAATGTCCTGTATTACCAAATCATGAGAGAGCAAACCACACACAAGTCAGAGTTATATCATAAAGTCCATATTTCATTATATGAGCTTCACCATAGCCCTGTGACTCTCAGATCAATTCAGTGTCTATAAATGAATTCTCTGAGAGTGCTTACAAAACAGTTCTTAGTATAATTTATAGCCAAGACACACCCATCTCAACTCACATGACGAATAACAGATCTTAAGAACATTACAAAGGAAGACTTTACTTGAGAGAGGAGTATCCCATAGCCAGACAGCATTAGCTATAAATTATCGTTCAGTTTGCTCTCCTAAAACGAGGTTCTAGTTCTCGTTCTTGGTACACCATAGTACCAAAACATTACCTCGTCCAATGGCATATATCAATTGTCAATTCTAGATACCCCCATCTCAAATACAATCCCTCCTGGACAAGCTCACGGAGAGGAGTGACTGGCACACAGACATTGTGGAGACAACTAACTGGTTCCCCTTTAATCACGCCATCCCTTCACATGATTTAAGAATAGTTACAGACACATCCACAGATAAGACTAACCTGACCTCTCCCCTCTCTGGGCCCCAAGTAACTGAGCCCTAGCAGAGAAGGGATAACTGCAAACTGCCAACAGTATCATCCAAAAAGAAGACATCCTAATGACAAATATCTCACATAAGCATTATTATGTAAATAAAACATCTTATTTATCAATGTTATCTAACTAATTCTGATTTGTCTATCACAATTCACACCAAACATTAGCATACTTTATATACGGTTACACACATAGGTGCTATCACATAGTATTCCATACATAAGTTAAGGCCATGCAACCTGAGTTGAAAGCTGAGTGAGGTACACATGTACAATACATAAACAGATGCATGTTCCATATACAATACCTTTCAAAAGTTTGGGGTCACTTAGAAATGTCCTTGTTGTCCATGAAAACATACATGAAATTAGTTGCAAAACCAATAGGAAATATAGTCAAGACGTTGATGTTAGGAATATTATGAATAAATGACTAAACAATATTCTAATTTTAAATGGATCTGTAGCTAAGTAAACTTATACTCTGTTTTATTATATCTGATTAACAATATGAGCTCATAAGAAGGGATTGTGCGACACAAACAAGGAGTAATTAAAGTTAATGAACACCATTCCAACTAGGCAGAGAGGAATGGGTTGTGGATTAAGTAAGCAGATAAGGTAGTTAAAATATGGTTGAACCGACGAAACTTAGCTCTGGGGTGTTTTAGATAAGGCAGTGAGTGCATTCCTAGGTTTTCTGTTAATTAGAACTGTCAGCTAAGTGGTGATCAATAATGGTGAGGGGTCAAGAGTTAATTCAGTTATGTTGTGTGTCCTCTGTGTGTGTGTTAGTGAATTGGAATTAACTTTTAAACTCACTTAATTCTAGGTCGGGAGGAGGGGATTCATTCTAGCAATGAAATGACGTCATGTTATTGTATATAAACTGTTGCTCGTGGTAACGTGCAGCGCGCTCCGATAATAAATTCTATTATCTATTATTGATAAGACTGGTCTCGGTCTATTTTATGCAAACAAAAATCTTACAAATTCTCATAAAATAGATTAAGGGAATTCAATTAATGAAAACATATTGGAATAACTAAATTACAGTAACAATTGGTCCTACGAGCAGATTCCACAAACTTGCCTCTGTCGTCCGAAGGGAGAGCCGAAAGCCGTGCACAGACGGGTCTGGACTCGTTATTTAAAGACCTGGCCTCTGAATTCAGGTTTAAAAGAACAGGCCGGTATTAGATCTAAGGGCGACAGAGAAGGTGACGGAATCGAACCGGCATTGCTTTTCCCAGTCTACAGGACGACGGTAAATAGTCTTTATTCTCGAATTTGGGAGGAATGATGAAAGTTATCTTTGATTTGTTGTTCTAAAAAGGTTTAGAATTGATCAATAATAGTAGCTTCGCTATTCCAAACAGATGTGTTGGGTTACTTGTATGACCAATATACAAGGATTGTGTGTGACAGGTCTGAAATTACCTGTGGTAAAGGTGCACTACCGTAACTAAAATAGAACTTAATAGATCCTGGTTTTGCAAGCCGAAGGGTTATTAAGGGTGGGATATAGTAAGTTTTGTTAGATAGGACGGTTGTTTTGTACAAATAGGATAACCATTAATTCAAAAGACATACCTAAATGAGGATAAATTAGGCTTGTTGAGAAGGCAGGGTAATCCTAGGCGAACGGAATAACTGAACCTATTCAATACTGAAAAAAATAATATCCAAAGGAGTGGGAGGGAAACTCAAAATAGCGAAGTGAGATTGGATAAATACAACCGGAGTTTAACCAGGGATGTGTGTCCCCTGGGTAATAACTGATAGATGTGGAAGTGAGATCTAATGTCCGGTCGATAGCAACGCTATGGATAAGTTTCCAGGGAAGAGAATCATAGAAATACATACACATAGATTGTAACTAGGTAACGGTATATAGCACATTTATAGATCATAGTAATACACACACATATAGAAGGTAAAAAATAGAAAGGCATAGATAAGTGATTAAATACCATAGCTACTAGTAAAGGCAAGGATTTATCAAACATGGGAAGTAAATCCTCAAAGGAGGTCCCGGTGTTAACAGGGGACCAACGGTGGATGGAGCAGAAAGATAAGAGAAACATAGAATTCTGTCCAAAATGGAGTAAGCGGTATGAATTTGATGGGAGTCTGAATGTTGAAAATTAGAGTTGCTTATAAAGCAGATACATAAGGAATGTGGAAACAATGTGAAGAAGCAGAATAAACAGGGGTTATACACAGCCGGAGTTTGGCTTTCAGAAGCAAAAAAGAGAGTTGAGGGTGAAAATAGGAGGAAACCCCAAAAAGAGCCAAGATGCACTGCCCTCCGCTCCCGATGATGAAAAAGTTAGCCAATTGGGCGGGGGTGAGGGTAACAAACTATATCCTTCTCGAGTATACCAAGAACACAGAGGTAATCTTATCGATGAAACAGTGGTTGTGAGAATACGGCTGCAGGAGCTACCTGCAATATCACCACCGATATATGTGAAGCCTGCTGAAGCCGAGCGAGGGATAATAGAAATAGACAAAGGAAAAAAGTCGAGAAAAGTGGATAAGGTGAGTCAAAAGAGAAATATGAAATGTTTTAATTGTAACGAAACTGGACATTTCGCCCGGGAGTGTAACACTCCCTGCAAACGTCACCACCAAGATTGTAATTTAATTAACTGAGGGGAAGATCAGAGGTGACAATCGGAGGAAAAAAAGGGGTCAGATACAAAGAGAGCGAGATTAATGATAATCCTCGTTGAAGAAAACTTTGGGCTTTTAAATTAGGGCTATTTTCTGTTGTCCCGATGCCGGCGTTACGAATACAGACAATTGTAAAATGGGTCTCTTTGCGGATAATCTTAGTCATTTACATAGCGTTGGTGGTATAGTGGTGAGCATAGCTGCCTTCCAAGCTGGAGTCCCGGGTTCGGTTCCCAGCCAAGGCGTTGACTAAATTCAGAGTTTTTGATTGTAATTTAACTAATTGTATGTTTTGCCGAGAAAGATATGGTCGCTAGTGTTTGTATAAGATATAAAATGAACGTTTTAATAGCTTGTTTGGTTCAAATTGATAGAAGGGATAAATTGAACGTTAATAGATTGTTTAGGTTAAATTAATAGACTAATTCATTCAGTTTAAAATAATAACGAAGTGAATTGTGATACAAGACGATGTCTGTTCACTAAATGATCTGTTTGAATAATGTATTGGGAATAGAGTCGTAATTAAAATGCTGAATCAAAGACGAGACAGTTACTTAAATCTAATGAATTCTAAATAATAATGAAGAGACAATTACGATAGATTTGTGCCCATCGAAATGTTCTTATAAATTACCTTCTTGTGACTCTCTAACCCGGATCCGGGAGCGTAATCATCGCCTCAAACTAATTAGCATAACGCAGCGGACATAAATCTTCCTAGAAAATCTTCCTATTCATGAAAATCACAAATGAAATATATTGAGACACAGCTTAGCCTTTTGTTAATCACACTGTCATCTCAGATTTTCAAAATATGCTTTACAGCCAACGCTAGACAAGCATTTGTGTAGGTTTATCATGGCATAATGCTATGCTAGGCTCTGCTGGCAGCAGGCAACATTTTCACGAAAATAAGAAAAGCAATCCAATTAAATCATTTACCTTTGAAGAACTTCGGATGTTTTCACTCAGGAGACTCCCAGTTAGATAGCAAATGTTCATTTTTTCCCAAAATAATATTTTTGTAGGCGAAATAGCTTCGTTTGTTCTTCATATTTGGATGAGAAATCGACCGGAAAATGCGGTCACTACAACGCCAAACTTTTTTCCAAATTAGCTCCATAATATCGACAGAAACATGGCAAACGTTGTTTAGAATCAATCCTCAAGGTGTTTATCCCATATCTATTTGATAATATATCCGTCGGGACAATTAGTTTCTCATAAGAAGCGATTGGAAAAATGGCTACCTCAGTACTTTACGCAAGATTTTCTGAGGGAGCCATCACCACTTGCTCAATGTGGTCCCTTGCGGCTATTCTTCAACATAAATGCGTAAAGATACGTCACAATGCTGGGGAATACGTAGAAAGCGTAAGCTCATTCGTAGCCCATTCACAGCCATATAAGGAGTCATTGACGTGAAGCGGTTTCAAAAAATGCGGCACTTCCTGATTGGATTTTTATCTGGGTTTCGCCTGTAACATCAGTTCTGTTGCACTCACAGACAATATCTTTGCAGTTTTGGAAACGTTAGAGTGTTTTCTATCCAAAGCTGTCAAGTATATGCATAGTCGAGCATCTTGTCGTGACAAAATATCCCGTTTAAAACGGGAACGTTTTTTATCCAAAAATGAAATACCGCCCCCAGAGTTTCAAGAAGTTAAAGTAGATAAGACACTTGACAGAGAATTGGTACAGGATTGATATGAATGGATGCCCAAGGGAGAATTGGACACGTGGAGAATGAAAGGGGCGCTCCTACATGATGATGTCAGACATAAGGATAATTTACTAATCTTACCTAAGTCATTGTTTAGAGCAGGCAAGGTTGTTACCTGGGCAGAGCCAGGTATCAAAGGGGGGATGGGTAAGTTGTGGTCTAGCATAGGATGTGGCCTACTGGATAATAAACTAATAAAACATTTTTTTAGCTAACAAGTAGGTATAGAAGTTGAAGATAGAACAAATGAGAAACTGTTTGTTAACCCAACCTGTATGTCCAAGATTTTATGCACTACAGGTGAATTACAGGTGAAGTCACTCAATCCAGTCCCTGAGGCCTGTTGGGGGAACCATACCAAGGACTCCTGGTGACAGCTAGCTGAAAGAGCTACCCGGATTCATATCACACTGTGGGAGGATAAGACACAATGACACGGTCGAACAATAACAGTGTTCGAGAGGAGAACTGGAATTAACAGAATTCCGGGGGCCATCTCTCGAATGAAGATGTCATTCCATCCCTGTGTTTGTTCATAGAAGTGAAAGTGTGTCTGGCTCTAGCTGATGATGTGTTCTCTGGGAGAGGGTGGGGCTTTATAGGTGGGCTGGCCATCCTGAGCTGTCTGGTTGTGGGAGCCTTATTCCTGGTACACCATGAACCCCGAGAAGGCCAGAGGGTAATATTGACAGGTAGTTAGACAATGAGGATTTAGTATTAACCAAGCATAAGAGATCACTTGATCTGGATATACAGGAAGTGAGAATGAGACTGGGAAGGATGTCTCAGAGGAGTTCTATGTAGACCAAATGGGGCCTCTGACTCCTTGGCAGTTCAGGACTAAGAGCAGCTATTATGGAAGACATCTATGCAAGTCCCTGTGTAGTTCATGGAAACAGGTTATAGCTCACATCATGTGAGAGGGCTACATAAATCTACATACCCAGTATGGAAGAAGATGGAGTGTAGTGAAAGTAAGGGTTTCAGTTGATAATCTAGTGCATTCTGGGTAGAAAAAGTTAGAGCAGATAATTGCTCTATAGTCAGCAGAATACAAGCAGAGTCCCCTTGACAAAGCAGATACTGACTGTGGAGTTGTCCAGAGCCAAGAGCCGGTGTGGATAGTTCAGATGAAAGATCTTAAGGAAGTAATTGAGATGGAAACTGGTTATGGGGATTCTAACCTCTGGTTAGAGTGGATTAAATATACGGCCAGATCAGTAGCTAAAGAAGAATTCTATGCTTGTGTCACAGCAAAACCTCAGTTGACAACCATCCCTTTTCCATTAAATGGAATTAATTCACCTAAGGGAATGGCCTGTATGGTAAAGTTATTCATGGAAGCAGGAAAGCCAGATAATAACAGTTATATGGATTTGCACTATTTATATCCACATGTTCCTCTGAAATCTAAGCTTCCTCCTTTCACAGAGGCAAGGGGAGACTGTGGAGACTGTGGGAGAAATATGTGGGGGAAATCAGTACCTGCAATAGGACAGATAATGTTACTTCTGATGCGATAAATGAGTGATTTGGCAGGCTGGTTGAGTTCTGGGGATTTCAGTAAGATAAGGAGGCCCAGGGCTGACATCTGGTGGTTGTGTGGGGGAATGACGTTATGGCCGAGTATTACTGGCTAATTGGACAGGGGTATGTGTACTGGTACATTTGAGAATGCCTTTCACACTCATTCAACATCATGACATAAAGTTGACCAAACGGGAGAAAATAAGTACTCCGCCTCCGTGGTTCCACGGGGGGTGCCAGACGAGTTCAAAGCTAGAAATCAGATCTTGGCAGGATTAGAGTCAAGTATTTTTTGGTGGTCCACTCTCAATGAGAATGTGGATTGGATCAATTATATCTATTAAAATCCACAGTGCTTCATCAATTATATCATAGATGTAATGAATGGCTTGGCAGAATAGAACAGTCTTGGATATGTTTACAGGCTGAAAAGGGTGGAAGTGTATGGAGGTAGATTGGAAGCCGATGACACAGCACCGGATGGATCAGTTGCCTATGCCTTGGCTGGTTTACACACCCTGGCTCACGAGTTGGCAGTGAACTCAGGGGTGGATACTTCTCTGACTAATTGGGTTGACAGTGTGTTTGGAAGATGGAAAAATGTTATGATTACTGTGTTATGGGCTACCTTCACCTGTGTGACTGTGTTAGTTTTGTGTGGATGTGTTTTGATTCCGTGTGTGAAAGTTCTCATTTCCAGGACTCTGGAGAAATCAATGACACTTCAGATGGTGAAATATGGACCCATTCTAAGCTCTGACCCGTGGAATGATGAATGCATGGCTCCGGACATAATAGAAAAATCCGGATCCTTTCACTCGCGAGGAGACCATATTTGATGTTTAGGGAATTTAGATGGTTTCTTGTTTCAATGTATAGACTGTTTTTTCATGAAGATTGTAACAGAAAATCCTAATAAGTAGAGTTAAGATTCTGATGTAGGTTAGAACAGTCATTGAAGTTGATCGTGTGTACATACATGTATTGGTTTGTCTTATTCTAGTATATAATTGATATTTTCATGTAGTGTTTAAAACCTCTAGTGACTCCCCATCCCGCATGAGGGAGCGTAATCATCGACTGACACTAATTAGCATAACGCAACGGACATATATTCTTATTCATGAAAATCACAAGTGAAATATATTGAGACACAGCTTAGCCTTTTGTTAATCACCCTGTCATCTCAGATTTTCAAAATATGCTTTACAGCCAAAGCTAGACAAGCATTTGTGTAAGTTTATCGATAGCCTAGCATAGCATAATCAAATTAAATAGTTTACCTTTGATGAGCTTCGGATGTTTTCACTCACGAGACTCCCAGTTAGATAGCCAATGTTCCTTTTTTCCAAAAATATTATTTTTGTAGGCGAAATAGCTTCGTTTGTTCTTGTTTGGCTGAGAAATCGCCCGGAAATTGCAGTCACGAAAACGCCGAAAAATATTCCAAATTAGCTCCATAATATCGACAGAAACATGGCAAACGTTGTTTACAATCAATCCTCAAGGTGTTTTTCAAATATCTAATAATATATCAACCGGGACTGGTGGCTTCTTAGTATGATAGAAACAATGGCCGCATTTGTCCTTTACTTTGCAAAACACTGAGAGACTTCAGCTGACCACTGACGCAATGTTGACGTTCAGGCTCATTTTTCAAAATAAAAACCTGAAACTATGTATTGTGACTCTATACATATTAGGGAAGCCATAGAAAAGGAATCTGGTTGATATCTCATTCACTGCTCAATAGGGACGCATAGGAACACAGAGCCTTCTAAATAAGAGTCCCTTCCTGTTTGGATTTTTCTGAGGCTTTCGCCTGCAACATCAGTTCTGTTATACTCACAGACAATAGTTTTACAGTTTTGGAAACTTTAGAGTGTGTTCTATCCTAAGCTGTCAATTATATGCATATTCTAGCATCTTGTCCTGACAAAATATCCTGTTTACTACGGGAACGTTATTTTTCCAAAAATGAAAATACTGCCCCCTAGTCACAAAAGGTTAATGAAAACATATTGGAATAACTAAATTACAGTAACAGTTGTAGGTTGTAAAATAATGATTTTCAATTGCGATAATAATTGTGTCCTTGTAACTTTTCTTTCGTCAAAGAATCCTCCACTTGCCACAATTACAGCCTTGCAGACGTTTGGCATTCTAGTTGTCAATTTGTTTAGGTAATCTGAGGACATTTCAACACATGCTTCCTGAAGCACCTCCCACAAGTTGGATTGGCTTGATGGGCATGTCTTACTAACATACGGTCAAGCTGCTCCCACAACAACTCAATATGGTTGAGATTTGGTGACTGTGCTGTCCAGTCCAGAATACCAGCTGACTACTTCTTCCCTAAATAGTTATTGCATAGTTTCGAGCTGTGCTTTTGGTCATTGTCCTGTTGTAGGAGGAAATTGGCTCCAATTAAGCACCGTCCACAGGGTATGGCATGGCGTTGCAAAATGGAGTGATAGCCTTCCTTCTTCAAGATCCCTTTAACCCTGTACAAATCTCCCACTTTACCAGCACCAAAGCACCCCCAGACAAACACATTGCCTCCACCATGCTTGACAGATGGCGTCAAGCACTACTACAGCATCTATTCATTTTTTCTGCATCTTGTGTTCGGATCTTCTCTGTGATCTCAAACTTAGATTTGTCTGACCATAACACTTTTTTTCTTATCTTCCTCTGTCCAGTGTCTGTGTTCTTTTGCACATCTTAATCTTTTATTTTTATTGGCCAGCCTGAGATATGGTTTGTGCTGTTCTGTGAAGGGGGTAGTACACAGCGTTGTACAAGATTTTCAGTTTCTTGGCAATTTCTTCTTCATTTCTCAGAACAAGAATAGACTGACGAGTTTCAGAAGTTAGTTATTTGTTTCTGGCCATTTTGAGCCTAATCGAACCCACAAATGCTGACGCTCCAGATACTCAACTAGTCTAAAGAAGGCCAGTTTTACTGCTTCTTTAAATCAGAACAACAGATTTCAGCTATGCTAACATAACTGCAAAAGGGTTTTCTAATGATCAATTAGCATTTTAAAAGGATAAACTTGGATTAGCTAACACAACGTGCCATTTGAACACAGGAGTGATGGTTGTTTATAATGGCCCTCTATACGCCTATGTAGATATTCCATTAAAAATCTGCCGTTTCCAGCTACAATAGTCATTTACAACATTAACAATGTTTACACTGTATTTCTGATTCTTTCTGATTTACAGTTGAAGTCGGAAGTTTACGTACACCTTAGCCAAATACATTTAATCTCAATTTTTCACAATTCCTGACATTCAATCCTAATAATAATTCCCTGTCTTAGGTCAGTTAGGATCACCACTTTATATTAAGAATGTGAAATGTCAGAATAATAGTAGAGAGAATTATTTATTTCATCTTTTATTTCTTTCATCACATTCCCAGTGGGTCAGAAGAATTTGGTAGCATTGCCTTTAAATTGTTGAACTTGGGTCAAACGTTTCAGGAAGCCTTCCACAAGCTTCCCACAATTATTTGGGTGAATTAGGTCCCATTCCTACTGACAGAGCTGGTGTAACTGAGTCAGCTTTGTAGGCCTCCTTGCTCCCACACGCTTTTTTGAGGTAAGGGCTTTGTGATGGTCATTCCAATACCTTGACTTTGCTGTCCTTAAAACCTCTTGAAGCTGGGGGGCACTATTTTTATTTTTGTGAAAAATAACGTTCCCAAAGTAAACTGCCTATTTCTCAGGACCAGATGCTAGAATATGCATATAATTGACAGCTTAGGATAGAAAACACCAAAGTCTCCAAAACTGTAAAAATATTGTCTGTGAGTATAACAGAACTGATATTGCAGGCAAAAGCCTGAGAAAAATCCAATCAGGAAGTGACTCTTATTTTGAAACCCCTGTCTTTCTATGCATCCCTATTGCCCATTGAAAGGGATATCAACCAGATTCCTTTTTCTGTGGATTCCTTAAGGTGTCTACAGCCTTTAGACATAGTTTTAGGCCTTTATTTTGAAGAATGAGCGTAAACGTCCACAATGCGTAAGTGGTCTGTTGTTGGCTCTCAGTGTGATTTTTGCGCAAAACAGAGAGGTAGCCATTTTTCCTCCCGGTCCTAGTGAAAAGCCAACTGTCCCGGTTGATATGTTATCGAATAGATATTTGAAAAACACCTTGAGTATTGATTATAAAAAACGTTTGCCATGTTTCTGTCGATATTATGGATATAATTTGGAATTTTTGTCTGCGTTGTCGTGACCGCTATTTCCGGTGGATTCTAGGTATAACGCATCAAACTAACGGAGGTATTTGGATATAAAAAATATCTTTATGGAACAAAAGGAACATTTGCTGTCTAACTGGGAGTCTTGTGAGTGAAAACATCCACTTGCTTTTCTGATTTTCGTGACCAAGTTATCTGCCGCTATGTGTACATAATGTTTTGCTTATATATCGATAAACTTACACAAATGCTTGTATTGTTTGCTGTAAAGCATAATTTCAAAATCTGAGGCGACAGGGTGATTAACAAAAGGCTAAGCTGTGTTTCGCTATATTTCACTTGTGATTTCATGAATATTTTCTTGTAAGATTATTTGACCGTTGCGCTATGCTATTTAGCGTAGTTGATGACAATTATCCCGGATACGGGATGGGTGGTTCAAAGAGTTAAAGCCCTTTTGCCACAATTTTGGAAGTATGCTTGGGGTCATTGTCCATTCGGAAGACCCATTTGCGACCAAGCTTTAACTTGCTTCAATATATCCACATAATTTTCAATCCTCATGATGCCATCTTTTTGTGAAGTGCACCAGTCCCTCCTGCAGCAAAGCACCCCCACAACATGATGCTGCTACCCCCGTGCTTCACGTTTGGGATGGTGTTCTTCGGCTTGCAAGCCTCTCCCGTTGTCCTCTAAACATAATGATTGTCATTATGCCCAAACAGTTCTATTTTTGTTTCATCAGACCAGAGGACATTTCTCTAAAAAGTACGATTTTGTCCCCATGTGCAGTTACACACCGTAGTCTGGCTTTTTTTATGCGGATTTGGAGCAGTGGCATCTTCCTTGCTGAGTGGCCTTTCAGGTTATGTCGATATAGGACTCGTTTTACTGTGGATGTAGATACGTTTGTACCCGTTTCCTCCAGCATCTTCACAAGGTCCTTTCTGTTGTTCTGGGATTGATTTGCACTTTTCGCACCAGAGTATGTTAATCTCTAGGAGACAGAACGCGTCTCCTTCCTGAGCGGTATGACAGCTGCGTGGTCCCATGGTGTTTATACTTACGTACTATTGTTTGAACAGATGAACGTGGTACCTTCAGGCATTTGGAAATTGCTCCCAAGGATGAACCAGACTTGTGGAGGTCCACAATTTTTTTCTGAGGTCTTGGCTGATTTCTTTAGATTTTCCCATGACGTCAAGCAAAGAGGCACTTAGTTTGTAGGTAGACCTTGAAATACTTCCAAAGGTACACCTCCAATTGACTCAAATGATGTCAATTAGCCTGCCAGAAGATTCTAAAGCCATGACATAATTTTCTGGAATTTTCCAAGCTGTTAAAGGCAGAGTCAACTTAGTGTATGTGAACCTCTGACCCAATGGAATTGTGATACAGTGAATTATAAGTGAAATAATCTGTCTGTAAACAATTGTTGGAAAAATTACTTGTGTCATACACAAAGTAGATGTCCTAACAGACTTGCCAAAACTATAGTTTGTTAAGAAGACATTTGTGGAGTGGTTGAAAAATTTGTTTTAATGACTCCAACCTAAGTGTATGTAAACTTCCGACTTCAACGGTATATATATATATATAATTCTCCATGGTTCTAAATCAATAGATGTTTTGTAGTCTGTAAATTTCAGGAAACATGAACTTGCTTGTCCATTCTATAGGTCATGTAACTGTTTGCTACATGCAATATGGTTGGTGGATTTCACCAACTATGCTCTCCAGTTTTGTGATGAAACAAAGGTGTGGTTGAATTTATTCTGCAACTGTATCTTCTTCTTGTCTTTTTTTATTTAACTAGGCAAGTCATTTAAGAACAAATTCAATTTTACAATGACAGCCTACCCCGGCCAAACCCAGACGACGTTCTGCTAATTGTGCGCCGCCCTAAGGGACTCCCAATCACGGCCAGATGTTATACAGCCTGGATTCAAACCAGGGACTGTAGTGACGCCTCTTGCATGGAGATGCTGTGCCTTAGACCGCTGCGCCACTCGGGAGACCAATATGATATATATATATACACACACACAGTGGGGCAAAAAAGTATTTAGTCAGCCACCAATTGTGCAAGTTCTCCCACTTAAAAAGATGAGAGAGGTCTGTAATTTTCATCATAGGTACACTTCAACTATGATAGACAAAAAAAAAAGAAATCCAGAAAAAAAATCCAGAAAATCACATTGTAGGATTTTTAATGAATTTATTTGCAAATTATGGTGGAAAATAAGTATTTGGTCAATAACAAAAGTTGATCTCAATACTTTGTTATATACCCCGTGTTGGCAATGACAGAGGTCAAACGTTTTCTGTAAGTCTTCACAAGGTTTTCACACACTGTTGCTGGTATTTTGGCCCATTCATCCATGCAGATCTCCTCTAGAGCAGTGATGTTTTGGGGCTGTTGCTGGGCAACACAGACTTTCAACTCCTTCCAAAGATTTTCTATGGGGTTGAGATCTGGAGACTGGCTAGGCCACTCCAGGACCTTGAAATGCTTCTTACGAAGCCACTCCTTCGTTGCCCGGGTGGTGTGTTTGGGATCATTGTCATGCTGAAAGACCCAGACACGTTTCATCTTCAATGCCCTTGCTGATGGAAGGAGGTTTTCACTCAAAATCTCACGATACATGGCCCCATTCATTCTTTCCTTTACACGGATCAGTCGTCCTGGTCCCTTTGCAGAAAAACAGCCCCAAAGCATGATGTTTCCACCCCCATGCTTCACAGTAGGTATGGTGTTCTTTGGATGCAACTCAGCATTCTTTGTCCTCCAAACACGACGAGTTGAGTTCTTACCAAAAAGTTATATTTTGGTTTTATCTGACCATATGACATTCTCCCAATCTTCTTCTGGATCATCCAAATGCTCTCTAGCAAACTTCAGACGGGCCTGGACATGTACTGGCTTAAGCAGGGGGACACGTCTGGCACTGCAGGATTTGAGTCCCTGGCGGCGTAGTGTGTTACTGATGGTAGGCTTTGTTACTTTGGTCCCAGCTCTCTGCAGGTCATTCACTAGGTCCCCCCGTGTGGTTCTGGGATTTTTGCTCACCGTTCTTGTGATCATTTTGACCCCAATGGGGTGAGATCTTGCGTGGAGCCCCAGATCGAGGGGGATTATCAGTGGTCTTGTATGTCTTCCATTTCCTAATAATTGCTCCCACAGTTGATTTCTTCAAACCAAGCTGCTTACCTATTGCAGATTCAGTCTTCCCAGCCTGGTGCAGGTCTACAATTTTGTTTCTGGTGTCCTTTGACAGCTCTTTGGTCTTGGCCATAGTGGAGTTTGGAGTGTGACTGTTTGAGGTTGTGGACAGGTGTCTTTTATACTGATAACAAGTTCAAACAGATGCCATTAATACAGGTAACGAGTGGAGGACAGAGGAGCCTCTTAAAGAAGAAGTTACAGGTCTGTGAGAGCCAGAAATCTTGTTTGTTTGTAGGTGACCAAATACTTATTTTCCACCATAATTTGCAAATAAATTCATTAAAAATCCTACAAGTGATTTTCTGGATTTTCTTTCCTCATTTTGTCTGTCATAGTTGAAGTGTACCTATTATGACAATTACAGGCCTCTCTCATCTTAAGTGGGAGAACTTGCACAATTGGTGGCTGACTAAATACTTTTTTGCCCCACTGTGTGTATATATATATATCAAGGTCACAAGGCATATGAACTAACAATTTATAAAGCAAACAATGCAATTGTCACAACACATAGGTTGTTTGGCTACCCCAGTGATTTTACTCACACACCGCTACTGGTAAAGACCCAGCTCCCAGGGCTGATGAGAGCTAGCCCCCTTTTCTGAAGTGGAAAACTGCTGCATATTGGATGATGTAACTGAGTGAGATCTGATGGAATTTCGCCCTGTTGATGTTGACTTGCGGAGAACAGGCGATAAATGGGAGAATGAAACATGTGGGCCATTAAAATCAGCATAATAGTGTGCAGTATAAAATAACTGCATAAAGACAAAGGATTAGCCTATTTCAATGAGCTATTGTGGCAAACACTTCGCTATTATCACACATTTAAGTTTGGACTTCAGGATTGTTTTCGTTTCCAATAAATGCATGGGTCTACACAAGGAATTTATATTAGGCCTACATCTATCTACAGATGAGCAGGCTACATTGGAAGGTTTATTCTCATGCGTCTGAGCTGAGCTGTGCGTGGGAGCAGGCAGGCAAGGAGCTGTCAGTGGCACGCAAACTCCATGGCCATAAATAACATGATAATTCCCAGATGCTGTCTTCTCTCCTCCATCCTCATACATGCATACACTCTCTCTCTGTTTCATGCGAATAACATATTGGACTGTGACACACAACACATCTACGATAGGCAATAGCCAACGTGTTTCATTCTATTACGTGGCACGCATTTGAATCTAGTTCCAAAACCGTTATCTGTAAAAGGCAGCGGATGCTGAGGCAGAGATGGGCTATGGGTGCAGCCTTGCAATGAAACTAAAGAAAGGGTTGACAAATCTTGGAAGATGGACGTATCTATAGGGTACATCAGTTTAGGCTAATGTACTTACTCTGCGTAACCAGTGGCCCATGGCAATCTCTTCGTCTCTTTGAGGATGAGAATCGGCCGCCCTATGTGATCTGCGGAGCACTCGATTTCATCCTGGGTCAGTCCTAGGAACTCGGGTCTCGTGTATGGGAATTTCAGCGGCAGTTCTGATCCGGAATAGTCACCTTCAGCGCCACCAGCCACAACGCCTCCCATGAAATTGGCCACCGCAGATTTAACCCGAGTGAGCATGTTCGTGCCGCGTCGTGTGTCGGTGCTGTGCGGTGCTCCAGCGCGGCTCCCCTTTCCCGAATTTCCCCCCAGCTCGGCGACACGTTTCGACGACAGCGCGAAGGATGCAAAAAATACCTTCTCCTATTCAGGATTTTATTCAAAGCCGCTGGAGAGAGAGCTAAAGTCCTCTTGTGGACGCGGAAATACACTCGCGATTAACAGAGTCATGTGATTCCAGCCTATCAAGCTGCTGGATTTGGTCGCCAGGGCCACCGCACGAGCACTGAGCTATAGGGTTGACTAACAGTTGAGGGTCAAAAGTATCACTTATCCTGGGATCTTGAGCATTGTAGACAACGTCTACAACCTGTCAGAGACAACCCCACAGCATACAGAAATATACTCTATACAGATACATACTGCACCTTACATGCACCCACCTGTATGTTTTACAGTAAAATGTGTGTTCGCATAGTTTTTGTCTATGTGAAAGTGTGCGATGCATCACTGCATTTTCCCCCACATAGGACTGCAAGATTACCTCAAACCGGTGGCAGAGGATGCCTTTTCACACCTCAACAGGAGGAGGCTATTTGCACCATGGTCCTAGCAAACAATGCCATGAGACTCAGGGAAATACAAAGGACCATTATAGAAGACAACGATGTCTTTGAAAACATCCATACGGTTAGCATCTCAACCATCGACAGGGTGCTGCATAGAAACCAGATGAGTACGAAACAGCTGTACCGTGTACCATTCCTAAGGAGCTACGGTACCAGTATGTACAGGTAAAACATATATCTATGTAACTACTTTACAGCAACATTTTATAGTGATACATAGTACAGTAAGCATAAACGGCACACATTTCCATTGCTGTGGAAGGAACATGCAATATATGTACATTTTATGTCACTCTTCCTTACCAAAACAAATTCAACTGTGTGTTCTGGGATATAGCGTATAATGGAGTTGGAATCAAGTGAACCCTCTCACAACTTTGTATACGTGGATGAGGCTGGCTTCAACCTGACCAAATGCAGAAGGCGGGGTCGGAATATCATCGGTCACAGAGCTACTGTGGATTTGCCAGGCCAAAGGGGAGGAAATATCACCATGTATGCTGCTATTTCGGAGCATGATGTCCTAACCCATATCCCCCTTTTAGGGCCATACAACACCCAGCATCTACTCAACCTTTTAGAGACTCTCTACAGGGCTCTCATCCCTGATGATGAGAGGGGTCTGTTTAGAGAGGATTTGCCAAAGTATGTGGTCATTTGTGATAATGTGAGTTTCCATCGATCAAACATCATAAGGCAATGGTTTGTGACCCACCCGAGGATGCTCATAGGATTCCTCCCACCTTATTCACCATTCCTTAACCCAATTGAGGAGTTATTTTCAGCATGGAGGTGGAAGGTGTACGATCGTCAGCCACACACACATATGACCCTGCTGGCTGCAATGGATGCAGCATGAGAGGACATCACAGTAGACACCTGCAGAGGATGGATAAGGCATTCCAAAAATATTATTTCCACGTTGCATTGGAAGGGAAAATATCCGGTGTGATGTGGATGAGAATATGTGGGCCGACAGACAGGAACGTCTGGATGTGTAGAGACAGCACAACAGTGCTGCGGGCAAAGTTGTGCCTTAGGGGTGGTTTCCTGTGTTTCTTTCTAATTTAGTTTTTTTTCCTTTGTGCCCCTTGGGTTGTCCAGTCTCTTTCAATCAATAACCCACATACAGTAATATGTAAATAGTACTGTTGAAATTGATATATGCCATAGAAGTGCAGCCTTGTGCATTTTCAATACAGTAACTGTCATCCAAACTGTAGCCTAAGTTTACATCAGGTAATACTGTCAAAGTACACAGTTACCTTGACAACATGCCTAAACATTTTGACGACCTTGTCCGTGAACAATGACTCAATGACTTATCATTCTGATGACACTGACATGATCATTGGCATGAATATTTACTGTTGAGAGATGTACTAAGGATTTTTAGTGACTGACTAGCTTTAGAAACATTTCTATTGTATATTGCAGTTTGTACAAATTGTTCTGAGAAATGCACTTATTATTTTGCACATGTAAGGGATGATGTGAAAAATGTACCAAAGCGACTGAGAAACTGTAAAACCCCTTCCAAATATCTTTAGAGTATGTCGATTTTGTGTATAAAGCACACTTCTGACAAAACAGATTTAAGTTTTTCCTCCAGGTTCTCCATTTTCTGCAATGTTGCAAACCAGCATATGGAACAACTCTCTGCAAAATGTGTCCTTCCTAGTCTGAAAACAGTGACGAACATAGAACCAACAGGCATGTTCTTGAAATGTAACATCCAAACAAAATCTTGGCCCATATTTAAACTGTTTTTTGCAATACAAAATTCTCCAGACCTCCAAGGTCCGTGTACGTTTTGTTATTTTGATTGTCGAGTCAAAAATGGAAAAACAGAAAACAGCTCATTTTCTTTTTTGGTTTCTGAATTTGAAAAATGAAAATCGGATAGGACTTGCTTTCTCATTTATATTGTTGAAATTGGTTGGACATGGAATAATGAAAAACAAATAGCAAGTACACAAGTACACGCCCCCTCATAGAATATTCAAATGGCTTAGGGTGTGTGTTTACAGTCTGGGTTGACAGCACAAAGAAATGATTAGACTGTGTGAGTGTGACAGGAAGATAAACATACTTATGTTAGCTAAAATGCAGAACTTAAGATTAAGTTAGCATGCCAATATAACAAACTCAACAACAGCTGATCAAAGTTGGTGTCATGGATCCCTCTGGAACCTTCATTGTGCACACCTGGCCCCTATTCCCACTGATTAGTATGTTATATGTGTGCTCTGTTCCCTCTGTCTTTGTCGGTTATTGTTCCCATGTCTGTTGGTGGTGTGAGTACCTATACGTTGGTGCAGCTGTTATGCTGCGTGCTATATATATTGTGTATTACGGGTATCGTCCCATGGCGTTCAACGAGGTTTACCCTCACTCTTTTGTTTGGGTACAGCCCAGTGTTTTTGTATACATGTTTGTTATGGGTGTATTAAAAACCCCTATTGTGTATTCCTGCATCTGTCTCCAAAATTCTTTATACCAGCGTGACAGTTGGCTTGCTCTAGCTAGCAGGTTGCTAGCTAGCCCCACCTGGTTACTGACTATAGACATGCTAGCTAGTAATAGCTAGTGGAAGTGAGTTAGTCCCTCAACATGCTACAAGATGAAGCTGCCCGGCCAGAGCTACCTGCTGCAGAAAGGCCAGATTTCTCCATTACTTTCTGAAGCCAATTTAGCTAGATCTTCTGTCAGCTGCTGGTGTTTATTGACTGAATAATAATGAACAGCAGATATTATAAATGGTTACCTATCTGGCACTTTGCTTAGCTAACTTAGCTATTGCTTACACATACAACAATATCCAATCAAGCAATAGTCAGAGCTGATCTGTGCGTGTGTGTTTGTGGTGTGAGAGAGTTCTGAATGTTCCCGCAGCAGGAAATCACAGTGGCATCTCATGTGATCATCATGAACTTCATGTAATTACATCAGGCAATACAATAAGTTAAAATAAGCCTTTTTATTGGTATGTGTATACATCACCTACATCCTTTCCTGCTCACTGAAAGGCAGACATAGGCTATACTCTTCAGTTGTGAATACAACTATTGTTTCAACAATACCAAACATTAGGAAAACCTCAGAACAGCCTCAATTCATGGCACATGGACTCTATAAGGTGTCAAAATCGTTCCGCACGGATGCTGGCCCATGTTGACTCCAATGCTTCCCACAGGTGTGTCTAGTTGGCTGGATGTCCATTCTGACCATTCTTGATACACATGAGATACTTAAGCATAAGAATCCTAGCAGCGTTGCTGTTCCTGACACAAACTGGTGCCCCTGGCACCTACTACCATACCCCGTTCAAAGGCACTTAAATGTTTTTTCTTGCCCATTCACCCTCTGAATGGCATACATACACAATCCATGTCTCAAGACTTAAAAAAAACACTATTTAACCTGTCTCTGGTCCTTCATCTACACTGATTGAAGTACATTTAACAGGTGACATCAATATAGGATCATAGCTTTGACCTGGATTCACCTGGTCAGTCTATTTCATGGAAAGAGCATGTGTTCCTAATGTTTTGTATACTCAGTGTATACAGGTGTCGGATCGTAATTTGATCACCCTGTTGCTGGAAATTGAGACGCAGACCATTTAATGAGAGACTTTGTGAATACACACAGATCTTTCTTGAATTGTATGTGTGCAAGTAAGTGGGGACGGGGAAAATAGTGTACTGGAGGAGTGTGGGGTATCCTGTCTGGTCATTTGTTCGTGGGCTATAGCCTCAAGCCTGATATGCATAATAATACAGCCAGTGTCACATTTTGGATACTTCATTCAAAGTGCTTTACCTTAAAATGTGCAAACAGGCTTAAAAACAGGAAGCGCTAGTAAATAGATGTGTAAAGACAAAGTAATATCATGAAATATAATTTTGTCTTAGCTTGTAACGTAGAAAATATTTGATTTGATTTTGGATCACAGGATATATGCAGCAATTTCATTCACTTGTATTACTTATCAAGAGAAGGAAGGGAGGTAGGGGGAAAGGGAGTTTCTTCAACCAATCCCATCTACACCCATCTATCCACCTCTTATGGGTGTTTTCTGTTAAGAGGCTAAATAGCACTAAAGGAAGTAAGCAAAGGCACTATATGTAATCCTGGGATTAAGTATACTTATTGGTATAATTCTATAATAGCCTATAGTTAGGCTGTACTTAATCCTATAATGGCCCGTAGTAATATTATAGTCTGATAATGGCATGTAGCAATCTTATAATTGCTTGTAGTAATCTGCACTTATTACTTTCTGGAAATAATGTATAGGTGTGCCACCATTATAATTGATCCAAGGAACTAGAGGGGAGGGGAAACCCCGCCTAGAGGAAAGAACTTCGATTTGGAAACAATAGTGGAGTAAAGCCAAGGGGATATGGTTATTAGCATAAAGTGGAGGGACTATGAAACTTGTATAAGCAAGAAACTGTATAAAAGGAGTGGACAGACTGAGTCCGGTAGTTGGTTCGTTTGCCAGCTCGGCTTGTTACTTTGTAATAAAGTCTATTTGAATTTACAAGTTCCGGTATCGGAGAAATATGATTGAGCGAATATTTCCACAACACTCTCTCCCCCCACACCCATATCCCTCTATCTGTCAACGGTCAGTAAAAATCACACTTGAACATTGAATTTAACTGATTTAATCAAAGGGCAGTTGAACAAGAGTGAGCAAAGTTTAGTATGAGGGGGATAAAGTAGTTGACTTGGCAGCCTGTCAGCATGGGATTGGTGCCAACAGAAAAAAAACTTCCCCTGATGTATCCTGGAGAGAAAGAGAGAGTGAGCTAAAACCACACGACATGAGAGAAATGGAGAGACACACTTTGAGAGCATCATGCTTAACAGAAAATGTAAATTGGGGTATTTCTTTGAAGGGTGGGGAAGGAGAGGAGGGTCTCAGCTGAAGTCCAAGAATAGTGATATATTTAAAGTGGAAATTTCAGCCTTTTTAAACCTTGAATACAGTACAAGTTTGCATTTCCTGCTGTGCATGACATTTCCTGCAACAACAGGGTGATCCTACACCTGTATACAGTACATTCAGAGAAGTAGGCCAATTATCACAGCAATAGTCGTGTTCACAACTGAAGGGTATAGCCTACATCTGCCTTCAGTGAGTAGGAAAAGACGTTGGTTTAGTATACCCATACCAATTAAAAGTGTTATTTTAACTTACTGTATTGGCTGATGACTACATGACATTCATGATGATCAGCTCAGATGCCATACTGTGCTTTTCTCCTGCGGGAACATTCAGAATATATACACACACACACACACACACACACACACACACACACACACACACACACACACACACACACACACACACACACACACACACACACACACACACACACACACACACACACACACACACACACACACACAATTGAACTTGATTGATGAATTAAGGTCACTAATTATTAAAGAACTCCCCTCACCCCTCCCCTCCCCTGGTTGTCTAGGTCTTAATTGTCCAGGTCTTAATAGTGCAGACACTATGCCCTCCACGGTATGAGTTTGACACCCCTGGTCTGTAGCTTGACTGGATATTGTTATATGTGTAAGCAATTGCTAAGTTAGTTATGCAAACTTCCAGATATGTAACCATTTACAGTAACATTGGTTCATTATTTCTCAGTCAATTCACACCATCAGCCGACAGAAGATCTAGCTAAGTATTCTACATAAAGTGATGGACAAATCTTACCTTTCTGCAGCAGGTAGCTCTAGTCGGGCAGCTTCATCAAGTCCATATGATATAGATTTGATGTTTAACTTTAAGAAGCTAGGATTTAAAGTTGTCTTTTTCTACGGAACCAGATAGTGCCTTTCTCTAAGCAGTAGGAAGCAGATTATTCAGTGAACCTTTATCTGTTCTTGATTATGGTGATATTATTTATCAAAGTGCTTCTGATGCTCCTCTTAAACCTTTGGATGCCATCTACCATCGTGCCCTTCATTTTGTTACAGGAGACACTTTTGATATTCATCACTGCATCTTGTATCGAAAGGTTGGCTGGACTTCGCTAAAGACCCGTAGAGCTCTATATTACTCATTTTATGTTTACAAGGCCCTACTTCATAAACTTCCATCTTATCTAACTTTGCAGTTGAAGTATAGGCACCTGAGTTGCCTAACCCGTTAACGGGATTGGTTAACTCTTGAGTTTCCTAGGGTCTCCACTGAGCGAGGTAAATCTGCTTTTAGTTTTAATGCACCGTATTGCTGGAACAAAATTCAAAATATATTTCATCTTGATATTCTGATGCCCCTCGGGCAATTTAAAGTATTATTGGGTGACTTATTTGTGGAAGAATGTAACTGTTTTTCTGGGTAATTTGGGATGTTTTATTTGTGCTTCCCATGGCTGTGTTTTTGTATTTTAATGTGTGTATATATTTACTGTAAGTCACAGGAGGCTGGTGGCACCTTAATTGGAGAGAACAGGCTCGTGGTAACGGCTGGAGAGGAATTGGTGGAATGTTTTCAAATACTTCAAACACATGGTTCCAAAGGTGCTTTTCTTTCAAAAGCAAGGACATTTGTGTGACCCCAAACTTTTTATTATATTTTTTGCATTGTTGTCAAACTGATATTTGACACTTATTAATGCCAAAATAATATGCAAAATGGTGAGGCTTTTTTCCTAAACAGGTGGGGCTCAAAACAGCCTTTGCCCCACCTGCCCTGAATGACAGGTTGATGCTGACCAACACACTGTACCTCTTACTGTACCTTTCTAGAAACACAATGTAATACACAGCCATATCCAGTAGATGGAGTCATTACACAGAGAGATAAGACTGATTAAGGTACTTTTCAAGATGTTTACAAAATACTTACATCACTACAAATCATTTTGTGTACCCTAGGGGATGATATTGCACCAAGCACCATAACCAAACATGCTTAAATCTATAGAAAATATGTGCAACTTCCAGTAAGACATCCTTTACGCCTGAAGAATTTCCCCTTGTCCCTTGCAGCCTTCAGATAATAATGGGTTCAATGGTCTCACACATGCAATTTTCCCATTCACAGTCACGGAACCATAATTATATGAGATCATAAAACAAGGACCTGTCTGACAACCTATTATCTGTCTCTCTTCCCAACATCATTACATGCTATTAATTACATCACTTACATGCTATTGACGAATTTAGGGCAAGGGTTGCTTTGCAGAGAGACATCCGGGATTGAAACATACTCTGTTTCACGGAAACATGGCTCTCTGGGGACATGCTGTTGGAGTCGATACAGCCACCGGGATTCTTTGTTCGTCGTGCCGACAGGAATAAACATCTGTCTGGGAAGAAGAAGAAGGGGGTGTATGTTTCATGAGTAATGGCTCATGGTGTAATTGTAACAACATACAGGAACTCAAGTCATTCTGTTCACCTGACCTAGAATTCCTTACAATCAAATGCTGACCGTATTATCTCCCAATATAATTATTGTCGGTTATTGTCACAGCCGTGTATATCTCCCCTCAAGCTGATATCACAACGACCCTCAAGGAACTACACTGGACTTTATGAAAACTGGAAACCATATATCCTGAGGCTACATTTATTGTAGCTGGGGATTTTAACAATGCAGATTTGAGAACAAAGCTACCTAAATTCGATTAGCATATTAATTGTAGTACCCGGGCTGGCAAACACTGGATCACTGCTACTCTATCTTTCGCAATGCATACAAGGCCCTCCCCACCCTCCATTCAGCAAATCTGACCACTACTCCATTTTGCTTCTCCACTCCTATAGGCAGAAACTCAAACAGGATGTACCAGTGACAATGACCATTCAACGCTGGTCTGACCAATCAGAATCCATGCTTCAAGATTGTTTTGATCATTCGGACTGGGAAATGTTCAGGGTAGCCTCAGAGAATAATATAGATTTATATGCTGATTCGGTGAGTGAGTTGATAAGGATGTGCATAGGAAATGTTGTACCCACTGTGACTATTAAAACCTACCCTAACCAGAAACCGTGGATATATGGCACCATTCGCGCAAAACTGAAAGCGCGAACCAGTGTAGTTATTCCCTCCGCAAGGCAATCAAACAATCGAAATGTCAGTACATGGAGAAGGTGGAGCCGCAATTCAATGGCTCAGACACAAGACGTATGGTGGCAGGTTCTACAGACAATCACGGACTACAAAAAGAAAATCAGTCACAGACTCCGACGTCTTGCTTCGAGACAAACTAAACACCTACTTGCCCGCTTTGAGGATAGCACTGTGCCACCGACGCGGCCCACTACCAAGGACTGTGGGCTTCCCTCCTTCCTGGCCGTCGTCAGTAAGACATTTAAAAGTGTTTACTCTCGCAAGGCTGCAGGCCCAGACGGCATCCCTAGCCGCATCCTCAGAGCATGCGCAGACCAGCTGGCTGGTGTGTTTACGGACATATTCAATCTCTCCCTATCCTGGTCTTCTGTCCCTACATGCTTCGAAATGGCCACCATTGTTCTTGTACCTAAGAAGGCATAGGTAACTGAACTGAATGACTATCGCCCCGTAGCACTCACCTCTGTCATCATGAGGTGCTTTGAGAGACTAGTGAAGGATCATATCACCTCCACCTGACCTGTCACACTAGACACACCGCAATTTGCATACCGCCCCAATAGGTCCACAGATGATGCAATCGCCATCACACTGCCCTATCCCATCTGGACAAGAGGAATACCTACATAAGAAAGCTGTTTATTGACTACAGCTCAGTATTCAACACCATAGTACACTGCAACCTCATCATCAAGCTTGAGGCCCTGGGTCTCAAACCTGCCCTGCGCGATTGGGTCCTGGACCTCCTGACAGGCCGCCACCCGGTGGTGAAGGTAGGAAACAACATCCCCACCTTGCTGATCCTCAACATTCGGGCCCCACAAGGGTGCATGCTCAGCCCCTTCCTGTACTCCTCCAACTCGATCATCAAGTTTGCAGACGACACAACAGTAATAGGCTTGATCACCAACAATGACAAGACAGCCTATAGCGAGGAGGTGAGGTCACTCAGAGTGTGGTGTCAGGAAAACAACCTCTCACTCATTGTCAACAAAACAAAGAAGATGATCGTGGACTTCAGGAAACAGGAGAGGGAGCACACCCCTATCCACATCGTCGGGACAGCAGTGGAGAAGGTGGAAAGATTTAAGTTCCTCAGTGTACACATCATGGACAAACTGAAATGGTCCACCCACACAGACAGTGTGGTGAAGAAGGCGCAACAGGAGACTGTTCAACCTCAGGAGGCTTAAAATCCTCACAAACCTTTACAGACGCACAATTGAGAGCATCCTGTCGGGCTGTATCACCGCCTGGTATGGCAACTGCACCGCCCACAACCACAGGGCTCTCCAGCGAGTAGTGTGGTGGGCACAACGCATCACCGTGGGCAAACTACCTGCCCTACAGGACAGCTACAGCACTCGATATCACAGGAAGGCCAAAAAGATCATCAAGGGCAACAACCACCTCAGCCACTGCCTGTTCACCCCACTACAATCCAGAAGGCAAGGTCAGTACAGGTGCATCAAAGCTGGGACAGAGAGATTGAAAAATAGCTTCTATCTCAAGGCCATCAGACTGTTAAACAGCCATCACTAACAGAGAGAGGCTGCTGCCTACATACATTGCCCACTCTAACAAATTGATCACTTGTCACTTTATTTAATGCCACTTTAATAATGATGTCAGAGGAAGGCCCTAAAAATTGTCAAAAACTCCAGCCACCCTAGTCATAGACTGTTCTCTCTGCTACCACATGGCAAGCGGCTTCTTAACAGCTTCTACCCCCAAACCATAAGACTCCGGAACAGCAAATCAAAGGGCTACGCAGACCATTCTTTTACGCTGCTGCTACTCTCTGTTTATAATCTATACATAGTCACTCTAACTCTACCCACCTCTACCCTACCTCAATTACCTCGACCTACCGGTGCCCCTGCATATTGACTCTGTACTGGTACTGCCTGCGTATAGCCTCGCTTGTTATTTTACTGCTGCGGTTTAATTATTTGTTACTTTTATTTTCTATTTTCTACTTATTTATTTTCTTTTTTTCGGAACATCTTAAATCATTGTTGGTTAAGGGCTTGTAAGTGAGCATTTGACTGTAAGGTCATAGGTCGAATACCTGTTGTATTCGGCGCAAGTGACAAATCAAATTTGATTTGCTTTGTATTTCATACCATCTATTGCATCTTGCCTATGCCGCTCTGTCATTGCTCATTCATATATTTATATGTACATATTCCTATTCCATCCCTTTACTTAGATTTCTGTGTATTAGGTAGTTGTTGTGGAATTGTTAGATTACTTGTTGATATTGCTGCACTGTCGGAACTAGAAGCACAAGCATTTCACTACCTTCGCAATAACACCTGCTAACCATGTGTACGTGACCAATAAAATTTGATTCGATTTTAAGGCTAGAGAAGAACATCAACTTCCAGTAATATATTGCTCCTGGGTACATGGGGATAGCCCATACAACTACACCTGTGAGGACATGTCAACATCTTATCTCTTTTCCAAGCATCAGAAACATGGGATTTCCTTCAGAAGTTCAAAGAGGGTCCCGTCTTTCTTTTTCTCTTTCGCTTTCGTTTTTTTCCTTCTTTCTTCCATTTTTACCTGTATGGCTGCACTATGCTACAGATGTTTGAATATAGCCCGGGTGCATCTTCTGCAGGTATTTCGAGATGTTTTCATTTCTGTCAGCAGCTGCCATGGGGGCTTTATGGTTGAAAAAAGAAAATGCGTCATTCTCACCATGGTTACAGGCACACATCGACATGTTGTTTATTGAAAAATGTTCCTTTTTTAAATGGTTTGATTGTGAATGCGTTATGACAACATTTGTATGACTGCAATCACTGTCTGAGATAAACAGGGGAACATGTCTGTGTTTCCTTTTCCAGTTTATCTCATCAAAGCCTTCCATGACGATGAAACTTCAGATGTAAATCAATGGTAGCCAGAGCCATATATCTCTGTATATGGTTCTGATTGATGGTGGCATTTCAATAATGGAAGATAATTGGTTTGCCCTTTAGAAACTTCAGTTTTTCAGTGGTCTTTCCTGTCAAGTTGTACACAGCAACCAATACAGTCCTGTGTACTAGGACCATAATTTCCTCTCTTTTCTTTCATACATGTTTACATTTAATTTACCCCTTTTTCTCCCCAATTGGTAGTTACGGTCTTGTCCCATCGCTGCAACTCCCGTCTGGACTCAGGAGAGATGAAGGTCGAGAGTCATGCATCCTCCGAAACACAACCCTGCCAAGCCACACTGCTTCTTGACACACTGCTCGCTTAACCCGGAAGTCAGCTGCACCAATGTGTCGGAGGAAACACTGTACCACTGGTGACCATGTCAGCATGCGCCCGGCCCACCACAGGAGTTGCTAGAGCACAATGGGACAAGGACATCCCAGCTGGCCAAACCCTCCCCTAACCCGGACGACGCTGGGCCAATTTTGCACCGCTTCATGGGTCTCCCGGTCTCGACCAGCTACGACCCAGCCCAGGATCGAACCAGGGTCTGTAGTGACGCCTCAAGCACTGCGATGCAGTGGTAGTTACGGTCTGCGCCACTCAGGAGGACCTTTTCGTGCTCTTTTCTATAAACATGCTCTATACTAAACCTACAGGTAATACAGGTGTCTCAGGATGTAACAGGCATTTTCCTCTATGATGCAAACATTTGTCGTGAAATGGCAAAATGGCACTGCAGACAATCTCTCGTGGACAGAATACGTAAACGTAAAAGGTACAAATTACGCAAAATGTTAGTTCTGGGTTAACTGAGATTACTGTGGACATAGCAACATTGATACAGTGCAGTGTAGGTACTGTGTGTGTACTGTAAGGATGTTTTCACACTCCACAGATCACTTCCTTCACAAACATGACAAATTCCTCACGTGCAGATTATGTCTATTCATAATCTGCATAATCTGCACCAGTCTATTCATAACGGCAATGCATAAACATTACATTTCATGGACAAATTACAATCTATATTTTTGTTGTATGATGAGTTACTGGTTTGATTTTCTTACAATAGCAATACTGTAACATATTTTGGACTAAGTACCCATAGCAGTAGTAATACTAGCTACTGCATGTAGCCCATAAAATATCTGACTCTAAAGGCAATACTTTCTTTAGGAACCTGAAGGAAATAATTCTGCTGACAGAAAATAAATACTAAAAGCTGCCCCACCTTGATACATTGCACAATATTGTCGCCAATATACCTGGGCAATGTCTAGTGTCTTGAAATGTTTAGAAGAAATCAGATTTCAAACAATTAAGTGGTTAAGAATAACTGAAAGATATATATATATATATATATATATATATATATATATATAGAGAGAAAGAGAGAGAGAGAGAGAGAGAGAGAGAGAGAGAGAGAGAGAGAGAGAGAGAGAGAGAGAGAGAGAGAGAGAGAGAGAGAGAGAGGGATAGGGAGAGGGAGAGAGCCTTGTGGGCAGGCTCTAGATTTCCCTCTATTTAAAATGCAATCATCGCCCTACTTGTCATCTGTGGGGCTTCTGTCTCTCTTGTCTGTGAACCATCTACTACACTACAACCATCCCTTACTGGAACAGGCACAGTGACAGACAGGGTTAGCTACAGACCAGCCGCCTGCCTCACACAGCTAGAGTACAATACCAAACCAGCATACCTGAAAGAAGACTTCTCCCAACCAAACTATGAACAGACTTCAGCACTATAGTGAGGTCGCAGGACTGGGAGTGAAGAAGATGATTTTAACTACTATATTGATGGTGTCTCTCTATGGGCTCTCTCTGGCCCAAGGGGAAGGAATGGAGAGGATCCAGGAATGTAAAACCAGATGCTCCAAGGTAGGAAATCACCCTTCCTGTATCTTTCTGAGGAAACACTGTTTCTGTTTCAAACACTTCTCAAGTGTCTATGAGCAGCATAGCTGCTTTCACTTTGAATACTACTGCTAATATTATTACTATTGCTTCTAAAAACAGACTATAGCTTAACTACAAACAGAGCATACTGTACTGTTATCAGTAATCAGAAGTGAGAGTCGTGTTTGTCATATGGCCAATGGCCAATGACCAATAGGTTGTAGTATCAGTGTATCATATTTTCCCTCTTGCACGTAATAGAACCTTGATATCATAATCCCCATATATTCTGAGCAACCATGGCAACCAAACAAAGTAAAGGATTATAATGATTCTGTAGAGTTGCTACACCATTAGAGTTCATCACTTCATTTGGAAGTGGCTCTGACTATACTCTGACTTTTACATTTAATACAGTGAAACACAGTGGCTGAGTGTAGGACATGAAGAGTTATCACTTAGGTGTGTTGACCATTTGAAACTTCAATATTGTGATGTAGTTTAACGATTACAAAACGACCCTATATCACGCACTGGATAGATTCTTAACTGGTGGTTGGAGACCCAAATTGGGTCGCAGGAGGCTTTGAAAGGGTAGCTGTGTTATTTAAAATCTTGATATAATATATTTATATGAAATATATACTCCATTCTGAACTTTAATGACGAATCCCAGAATCAGATATAAAGTGTGTAAAATTATATTTAAAAAAAAATAATCACATGCAGTATTTTAAGAGCTACAAAATGTAGGATCTTAATTGGATCCCTCTTCTGTTGCCTTTCCATGAAATGCAGACTTGTACTGTATTCAAGGTTTGAAAAGGCTCCTACATTTCAGAATTTCCACTTTAAAATGTCAGACTGGTTTTGCCCAAACAAAAAATGTATCAACCGCTACAAAAAATGTCCATGAATTACAATCCATATAATAATTTCAAGTTCCTGTTGCTGCAGGACTATTTTCCTGCTGTACTGTAGCTGTAAACTGGATCAAATTTAGATCCTACATCTGCATTAGCACCGCTAGCAAATTTGGTGGATTTTGTGATCCCAACATTCATCATCAAGAATATGAGCTATAAAATAGTTATTTCCGGTTGCTTGTCAATGTTATCTGGCTAGCTCATTGATCCTGCTTTGTAGTATACTCCTCTGTTAGCCTTGATACTTTCTGCCTGTGTTCGCATCAGAGGCTGATGGGAGGAGCTATAGGAGGACAGGCTCATTGTAATGTCTTGAATGGAATAAATGGAACACTATCAAACACATCAAACATATGGAAACCACATTTGACTCCGTTCCATTAATTCCATTCCATCCGTTACAATGAGCCCCTCCTCCTATATCCCCTCCCACCAGCCTCCTCTGGAACCCCTTAAGCTATTAAAAAAGATCGAAAACAATAATCCGATGAAATATTGAATTTGACCAGCTACCTTCAGACTAGTCTCGAAGCGAAACAACCGACATGTATGTGTTCGTGAGAGACTCACCTTTCAATAGAGGGGTCATATTAGTGTGTTCGGACGCTACAGACAGAAGTATGCAGATAGGCTGTACGGACTTCAGACGAGTCCCGTGATGCTTGTGGGAGTTGTAGACCAAAACTGAGAACACCGTGTTCGTGAGAGTCTTGTTGTTCCATAGAGGGGTATTTCCATTCGGATGCTACAGACGTTTTCGTGAGAAGACCGAGTTTCGGGATGTCTCATGGTCTGAAAAACACCACTTTACCTCTGCCAACTTTCACAGCAGATGCTGGTTTCTGAGCATTTCGTATTATTATATTATGTAAATCTGAGCGACCTCATTTAGTATGATATGTTACATTTAAAATGTTATGTATTAATTAGCAAATGTCCATCAACCAATTTGTATTATATGTTACGAATTACAATTTGCAAAATGTACAATACTTTACGAATTAGCAAAAGTTCCATATGTTACTAATTTGCAAAACGTATGATATGTTACGAATTCTAGCTAGATGGATAAAGTTAGCTAGTTGGCTCACGTTAGCTAGGCTAGGGTTGAGGGTTGTGGTTAGAGTTTAGAAGTTTGGTTAAAGGGTAAAAAAAATAAACGTCCTCTCACTGTCAACTGCATTTATTTTCAGCAAACTTAACATGTGTAAATATTTGTATGAACATAACAAGATTCAACAACTGAGACATAAACTGAACAAGTTCCACAGACATGTGACTAACAGAAATGGAATAATGTGTCCCTGAAAAAAGGAGGGGTCAAAATCAAAAGTAACAGTCAGTATCTGGTGTGGCCACCAGCTACATTAAGTACTGCAGTGCATCTCCTCCTCGTGGATTTACCAGTTCTTGCTGTGAGATGTTACCCCACTCTTCCACCAAGGCACCTACAAGTTCCCGGACATTTCTGGGGGGGAATGGCCCTAGCCCTCACCCTCCGATCCAACAGGTCCCAGACATGCTCAATGGGATTGAGATCCGGGCTCTTCGCTGGCCGTGGCAGAACACTGACATTCCTGTCTTGCAGGAAATCACACACCGAACGAGCAGTATGGCTGGTGGCATTGTCATGCTGGAGGGTCATGTCAGGATGAGCCTGCAAGAAGGGTACCACATGAGGGAGGAGGATGTCTTCCCTGTAACGCACAGCGTTGAGATTGCCTGCAATGACAACAAGCTCACTCAGATGCTGTGACACACCACCCCAGACCATGACGGCCACTCCACCTCCAAATTGATCCCGCTCCAGAGTACAGGCCTCGGTGTAACGTTCATTCCTTCAACGATAAGCGCGAATCCGAGACAAAATTGCGACTCATCAGTGAAGGGCGCTTTTTGCCAGTCCAGTCTGGTCCAGCGACGAGGGGTTTGTGCCCATAGGTGATGTTGTTGCCGGTGATGTCTGGTGAGGACCTGCCTTACAACAAGCCTACAAGCCCTCAGTCCAGCCTCTCTCAGCCTATTGCGGTTAGTCTGAGCACTGATGGAGGGATTGTGCGTTATTGGTGTAACTCGGGAAGTTGTTGATGCCATCCTGTACCTGTCCCACAGGTGTGATGTTCGGATGTACAGATCCTGTCCAGGTGATGTTACATGTGGTCTGCCACTGCTAGGACAATCAGCTGTCCGGTCCTGTCTCCCTGTAACGCTGTCTTAGGCATCTCACAGTACGGACATTGCAATTTATTGCCCTGGCCACATCTGCAGTCATCATGCCTCCTTGCATAATGCCTAAGGCACATTCACGCAGATGAGCAGGGACCCTGGGCATCTTTCTTTTGGTGTTCTTCAGAGTCAGTAGAAAGGCCTCTTTAGTGTCTTAAGTTTTCATAACTGTGACCTTAATTGCCTACTATCTGTAAGCTGTTAGTGTCTTAACGACCGTTCCACAGGTGCATGTTCATTAATTTGAATTAATTAATTGATTAATGTTTATGGTTCATTGAACAAGCATGGGAAACAGTGTTTAAAACCTTTACAATGAAGATCTTTGAAGTTATTTGGATTTTTACGAATTATCTTTGAAAAACAGGGTCCTGAAAAAGATGGTTGCAATGTAGCTAAAAAGTAGTAAGTAGTTGCAAAGTTGCTAATGACCTAAAATGCAAAAGTAATCTGTGATCAGATTTGAACTCACAACCTTTGTGTTGCTAGACGTTCCCGTTATACACACACCCATCCATCCTACTTTCGTTTTTGCCTTAAGTAACCACCTGTCTTATGTGACCATACCAAATGTAACGTATCATACTAATTTGAGTGTCCCGGATTTTACGTCTAGTTTATGAGACCGGGCTATTGGCAGGGGTTATAGATTGAGATGCAGCCCATGCAACAAAAACATATCTGTAGCTTAAACTGACCGATTTTGATGGGGATTTTTTATTATTGTGCCAATTGGATTTACATAAGTATTCAGACCTTTTGCTATGAGACTCGAAATTGAGCTCAGGTGCATCCTGTTTCCATTGATAATCCTTGAGATGTGTCTACAACTTGATTGGAGAACACGTGGCAAATTCAATTGATTGGACATGATTTGGAAATGCACACACCTATCTATATAAGGTCCCAGTTGACAGTCCATGTCAGAGCAAAAACCAAGCCCCAATGTCGAAGGTATATTCCATAGACACGACTGTGTCGAGGCACAGATCTGAGGAAGGGTACCAAAACATTTCTGCATCATTGAAGGTCCCCAACAACACAGTGGCCTCCATCATTCTTAAATGGAAAAAGTTTAGAACCATCAAGACTCCACCAAGAGCTGGCTGCCCAGCCAAACTGAACAATCGGAGGAGAAGGGCTTCGGTTAGGGAGGTGACCAAGAACCTGATGGTCACTGACAGAGCTCCAGAGTTCCTCTGTCTAGATGGGAGAACCTTCCAGAAGGACAACCATTTCTGCAACACTCCACCAATCAGGCTTTTATGGTAGAGTGGCCAGACGGAAGCCACTCCTCAGTAAAAGGCATATGACAGCCACGTCTGAAACCCAAAATGTCAATTTATTTGGCGCGTTTGATCCAGAAAAACACTGGTTCCAACTCGCACTACATGACTACAAAATATCTCATAAGTTACCTGTAATCTTTGTCCAAACATTTCAAACAACTTTCCTAATACAACTTTAGGTATTTTTTTACGTAAATAAAATCGATAAAATAAACTGCGTTCAATACCGGACGAAAACAAAGTGAAGCACGTTCCAGGTCGCACGCACCAAAACATTAGAGTGCACCTGGAGTGACGCAGGAAAATAACAGGGCTACTTCATCATTTCTCAAAAGAAAAACATCAACCAATTTCTAAAGACTGTTGACATCTAGTGGAAGCTATAGGAACTGCAAGCATATTTCTATTAAAATGGGCTTGCCATAGAAAACCAATGGAAAACAGATTAACCTCAAGAAATGTTTTCCCTGGATGGATTGTGCTCGGGGTTTCACCTGCCAAATCAGTTCTGTTATACTCACAGACTTTATTCAAACAGTTTTAGAAACTTCAGAGTGTTCCCTATCCAAATCTACTAATAATATGCACATCCTAGCTTCTGGTTCTGAGTAGCAGGCAGTTTACTTTGGGCACACTTTTCATCTGGACGTGATAATACCACCCCCTATCCCAGAGAGGCTAAGCACACAGCCAAAACAACGCAGGAGTGGCTTCGGGACAATGTCAGGAAACAAAATACCACATTTATCAGATAATATACTGTACCTGGCCTATACAACAGATCAAAGATTTTAAAACCAAATTCCTATTTACTGCATTTTGTCTTTGTTGGAAATAAGTAAAAGATGAGAGAATAGTCAAATGAACTGATAACCGACAGGCATGGTGGCGTAAAAAGATGTGAATGGTGTGAACTGATAAGTTATGAGTTCAAATCCCAGGTGAGAACATATTGAATAATAATGACTGTAGAAATGAACATGCACAATGTAATCATGTTTGTCAAATATGTAAGTGAAAAGCATTGTGTGTGTCAGTATCCATAACCTTGCCAACAGACAAAAAAGATCAGTGGTTCACCAATCAGGGCCTTGATGGACTTGGCAATAGCAACAATGTGTAATTACATTTTTTGGGGGGAGAACTTTTCTTTGGGACAATCAGGCGATGTCCTGACAACTGATACACAAATGTTCCTGCAATATTCTCCTAACCCTTAGAAAACTGGACGCAAATGTTCTTGAAACTTCCCATGAAACGCGTCTAGAACATTGTTGTATATTCTGAGAACATTGTAACCACATTCTAGATATGTTCTGTTTGAGGGAATGTTCACACAAACACAAACATGCTGAAAAAGGTTCTCAGACGGTTTTTGCTTACATAATGTACCTCTAACTAATGGAAAACTGGACAATCAAACATTAGGGGAACATTACGGGTAATGTTACAAAAACGTACTCTCTCCCTAGAATTGTTAGCCGGAATAGTGGCCAGCTGGGCTTGTTTTTTGTTGTTGTACTGCACAGCTGGGGTTGTGAGTACTCTCTTAAGTGTATAATGTGTATAAGTAGTATAAAGAGTATATCAAGTGCATAAATAAATATCTTACATTGTCTTTCATCTTCTCTCTGCAGGGCCTCCATTGCAAAAGTAAAACCCACTGTGAGTGCATTACAATATACCCATTACAAACAATGTTGTTATACTCTGTGTGTGTGCTTGATTGTGTTGACAATGACACTATGGTAAATCTCTGATGGGTCCTGTGATCAGATATAAATTGAGGTCTGAAATACATTTACAATACAAGGATCCAGTTCCAATGTTTGAGGTATGGGTGGTCTGAGTGATACAACTTTTGCAGGTTTGTTCATTGAAGCATGGACCCCCCATACAGTACAATAGTCATAGTCCAAGTAGACTACAATTTGATTTGATATCTATCATCTGATAAGGTAGTAGTCAGGGCTTTCACATGAAGTATGAGTAGAGTTGACTCCTTTCTTGTCACTACATTGCTGGCTGTTAGATATTGCTGGTTGTTGTATATTTGTATACATTTGTCCTGAAAGTTTAGCTATTTTGAATGTGAGTAAGATTTCCAATGAATTTATTATGGAAAAAAGCTTGAACTTGAATACATCCACTGACTTTAACCTCCTGTTTCCCCATACAGATTCCTTTGCCCCATGCAGGACCCAGAAAGCAGGCCTCAACACCAGTGTTGTCTTCCACAACGTCAGCCTGTCCACAGTGATGAGGTGTGAGGGGAAACAGAAGTGCTCTCTTCACTTTCGAGTTCACACTGCTCTTCAGCTCAGTGGTAGGTTGGGCTCTCTGTTTTGAGATTTCATGTTGAAATATTTTCTGCCTTGTCAACGTCAAGAATTTACGGGAAGTCCAGAGAGGACATATTCAAAAAAATTGGTCCCTCGTTATGTCAAGATAACTTATTTATCTCATTATCACTACACACTCATTATCACTACATGTCGAGGTCACGAGATAATCAAAAGTATCATGCATTACCCATGAATTTGTTCAGGTGCACGATAACCACTTAATCAACGAGCCCTGTGGCTGCATTGATCGCAATGCGGGGCATGTAAGCCCTGAACAATGCCTGAGCCAGCACTGTCTCCCGGGCTGCATGCTGCCCCAAAGACCAGAGCCATTGCATGCAAAGAACCACGCAGCTAACTTGGCTAGTCTTGTGAGTTAGCTCGGTAGTCTTGTTAGCTAGGAAGCTAGCTTGTTATCTATGCTGGTTGTTAGCTTGCATAACAGATATGTGTATTTTAAGGGACACCGTGTTTAGTGGATCATTTGCATTTACAGTGGGTGAGCTCCATTCCTGATAGGCTGATCAGGTTAAATTTTAGCCTTAAAGGCTAACAAATCAGGATGCTGCCTTGTAGGCTGTTTCATAGGTAATGCTCATTGCAGGCAGATTAGCTGTCAAAGTAATTTATAGTTAGATGCACATCTAATCCAGGGGGAGAGCGCTATTCCTTGCAGGGTGATCAGACTCAATAGTAGCCTCTGAGGCTGATATCAGAATGCTGCCTTGAAGGCTGTCGGCAGAGCCTTACATATGAAACAGCCTACAAGGCAGCATCCTGATTGGCTGATTTCCACCATAATTTGCAAATAAATTCATAAAAAATCCTACAATGTGATTTTCTGGATTTATTTTTCTAATTTTGTCTGTCATAGTTGAAGTGATGAATGATGAAAATTACAGGCATCTCTCATATTTTTAAGTGGGAGAACTTTTGGTGGCTGACTAAATACTTTTTTGCCCCACTGTACATGTGCTAACGTGGGCTATTTTTAGCAGTTTTCTGGGATGCTTGATTGTTTTTATTGCCTACTGGGAAGCTTAGCAGAGGTAGACATGCTCATGTTATTTGTGTTAGTGCTGCACACAGTGGACTTCCTACTAGGGCACACCGCCTCAGTGCTAACAGTATCACTCTGGTTCATAGGCACATGATTACCGCATACAAAGGCTGTGGGATCAGCAGAGGCATTCAGAGCAGTAAGAGGGACATCAATTAGGTTACTTACATTGTGCCTTCCAACACCGCTGGCATAATGTACATTTGCTGAAACATTATGACAACTCAGCGGCACAATGGTAGGGATAAATGAGCTGGGCTTGGATCATTGATAAGTAATTGTCTCAACGCAGCCTTAAAATGCTGTGGAAGGATCTGGGATCTGAATGATTTGGGTGGATCCCATCCTATTTACAACATGAGCTTTGTTTCCAGAAGGTATCAAAATTGTCAATAAATGTTACACCCACTGAGCTGCAATAGTCTTGTAGACAGTTATGGAGGGTTAAAAGTCTGCCCCATAATTCAAACCGCGATGTTTGTACATCCGCTAATTAAAGTCAGACAAAACGTAAAATCTCAATGTCAATATGGAGTCAACATTCAAGTGTAAGTTAAAAACAAATGTAAATAAGTTAGAAATTGTGCTACTAATGCACAAACACTTATCGTAAAAGTAATCATGTTTTTGTTTGGTTAGCTTTTGGAAATTGTAGAAATAAAACATTTTCCTTCTTCAGAGGTTCCAGCTAGGCAGGCTAACGTTAGTCAGCTAATTCATTTTCTAGCTATCATACAGTAGGCATATATTAATAATGATATAGTTAATACAAGTAGACATGCAATCATTATTGACTGTAGCGCATAAAAAGCACCCACAAGCTACCGGTGGCTGAAAACACAATCGTCGCGGGACGAACGAGTGACACATTTCCTGACGAAGGTGGTCCATTTAAAAAAAAAACATTCCTTCCTCCCTTGCCCTGCAAGTGTAAGCTCGTCAGACGTCATAGCATGTCATCAGAAGTGTCCACTTAATTTGAGAGCTGAGGGGAGAGGGTGTTTCTGTTAAGTTTTTGGAATGCAACCTATGTTGTGAAAACAGCATACCACTGAAACCAGATAGACTACTATGAAAGGAGCCATAGTAGGTACTTCCATAGTCAGTTCTGTACAGCTGAGAGCGAGATGGTGGCCTGAGGGGGGAAACCCCTGCGATAATATCTTATCTGGCCCTTTGATTCAGGGTCACGCTGCTTCCTGTAGCGCATGTGACATGCACGTACGCTCACACACACACAGGTTGAAGGCAGCCAATTCAGGAAGTGCTCAAATTTAAATATAAAAAAATTCTGACATTTAAAAAGTTTTTAAATAAATAATTTCTACTTTTCAATTTATTGAGAATAACTTTTTTTGGTTATTGAAATGTCATATTTGTTTACTTCCTGAATTGACTGCATTCTATTTGAATAGAGCTCAACCCTGACACACACACACACATATACACTGTAATTACGGTACTTGTACTGACCCTGTATAGCTTGTTTTCTCGTGATTTTTTTAATGGTACTTTTCCTCAGAGCACATCCATGGCGTCTCCATATGCACTGTCACCGCAGGGATGATGTTGGAAATCTGTAGGCTCGTCAGCTTCCCCAGAGTAGCCAGAGAGAGACTGGAGGGACAGCAGGTACAGTAGTACACTACCACACCATGCACCCTACCACACTACAAACTACTACACACTACTACAGAGAGACTGGAGGGACAACAGGTACAGTCAGATATTTTTTTTTTGTGAACATTACACTTTGTTAATCAAAGCCAAGCAAAACATTTCTGTACATTAATGTGTGCTTGTGGCAACAAAAACACTTCTCTATTGATAGGAACAGATATGGATCTGGCTTAAGAACACTTGTAATGGCTGGTATGTTTATTTGTTTCTTTTCCTTCTCTCTTTCTCAAGTTGGAGGTTCAGAATGACTGCTCTGAGGTGTGGCCAGGTCAATACGTTCACGTCTCTCTAAAGACAAATCCAAGCTACTGTGGAGTCACCTGGACAAGCACTTACCAAGTCCCAGGTGAGGATGAGGACCGTGATCAATGGTGAATAAAAATAATACTAATAATGGATTGGATTTATATAGAGCCTTTCTACTAACTGAGGTACTCAAAGCGCTTTACATAATACAGGGGAAACTTACCTCTTCCAGCAACAATGTGTGGCACTCACAGGTGATTTACTGCAACCATCTTGTGCCAGAACGCTCACTACACATCAGCTAGCATGGTGTAGAGGTGAGGATATATGCCAATTAGGAATGAGGGAGATGATTAGGTGGCCATAATATCAACCGATTGATTGAAATCGCCATTTCAGCATCTTGCACACACAGATTCCCAATGGATCATGTTGGTTAAACCTGACTGTACTTTGATTATTTAAGAGCTATTGAGTTGGGTGAGTAAACTGACACTGCAGGCGTTCATAAGCAAAACTAGTGAGTCAGCAAATGTCTAATGCAGAAACACTTAAATGTCATAAAACCCTCATTTCCTAACCGAAAGTCACACTACCCTGCTGAGCAAAACAGCATAGACCAGCTTGATCAGCAGGGTAGTCATGCTCTTACTCAATGTGCATACACAATGATCATATGTCGAAGCATTGTTTGTTTCACAGAGAACAAACCTTAACTTGGTTTTAAACTATATTTCAGAATGTAGCAGCAGAGATCTTCGGAGTAACATTCCAGAATGCATCAGTAAGTTTGATAGATTTTATTTCTCTATTGTTCTATAGTTCACAACAATTGAATCACTCTAGATATCCCTTAGCATGGGTTACAATGACAGACTATTTCTGCGTTCAACAAGGCTACATTTTTGCCTTGCCAAACCCGACAACAATATACTCATTCTGTATTTCCTTGTGTACAAATCAGCCTACAGATATTGGCAGTGCACTCATTTCCCTTGACTGTGTGATTACTGACTAACTGTGTCCTATGACAGCTGGGAGGCTAGCGTACACTGTGGACTCAGACAGAAAGGAGCTGGCTGTGTCTGTCTCAGACATGCTGGAGGATAAAGACTATCACCTGAGACTGTGTCACAGAAAAGACTACACCTGTAGAGACACAGGGGCCAACGCACTGGTAAGATTCCCGGAGATGGAGACCTTAAAGAGTAAACGTTAATGTTCAAATTGTGAGACCCTGGTTAGCCTGGAATCCATAATGTATATTTCACTATTGTTTCACTCAGTGAAATGAAAGCAGTGTGTGGATTCCAGGCTAGGCACTGATAATGTTGAGGCACTCCTCCCACTGCCAGTAAGTGTTGTAAAAGAGGTGATAGTCAACACTATACTTTGTGCATACTCTGATAGTAACACAGGGAAGAGGAAGGTCATAGAAATGCCTCAACCAGATGGTATGAGACAGGCATCATAAATCAGTTGTGCTATACTCGATCAGACCCTGGATTCCAATGCCATTTGAAATTAAGTACTTTACCTGGGCTTGATTGAGCTTGCCTTGCACAATGGAACCAATATACAGTTGAAATCGGAAGTTTACATACACCTTAGCCAAATACATTTAAACTCAGTTTTTCACAATTTATGACATTTTATCCTAGTAAAAATTCCCTGTCTTAGGTCAGTTAGGATCTCCACCTTATTTTAAGAATGTGAAAATGTCAGAATAATAATAGAGATAATGATTTATTTCAGCTTTTATTTCTTTCATCAGATTTCCAGTGGGTCAGAAGTTTACATACACTCAATTGGTATTTGGTAGCGTTGCCTTTAAATTGTTGAACTTGGGTCAAACGTTTCGGGTAGCCTTCCACAAGCTTCCCACAATAAGTTGGGTGAATTTGAGCTTGGTGTAACTGAGTCAGGTTTTGAGGCCTCCTTGCTCGCACACACTTTTTCAGTTCTGACCACAAATTTTCTATAGGATTGAGGTCAGGGCTTTGTGATGATCACTCCAATAACTTGACTTTGTTGTCCTTAAGCCATTTTGCCACAACTTTGGAAGTATGCTTGGGGTCATTGTCCATTTGGAAGACCCATTTGCGACTAAGCTTTAACTTCCTGACTGATGTCTTGAGATGTTGCTTCAATATATCCTACCTCAAGATGCCATCAATTTTGTGAAGTGCACCAGTCCCTCCTGCAGCAAAGCACCCCCACAACATGATGCTGCCACCCCCTTGCTTCACGGTTGGGATGGTGTTCTTCGGCTTGCAAGCCTCCCCATTTTTCCTCCAAACATAACATTGGTCATTATGGCCAAACAGTTCTATTTTTGTTTCATCAGACCAGAGGACATTTCTCCAAAAAGTACAATCTTTGTCCCCATGTGCAGTTGCAAACCGTAGTCTGGCTTTTTTTATGGCGGTTTTGGAGCAGTGGCTTCTTCCTTGCTGAGCTTTCAGGTTATGTCGATATAGGACTCGTTTTACTGTGGATATAGATACTTTTGTACCTGTTTCCTCCAGCATCTTCACAATATCCTTTGCTGTTGTTTTGGGATTGATTTGCACTTTTCGCACCAAAGTATGTTCATCTCTAGGAGACAGAACGTGTCTCCTTCCTGAGCGGTATGATGGATATGTGGTCCCATGGTGTTTATACTTGCTTGTACTGTTTGTACAGATGAACGTGGTACCTTCAGGCATTTGGAAATTGCTCCCAAGGATGAACCAGACTTTTTGGTTCAACCTATTTTTTTTCTGAGGTCTTTGCTGATTGCTTTTGATTTTCCAATGATGTCAAGCAATGAGGCACTGAGTTTGATGGTAGGCCTTGAAATACATCCACAGGTACACCTCCAATTGACTCAAACAATGTCAAAAGAAGCTTCAAAAGCCATGACATAATTTTCTGGAATTTTCCAAGCTGTTTAAATGCACAGTCAACTTAGTGTATGTAAACGTCTGTCCCACTTGTGATACAGTGAATTATAAGTGAAATAATCTGTCTGGAAACAATTCCTTGTAAAATTACCTGTGTCATGCACAAAGTAGATGTCCTAACCGACTTGCCAAAACTATAGTTTGTTAATAAGACATTTATGGAGTGGTAGAGTTAATGACTCCAACCTAAGTGTATGTAAACTTCCAACTTCATTTGTAATAGTGGCAAATTTGCAAATCAGGCCCATCTGGCACTCCAGGTAGACTAATATGTCAAATAATGTTTGAACCCAGGTCTGACCCTTGTTCCCTCTCCGCAGATCAGAAAGGAGGATGTGCTGAAGAATACTACTCTGCAGTATTCTACACCTTTGCCCTGTCTCTGCATCGAGGTAAAGATGTTTAACTGATCATTATCTAGTTAGGTCAATATTTATCTTCTTGTTAGATAATCTTGTTTGACCTTTATGTAATCAAATGTCTATGACGATCTGGACTGTATTGTGGAAATTGTGGCGTTACAGTGCATTCGAAAGACCCCTGGACTTTTTTCACATTTTGTTACGTTACAGCCTTATTCTAAAATGGATTACATTGATGTTTTCCCTCATCCATCTAGACACAATACCCCATAATGACAAAGCAAAAAAAGGTTTTTAGAAATTGCTGCAATTTTTTTTTCTTTTAACTTAAAAAATATTACATTTAAACAAGTATCCAGACCTTTTACTCAGTACTTTGTTGAAGCACGTTTGGCAGCGATTACAGCCTCGAGTGTTCTTGGGTATGATGCTAATAGCTTGGCACACCTGTATTTGGGGAGTTTCTCCCAATCTTCTCTGCAGATAATCTCAAGCTCTGTCAGGTTGGATGGGGAGCGTTGCTTCACAGCTATTTTCAGGTCTCTTAAGAGATGTTAGATCAGCTTCAAGTCCGGGCTCTGGCTGGGCCACTCAAAGATATTAAGAGACTTGTCCCGAAGCCACTCCTGCATTGCCTTGGCCTTGTGCTTAGGGTCTTTGTCCTGTTGGAAGGTAAACCTTCGCCCGTCTGAGGTCCTGAGCAAGTTTTCATCAAGGATCTTGCTGTACTCTGCTCTGCTCATCTTTCCCTCAATCCTGACTAGTCTCAAAGTCCTTGTTACTGAAAAACATCCCCACAGCATGATGCTGCAACCACCATGCTTCACCGTAGGGATGGTGAAGATGTGACGCTTGGCATTCAGGCCAAAGAGTTCAATCTTGGTTTCATCAGACCAGAGAATCGTGTTTCTCATGGTGATGAGTCTTTTGGTGCCTTTTGGAAAATTTCAAGTGGGCCCTTCATGTGCTTTTTCTTCTGGCCACTCTACCATAAAGGCCTGATTGGTGGAGTGCTGCATAGATTGTTGTCCTTCTGAAAGGTTTTCCCATCTCCACAGAGGCTCTGTCAGAGTGACCATCAGGTTCATGGTCACCTCCCTGACCAAGGCCCTTCTCCCCCGACTGCTCAGTTTGGCTGAGCAGCCAGCTCTAGGAAGAGTATTGGTGGTTCCAAACATCTTACATTTCAGAATGATGGAGGCCACTGTGTTCTCGGGGACCTTCAATGCTGCAGAATATTTTTTATACCTTTCCCCAGATCTGTGCCTCGACACAATCCTGTCTCGGAGCTCTACGGCCATTTCCTTTGACCTCATGCCTTGGTTTTTGCTCTGACATGGACTGTCAACTGTGGGACCTTTTATAGACAGGTGTGTGCCTTTCCAAATCATGTCCAATCAATTGAATTTACCACAGGTGGACTCCAATCAAGTTGTAGAAACATCTCAAGGACGATTTTTAAAATTAAACCCACACTACACTGGGCCAATTGTGCGCCTCCCTATGGGACTCCCAAACACGGCCGGATGTGATGCAGCCTGGAATCGAACCAGGGACTGCAGTAACACCTCTTGCACTGAGATGCGCTGCGCCACTCGGGAGCATTAAAAATGATGCGCCTGAGCTCAATTTCGAGTCTCATAGCAAAGGGTCGGAGGACTTATTCAAATAAGTTTATATTTTTTATACATTTGCAAACATTTCTATAAACCTGTTTACGCTTTGTCATTATGGGGTATTGTGTGTAGATTGATGAGGATGTTTTATTTAATACATTTTATAATAAGGCTGTAACGTAACAATGTGGAAAAAGTCAAGTGGTCTGAATACTTTCTGAATGCACTGTATATATATATTTATCCCACAGGGCTGGTCTGCCACTTCTGATGCACCCAGAGTTCAAGTCTTTCCCTTCAGAGACAGTGAGTGTCCTTCAACTTCTGTTACACTGCATGTTTTATTAATTGGTTGATTGTGAAATTTGCAAGATTGTCAGTGCATTGCTTTTGACCGCGTCTCTTTTCTCCAAAGATCTGAAGGAGTTGTGGTCCGGCATTAACTTTGACCCGGTGGAGGAGTTGTTGTCATGGGAACCGGTGTGTCCTGTTGTTGCGGTGATCTCACTGTGCCAAAAACAAGGGGACGATGAGTGTGACGATCTGGCTGGTTCATCACAGACCCTCAACAGGGAGAAGGTTAGGTGCCTCTCTATCAATCAGCCTCACATCTGTACCTCTGAACTCCTTCACAGTTAAAGGGCTGTTTCAAAGACAAAAGACTGATATGACATAGAAACAGTCAGGCACCAAGGCTATATCACCAGATAACTGTTTTACAAGAACTATTATAGATTCAAGTCCTCATTTAACTTTCCTTTCAGATAACATTCTCCACAGTGGATCCACACCCACAGCTTTGCATGAAGGTAAGACACCACCTTCGCCTGTGGTGTATTCAACAACTGAATGCACTTACTATCTGAACTTTCCTGTACATATCCCCTTTGAGTGTGCAGAACAAATTTATCTAACAAATGCATGCTCCTGGCTGTTTTATGTACAGTTTACAACAGATTCTGGATCCTGGATCCGGTGCCCCTTTGCAGATGGGAATTTCCAAGGTAATAGCTCTCTGTAAATAGTGTGCATATAATTATCATGAGTGATCCGTCTGAAGTTGTGAATGACGGACTTTTAAGTGGAAACGGGCACCACAGTTTGTATATCAGCCAAACCCATAACACCCAAGGATAAGAAACCACACACACTCTAGTATCAGTCTTTACACTAATGCAATATTATGGCACACCTGGAATCAAATAGCATTTTTTGAACTTGTCTGACACAATGGACCAATGGAATAGTACCAGAAGTGCAAACCCCATCCATATGGCACTCCAGGCATGCTGCATCAAACTCTCAAACGTTTTTGAAATAAAAAAAAATACTATTTGAACCCAGGTCTGTTATCTAGTATTACCAATATAGAGTCGTTTTTACACAATTCTTTTTTCCCATAGGGATTTTAGAAACTTAAAATAAGGGCTGCGTTTCGTTTAGGCTTACCCTGGTGTGATGTTTTGATAACCGTGTAAATCTCTCTAGGAGAAGGTGACTTTTTTCAGTATATTTGCCTGTATTGACCATTTACCCCCCTCCCCCCAAATTGAAATGCTCATTTGCTATCATAATGAACTACAAATGCCATGATGATCTGGACGAGCCTGCCAAATTGAGGCAAAGGTAAGAATCTCTCGATGGACAATTCTGTGAACGGTCTTGTGCAAGTTTTAAATTGACACAATACCAAAAGTAAAGGTATCGGCCAGAGATGACGTGCAGGAGCTTGCAGGGATTTGTAGTTTTGCATGTCTACTTTGACGCTAATTACTATTTTCAAGTCTGAGTAAATCGAGTCGAATATATGGATAAAAGTCACTTTGTCCGAGAGAGATTTACATGGTTATCAATACGCCACGCCAGGGTAAGCCTACATGAAGCACAGGCCTTATTTTAAGTGTTTCTAAAATCCCCTATGGGAGAAATTAATGGTGGAAAAGCTATTGAAAGTTTCCCTGTTTGACCACAAGGTTTTATGGGTATTATGACACCTCCACTGTGGGGCTCTATACTGCAGGCACTGTATATACAGTAAGTAATGTTGAATGATGATATTGCCTTGCTCTCCAGCTTGGGACCTGGGTGTCGACCAGCTGGGGCTGGTTTTAACGTCACGGGTCAGAGCACCCCTCTCTCTTCATGTGTGTGTGAAGACGGGGACCTCTGCATGCCACCCAGAACACACACTCCCTGTACATGTGGTAAATACATGTCTATCTGCACCTAATTCTTATCATAGGCAACAGTACTTATTATTTAAAAAAATAAGGGTGTTTGCTTACTATGAAGTCTGCTGTATCAAGGAGCTGTGTTGACTGTACGACTTACTTCCCTAATAACCAACCAAAAATCATTGCTCAACATAAAGGGAACTAACAAACGAGTCACTGACAACCAAAACTAAACCAGGTGGGGTTTTAAAATAGGTTCTGAAAGGCATCAATGGGGGTGCCTACTGAGTGCTGGCCAAGCTAGAGTAGGGTCTTAACACCCACCATGGATGCCCATTAGAGTTGCCTGATACAGTCAAACTAACTTAAGTTGAGAGGAGGAAGGGGGTAGGAAAGAGAAGGAGAGGCTAGGGGAGTGGGAGGGAGAAGGGAGAGGGAGGGGTTAGGAAAGAGAAGGAGAGGCGGGGGGAGTGGGAGGGAGAAGGGAGAGGGAGGGGTTAGGAAAGAGAAGGAGAGGCGGGGGGAGTGGGAGGAGAAGGGAGAGGGAGGGGTTAGGAAAGAGAAGGAGAGGCGGGGGGAGTGGGAGGGAGAAGGGAGAGGGAGGGGTTAGGAAAGAGAAGGAGAGGCGGGGGGAGTGGGAGGAGAAGGGAGAGGGAGGGGTTAGGAAAGAGAAGGAGAGGCGGGGGGAGTGGGAGGGAGAAGGGAGAGGGAGGGGTTAGGAAAGAGAAGGAGAGGTGAGGGGAGTGGGAGGGAGAAGGGAGAGGGAGGGGTTAGGAAAGAGAAGGAGAGGCGGGGGGAGTGGGAGGGAGAAGGGAGAGGGAGGGGTTAGGAAAGAGAAGGAGAGGCGGGGGGAGTGGGAGGGAGAAGGGAGAGGGCGGGGTTAGGAAAGAGAAGGAGAGGCGGGGGGAGTGGGAGGGAGAAGGGAGAGGGAGGGGTTAGGAAAGAGGGAGACAGGGTTAACCTTCTTCTGAACACCTCCAAAACAAAGATCATGTGGTTTGGTAAGAAGAATGCTCCTCTTCCGACAGGTGTTATTACTACCTCTGAGGGTTTAGAGCTTGAGGTAATCACCGCATACAAGTTCTTGGGAGTATGGCTAGACGGTACACGGTCCTTCTCTCAGCACATATCAAAGCTGCAGGCTAAAGTTAAATCTAGACTTGGTTTCCTCTATCATAATCGCTCCTGTTTCACCCCAGCTGCCAAACCAACCCTGATTCAGATGACCATCCTACTCATGCTAGATTATGGAGACAATTTATATATCGGCAGGTAAGGGTGCTCTCGAGTGGTTAGATGTTCTTTACCATTCGGCCATCAGATTTGCCACCAATGCTCCTTATAGGACACATCACTGCACTCTATACTCCTCTGTAAACTGGTCATCTCTGTATACCCATCGCAAGACCCACTGGTTGATGCTTATTTATAAAACCCTCTTAGGCCTCACTCCCCCCTATCTGAGATATCTACCGCAACACTCATCTTTCTAGTCATAGGCTTTTGAGAGTTAAACTGCAGCCTAGCTCTTCCAACATCTCTCATGCCAACTGGAGCATTGGCTCTGCAGCTCTTAAATATCACCTGTGCCAGCACAGGTGAAACTTAACGAAGCGTCAGGTGCAACACATCCTGACCACTGAGGATGACTCCAATCAGCGTGCATAATCAACTTAAAGGGGAACTACACCCGCTGATTTGGCCTCGTTTTTTGGCTTGCTCCTGAAGAAATACTGGCGGCCATGACAGGCCATGCAAAACTCATTTGCTCCGTACCACCACCAAGACACACCCATCTGTCAGAACCTTGCCCACAGCTGTTTCCCCCTACTCAATCACAACAAAGACACATCCTGCAGGTAGAGTTCAATAACTACAGGCAGATGTACAGTATGGTGAGATTCTGGAGGAAGCTTGAATAGGACAGTAGCCTACAGAACAATATGAGAATAATGAAATTGCTGAATTTGTGTAGATATTCTAAACTACATGTTTTGACAACATTCAGGTCCATGTAGAATAAACAACCCTTTCCATAATACAATAGCATCAGTGTTCTGCTAATGTAACAATGTGCACCTTTCATGTCATTCCCAGCTGATACAGATACTGTGCCTATCAACATTTTGTCTGGTGGTAATGGAGCTACCTTGTCATATCTTCCTGTGTGGTGTCCCGTATACACCAGGAGTTCACTGATCCTGCTGGAGAATACACAGGGTTTCTCCCTCCCCATATTGACTGATACATTCAAATCAATAATAAAAAAAGACAATACAGGTAAAACTTGTCTTGTAAAATGCTCATGCCGAGTGCCAGGTCTCTCTCCATTCAGATACATCGGTATCAAGCCCGTTTGTCAGTCTGGACTTAATCTTCAATGTCTCCATAGTCACTCTATTACCAATGGCAGTGAGGATAGGTGATACTGTATCTGACACACAAACAGGTACTATGTTTGAATATGTCAAGTGCCTGAGGCTGCCGTCTGGCAAAATCATATCCAGTCCATCTGTAGAAATAGGCAGAGTTGACACATGGAATGAAAAGGGTGTTGCTATTACAATACCTTTGTGCTGTACTGTATTATCAGTAATCACCTCATGGTGGATGTGTTGAGTGCCAGGTCTCTCTGAATCTCATGCATCTGTCAACACATACACACAGTCACTGTTCTGATAAGACCTATCTCTAACTATGGCAGTTAGAGATAGTTCATATCTGACACAAACATACTATGTTGAAGTCAGACTAAACCTACCAAATTCTGATTTCCCGATCGATGACCGTTGGTGAGCAGGCAAGAGGTGAGGTCTTTGCCAGAGCCCCACTGATTGGCAAAGCAACATAGATCAGCTCCTGATGACCCTTCATCAAAGATACTGGTCGGTCACACACACACACCTACTGGGTTATGATTAGCCTGGTGAAACCAACCTGATCGCTCCATTCCACCTTTCTATTACACTTCAGATATAATTAAAAGCTAAATTGAATGGTGGCCACAGGCTAGGTTATGCCCTGGACATTATATGGACATTTTAAGAAGTAGAAAATAAGCAATAAATAATGTCAGTTTACAGAAATTATGTTTCACAGTTGGGTTACCAAATGTATCAAAGTAATGAAGTGGGTCATTTTGTAAAAATGATGAGCCTGTGAAAACTGGGCGTCTCTCGAACAACTGTAGCAGGCAATCGTATGAGGTGGTATTGACTGGGAGGGCCTGTGACAGTGTGATGTAATAGACAGCCAAGTGGTCAATTGCATTTTGTTCTAAAGAAAGGACAAAACTTTTTGCTAATGCACTTGAAAATCGAAATTACTTTTATTCTGAGGTCTGGAACGCCGTTTGGATCTTTCAGCGTCAAAAAAGTTACACGTCAAATCACACTGTTTGACGCGTCAAATACGCTTGTTGACCAATCAGGACCTGAATATGACTGCATGTCACATAATTTAACACGTTCATACATTTTTTTTTACATAGTTATTACACATTGATTACACTATCACTCGTATTTCATAAGTCACAACGATTCACCGATACGTATGCCAGAATGCTGGTAAAGTTTTGTCTCGCGCAGCTTCCGAAGGAGCGCAGACACACTTCCCCAAGCTCTGGACAGTGCTGGTCATAAAAAAAAGCTAGCTAGCTGAAGGATGCAAACAATGTTATTTCCCAAAAACATAGCAAAACAACTATCTGTTTCAGTAGCTATAGTTAGCTAACTAACTACCTAGCTAGGTGTCATCATCTAAAATACTTCTAATTTACAAGATATTTCTTATTTGATTATTGGTGGTCGGACCCACCTATGTGAAGCTAGCCACAATAAGGAATAGCCACAATAATGGAATTTGCAGTTTGCGTGTCATTGACAGTGATGCAAATGAATATAAATAGTGGAATTATGCCATAATTGAATAGATCATGCAAAACGAGGTTGGAATGTTGTTATATAAATTCAACAAAAGACAATCATTTGTTAATTTGAGAAAAATTTGTTGAAATCACACTGGACGTATTAGACTTTAGAATTGCATTGGGGTCATACTTATTTCACTGTACAGCCTTACCTATGGATTGTGGATCAATGAGATGGGGTATGAGTCTACTCAGTGACACCCAGGGAATATTATTGTCGTAGCTCTTACTGCAGGACTCTAAAACCATTGAATTGAGCCACATTTATTCTACCAGTCAACATACTATGTGTATTGAACACTATTCCAGAGGAAAAATAATACAATGTGGATGTTTTAGAGTGACAACTCTGAAGACGACGTTGGGAAAAAAGCTAGCTAGTTATTTTCATGAACTGGAGTTCAACAACAAGTGGCTATCTAGCTAGTACTTACTCACATGGATTCCTAAACCATTGCTAAAAATATTGAAAATGATTGCAGTTTCTACTGGTCATTGTTTTCAGGCTGGTTGCATTGGTGCTAGCTAGGTACAAAGCTAAAGATTGCTAGCTACCTCAGAAGATGCTAATAACACCTGTATCAAAGATATTTGCAAACATTTTTGATCCTGCTCAATTGATCCTGATCTTATTTCAAATGCTCACACAGACTTTTTCCCATTCGGTCGAACAAATAATGACTTATTACCAACACGGTATTGTAAACACATTCTTCGTGGCCGGTTGTGCTTATTTCCAGACTTTTCTTTGACAGTGCTACTGATCGTAGTGGTGGAGCTTGGCTTGCACAGGAAAATTCAGCACACACAACAGTCTATAATAGAATTGTGTTATTTAAGATGTCAGATAGTGTTATTTGACATGTATTGTCTTTTTGACACTCAAAGTCCCAAACGGCATTCCACAGAAAAGCTGTGAAAATAGCAAGTGAAGAGTGAATGAATTTTTGGGAGGAGGTCACTAAACCACACTGCTGGACATCTTCTGATACATTTGCTCTTTCTGGTAGGTCCCAGCATCCGTTCATAACCAGGGGATCAGTCTGGCACACAACTGTGCACATTGTCAAACAGAAAAACAGTGTCAACAATTGTCATCATGCCTCAATTATAAAACATACTGTATGTAGCTTGAGCAATAATGTAATCTCGTTTGGCAGCTAATTCCATGCTTGACAGATGTAAAAGTAGAGACTGCATTTGAGGAACAATGGGAAAGTAATTCTGAAAGTTGATAAACTTGTAAATTCACTTTTGAGAAAATGGCCTTTGAATGTTTTGGTACCTGGGAAGCTCTCCTTTGTCTACACCCATTCAGCATTGTTCACGCCCTCTTAAGCCAGCTCCACCCATCTCTTTAAGGATTCACATGTGAGGTCATGCGCTAAACCGTGAGTAGTGTAGTAAAGATTAAGACTAAAAGTAGTAGCCTACAATAAGGAAAAATGACAGGTAAACAAAGTGTCCAGATAAAAATATTTTATAAATATTAGATTATGCTTACCCAGACACACCAAATTGATGGGTCATGTGAAAGAAATGCTCTAACCCCAGCCACATATTGCCAAGTGGATGGGTCTCCACAGAAGGTGTAAATGGTACAGCCAAATGGTTACTTGCATAGTAGCAATATTATAAATAGTGTAAATATAAGTATGTACATGAACAATAACAATATCAGTGATAGAGGAGGTAGTTATATGCATACAATCAGGGGTAAAGTGACTGAGCTGCAGGATTAATAAAACAAATAGTTGGAGGAATGAATGACGTGTGTGTTAGGAGAGAATCATTTGAATAGAGGCACCGCAGATAGTGCTGATGACTGGTCTGTCCGAACCACGCATGAACAAGGGAAGCTATATTCGGAGAGTCTGTTTCTGTCCTGCCCTTGACTTTGGTGCAAGGCATGTGATGTCCATAGCCTCTTCGTCGCAAAACTCCCTGATCTTCTCAAAAACATAAGTTTGTCTAGCTGTGTCCAGTCCAGGTGGTGGTTGTACAGGCAGACCATCTATGGGAGGAAGGATGTCAGCATTGCGCAGCAGCTGAAACCTGGTCCCGATAGTCTGAACGCTCCTTGGCGACAACAACACCAGGCTCAAGAGCAATGAAGCTGTAAAACAGGAAATAAAAGAAATTAAGACATTATAACCTTGCACTACATCAATTCACCTCCCAAGTTTAGATAAGAAGAATAACCTCATACAATGCACTGAAAATGATATTCACCTGAAGTGCTGGAACTGCTTGAACTGTGGCAGCGGCCTGAAGTACGGAGTCAGGTGTTGTTGCCAGCCATAGCTTTCCACCAGCACCGTACCATCCTCCAGTCCAACCAGCTGTGGGATGTTGACCCATCACAGTGCTGTCCTTCACAACACCAGCAATCTCAGACAAAGTGTTCACTCTGGTCTTTCTGAAGCGCTGCTTCATGAGGCTGGGCAGGGTAGCCTAGTGGTTAGAGCGTTGGACTAGTAACCGAAAGGTTACAAGTTCATATCCCCGAGCTGACAAGGTACAAATCTGTCGTTCTGCCCCTGAACAGGCAGTTAACCCACTAGGCCGTCATTGAAAATAAGAATTTGTTCTTAACTGACTTGCCTAGAAAGGTAAAATAAATAAAAAATTTAAAAAGGCTGAAGCACCAGTCGGGGGCAAACTTGGTGTTGCCTGCGATCAGGAAGTGAAGGTCCAGACTGTGGTGGACCTTGTGAATGATCCGACCAGGCACAATACCAGAGTTCTTGTTTTGGCCACTGCAGTTATCACAATTCAGGTCCACATGTGTTCATGACTGCACTGCTGCCTTTGCTGGATGACATGCCTTCATCAATCACGTAGTTGACTTGTTGTGACACCAAACAAGCCACACTTACGAGGAGTTAAAAAGTAGATGGGACCTGGCTGCATGGGGTCAGAAGGATAGTGCACATGCAAACAACAAAATAACAATAAGATAAGTTAATGAAAATAAAATGTGACATAATGCCTCATTATCAGGTAAGTTTCACTTACCTACAAATGTGCAGACCAGCAACACTGCATACAGAAACATAATCTTGGAAAGTTTAAAATAAAAAAAGTTAAAATGATAACACACTACACATACCTCTGGAAAATACAGAAGTAATGCGAGATCAATAAAAGTAGTGCCAATCATGTTGGAGGTCAATGAAATAATCAAAACGTGTTGTTTGTGCTTCACATATCAAGTGTTGCCATCGATTCCTAAACAATGAACCATAATCCCAGTCCATTGAGTATTAGCAATAAAAACCGATTGTCATAGCTAGCTAACGTTAACCAAATAGGTTCAATGTTAGCTAGTCAACAATATGCTTTAACTTGCAATGAAAACAACTTTCTGTTGAAAGAAAAGTATAATATCTGAAACTGTAGCTAGACTCTTACCAGTATACATGGGTGAATTTTAAGGCAGAAACCCCTTTCATTAAATAAGATGTCCTGTGTCGTTTCCGTTGCTTGGCTCTTTGCTGTGTCAAGTCACTCTGGTTCACACTGACCGTGTGTAATGCCATAATAATCATCTTAAGCTTCAGCCCCCACCCAAACTCTGACCAATTCACTCGCCCTAGCAGTGCTGGTTTTCATCCCAATGAGGAATCGGCCCAGAAGCGGGTGTCGGACTCGGCCCGGAATCAAAATGAATGACTGCCCAGAATTGGCCTAAGTACAGTGGCTTGCGAAAGTATTCACCTCCCTTCACATTTTTCCTATTTTGTTGCCTTACAACCTGGAATTAAAATAGATTTTTTGGGAAAATTACTGAGGATAATAGCAGATGATTTTGCTACTCATATTTGCCACATATTCAATTTAAGCCTACTAGAGAGCGTGTGCCCTCAGGCCCGGAGGGAAGCTAAATTCATTCCGCTACCTAAGAATAGTAAAGCCCCCTTTACTGGCTCAAATAGCTGACCAATCAGCCTGTTACCAACCCTTAATAAACTTCTGGAAAAAGTTGTGTTCGACCAGATACAATGCTATTTTACAGTAAACAAATTGACAACAGAATTTCAGCATGCTTATAGGGAAGGACAATCAACAAGCACAGCACTTACACACATGACTGATGATTGGCTAAGATAAATTGATGATAACATGATTGTGGGGGCTGTCTTAGTAGACTTCAGTGCAGCTTTTGACATTATTGATCATAGTCTGCTGCTGGAAAAACGTATGTGTTATAGCTTTACACCCCCTGCTATAATGTGGATGAAGAGTTACTTGTCTAACAGAACACAGAGGGTGTTCTTTAACCTCTTGAAGCTATTGGGCACTATTTTTATTTGGAAAAATAACGTTCCCAAAGTAAACGGCCTATTCCTCAGGACCAGATGCTAGAATAAGCATATAATTGACAGATTATGATAGAAAACACTCTAAAGTTTCCAAAACGGTCCAAATTTTGTCTGTGAGTTAAACAGAACTGATATTGCAGGCTAAAACCTGAGGAAAATCCAATCAGGAAGTGCCCCTGTTTTTGAAACCTCTCTGTTGTTATGCATCCCTATTGCCCATTTAAAGGGATATCAACCAGATTCCTTTTTCTATGGCTTTCCTAAGGTGTCAACAGCCTTTAGACATAGTTTCAGGATTTTATTTTGAAGAATAAGCGTGAACGACCACATTGCGTAAGTGGATAGGTGGGGGCTCTCAGAGTGAGTTGAGCGCAAAAGAGAAAGTAGGCCGTTGTTACTCCCGGTCCCAGTGAAAAGCCAACTGTCCCGGTTAATATATTATCGAATAGATATTTGAAAAACACCCTGAGGATTGATTATAAAAAAACGTGTGACATTTTTCCGTGGACATTATGGATATAATTTGGAATTTTTGTCTGCGTTGTCGTGACCGCTCTTTCCGGTGGATTCTAGGTATAACGCATCAAACTAACGGAGGTATTTGGATATAAAAAATATCTTTATGGAACAAAAGGAACATTTGCTGTCTAACTGGGAGTCTTGTGAGTGAAAATATCCGAAGATCATCAAAGGTAAACGATTAATTTGATTGCTCCTCTGATTTTCGTGACCAAGTTACCTGATGCTAAGTGTACTTATTGTTTTGTCGAGCGATCGATAAACTTACACAAACGCTTGTATTGCTTTCGCTGTAAAGCAAAATTTCAAAATCTGAGACGACAGGTGGATTAACAAAAGGCAAAACTGTGTTTTGTAATATTGCACTTGTGATTTCATGAATATGAATATTTTCTAGTAATATTATTTGACTGTGGCGCTATGCTATTCTGCGTTGCTGATGACAATTATACCGGATCCGGGATGGCTGGTTCAGAGAGGTTAATGGAAGCCTATCAAATATAATCCAGTTAGAATCAGGAATTCTCCAGGGTAGCTGTTTAGGCCCCTTTCTTTTTTCAATGTAACTAATGACATGTCACTGACTTTGAGTAAAGCCAGAGTTTCTATGTATGCGGATGACTCAACACAATACACGTCAGCTACTACAGCGACTGAAATGACTGCAACACTCAACAAAGAGCTGCAGTTAGTTTCAGAGTGGGTGGCAAGGAATACGTTGGTCCTAAATATTTCTAAAACTAAAAGTATTGTATTTGGAACAAAACACTAACTAAACCATAAGCCTCAAATAAATCTTGTAATAAATAATGTGGAAATTGAGAGTTAGTTAAGATGACTAAACTGCTTGGAGTAACACTAAATTGTAAACTGTCATTGTCAAAACATATTGATGCAATAGTAGCTAAGATGGGGAGAATCCTGTCTGTAATAAAGCGATGCTCTGCCTTTCTTAACAACACTATCAACAAGGCAGGTTCTACAGGCCCTAGTTTTGTCGCACCTTGACTACTGTTCAGTTGTGTGGTCAGATGCCACATAAAAGGACTTAGAAAAATTGCAATTGGCTGAGAACAGGGCAGCGTGACTGGCCCTTGGATGTACACAGAGAGCTAATATTAATAATATGCATGTCAATCTCTCCTGGCTGAGAGTGGAAGAGAGATTGACTTCATCACTACTTTTATTCATGAGAGGTATTGACATGTTGAATGCACCGAGCTGTCTGTCTAAACTACTGGCACACAGCTCAGACACCCATGCATACCCCACAAGACATGCCACAAGAGGTATCCTCACAGTCCCCAAGTCCAGAACAGACTATGGGAGGCACACAGTACTACATAAAGGCATGACTACATGGAACTCTATTCCACATCAAGTAACTTACGCAAGCAGTAAAATTACATTTAAAAAACACCATATGGAAGAGCGGGGACTGTGAAGCAACACAAACATTGGCACAGACACATGCATACACACACACACACACACACACACACACACACACACACACACACACACACACACACACACACACACACACACACACACACACACACACACACACACACACACACACAGACATGATAACATACACGCTATGTGAAATCTGTGAATGTATTGTAATGTTTCAGAATTGTATAAACTGCCTTAATTTTGCTGGACCCCAGGAACGGTAGCTGCTTTGGCAGCAGCTAATGGGTATTCATAATAAATACAATGCAAAACAAATACAATACAACTTACACTGGCCCGAGCTCAATCCCTGCATCCTAGCCATAAGTAATACTGCGGAAGGCGGAGTCTGACTCTCAGCCGAGTGCTCCGATTCTCAGACGGAATCGTCCCAGATCCACTTTGCTGGCACTGGCATCTGTGTACATAGAGAATGGATGACGGAAATCTGGAGTAGCAGGCACTGGTGCGGAGACCAAAAGGGTTTTTGTCTTCTCAACAGCTGCCTGACAGTCTGGGCTCCAATGGAAAATATCTTTGGGACTGGTAAAATCCTTAAGTGGGGCAACAACCTGTGCAAAGTTCTTGCAAAATGCCTGGTAGTAGCCAGCCATCCTCAAGAATTGGTGCAGTTCCTGGCGAGAAGTTGGCACAGGAAGGCTATTGATGGTCTCCACTTTTGCCATGACCGGTCAGAATTTTCCTTGTTCCGCCACCTTCCAGAAATACTTCATTGTTGCTTGGGCGATTTCACTCTTTGGCAGTTTAACATTCAAGTTGGCAGATGCAGAACTAAACTAAACTAAGGTGTTCTGTCTAGGTGGCATGAATACCACCACATTGTCCAAATATGCCTCAGCATTTTCCAGACCATGTAGCATGATGTGCATGAGCCTTTGAAACGTGGCTCCGGCATTTCGAAACCCGAACAGAAGATGAAGGTAGGAAAACAAACCATCAGGAGTGAGAAAAGCAGACAGCTCTTTTGTACGATCAGTTAGAGGGACCTACCAGTATCCCTTCAGCAGATCGAACTTACTAACGTACTTAGTAGCACCAACACGGTCCACACAATCATCGACCCTGGGAAAAGGGTACAAGTCTGACTTAGTAACAGCAATGAGTTTGAGAAAATTTGAACAAAAGCGCGGAGACCCATCCAGCTGATGTACCAATATGCAGCGTGAACTCCACGGACTGTTGCCATGTTGTGCAATGCAGTGCAATGCCGTGTTCAAGCATGAATTCTACCTCACTACAGAGTTTCTCCCTCTTTTCAGGATTCACTCGAGTCCCCAACGTGTCATGCTCTAGAACATTTGACTGGCACATCTGAAACTAAACCCTGATATTCTAAAAGCAGAACAACAATTTTGCCTTTCAAATCAAAATGTATTGGTCACATACACATGTTTAGCAGATGTTATTGCGGGTATAGCACAATGGGTTCACTTCGCTACACATCCGGAGACAAGTGTGCCAAAAAGCCCTTCAGGTTTTCCAGAATCTCTGCTTTACTCAACCGTCCCACAGGCACAGAGTGTATTAGGCTTTCCTCGTGCTCTCAAGGAAATACTGGGCTTTCCTCATGCTCTTGAGGAAGACTATAGTCCACGGTGTCTACCGGTTTCCACCGACTTCTCCGCCCGATCACAGCAGGAGAAGTATGGTTTCAACATGTTGACATGACACAGTAGTTTTTTTTCCCCTACGCTCGGGTGTGGCGATGAGGTAATCCAGATATTTTTGAAAATATCTTTATAGGGGTAAGGGACTGAAAAGTGAGCTTACAACGGTGACCCCAGATTCTTGAACAACGTTCCGTGCTACAAATAGCACTAGAGGGACCCTTTCATCCCAGTCTTTCTCGAACCCAAAGCCATAAGCTCTCAACATAGACTTCAAAGTCTGATGAAATCTCTCCAGCACCTTGAGACTCTGGGTGATAGGCACAAGAGGGGCAATGGGTAACCCCCAACTGCTGAAGCACTTGCTGGAAGACCTGACATGAAATTAGAACCGTGGTCCGATTGGACTACATGCACCCTCCAAAATGAAGGATAGGCTACCCCAGTGTCTCACAGTATCTTCACAGGCTGTGTAACAGCATCACCACTCAGCATCACCTTTGTTTCAGACATTAACCTGTCTGAAACAAAGGGTTCATACACATCTGATCCAAGACTTAACGGGCTTGAGTGCTCCCACAAAAAGAAAGCTTTTTCTGTGTAATTTTTCTGTTTCAATTCAGGACACAGAGACAGTGGCTGTGTCCGAATACCCATACTAGCATACTACATACTTAAACTGCATACTCTTTACTCATCATTGCATACTATTTAGCATGTACCTTTTAGTAAAAAGTATGCAGTATACCACAGCCACAACGCAGTAGCAGTTCCTGATTGGCTGAGTAGGTGGGGTGGGGCCGATTTTTCCAAATTCAACAGACATGCATCGCATTAACCAGCATGATAATAGCTCATTTCCAATTTGATGAATGTGTACGAATACATGGGTGTAATCATTCAAAAGTGGTCCCTGCAGCGTAGGCTCAAACCGGTGTGATTAAAACACTTCATTAGAATGTCGAGTTATGATTGTCAGCGTTTGAGTAGGCCACACTTTTTTCACAGTAACATTTTGCACAAGCAGTCTTTATAATGTTATGTCCTCACTGTGACCTTTCGGTTACTGGCCCAATGTTCTTAACCGCTAGTCTAATACTGTGAAGAACTGACAAACACAATACCAGGTAGTACATGAAAGATACTCGAGAGAGAGAGAGAGAGAGAGAGGGAGGGGACACACCTGAACAGAAGTACAACAGAAGCCGTAAGGGAATCTGTTTCTTCTTCTAATGCTAACTGACATGTTTTTGTATTCTGTTTCCTTTTACAGGCGAGTGTTTTGAAGTATACTAAAATGTTTTATGTCTTCCTTTTGCAGGAGAAATCCGCTAATCTCAACCTGACTGTGGACGTATGCCTACCAAACACCTGTGTCCAGGTAAGATGAATACTGTCCATGTAAATGTTTTTTTACATGTATAGATTTCACAGGCATTTTGATATTGATTGATAGATGCATATTCTATTTCGACAGGTGAAGAGGCTTAACGTAAAGTATGCTGTCACCATCCTTCATTGCCATATACGATGCTGTGAGTGTTGTGTGACTTTTTGACCTATTGTACAGGGGTTTTTAAGAAGAAGGGAGCTCATTTAAAACTCTTGAGTTCAGCCTTGTGACCATTCAGTCTCGAGTGACCGACTGGGTTCCTACAGGGTCTCCGACAAGACCGTGTTAGCCCACAAAACCATGTTAGCCCATTGAGCTAAAGCCAAGGTATTGGCAATGGTAACTGACGCAAGTAGTCAGGAAATCTAGTAAGCCTCAGGCAAGGTTACTCATCACGCTTGTGTGGTTCCCCTTACCCCTTTCATTGCATTAACTCATTCAAAATTCTCAAGGAGGCAGGTTTTCTCTTATTCAGCTGCGTTCCACCTTCTTTAAACTGTAATCCTGGCATGCACACCTTGCCTTGGCCCCTATCTGATACAAACACTGTTGACTTCACAGCTTAAGTATTTTTTGTTTGAGGCTGTGTGTGTGTGTGTTGAACAAGACTGAACACGCTAAATGTACAGTGCCTTCAGAAAGTATTCATGCCCTTTGACTTATTCCCCATTTTGTTGTTACATCCTGAATTCAATGGATTACAAAAACAAACAAAAAAATCACTAATCTACACACAATACCCCATAATGGGAAAGAGAAAACCTGTTTTTTGACATTTCTGCAAAGTTATTGAAAATGAAATGCAGAAAAATATAATTTACACTAGAATCTACAACCCTGAGCCAATACATGTTAGAATCGCATGTGGCAGTGATTACAGCTGTGAGGGTTTCTGGGTAAGTCTCTAAGAGTTTTAAACACCTGGATTGTACAATATCTGCAGACTGAACCTGTTTTTTATCTAGGAATTTGCCTGCGGTTAGCTCTATTCCATATATTTTAATCGTAAAAATCTCCCTAGTCCATGCTGATGACAAGCATACGCATAACATGAAAGAGCCACCACCATGCTAGAAAATATGAAGAGTGGTACTCAGTAATATGTGGATTGGATTTGCCCCTAACATAATTATTCGTGTTCAGGACATAAAGTTTATTTCTTTACCACATTTTTTGCAATTTTACTTTGGTGTTATTGCAAACAGGATGCATGTTTTGGAATATTTGTATTATGTACAAGCTTCCTTATTTTCACTGTCATTTAGGTTAGTATTGTGGAGTAAATACAATGTCGTTGATCCATTCTCAGTTTTCTACTCTCACAGCCATTAAACTGTTTTAAGGTCACTATTGGACTCATGGTGAAATCCCTGAGTGTTTTCCTTCCTCTCTGTCCATAGTGTAATGAATAACTTCACCATGTTCATGTTTAACACTGTGAAAGTTGTTATCTGACTTGCTAAGCAAAGTTTTGCTTCCCATAATAAAGGGGTTGAATACTTATTGACTCAAGATATTCCACCTTTTAATTTGTAATTAATTTGTAAAAAAGTTGAAAAACATAATTCCACTGACGTTATGGGGTATTGTGTGTAGGCCAGTGACACAAAATCTAAATGTAATAAATTTTAAATTCAGGCTGTAACACAACAACATGTGGAAAAAGTCAATGCTTCCACTCTATTTAACAGGATTTATGGACAGGGCTCAGGAAACACTGCTAACATGATGGAATTCTTCATACCAGCAAAAAATATTTATTTTCAACACATTCACGAACCACTCAGGTTTCAAACGGAAAATAGGTTGTATTAGGAAATATTACACAGAAGGATATAAAGATACAAACATCCTATGGCTTTGAAAAGGTGCTTGAAGTCAAAGTGTACGACCACTGTTTATGTAAAACACACTGAAGTATACATTGAAGAGTCCTCCTTTTCTTTTGTCTGAAATCCACCATGCAAAGAGCTTTGATTCTGACTGCTGCTTCTCTCTCTTTGCTTTTCAAAGCGGACCTAGCTGATGCCCGTGGCCGTGCCCGTGCCCCTGCCATGGTTGGGCAAACTCCGGCCTTGCAAGGCTACTTGGAGCTGATCTGGGTAGTGGTGCCAGCTGTGGCCTGTCTCACTGCTGCTGTCATAGTGGCAGCTCTAGTCATCAAAGCCCTAATAACTGGTATGTATCCACCTCTCCCTAACTGAGTGAATGATAACTACCCCTTTCACAGTCATCTAAAGCAGAGCCAAGATGTTCTGCACTGGCTTGGTTAGGCAGCATCAATCGTAGTTGCTGGAACTGTGCTGAAAATAATCAATTCGAGCTAGCACAGTGCACTAATGTCCCAGGTTTAAATGGGGTGCTGACTGATTGTGTACACGGTCTGTCTGTCTGTCTGTCTGTCTGTCTGTCTGTCTGTCTGTCTGTCTGTCTGTCTGTCTGTCTGTCTGTCTGTCTGTCTGTCTGCCTGCCTGCCTGCCTGCCTGCCTGCCTGCCTGCCTGCCTGTCTGTCTGTCTGTCTGTCTGTCTGTCTGTCTGTCTGTCTGTCTGTCTGTCTGTCTGTCTGTCTGTCTGCCTGCCTGCCTGCCTGCCTGCCTGCCTGCCTGCCTGCCTGCCTGCCTGCCTGCCTGCCTGTCTGTCTGTCTGTCTGTCTGTCTGTCTGTCTGTCTGTCTGTCTGTCTGTCTGTCTGTCTGTCTGTCTGTCTGTCTGTCTGTCTGTCTGTCTGTCTGTCTGTCTGTCTGTCTGTCTGTCTGTCTGTCTGTCTGTCTGTCTGTCTGTCTGTCTGTCTGTCTGTCTGTCTGTCTGTCTGTCTGTCTGTCTGTCTGTCTACAGTTCACCAGAGGAGGCACAGAAAAGGACGGCATGGGGTCTGTACATTGAAACAACAAACAGGTAAGACCATTCTACCGTGCATCCACTAACCATAGCCCCAACTCTAGCTTTATGTCCACATACCGGTTCAACCCACATGAAAAAATACTATAGTATACTATGGTATGAATACTTTAGTATTCACTGAAGTGTTTTTTTTTAGATTTTACTGTAGTATTCACTGCAGTATTTACTGTAGTATTTACTGTTAACTATTGTATAAATACTGTAGTAAAAAACTGGTATTATGTACTATAGTAATGTAGTGTTTTTGCAGACTGTTCTATACTGTAATATTTACTGTAGTGGGGAGAACGCCTCAATCTGGTCCAATTCATCCCCCCCCCCCCCCCCCGCCTTCTAATAATTTGGCCAGGTAAAAAACATTGACGGAGCATTTCACAATCTGACATAATGGTAGCCTACCATTTGAGATTTACAATGTAGATTTGTTTCTTTCTTCCCTGGTTCTAGGCCAATTTAGAAGCATTTTGAATGAAAAGCCATTTGGAAGCCAAATGTGCCGGCTCACAGAATTGAATTTGTAATGCCCACTACTACTAAAAGAGCACATTTTCCACAATCTGTGGGTAGGATTGAGGTCAGATCCAATAGATCAGAGCTTCTATTATATTCTATAAGCTGTAGGGAACAGGGGGTCTATACTTGGCATGTAGGTTTCTCACTCATGGGTGGCACAAATTGCGATATGGGGAGGGGAATGTGTATATGCAAATTAAATAGTATTTACTATAGTATTCTTCAGTATACTAAAACATTCTACTATATTTTATAAGTACTACACGTGATTTAGGGATACTACAGTGTGTAGTATAGTATTTTACAGTATACTTCAGTTTACTATAGAATTAAATAGTATGTACTGTAGGATTCTATAGTAAACTAGTATTTTTTCATGTAGGAACCATTACCTTAGCCTCAAACAAAACCATTACCTTAGCCCTAGCGTCATGTCCACAACCTGGTTCAACCGTAACCCCAATCTTAGCTTTTACCCTAACCCAATATAGACACACAAAGAATTATATTCCGAGTATACAAAACATTAAGACACCTTCTCTTTCCATGACATAGACTGACTAGGTGAATCCAGGTGAAAGCTAAGATCCCTTATTGTCGTCACTTGTTAAATCCACTTAAACCAGTGTAGATTAAAAGGAGGACACTAAAAAAAGATGTTTAAGTCTTGAGACAATTGAAACATGGATTGTGTATGTGTACCATTCAGAGGGCGAATGGGCAGGAAAACATTTTAAGTGACTTTGAACAGGGTATATATTTATAGTAGGTGCCCAGGCGCACCAGTTTGTGTCAAGAACTGCAATGCTGCTAGGTTATTCACACCCAACAGTTTCCTGTGTGCATCAGCAATGGTCCACCACCAAAAGGACATCCAGACAACTTGACACAACAGTGGGGAGCACCCCTGTGGAACACTTTCGACACATTGTAGAGTCCATGCCCTGGCGAGGTGAGGATGTGGGGTTAAACTCAATATTAGGAAGGTGTTCCTAATGTTTGGTATACTCAGTGTATGTCGCCATGGTTAATAATACCGCATGCTTTTCAGAATCTCATGCTGTTGCTGTTGACCGCGCCACCCCAGGACTCCAAGACCAGACTACTCTCCATAAAGAGATGCCCATACCTTACACTCTTCCGTTTGAAAATTGCGAAAGGGCTAACTTACTGCAGTTTTAATTTAGTCTTAGATTTAGTCTTAAATTAGATTTGAGCTTCGTTACATTTTTGTCATTTAATCTTTCGTTAATTTTTGTTATTTTCAGTCGACGAAAACCCGGAACAATTTCAGTCTAGTTTTAGTCACATTTTAGTCTGCACATTTTTTTCTACATTTAAACAACTCATATTTACCTCTTACTTGCATCATGTGCACACTTAGCTCTGAAAAGCCCTTCTCTGTAGGATATTCAGCTGTTAACTTCGGTCACGACTGGCTCCATGGGAACTACAATCCTATCGCTGTGTTTTAGCTTTTAGAAACGTCAATAATCATCAGATTCATATCTGAGAGAATGAATCTTTCAAATAAAAAAGATACACTTACTTAACCAGATTTGCACAGATCCATAAGCTGTGTGTCTCCATTCGGCAAACTACACTTCCGCTACACTTCCCCCCCCCAGTTATTCTTACACACAAGTGTTCGGAGCATGCTAGATAGCTAATGAGCACAGATGTTTTCCTAAGTCTTCCGTAAAACAAGTGCTGTAACTTTGAGATATGGCCGTGTGGGAGCACCAATCTTAACCCTATAAAGGTGTAGTAATTTAACCTTCACTTTAAAAAAAAAAATCTCACTGATATGAAAGATTCCTCATGTTTCTAAAACATTACCGCAAGCGATGCGTGTTGACGTTCAGAGCGAGCGTCGGGTCCCCAGGAAAAATGCAGATCCGATTTTCTCCATATAATAACCATCAGAGTTGGTTAAATAACAGTGCTTTCCTTCAAAATAAGAGAATCTGAGCTTTCCCACAATGCCAGAAGATTTACTATACTCCTAATATTCAGCAAAAATCATTTGTTTTCCCAATTGGAAAAAGCAACTGCACTTCGCTATTGCCAACACAGATGAATAAAAGTGCACATGGCACAATAGAGCTTCTGATGTGATCAGAGCAAAAATGACCAAAATTAAAGCAAAGATTTAAAATACATTATTGTTTCTAATTGAGGTTAGTTTGTTACAATTTAAGTATCCTGTCTGCGCATCAGCTCAAAAGAGAGACCGAGATTAGTGATTAAAGTGACTGGGAGCTGTTTTTGTGGGAGAGCCAGATCAATACAACCAGCCCATGCAACAGAAAGATGTTATCGGCTAATGAGAGGATTGCATTATATATTCTGCACAGGGATGCATGCTTATAATTGGACAAAACAGATTTAAAGGAGTTTCATGTGAAATTGAATGTCCATTTGTCTCACGTGGAATTCTCGCCTCGTTACATTTTACAATTAAAAGTAATTGGTAATAGTTATAGTTTTTTCCAGAGCATTTCATCTCATCATTAGTTTCATCAGGAAAAATAGGTTGTTGACTACAGAGAGCTCAAACACGAGATGTATGTGGCAGTGTCTACAGTCAATCATGGATTTCAAAAAGAAAACCAGCCCCGTCATGGACATCAACATCTTGCTCCCAGACAAATTAAACAACTTCTTTGCTCGCTTTGAGGAAAATACAGTGCCACTGACACGGCCCGCTACCAAAGCCTGTGGGCCCCCCTTCATTATGGCCAACTTGAGTAAAACATTTAAGCGTGATAGCCCTCGCAAGACTGCCGGCCCAGACGGCATCCCTAGCCGCATCCTTACTGACATATTCAATCAATCCCTATCCCAGTCTGCTGTTCCCACATGCTTCAAGATGGCCACCATTGTTCCTGTTCACAAGAAAGCTAAGGTAACTGAACTAAATTACTATCGCCCCGTAGCACTCACTTCTGTCATCATGAAGTGATTTGAGAGACTAGTCAAGGATCATATCACCTCCACCCTACCTGATACCCTAGACCCACTCCAATTTGCTTACCACCCCAATAGGTCCACAAACGACGCAATCTTACACTGCACACTGCCCTATCCCATCTGGACAAGAGGAATACCTATGTAAAAATGTTTTTACAGCTCAGCATTTAACACCATAGTACCCTTCAAACTCGTCATTAAGCTCGAGATCCTGGGTCTTGACCCCGCCCTGTGCAACTGGGTCCAGGACTTTGATGGGCAACCCACAGGGGGTGAGGGTAGGAAACAACATCACCATCCTGCCGATCCTCAACACTGGGGTCCCAAAAGGGTGCGTTCTCAGCCCTCTCCTCTACTCCCTGTTCACCCATGACTGCATGGCCATGCATGCCTCCAACTCAATCATCAGCAGACGACACTACAGTGGTAGGCTTGATTACCAACAACGACAAGACGGCCGACAAGAAGGAGGTGAGGGCCCTCGGAGTGTGGTGTCAGGAAAATAACCTTTCACTCAATGTCAACAAAACAAAGGAGATGATCGTGAACTTCAGGAAACAGCAGAGGGAAGAGCCCCCTATCCATATCGACGGGACAGTAGTGGAGAAGGTGGAAAGTTTTAAGTTACTCAGCGTACACATCATGGACAAACTGAAATGGTCCACCCACACAGACAGCGTGGTGAAGAAGACGCAACAGCGCCTCTTCAACCTCAGGAGGCTGAAGAAATTTGTCTTGTCACCTAAAACACTCACAAACTTTTACAGATGCACAATCGAGAGCATCCTGTCTGGCTGTATCACCGCCAGGTACGAAAACTGCTCCGCCCACAACCGCAAGGCTCTTCAGAGGGTAGTGTGGTCTGCACAATTCATCACCGGGGGCAATATACCTGCCCTCCAGGACACCTACAGCACACGATGTCACAGGAAGGCCAAAAAGATCCTCAAGGACAACAACCACCAGAGCCACTGCCGGTTCACCCCGCTATCATCCAGAAGGCAAGGTCAGTACAGGTGCATCAGCTGGGACCGAGAGACTGAAAAACAGCTTCTATTTCAAGGCCATCAGACTGTTAAACAGCCATCACAAACATAGAGTGGCTGCTGCCAACATACAGACTCAAATCTCTTGCCACTTTAATACATTTAATAATGGATTTAATAATGGTATCACTCTTCACTTTACAAACAGTCACTTTAATAATGTCTACATATCCTACATTACTCATCTCTTATGTATATACTGTATTCTATACCATCTACTGCATCTTGCCTATGCCACACGGCCATTGGTCATCCATATATTTACATGTACTTTTTCTTATTCATCCCTTTACATTAGTGTGCATAAGGTAGTCATTGTGAATTTGTTATATTACTTGTTAGATATTACTGCACTGTCGGAACTAGAAGCACAAGCATTTCACTACACTTGCTAACCATGTGTATGTGACCGATAAAATTTTATTTGGTTTGATTAGTCCGCTAAACCAAAGTCTGGTTCCCCAAGCTACATTGCCTAAGCTTTGCCTTAGCAGGCTAAGATGTTATTTTTGTTTACAAGACACCAGGTTTGAATCCCATCGTTAACAGAGCGCATGACATGTCAAAAATGTACAACTGCAGGTGGTGTTGTGTTTCTTTCCTGGTCCAAACCTCCAAGGAGCAATTTGCATACAGGTTGAAAATGAAGAAAGAAAAGACAATAGAACATGCTAAATGGGCAGTTGTAAAATAAAAAAAAAACCACTTTCTACATTGCATTGACCATTTTCTGTTAATCATTTTAGAATTTCTGTTTACCGTTTCCAATTTTCAATAAACCATTTTCAATTTTCATTTTAACATTGCAATTTTATCGTGACATGAATCATGTGCACCTATATGAAAATATAAATGCATTTATAATGTTTGCGTATCAATTGAGCATTTTAAGCATTGCATTTTCGAATTGATCACCCTAGTAATTAGTTGTTGACAAAATTAACACTGACTTACTGACATGATTCACAGGCTGAACATTGCACTTAGGCCTAAGCCTAAATAGATAGACTTGTTACAAGAAGCCAATAAAAAGTTATAAAGCTAAAATAAGTTATCGGTTTATTGTGGTGGGACTGCCTACAGGAGTTGACTATGACTGACATTTCAGACGCTTTTGTGTTGTGTGTACAGTATGTTTAACTTGAACTTTATGAGGAAAAATGTTACTGTATGTGATGTATGTGATGGTTGTAATACATGTTTTGTAATATTTAGCATTTATATTCTAGAAAAACTCATATTGCTGCCATTTCTGTGTTTCTGTGCATTTGAAGAACTGTAATAAAAGCCCTCCAGCACTAGTTATTTTATGCTGTCCTGAGCAAACCTGCCTCAGTGTTAAATTAAGAAAACCAATACATTATCTTTCTTGCATAATTATTTCTTGGATTTTTAACCTACACAATGGAGTCTACCTTGTAAAAATAAAAAGTCTCAAAACACCATGATTGTGTAATGAAATCATGAAAAGTAGTCCACCCAAGCTGAGATCTGGTGTTTGGGGAGTGTTTGAATGTAAACCCAATGTAAGTGTTTTAATACAGAGTATGTGAAACACCCAAATTGGTTCTTCAACCTGAATATTGGTGTTTTTAAGAGAGCGTGGTGAAAAAACGTTACGGTTTCAGTGCATGTAAAAAGCAGCATCAAAACACATACATTGTTTCTCATGAAATGAATAGTTTAGAAATTCTAATTCGTTATAGCCTAGATATTGATTGACAAAGGCCTATGGGAAATATTTTTTTGTGGAATTCCACCTTTATTTTTTTGAGCTTTATTTGGACAGTTTAGAAAGGAGGGGTAAGATGGTACATTTCGTTGAAATTGCACCCGCTCAACCACACAGTAGGAAATTATTCTGGGGTGAATTGAAATTGACTCAAAAAAACAACCAACAAAATATGTCAATTTCAATTCAACCCAGAAAAATGTCTTAATGAACATGCTTTTAATAAACTTAATTTTAATAAATGATCTAATAGGGAATGAATGCAAGTCGTGCAGAGCCTTAGTCTAGCGGTGTCGCACCTGACTTAGACAGGTCACAACTCTCCCCAAAGAACATTTCCCCACTCCAACCCTTCTACCACCCATCTGTAATCCCTCTGTCATTTCATAACAGTCTCAGTAAAGTGTTAAAAATAACCCCAAAATGTATTTTAAAAAATGTATGCACGTGGTTTCAATGATTTGTTCATTTCATTTGACCAAGATAATGTAAATCCATCTTAATTAAAGCTGCAATATATACCTTTTTGGGTGACCTGACCAAATTCACATAGAAATGTGTGATATAGATATGTCATTATCATTGAACGCAAGTCTAAGAAGCGGTAGATTTCTTCTAAAAGGGGTATTTCTATGCTACCCGTTCTTAAGTTTAGCTTTTGTCTTTTACTTTCGATTTAGCACAACACCAAACTATATTTTTGGTTATTGTGCAATGATTCTCTACACAATACTTGCTTGTTTTGTCACATAAACTGAAATTAGGAGAGCTGTTAGAATTTTAGCAAACCAGGAAATGGCAGAGTGATTTCTGTGTAGTGCATCTTTAACATGTTGCTCAAAATGTAAGCATCTTTCATGAGGATAACCAAAGCTAGAGACAATAGAGTGATTGAACTCATTGGAAGTCTTTGGTTTTAATCGCCTTGCATTCACTATCTTGCCACGTGACTCTGTTTTTATAGGATTGTGGGTAATTCCAAATGTTTTGACTTCATGATTCTTTCACACAATGTTCTATGCATGTTTGAAGAAAGAAAAGTATATTTCTATATTAGTATTAAGCTTGCTGTGCCATGAGGTGAAATGGATCATGAGGAACGAATATCGAAACCGTTAGAAAAATGTACGCTCAATGTGGACAGCAACAGTTCCCACATTGTTGATTGGCAGTGGATGAGTATCATTTTCAATTAATACAGATCCATTGCCAGCTCCTGCTGGTAGATTGAAAACTGTGCTTGGCAATGCCTGCCAAAATTGTATATAAAGGCAAACAATGAAATAATGTTAAACATTAAGACGCTTCAGAAAAAAATATCTAATTATGCACTAGACAAGATTCAAAACATCATAATGGTGTTTAGAAGCTTTAATGAGTGGAAACACCACCAACATAGGGGGTATTTAATGCTGCACTGAACAGGACTCGAAACACCAAAATAGGGTTTCAACCTTTTCTGTTAGTGCTCCCAGTCCCTGGCAAGGTGTTGCACAACAGTTGATTCAGTGGTGTTACAATGTTTTAAAACATCTCAAGATGATGTGTTTCAAAACTCCAGCAAAGTTCAAGTTTTGTCTCCTTCAAGTTGGTGGCAGCTCAGTTGCAGCTAGTTTTGGTACAAAGCACTTCATTTTAACAGTGTAGTTGACACGTGTGGGGAAATGTTTACACTAAGGTAAGGGTTTGGATTGAGCCTAGGGCTAGGGTTGAGCCACCATGTGGGCATGAAGTAGAATGATGAAGCATTTAATTCCAGTATAGTAAATGAGCTTCCTGGTCAGATTGACCAGAATTCTGTGTTGTCTTTGTGTACTCAGCATTGGGATTTCCTTGAGTTGAGCTGTGATGGAGTTCCTTTACCACAGTTTAAACATTGGTAAACATACACAAAGTGGAGGAGGTTGAAATTCCAGTCCTCTGAATGGTCTTTCTATACCTACAAACATGACTTTGCTAAATCCAAGAGTACTTCTCAATAGTCCAACATGACTATATCATCTCCTTTCCTTCAGTGAAGGAAAAGGTGACAGCAGATGCCCAGTCAGCAACCAACTTGTTGCCTTCACCTGTGATTTCAGATCTGTGTAGATGGAGAAGAGATGACGAAGGAAGCTGATTTAGACTATCGAGATAGATCCAACTGTCAAAGACAGACAAAAATACCACACATCCTCTCCTCCCCCACATTGCTCATCCTCTCCCACTGTTGACCACAGCATCAGACAGACTTCTATTGTATAAATGGAGCCAGGTCATGGGAGTCTTATCGCCTATTCTCTGAAAAAAAGGAAGTTAATTGATTCAGAATTACTGTACCTCATTTGTTTCTACAACTTCCCTGAGAATATCATAGGCAAATGAATGACACACGCAAACTAGGGTCCACCTAACTAGGATACCAGGAAGAGAGCAGTGTTCCGTCTGCGTTACTGGTGACGTGCAGTGTTGTCTGACGTGCACATTGGCAGAAACCAACCCTGTGAACTACTTCCTGAAAGCAGTGAATTGATTCTATTTCTAGGTTGTGGGATGGATTATTTCCTTGTTTGTGGGATGAAGTGTATGTAGTTAATTGTGATGTGCAAATAACTGTCTGGTAAGGTAGATAAAAAATAAAAATAACATTATTTCTTGAATCAACATGCATACACAGATCACTTCAGCACGTAAGAGATTATCAGGAATTAAGCAGGAAATTCAAATACGGCTGATTTGTTTTGACGTACGTGCCCCCTATAATAGGCCATAGATTCTCACTGATGGTTAAATAAAGGTTACATAAATAACATGGTAAAACATGACTACTCATGTGATTGGGAAATTCATTTTGACAGAATGCAATTATCAGAGTGACTTATCAACGATAACAGAGTTTACATTTAAGTTACTGAATGAATGATTCCGTGACGATTAAAACAGTATCAGAGATATGACAAACTACTACAGTAGGCCTATATACTGTTGGTGGAAGAATGTGAACAACTATTCATTTGTTGCAAAGGAGGAAGAAGTGTACTAAATGTCAGGTTCTGTTTGCTACCTGTTTTTTCAGGAACAGGAAGGGTCAAATGTAAAATAGGGGCGAGAGATAGAGAGAGAGAGAGAGAGAGAGAGAGAGAGATTCTTTAGTGTCTAGAATATTATACTGGTGCTTCATATGTCAGTGAAATGTGAAACACAGTAGTGAAAGGTTTCAGCAATGAAACTTGCAAACAGTTTACATGTTTCCGACACCCTTAAAAAGTGGTGGTTACATCGGATAGAATACTATACTTGAGTGAAGTCATAATATAGATTTTTACTCTTTATTAAGAAATGGTGCAATCTACAGGATATTATGAGAATAGTTCGAATTTTCTTACAACTGCAAAGATCTACCACAAGGTGGCAGTGTTGATTACTATTGACAGAGAGAAAACAGTACACAAATGCCATGCCTTCTGTGTTTTTTTTCTGTCAAAAAAAATACTCTTCTAGCCATTTATGTTTGTATAGCACATGTCAGTGGTTAATCGAATGGAAACGTACAGGCTGGAACAAATAAGATGTAATGGAAAAGTAATCAACGACAGGAAGGCACTTAAGACTGTTGACATGTAGTCGTTGAATCATCTTTGTGGGTTCAGTCAGATGACAAGAAGACACACTTTACATATTGAAATATTGTTTGGATTGAGGCTGGTCAGTGGGCAGAGTTCAGGGTTTAGTGTTTTGTGTTTATGGGCTGTGGGCTCTCAGTTGGCCATGATGTCCTAAGCCCCAAAGAAACTCTACATATTGAAATTAACACTATGTATGGGATATGATCAATGGTCTATGGTTTAGTGCTTAGGGTTTAGGTCCTGTGGCCCCACACTCCGGGGCCCTGAGTTCAGCCGCTGATGTCCTAAGCCCTGAGCACCACACAATAGAGTTTAGAATCACAAGCCCATCCACTCCAGTCCAGAGACAACAGAACAGGAATGAGCTAATCTGTGTTTTTCAGCATTCCAGGCATTCTGCCCCCTGTCATGTTGTTCCAGCCTGAAAAGTCTGGAATCTGTTCTGATGCTAACCGCTAGCGCTAACAGGAGAGCTGTACTCAAAAACAATCAAACAAACAAGGAGATCGGATAGATAACTGATAGCATAGCGGGTTGTCACTCATGTTGCTGCATGGGGACATTGATGTCACACAGCAGGAATTTAGCAGATGAGGAAATTAAGGCAGTGGTGAAGGGTTGAGGAGAGGGTGATTAGGGCTGAAGGGGTGAGAGTTGACAGGGGTGAGGTGCTGGAGGAAGAGAGTTGACATGCTTATTGAGATTGGAGGAAGTGTGAGGGTTGAGAAGGGGTGAGGCAGTGGTGGTGAAGGTGTGTGAGGGGCTGTTGACAGGGATGGGAATGTTCCACAAAGCAAAGCTTTGTGTTACTGTCTTACTTAGTGTGAGGCACTCAATCAATAAACCACATCACAACAGGCAAATTGAGTGAGTTGGCCCATAGGTAAATCCTATTACTGTATATCTGAACAAATGGAGCTAAAGGAACCTCTGAGTCATCCCCATGTAAACAGTGCAGCCAGATCAGTGTGTGTGTGTGTGTGTGTGTGTGTGTGTGTGTGTGTGTGTGTGTGTGTGTGTGTGTGTGTGTGTGTGTGTGTGTGTGTGTGTGTGTGTATGTGTGTGTGTGTATGTGTGTGAATATGTGTGTGTGTATATGTGTATATGTGTATATGTGTATGTGTGTGTGTGGCTGTGTGCATATGTGTATATGTGTGTGTGTGTGTGTGTGTGTGTGTGCGTGCGTGCGTGCGTGCGTGTGTGCATGTGTCATCAGTGGATATCATAAAAGAGATATGGCTACAGATGTATTCAGGCACGGGGGGGGGGGGCTTGAACAATACGTGGGGGTGCTAAGAAAATAGTTTATTTTTATGACTTGACTAGTTTTTTCAATAAAAGCAGATATGGCACACAGCACATTCTATATAAATGTAGTTTTTAATTGAATTTGGCCAAAGAATATTCAACAAAATAGCTGTAATCCTAATACAAGTGACCACAACGACAAAAACGTCTTTCACGTGGCAAAGGTGAATGACTTCAGCACATGCGTCCTGCTGTGCATTGGTTATAATGTTACGGATGAAATGTCTATCACAACGTCAGAAATGAAAGTAATAATATCCACAGTGCAGCCACATGAAAAGTGCATTTACCCTATGCTTGTCCACTGGTGTAGAACGAGGTGGCTACCACCACAATCTAAGGGATTTTTATTTATATTGCAAAAATACTTGTAGGCCGACTGGTCGACAATATGCATGTGTCTTCTTGTTCCATCCAGATCCAGATCTGTGCAACTGTTTTGTCGAATTTGTCTATGACCTGTAAAAGTTCAAGGAAGTTTCCCCTGGTTGACGGCCATGTCGTTTTCTATGTCTCCTCTCTGTGAAAGTCCCTGGTATGCAGAGTAACGCAATGACTCCACGACTGCTCTCATATACCCCCTTTCGAATGTCCATCACTCAGAGCATTGCATATTGTTGAGCTAGACTCTTTCTGAATAGTCCACTCATTCCACGCTGCCATTGCATATTCATGCTCCACACTAACATTGTGTGTCTTGAACAAACGTGTGTGGCCTTCTTCCAGTTCTGGTAGCCATTGTGGGTAAATGCCCCCTTCTCTCCACCATGGTTTCCTGGACGTTGAAAGTGGAGGCATGCAAAGCAGAAAACACGGTCCTTTGAAATAGAATATTCCAGCCATTTATAATCCTCATATCATCTACGATTGAAGTAGCGATCCTGCTGTCCAACTTTTGTGGCTGGATAATGCTGAAAAAGAGGGTGCCTTGGTTCTTCAACAGGTGACTGGCTTAAATCAGGTGGCTGTGCTACCAGTGCAGCTAACAGTGGCTGTGGAGCAGCTAGCAGTGACGAACTGCTCTGGTGCTCCCTCACGTCGTGGCTCACGAGTTTCTCTCTCCGACTCATCTTTCTTATCTCCCTCTTCTTCTTTGGCCCCCTCGGGTCTGGTTTTTCAATTTCTACCCGCGCTCTTCTCTTGATCAGAAAATGTCCCATTGCAATGGGGCAAGATGGACGACTAGCTAGCTAGCAGTTAGCTCACATAACATAGCCTAACCTGCATGAGCACACACACCAGACTCCCCCCCCCCCCAACACACACACACATGTCATAGGGTACACTCGCGGCACGAGTACGCAGCCAGTTGTTGTTTATTTTAAACAAAGCTGAGATTCAGTCCAAAGTGTAGGAATACAGGCGAAATCAGCTATTAAGTGTGGTGGCATAGCAGAAAGATTGGAATGCTGTTAACCAGGAGGTTATGTGTTCAAATCCTAGGTGAGGATAAGTTGAATAACAATTACTGTATAAATAAACATACATCATGTGTGTCAAATATGTACGTTGAAAACAATGTAAAAAAAAAAATATACATATGAACTCGCTTGTTGCGAGCAGGGTTTAAACCAACGGTCGATTTAATGTTGTTTGCCACCTAGCATTATGGAGAAATCTGCACTTAACAGCTATTTTACAAGTTTATAAAGTTCTTAGACTATTTTTGTTACAATGTACAATAAACTTACATGTTGTAAGGATCTCATTTCTCTTCTCTCCATAAAAACACATGGATGTGCGTGAAATGGAAAAGCAAAAACACAGGATTTTGTCATATATGTTGTTACCCTTTTGAGTACAATACTGGCACTCCGCACCTGAGACAGACCAAGTGAAGGGAAACAAAGTCATCCTTGAATTTGGAGGTTTAAAATATCTCCCTGGTGGCCAGATTGACCTATTTTAAGTAATGCCATTTGTTACAGGAAATATTCACTACCACCTGGTTAGGTTAGGATGAGGCAGCTAACGTGTACCATTTTATCACGTGTATGAGGGGAGCAGTTGGGAAAGTCGCAGGGGGAGCGGAGGTTGCCAGTTATCATTGTGCGTTCACATGGCTAACGTGACAACAAACACAGCTCAAGGATCAGGAGTGTGTGGCATGTGCCGGGGTTACACAAAGGTCAGGGGTCACTGTGGCCACAATGTTGAGCTCCGCTGAGGTCAGCTGCCTAGAGGGGCTAATGCTCTTTCATGGCCTTTTGTTGATCAGCATGCGTGTAACCTGTAATTTATTTGTTAATCCCTGAAGATTTGACTGACTGACTAACTCAGTGGGCTGACTGAGGGGATAAATAAGATGATAATTATAAACCAAACCCTGGGCCAACATAAGAAGGTTAGCTTTTCTCTAGCAAGAAGGTAGATAGGCTTTGACTGAGGAGGTTATAGTGTGTGCGTATATGTTTCAATGTGTGTATTTGAATGAGTGTGAGCGCAACTATGCATGTGTGTGTGTGTACCTATGGTAAGAAAGAGGATAAGAGGGAGTATAATATGAGGTGATTATGCTGCTGAGGGAGGCTGACAGCGGGCAGAGTAAGACGAGCTGGCTATAAGAAGCCTTCGGCTGGGGCCTAGCTGGGGGTGTAGTGGGTATCAGAGCCAGCTCTTTGCCAGCCAACACTCCATAAGCCCCATAGTTATCATCAGGGCTGGGCTCTGGTCAAAAGTAGTGCACTATACAGGGAAGAGGGTGCAATTTGGGATGCATCCCAGGCCCTGTGCCAGCTCTCTACAAGCCCTATGGTTATCATCAGACCCAGGGTGATAATGACTGCTTGGTGCTTTGGTGGTGGGCTTGGCATAGCTTCACACAGCTCCGTGAGCCCTCCTAGCGCAGGCAGCACAATGGCATTCCGTGCCAGGACACACTGCTAGGCTACTGCATCAACACACACAAAGGGGTGGAGAGAGAGAGACAGAGAGGGGAGAAGGAGAGGGGGAAGGAGAGGAGAAAGAAAGAGAAAGAGAGGGGAGAGGAGAAGATAAGAGGAGAAAAAAGAAGAGAAGAAACAAGTTGATTTTAAAAAATTGCCATTTGGACTTAGAGGAAGTATTCGAGTATATGGAGACACATGCAGCTCAGATATTTCATTACAGCCGTATACACTTTTAGAAAAAAGGGTTCCAAAAGGGTTATTCAGCTGTCCCCATTGGAGAACCCTTTTTGATTCCAGGTACAACCCATTTGGGTTCCAGGTAGAACCCTCTGTGGAAAAGGTTTTACATGAAACCAAAAGGGTTCTTTCTACCTGGAATCAAAAAGCGTTCTCCAAAGGGTTCTTCGATGGGGACAGCCAAAGAACCATTTTAGGTTCTATATAGCACTTCTTTTTTTTTTTTTTTACATACATCATTGACTATTTTCATCGTAATGGTATTTATGGTATTTATGATGTAGTATTTCTCACAGGCTCTGTCCCAAATGGCACCCTATTCTCTATATAGTACAAACGTGCCCTGGTCAGAATTAGTGCACTATGTAGGGAATAGGGTGCCATTTGAGATCCGGCCATATGACAGTAGGAGTACCAGCAGCAGGAGGAGTAGGATGAAGATGAAGCTTGGCAGCAGATACAGTACTGAGGATGGAGAACAGAACAGCAGTAGCAGCACAATCTTATAGTAGCTGAACTCAACTCAACTCAACTTGCTGCAAAACCGGCTGCCAAGAATCATCTGAAGGTGTGATGCTGCACATAGTAATGCTTCCTCCAATATCCGCATACACCTGCCTTGTATGGGCCTTCTTCTCGTGCGATATTCATGTCATTGCTTTGAGGATCACAATGTATGAAAAGTACTAAAATAAAGCTGTCATTATTATTATCTCAATTGATTATCACAAAAAAAACTAGCTAATTCAATTAATAAAAGTATCATAAGAAAATATGAACATCATTTGGGCATCAAAGCCTCTGTGATAGTGGTTGATTGTAAAACCCTTTCCCCTCCTGCTTTTGATTGTCATCCCTACATTCTCCTGTCACATTTGGGACATTGTTGTGGCCCTTGGACTTTACGAGGAGCACGACCCCGGGGACACCTGTAGGCGTTGGACATTTCAGTAGTAGTCCCTCTGGGGAAATATTTTGAAATTATCCTACAACTCCCATGGGGCCGGGCCATTAATGCCTGCTTGCTGATGGATTGCTGGTAATTGCTGTGGAAACTGGGGCTTGAACCATTATGGGATGGAGGAAAAGGAGGAAGAAGAGGAGGAGGAGGGGGTTCTGTTTGGGTTTATAGTAATATACAATAATCACCTTCAGGTGTTGTGCCGCTGTACCTGTTATGTGGCTTCACTATAGTAGAGCTTTTTTTCCAATATTCACACTATTGCATCCTCTCCTCTCCTCTCCTCTCCTCTCCTCTCCTCTCCTCTCCTCTCCTCTCCTCTCCTCTCCTCTCCTCACCTCTCCTCACCTCTCCTGTCACTAGCAGAGTATATAGGAGGTTATGGAGGGCTGCGTCTTGTCATCATCAGGGTGGCAGAAGGGGGGTGAGGAGGGGATGAGGGTAGGTTAGAGGAAAGGGGGGGCAGTGAGTGAAGGATAAGAAGTGCTATAGGGTGAGGAGGGTGGGGGAGGTTTGAGTGACAGGTGACACCTTGCACCTGTCTCTGGTGGGCTAATGGAGCTGTGAGCACCACTGGAGACAGGGAGGGGGAGGGAGGTGCTCTATAGCCCCATTGAGGGGGGGATGATGGAGTGGCCCTCTGTGACTGTAATGCCTGTTGCTAATATGCCATTGTGTGTGTGTGTGTGTGTGTGTGTGTACTGTATCTGTGCCTCCCCCTCCCCTGCCTTTTCTGCCACTAATTGCCCCTGCTCAACATTTCTAAGTTTTCCAGGAGGGGGAAAGGTGGGGGAGGCGGCCTGGCCTGCCATCTGTTCCGACTCCTGAACCCCTCCCCCTTCACCTCACCATCTTCTCAAGGTCCATTGGGGATTTTCCCTTCACTTCATTCTTTCCCTCCTTTTCTTTCTTTTGCAGTGAAAAGGATCCCATGTGTCACGGCCTGCCGCCTCCCTTCTAGGAACACACCCCTCATTATATTCACCTCCCAAATGATGCATGCCACATGCACTTGACACACACATACACGCAGGCATGCACACCCTTACTTCTAGTAAGAAGTGTCTGCTTCTTCTTTGTGTGCCTGTGCATTGTTCTTCTATCTGAAGTGAGACAGGCAGCCTCTCCCACTCTGGCCTGTATGATTGACAGATGGATTGAGTTTGTATGAGCTTCAGGACCACAGTGACACAGAGCCTGTCCAGTAGGGCGACAGGGTCACACCCATTTACTCCCAAAATCATCTGTCCCCCATCACTCAACCCTTTTCAGACCTCTGTCAGTCAAAAGTGAGTCGTTTCAAATGTAGGCCTATCTTACACATATGTAGGCTACATTTACACATTTGATAAACCACATCAAGTAACCAAAAAAGTTGAGCATTTTACTACAAAGAAGGTAGTTATCATTCTTTACAACCCAAACAGAGATAGGACAACCCCCCTCCTCTCGTTACTATGCATCTCTAGTCTACAGGGTCATGTCGCGTCACACTACACTAGCTGTCATGGTTCATGTGACACCCACACATATCCCTCAGAGCAATAATGGATGAATCATAATGGATTAGATTCATATGGCGCTGTTCACTAGGTCTCAGAGCCCCTTGTACATGGTACAGGGGCGTAACACACTCCATTCATTCTCCAATAATCATCCTCTCCTTCCTGAGTAGCTTCTTCAGGGGGACTGAGATAGGAGGAATCAAGAAATTGATTTCTTATGCATCAAAGCTGATTGATAATAAGTCCTTTGTTCATTGGAAGCCAAACCACTCTCGCTGCTCTACTTCTCTCTCCCCCCTTTTTCCCCCTCCTAATTTATTCTCTTGTCGTCCTTTCTCTGCTTCCCCTCTGCTCTCTGTGGTCCTCCAGCGCAGTCTGTCATGTAGAGATTATGATTAGGATAATAGGGCTAATTTAATCCATATTGCCTGGCTTCTCTCTCTCTCTCTCTCTCTCTCTCTCTAGGAACACAGAAGCATGTGTTAGTGTTGAAATTTTCCATCCAGCACGTGGGACTGACACAGTAGTAACACAGGGGCTGCCCTTCCCAGGGGCGTCTGTTGGGTATGGCAGGGTATTGCAGTTGCCATAACCTAGCTCAAGACCCACAATTTAAAGTAGACAAAAAAAGTAGACTAGATTCAAATGCAACAGCAAAAATGCAACAACAAATGTAGGCTATAACAAATGTAAATTGTCATGCAGTGACAGAATGAGATAATGTAAATCATGAACAATTACTTGCTTAGGCTAACTTTTTTAAACTTCCCAGCTCTGCAGATTTTGCTGCGAAGAGACAGAATCATTAGATCATTTGTTGTAGTACTGTCCATATGTACAGTTGAAGTCGGAAGTTTACATACACTTAGGTTGGAGTCATTAACTTGTTTTTCAACCACTCCACAAATGTATTGTTAACAAACTATAGTTTTGACAATCGGTTAGGACATCTACTTTGTGCATGATACAAGTAATTTTTCAAACAATTGTTTACAAACAGATTATTTCACTTATAATTCACTGTATCACAATTCCCGTGGGTCAGAAGTTTACATACACTAAGTTGACTGTGCCTTTAAACAGCTTGGAAAATTCCAGAAAATGTCATGGCTTTAGAAGCTTCTGATAGGCTAATTGACATAATTTGAGTCAATTGGAGGTGTACCTGTGGATTTATTTCAAGGCCTACCTTCAAACTCAGTGCCCCTTTGCTTGACTTCATGGGAAAATCTAAAGAAATCAGACCTTGTAGACCTCCACATTTCTGGTTCATCCTTGGGAGCAGTTTCCAAATGCCTGAAGGTACCACATTCATCTGTATAAACAATAGTACACAAGTATAAACACCATGGGACGACACAGCTGTCATACCGCTCAGGAAGGAGACGCGTTCTGTCTCCTAGAGATAAATGTACTTTGGTGCGAAAATTGCAAATCAATCCCAAAACAACAGCTAAGGACCTTGTGAAGATAATGGAGGAAACAGGTACAAAAGTATCTATATCCACAGAAAACGAGTACTTTATCGACATAACGTGAAAGGCCGCTCAGCAAGGAAGAAGCCACTGCTCCAAAACCGCCATAAAAAAGCCAGACTACGGTGTGCAACTGCACAAGGGGACAAAGATCGTACTTTTTGAAGAAATGTATTGGTATTGGAGTGGCCATCACAAAGCCGTGACCTGAATCCCATTGAACATTTGTGAGCAGAACTGAAAAAGTGTGTGCGAGCAAGGAGGCCTACAAACCTAACTCAGTTACACCAGCTCTGTCAGGAGGAATGGGCCAAATTCACCCAACTTATTGTGGGAAGCTTGTGGAAGACAATATAAAGGCAATGCTACCAAATACTAGTTGAGTGTATGTAAACTTCTGACACATTGGGAATGTGATGAAAGAAATAAAAGATGAAATAAATAATTCTCTCTACTATTATTCTGACTTTTCACATTCTTAAAATTAAGTTGTGATCCTAACTGACAAAAGACAGGGTATTTTTATGAGGCTAAAATGTCAGGAATTGTGAAAAACTGAGTTTAAATGTATTTGGCTAATGTGTATGTAAACTTCCCACTTCCGCGTTAGCTTTTTTTTGGTCACAGGTTCAGGAATGGCTGAAGAATTGCAATATTTACCTGGAGCGAACTCTGCAAAGAGCAGTGCTGGGTGATTTTAAAAAGTCATTGTCGATCGACTAATAATAAAATAATATACTTATCAATTTTTTTTATCTTTCATTTACAATCTGTAGAAACTATGAGAATAGAAAGGTTCAGAACTTTGGTGAAACATCACAGCACTGTTGAAAAATATATGGCAAATAGAAATCAAAACGCTATGGTGTTTAGAGATGGGAGGGTTTGAGTGGAGCTGAAGGATGGGACTTAAAATAAACAAAAGATAACACCAGTTTCAACGTCAACAGTGAAGAGGCGACTAAGGGATGCTGGCCTTCTAGGCAGAGTTCCTCTGTTCAGTGTCTGTCTTCTGTTGCCAATCTTAATATTTTATTTTTATTGGGCAGTCTGAGATATGGCTTTTTCTTTGCAACTTTGCCTAGAAGGCCAGCATCCCGGAGTCGCCTCTTCACTGTCGATGTTGAGACTGGTGTTTTGCGGGTACTATCTAATGAAGCTGCCAGTGGAGGACTTGTGAGGCGTCTGTTTCTCAAACTAGACACTCTAATGTATTGTTCCTCTTGCCCAGTTGTGCACCGGGGCCTCCCACTCCTCTTTCTATTCTGGTTAGAGCCAGTTTGCGCTGTTCTGTGAAGGGATTAGTACACAGCGTTGTACGAGATCTTCAGTTTCTTGGAAATTTCTCACATGGAATAGCCTTCATTTCTCAGAACAAGAATAGACTGATGAGTTTCAGAAGAAAGGTCTTTGTTTCTGGTCATTTTGAGCCTGTAATCAAAACCCACAAATGCTGAAGCTCCAGATACTCAACTAGTCTAAAGGCCAGTTTTATTGCTTCTTTAATTAGCACAACAGTTTTCAGCTGTGCTAACATAATTTCAAAAGGGTTTTCTAAGGAGAAATTTGCCCTTTATTATGATAAACTTGGATTAGCTAACACAACGTGCCATTGGAACACAGGAGTGATGGTTGCTGATAATGGGCCTCTGTACGCCTATTTAGATTAAACAAATCAGCCGTTTACAATCGTCATTTACATCATGAACAATGTCTACACTATATTTCGGATCCATTTGATGTTATTTTAATGTACAGAAAATGTGCTTTTCTTTCCAAAACAAGGAACTGTAGTGTATATATTATCTATTATGTACCAGTCAAAAGTTTGGACAAACCTACTCATCCCAGTGTTTTTCTGTATTTTTACATTTATCTTCATGGTTGAATAATAGTGAAGACTATCAAGGCACAAGGCGAGACCCAGATGCAGACACAGGAGGCAGATGGTTGGAGTCTTACAATGTTTAATTATCCAAAGGGGTAGGAAAAAGAATGGTCGTGGACAGGTAAAAAGGTCAAAACCAGATCATAGTCCAGAAGGTCAAAGTGTGGCAGACAGGCTTGTGATCAAGGCAGGCAGAATGGTCAGGCAGGTCGGTAAAAAGTCAGGCAAAAGTCAAAACCAGGAGGACTAGAAAAGGGAGAATGCAAAAATCAGGAGAACAGGGAAACCGCTAGTTGACTTGGAAACATACAAGATGAACTGGCACAGAGAGACAGGAAACACAGGGATAATGCACTGGGAAAAATCAGCGACACCTGGAGGGGGTGGAGACAATCACAGGAACAGATGAAACTGATCAGGGCTTGACAAAAGACATCAAAACTATGAAATAACATACAGTGCATTGCGAAAGTATTCGGCCCCCTTGAACTTTGCGACCTTTTGCCACATTTCAGGCTTCAAACATAAAGATATAAAACTGTATTCTTTTGTGAAGAATCAACAACAAGTGGGACACAATCATGAAGTGGAACGACATTTATTGGATATTTCAAACTTTTTTAACAAATCAAAAACTGAAAAATTGGGCGTGCAAAATTATTCAGCCCCTTTACTTTCAGTGCAGCAAACTCTCTCCAGAAGTTCAGTGAGGATCTCTGAATGATCCAATGTTGACCTAAATGACTAATGATGATAAATACAATCCACCTGTGTGTAATCAAGTCTCCGTATAAATGCACCTGCACTGTGATAGTCTCAGAGGTCCGTTAAAAGCGCAGAGAGCATCATGAAGAACAAGGAACACACCAGGCAGGTCCGAGATACTGTTGTGAAGAAGTTTAAAGCCGGATTTGGATACAAAAAGATTTCCCAAGCTTTAAACATCCCAAGGAGCACTGTGCAAGCGATAATATTGAAATGGAAGGAGTATCAGACCACTGCAAATCTACCAAGACCTGGCCATCCCTCTAAACTTTCAGCTCATACAAGGAGAAGACTGATCAGAGATGCAGCCAAGAGGCCCATGATCACTCTGGATGAACTGCAGAGATCTACAGCTGAGGTGGGAGACTCTGTCCATAGGACAACAATCAGTCGTATATTGCACAAATCTGGCCTTTATGGAAGAGTGGCAAGAAGAAAGCCATTTCTTAAAGATATCCATAAAAAGTGTCGTTTAAAGTTTGCCACAAGCCACCTGGGAGACACACCAAACATGTGGAAGAAGGTGCTCTGGTCAGATGAAACCAAAATTGAACATTTTGGCAACAATGCAAAACGTTATGTTTGGTGTAAAAGCAACACAGCTCATCACCCTGAACACACCATCCCCACTGTCAAACATGGTGGTGGCAGCATCATGGTTTGGGCCTGCTTTTCTTCAGCAGGGACAGGGAAGATGGTTAAAATTGATGGGAAGATGGTTGGAGCCAAATACAGGACCATTCTGGAAGAAAACCTGATGGAGTCTGCAAAAGACCTGAGACTGGGGCGGAGATTTGTCTTCCAACAAGACAATGATCCAAAACATAAAGCAAAATCTACAATGAAATGGTTCAAAAATAAACATATCCAGGTGTTAGAATGGCCAAGTCAAAGTCCAGACCTGAATCCAATCGAGAATCTGTGGAAAGAACTGAAAACTGCTGTTCACAAATGCTCTCCATCCAACCTCACTGAGCTCGAGCTGTTTTGCAAGGAGGAATGGGAAAAAATGTCAGTCTCTCGATGTGAAAACTGATAGAGACATACCCCAAGCGACTTACAGCTGTAATCGCAGCAAAAGGTGGCGCTACAAAGTATTAATTTAAGGGGGCTGAATAATTTTGCACGCCCAATTTTTCAGTTTTTGATTTGTTAAAAAGTTTGAAATATCCAATAAATGTCGTTCCACTTCATGATTGTGTCCCACTTGTTGTTGATTCTTCACAAAAAAATACAGTTTTATGTCTTTATGTTTGAAGCCTGAAATGTGGCAAAAGGTCGCAAAGTTCAAGGGGGCCAAATACTTTCGCAATGCACTGTATATGGAGTCATGTAGTAACCAAAAATGTGTTAAGAAAATCTAAATATATTTCAAATTCTTCAAATTAGCCACCCTTTGCCTTGATGAAAGCTTTGCACAGTCTTGGAATTCTCTCAACCAACATCATGAGGAATTCCTTTCTAACAGTCTTGAAGGAGTTCCCACATATGCTGAGCACTTGTTGACTGCATTTCCTTCACTCTACAGTCCAACTCATCTCAAACCGTCTCAATCAGGTCACGTGATTGTGGAGGCCATGTCATCGAATGCAGCACTCCATCACTCTTCTTCTTGTTGCAGGGAAGAGCAGGAGACAATGACACTGTCATAGTACACTGTATGCTCTGTTCCACAAAGGGTGGCTTCATATACAGTGGTTCCTCCTTTAAAAGTTGCGTCATACTGCGGCACAACTTGCAAGCTGCAGCAGCATTCTATGGCAGGTCATTTAATTGTAAGCCATTTTTTCTGTTACTGCAAGTTAGTGCTAGGTGACTACCAGAGGGCATCTTTGATCTTCCATATTGGCATGACCAGAGATGGGGAGGGCACGCAGGAGACCGGGGTTCAATTCCCCTAACTGGGGAGAAATGAGTAGACTGTCCTTGTAAATAGGTATTTGTTCTTAACTGATTCCATATGTGTTATGTCATAGTGGTGATGTCTTCACTATTATTCCACAATGTAGAAAATAATTAAAATATAGAAAAATCCTGGAATAAATAGGTGTGTCCAAACCTTTGACTGGTACTTGCTTAATTAATTAGAAAATATTATGGTGTTTCTATTCCATGAAAAATGAGAAACCCTCTGGGTTTCTGTTAGGATGGAATGGAAAACATGGCACTGTACAACGTGACGGTCGGTAGTACAGTACTGGGCTATTTAGCTAAAGAATCCCTGCGTCTTGCGAACTGAATGGGGGACTGGGGATCAATCCTCCGACAGGGAGGAAGGAGTAGGCTGTCCTTGTAAATAAGAATTTGTTCTTAACTGATTCCATATGTGTTGTTTCAAAGTTGTGATGTCTTCACTCTTATTCTACAATGTAGAAAATAGTAAAAATATAGAAAATCCTGGCATGAGTAGGTGTGTCCAAACTTTTGACTGGTACTTGTTTAATTAATTTGATTAATATTATGGTGTTTCTATTCCATGAAAAACCAAAAACACTCTGATTAAATTTCACTCTCGGAGCGCACACTGGACGTTTGGGCCGAGGAGTAGTGTTGATTTGAGCTTTCTGGTCTTACTACGGCAGTGAAGCACCCAAGCTGACGTTGGCTAGCTTGCTAGCTACTTCCAGACACAAATTAGACACTTTTACTCACCCTTTTTTGGTGTTAAAAAGAGCGTTGGTGACTGTAACTGTGCTGCTGGAAACTATTTAATTACGCTTTTTTGCCGAAATTTAGTGACACTTGCCATATTCAACGGGTGTTTAGCGGTCGTAAATTAATTATTCTGCGCTATGGTACACTCAGACAAGAGTGCTCTGATATTGGAGTAAATAGCCACAGCGAATTTACGAAGCACTCGAATGTCCATTGAGAACACACATCAACTATACCATTTAGCTAAGCTTAGAATGATGGGAATAATCAAGTCAATAAACGTTGGATAGTTAGATAGCCTATAGTTAATATACTGTCAAGTTTGATGTATAACTACTAACGTTAGGTAGATAGCTAACATACCGGTACACACAGCAGTAATGATATGCTATGTGGTTCGTAAGGACAGCGTAGCTAACAAATTGTCAGCCAACATAACGTGTAAGGTAACTTATTTGAAAAGGCATTACTTTCTTACATTGAGTAGCAAGCTACCGCAAGGACGCGCTCTATCGATTGCGGCTTGAGCATGCTTATGGTGCACAGTCGATAAAGCCCTGGTCTTTGGGCAAGAAGGTTGAGGGTTCGAAACCTGCTCCCTGCTTGTTTCATTTGAAGTTGAGCACAATTAACAGTTTATTATTTGATTTATATTGTCAGTTAGAAACACAGTAGTGCATTGGGACCCAAAAGCATAATCAGTGCTTTAGCCTCCCCCTTGGTCATTAGGGCAAATCTGGTCTGTGATAGGACAGGGTTTTTTCACACCTAGCTCAGCTATTAGACTATTCTTTAGTAAAGGTTGAATAGTATATTGTTCAGCTATTATCCCCCCTCCCCAACTTGCAACAAATGGATGTATTTTGTCGAGAGCAAAACGTTTTTTATTTTCAATCAAAAATAATTGTTTTGAAAGCAAAAACAATGCTTCAAAGTAAAAAAACAAACATTTTGCAATCAAATGTTTTGTAATAGAGCGCAAAACTTTATGCATTTTATTCCCCCACAATATTTAGAGAACAAAAAATGTATTTGAAAACAAAACTCCAATTTAATTTCGCTATCAACCACCCTCCATTTTGGCCATTTCAGCCTTTCTTTCCGACACAAAGGAAGTCATAGCGAACACCTACGAAGAAGGACAGTGTGATGAAGGCATCTCAGGTAAGTGGCACTGGGCGTTCTTCCGTCCAACTTTTACATAGCCTGTGTCAGTTCACAACATTGCACTATATTACATACATACATACATACATACAGTACATGCCGTAGAATGATAAATCATGCAGTTATTATTCTCAAGCTAACCAAAAGCATTTAGCTACGAACGCCTGTTCTTGCCATTTTCAGTTGAATTAATCTAAATGTCTTTCGTGGAAACTCATAAGCAGACCATGTCCTATTTGTTTCATAGTCAATATATAATCCTATTTCATGACAGTGTAACGCTTAGCTTTTTTTATTTTACAGAAGGATGAAAGAACACTTTAAGTCTGTCAGGGAATACTATTCTGATATGTCAGATGAAGAGTTTGACCAGAAAGTCAGCGCCATTAAGGCAAAGATGCCCCCATGCGGGCTTTAGAATGGTCAAAGGAAGTCTCAGAGCAATGGGCCATTGCGTACAATAGCGAAGAGTTAGGGAGTCTTGGTGCAGGAATCATTTCCAGAATGATCCAGCTTCGTTGCATTGCTCGGCAAAAATACTCTGTTCCTGCTCCCCTGTCTCTCGTCCACATTGATACAAATCATACATTGATAAGGTACTAAGATGTATAATGTCTCCATCAAATCTAAGAAGTTATTTTAACTTTTTTATTCTTACTTATTCCTAGACACATTTTCAATGATGTATGAAATTGGAGTTGTTCCTCAACTGGTAATACATAAATAATGCAGCAGGTTAATAGGTTAAACATTTCACTTTAAATTCCAATGCTTTTTTTCAAGATACAACAGGCAAGTATATTATTTTGTACAATACCAGTCTGGTGTTAAGCTTTCTGTGCTGTATTGACGCATCCTGAAAATGACATCTGCTGCATTAGGTTTGAACGGTCATATCTCAGTTATTGTTTTCTACAAAAAAATAAGCTACTTTCTTTACTTTCAGAGTGCGAGCTGATCAAGGGGTCGAAAATGTAGATATTGACAGATGTTCACTATCCGAGGAACAGGCCGTGGAAGCTTTATTGCTGGCAAAAGTGTCCATAACCAGAGGTAATTAAACTGTTCTGTGTTCTTTTTCTCTCTTCCTCTCTGCCTGTCTTGTTGTACATGGAACCTGTCTCACCTGCACAGTTCGGATGAAGAAGGATACTTTGACCTGTCGAATTCTAACCACCTCTTCTGTGTGGGATATGTGTTCCTACCTCATCTGCAGCATTTCACAGAGAGTTGGAATAATCACCGCCGTACAGAGGCGAACCTGACACCTCACCAGCTGTGGCATATCGGAATGCTCCAAACACCTGTGAACATTTCTGTTTTTGCCTTAGCACTACACAACTGATTCAAATGATCAAGTAATCATCAAGTTTCAAGTGGTATTTATGTCTAATAATGACATTATCTTGTATTGCTTGTCCTCATGTGTCTGTTATTCAGCCTAAATTACTCTGTAACCACTTAGTGTGGACACCAGGTGAGACCACACACACACACACACACACACACACACACACACACACACACACACACACACACACACACACACACACACACACACACACACACACACACACACCTTCACTTCATCCCTCTCCCCCTTCTCCCTAAATCCTTTAGGTTAAATCAGCTGTGTTGGTGAACCCCTCCCACATCTGAATTGGCTGACACAGAGGGCACAGCATGATCATAAGTGAGAGGTCACTTGGTTGGGTCAACAGGAAGTATTATTAAAGAGATACTTTACATTGAAATGCAGATAGAGATGTAGTAGTCCCAGAGTTAATGATCCAAGGTCAGTTTTGCATTTCACCTGATGATTATGATGACGGACTGTGTTAGAATAAAACAAACAAGGCTTAATCATGCTCTCTATTCATCTGTCTCTCATCTGCAGGTATGTTTTGATGTGAGAGAGGAAGCCAGTCCCGTCATCGCCACCTCACCCGCTCTTAAGATAACCTTCAGGCCAACTTGGGGCCCAAGGCTGGTAAGGAGACACCGCTAGAGACACTGTACTTGTGATGAACTGAGAGAATATTAGGGTAGCACTATAATTTATTAATCATATGCTGTCTGCCTCTGTTCTTACCTCTTTCCCTTTCTGTCTTCTACACCTCTCTCCCCACCTCGTCTTTCTTCCCTGTTTTATAATGCACACCATATGTGCATTGAAGTACAGATTGAACTTGTATTTATAATATAATATTACAATTATCATAATTATAATGCATTTATTATGTATTTATAACACCTGGATAATGAACTTCTTTCAATAAAGCATTTCACATTCTCCACTGGTCGAAATTAAGTATCTCATTGAAATATTATCCTGTGTCCTCAGATTAATGCAAATGAAGGGAGTTAGATGTGCATAGTTTTTTTCTGTATATGTGAATTACAAATCAGCCTTTACTTAAATCCTGTTTCTAGTCTATTGCATAGTTACAATGTGTAATCATTGATGTCCCAGGAGTAGGAGTGGTAAACACTGTTGACTGTTGAAGTGTATAATTGTAATACATACATGCAGACACAGCAGACACAGCATCACTCAACGAATGGAGTTTGATACACCTGGTATTGGATATGACTGAAAAAGATTCTCACAGAGATTCATACCTGAACCACACCTTTATTTTCTAAGGAAGAGTACATGATCAGTGAATATATTCAATGTACAGGCTACAATGTGGGAATCTCATGCGTGGTAATAACTACAGTATGTGTATATAGGACTTGCATCTTTGGCACAATAAAGTTATTATATTCTACTCAATCCATAGGTTTCATTAATGCCATTCAGACGTGAAGTTGATGCAACAACTACGATAGCTGAGGTTCATAAGTTCATAACCTAACAAATATTAGTTCAGAACCTAATGTTTTAGGGTCCATACACAGATCGGCTACATACTGTAGCTAGCTACACATCTATAGGCATACAGTTATTTTTATCCTCCACTACACAATAAGCAAGTAAATCGTTAGCTAGCTATGTTGCTTCAGCTGCATTGCACGGCAAGGCAAGCTTACACAAAATGAACCAATATATTCCTTTTTTTTTTTTGCTTGACTCATTATGACATTATAATTACTTACATTTGCATCCCCCGTAATGTTTTGTCAGCCATCTTTACTGAAGAAAGTTACCAGGGACTGGTGGCTCACATCAAATTCATCATTGGGACCACTCAATATGATTGGTCAAATAAAAACCCTGGGACCCAAATGCATAATGTGTGCTCTAAGTCCCCCTTGTGGTGGTCAGGAGCAATGAAGCTGTGATGCTGGGTACCTCTAAGTCCCGCGGTGTAAGCTCACAACTTTTAATGGAGGAACCACTGTAGCCTTCAGCAGGGGGTCGGCAACCTTTTTCATGTGGATTGCCAATTTACAATTTAACCTACCATTTAAAAAAATCTGTGTGACAATATGATTTTCATATAGGCATTGTAGGCTATCTAACTGTGCCCAAAACATTTCTAAATGCCCACAAACAAAACAATTATATAGCTGGCTACTAGACAGAGGTGCTGTCCATTCAGCAAAACAACACAGAGCTCCACTATTCCTACCTATAGGCCACGGTGTCCCCAACTCAGTCATTGGGCCCTCCCTAGGTGTACTTTTTGATTTTTGCCCGCACTATACAGCTGATGCAAATAACCAACTCATCATCAAACTTGGATTATTTGAATCAGCTGTGTAGTGCTAGGAAAAAAAAAAAAAGGTACAGCCTGGAGGGTCCCAGGACCAAGTTTGGTAAACCCTGCTGTAGGCTACCGAGGCGGTTTCCATTCAACAGCTCTGAATCATGGGCTCGGCCTTAATGTCCTTTTAAAAAGGAATGTGTAGATTTTCCTTTCGTACTTCGTGATTTTTGTCATTTTTGGGTCTTGTTTGTTTGTCTTCTTGCATCCTTATCGATTGTAGGCCCAAGTAAGTCCTTTGATATGAGCTTAGCTTTTTAGTTTCAATGCATGTGTAGAATTTATCTGGCATTTCTTGTTGTAATGTATCATCCGGATGTATCATCCGTTCCAGTCAATGAGTCACTTTACGATGACGTTGAATAGTGGTTAGTGGTTGACACTGTACACACAGTTGCACCGACCTTTAAACCTAATATTGCGGTGATAATTAATGCCTGGGGTCATTTTTTGTTAAAAATGCTATTTGGAGAACAGCAGAAAGAGAGTTTTTTTAATTGTGTAGAAATGCAACAAATGAGAAATGCAATAAATAATTCAGGGCAACCGGAGTCCCTGTGTTTACAGACCCATATTTGTATTGAGTGGTCAATGTCTAGCTGTAGGCCAGTAAACACTGCTTCTCTGCTCTGTGGGCCCGTGTGAGAGGCAGTGTGTGTATGTGTGAGTGTCTGAGACACGCACACACACAGAGAGAATGTATACAACCTTGAGGAATGACTTTCGTCTAGACTCTAGAGCTATACATAGAGGGAGTTATGTTAGGTAATTGCAAATACCGAACAATATTTTAAACCGAAGAACGTGGGGAATGGTCAGTGGGTAGATGTACAAAACGAATGTTATCCACCACATATATATTCTCTCTCTCTCTCTCTCTCTCTCTCTCTCTCTCTCTCTCTCTCTCTCTCTCTCTCTCTCTCTCTCTCTCTCTCTCTCTCTCTCTCTCGCTCTCTCATATATATATATATATACAGTGCATTGCGAAAGTATTCGGCCCCCTTGAACTTTGCGACCTTCTGCCACATTTCAGGCTTCAAACATAAAGATATAAAACTGTATTTTTTGTGAAGAATCAACAACAAGTTGGACACAATCATGAAGTGGAATGACATTTATTGGATATTTCAAACTTTTTTAACAAATCAAAAACGGAAAAATTGGGCGTGCAAAATTATTCAGCCCCCTTAAGTTAATACTTTGTAGCGCCACCTTTTGCTGCGATTACAGCTGTAAGTCGCTTGGGGTATGTCTCTATCAGTTTTTACATCGAGAGACTGACATTTTTTCCCATTCCTCCTTGCAAAACAGCTCGAGCTCAGTGAGGTTGGATGGAGAGCATTTATGAACAGCAGTTTTCAGTTCTTTCCACAGATTCTCGATTGGATTCAGGTCTGGACTTTGACTTGGCCATTCTAACACCTGGATATGTTTATTTTTGAACCATTCCATTGTAGATTTTGCTTTATGTTTTGGATCATTGTCTTGTTGGAAGACAAATCTCCGTCCCAGTCTCAGGTCTTTTGCAGACTCCATCAGGTTTTCTTCCAGAATGGTCCTGTATTTGGCTCCAACCATCTTCCCATCAATTTTAACCATCTTCCCTGTCCCTGCTGAAGAAAAGCAGGCCCAAACCATGATGCTGCCACCACCATGTTTGACAGTGGGGATGGTGTGTTCAGGGTGATGAGATGTGTTGCTTTTACGCCAAACATAACGTTTTGCATTGTTGCCAAAAAGTTCAATTTTGGTTTCATCTGACCAGAGCACCTTCTTCCACATGTTTGGTGTGTCTCCCAGGTGGCTTGTGGCAAACTTTAAACGACACTTTTTATGGATATCTTTAAGAAATGGCTTTCTTCTTGCCACTCTTCCATAAAGGCCAGATTTGTGCAATATACGACTGATTGTTGTCCTATGGACAGAGTCTCCCACCTCAGCTGTAGATCTCTGCAGTTCATCCAGAGTGATCATGGGCCTCTTGGCTGCATCTCTGATCAGTCTTCTCCTTGTATGAGCTGAAAGTTTAGAGGGACGGCCAGGTCTTGGTAGATTTGCAGTGGTCTGATACTCCTTCCATTTCAGTATTATCGCTTGCACAGTGCTCCTTGGGATGTTTAAAGCTTGGGAAATCTTTTTGTATCCAAATCCGGCTTTAAACTTCTTCACAACAGTATCTCGGACCTGCCTGGTGTGTTCCTTGTTCTTCATGATGCTCTCTGCACTTTTAACGGACCTCTGAGACTATCGCAGTGCAGGTGCATTTATACGGAGACTTGATTACACACAGGTGGATTGTATTTATCATCATTAGTCATTTAGGTCAACATTGGATCATTCAGAGATCCTCACTGAACTTCTGGAGAGAGTTTGCTGCACTGAAAGTAAATGGGCTGAATAATTTTGCACGCCCAATTTTTCAGTTTTTGATTTGTTAAAAAAAGTTTGAAATATCCAATAAATGTCGTTCCACTTCATGATTGTGTCCCACTTGTTGTTGATTCTTCACAAAAAAATACAGTTTTATATCTTTATGTTTGAAGCCTGAAATGTGGCAAAAGGTCGCAAAGTTCAAGAGGGCAAAATACTTTCGCAATGCACTGTATATATATTTTGTTAGTCCATTAGGGACCTTTGTTGTGTGTGTTTTCTGTGTTATTATTTAGTTAGCTCGTAAATAAATGATTCAACCAATTTGTGCATTACTGAATAATGCGCAAGGCTGGGGTTTTTGCAGATCCAAGAAGGTTACGACTGTTCAGAATGATGATATTATAATAGGTAATGATTAATAAGATGACTTTATCAATTAAATAGTTAAAGAGTTTAAATCGAGAGAGAGTTTAAAGAGTTTAAAAACTTATTCCGTGGTGCCCCAAATTCTAATGAGTTAATTGTTACATTATCAATTTAATTGGGTAACAAATAAACATAGTTAGTGGATGAAATATTTAACAATCAAATTAATGAAAGTAAAGTCACGACAGTTGACAATGTATGTCAGAGCAAAAACCAAGCCATATGAGATAGGAATTGCTCCGAGACGTATCTGGCAAAGTGTTGTTAGCTATTTAACAGTCTTATGGCAGGCATAGAAGGAGCTTGTTGGTGTCAGACTTGATGCACCGGTATCGCTTGCCGTGCGAAGCAGAGAGAACATTCTATTGCTTGGGTGGTTGGAGTCTAACCATTTTCTATGCTTTCCTTTCACACTGCCTGATATAGAGGTCCTGGAAGGCAGTTAGCTGGCCAGACTGATGTCCTGGGCTGTCCGCATCAACCTTTGTAGCACTATGCGATCATGGGCAGTGCTATTGCCATACCAAGCAGTGATGCAGCCAGTCAAGAAGCTCTCAATGGTACAGCTGTTGAACTTTTTGAGGATTTGAGGGTCCATGACAAACTTTTTCAAATGCAAAACTTGCCCCCCACTAGCAGGTGCAAATAACTCTAACTAACTGATAGGATTAGTTTAGATAAATATATGTTATTTATCTTTGTGTAGCATAATATTAATCAGTCAATCAATGTGCATGTAAAAACATGGCTAAAATGTTGCCATGTCGGCTCCGCTTTAGCCTCAAATGGTCACCTCATTTAGATAACGAGTAAATGTACCTTGTTTCTTATTCCTCCAGCTGGCTGGCTGAGGCTCACTCCAGGCTGTCAGTTGTCACTTCATTTTTCAGAGCTTGAGGGTCAGGGTGTGGGGCTGCGACGGAGATGCATGAAAACTTCGGATCCACAATGTGATTGGTCAATAATCGAACACATCTAGGGTGTGTTGTGTGATTTTCAGCTTTTAAGATATAAATTACAGGAATTGACACAAAATGTGTTGAAACATTTATACAAATCATGTTGTGCCAACACAGTGATTGTGTTAAAAGTCACACAACATGTCATCCCTAACTATACACATGGATGGGTTAGTTGGTCGAAGTGTAGTCATTGGTCAACAATCAAGATGCGCAGCTGTGTTTGAGACAATAATTTAGTAGCCAATTAAAATATGTATGAAAACATGTATTCTAGGGTCGTGACCCCCACTTGAGAACCACTGATGTAGTGTAGGGGTGAAGTGAGGTAAAGGGTGGCGGGGGTAGGCCATGATTTGGTGTTTGATGGGAGATTTTGATTGACATGGTTGGTATGTGTGTGCGTGTGCGTGTGTGTGTGTGAGTGTTTTGTAGGAGGGTCAATTTATTTTTGTGGGTTTGGTGTGTATATGCTGGTGCACTTCAGCTCTCCAACTCAAACCCCAACAAAGGAAAAAGGAGCCATCTGTAGCCTTTGTCTTAGCTGGGAGCTAAGCTTCTCCAACCCTCTAACTCTGTGTATGAGTGTGTATGTGTGTGAGTGCATGTGCGTGTGTGTGTGTCATACAGCATTGCTCTGCCTTTCAGAAGGCATCCTAGAATCCTGTTACAAGTCGTAATTCTTTCTCCACAATGTTCTGCTAGAGCAGCTAGTAGCTATCGTGTAGTTGCAGAAGCCTGCTGCTGCTCAGTAGTCAGGAGATATTGTTATTGTCATGATTCTCCAAACATCTTGTCACATGGCTCTTCATGTGTTCAGTGTTTCCATGACATCTTATTGTGTGTGTGTGTTTTCGTGTGTTCCTGTGTGTGTAGTCACATGCTGCCTTCCTTATTCTCCTAGCTGTGCTGTTTCTAAGAATTGGGGGAAATGGGAGAAGTGGAGAACATAATAATAACTGAATTAATTACAAATCCCTTGGCTGATGGTGGCCTGGCCTGCCATTACCATAATGATCTGGTTTCCCCCTAGAGAATATTTACCAGAGTAGTATCTACAGTGGTTCCTTCTTTAAAAGTTGTGTCAAACTGAGGCACACCTTGCGTACTGCCTCAGCATTCTGTGGCACGTAATTTAATTGTAAGCCATTTTTTTCTGTTACTGCAAGTTATTGCTAGTTTGACCACCAGCGGGCATCTTTGAGAAGCATTTAATAGTATTCTGTATTGGCATTACCAGAGAATTTAAAAACTTTTTTTTGTAACAACATAGTATATGGGATTAATTAATAGTATGGTGTTTCTTTTCAGAGATAAACAAAACAGTCAGGGTTTCCATTAGGATGGAATGTAAAATAGGGAGCTGTACAACGTGACGGTCGGGAGTAAGCTACCGGATTGGAGGATTGTAAATAGTTTGCCTTCATTAGACAACTTTGTTCCAATATTTATGTAAATCACTGATATTTATTCCCATAGTAATTTGTTATGGATCCATAACTAAATCAACATCTGCATTTTGAATAAGTATTTTTTATAATTTTTTTATTAACCTTTCTAGCGACAACATTCCACTGAAAAGGCAGCGTGCAAAATTCAGAAATATGTTTTTGAAATATGTAACTTTCACACATTAACAAGTCCAATACAGCAAATGTGTCACGTTCTGACCTTTATTTCCTTTGTTTTTGTATTTAGTTAGTATGGTCAGGGCGTGAGTTGGGTGGGCAGTCTATGTTTGATTTTCTATGATTTGGGGATTTCTATGTTTCGGCCTAGTATGGTTCTCAATCAGAGGCAGGTGTCATTAGTTGTCTCTGATTGAGAATCATACTTAGGTAGCCTGGGTTGCACTGTTTGTTTGTGGGTGATTGTCTATGTTAGTGGCTTGTGTCAGCACAGGTCTAATTTGTAGCTTCACAGTCGTCATTTGTTTATTGTTTTGTATGCAGTGTCAGTACTTTCTTTATTAAAGATTTACCATGGACACTTACCACGCCGCATATTGGTCCTCTGATCCGTTTCGCCTCTCCTCTTCAGATGAAGAGGAGGACGACTGTGACAAAATGAAAGATAAACATCTTGTTAATCTACACATCGTGTCCAATTTAAAAAATGCTTTACACCTAAAGCACAACATATGATTATGTTAGATCACTGCCAAGTCGAAAAAACACAGCCATTTCTCCAGCCAAAGATAGGAGTCACAAAAAGCAGAAATATAGATAAAATGAACCACTAAACTTTGATGATCTTCATCAGATGACACTCATAGGACATCATGTTACACAATACATGTATGTTTTGTTCGATAATGTGCATATTTATATCCAAAAATCTCAGTTTACATTGGCGCCTTACGTGCAGTAATGTTTTGATTCCAAAACATCCGGTGATTTTGCAGAAATACTCATAATAAACATTGATAAAAGATACTAGTGTTGTTCAAATAATTAAAGATAGACTTCTCCTTAACCTTTTTGGGATAGGGGGCAGCATTTTCACTTTTAGATGAATAGCGTGCCCAGAATGAACTGCCTCCTACTCTGTCCCAGATGCTAATATATGCATATTATTATTAGTATTGGATCATAAACACGCTGAAGTTTCTAAAACTGCTTGAATGATGTCTGTGAGTATAACAGAACTCACATGGCAGGCGAAAACCTGAGAAAAATACAACCAGGAAGTGGGACATCTGAGGTTTGTGGTTTTTCAAAGCTTGGCCTACCGAGTACACATTGAGATATGGATAAGGTTGCACTTCCTAGGGCTTCCACTAGATGTCAACCGTCTTTTGAAACTTGAATGAGGATTCTACTATGAGACCTGTTTGAGTCAGTGGTCTCGCTGAGAGCCTCGGTCTCAAGACGCGCGCTCCCGACAGAGTTACCTCTCGTTCCAGTGCCTTTCTGAAGACAAAGGAATTCTCCGGTTGGAACATTATTGATGTTTTATGTTAAAAACATCCTAACCATTGATTGCATACATCGTTTGACATGTTTCTAAAGGACTGTAACAAAACTTTTTGAGTTTTTGTCTGGATGAAATGCTCACGCCTCATGAAAATGGATTACTGGGCTGAACACGCTAACAACAAGTGGCTATTTGGACATAAATTATGGAACTTTATGGAACAAATCAGTCATTAATTGTCGAACTGGGATTCCTGGGAGTCCCTTCCAAACTATTGAATGGTACTGGCTTAATTCATTTGATTCATAGTATGATATTCTATTCCAAGAAAAATGAAAAAACCTCAGGGTTTCCATTAGGATGGAATGGAAAATATTGCGCTGTACAACATGATGGTCGGCAGTACAGTATTGGGCTATTTAGCTAAAGAATCCCCACAGAGCACGAGGAAGGAGTAGGCTGTCCTTGTAAATAAGAATTTGTTCTTAACTGACTTGCCTAGTTAAATAAAGGTTACACTAAGGCCCATACTTTATTTTTGATGGTAAGTTTGGCTGTTTACAAAGCAAAAGGTATGTAGTAAAATAAAGGTTAAATAAAAATAAATAAAAGACCTACAACACCTTTGGTAGGCCTACAGAATATAATAATAATAAAAAAATCTCTACATATAGGTCTACTGATTTAAATCCGATCAAACTTGTTTGGCATCAACTGAGAACAGTAATCTGTAACTGCCAAGCTGACAGGCAAAGACGAACTGGTCAAGGCCATCAAGATGTTTTGGCAAGAGAAATTGATGATACAACAAATACATTGATCATCTTAGTAAGGTTGTAGTTTATATAAAAAATGTAGTTTATATAAACTTCCGCATTTGAATGTCTTTTTGTCATGAATTTATTTTATTTATGAAAGCATAAAGATGTTGATGAAAAAAATACTGTACGGCTGTTTTGAGTAATGTAACACAAATACATGAGGGATTTTCACAACAGTAGCCGGGCTATAAAAAGTCTATTGTCTATATTGTCACTGCAGTGACTACTACAGTAAAGTTAGCAAAACACTACAGTGAATACTATATTATTCATACCATGGTATACTATAGTATTTCTTCATGTGGGCAGCGCCATATTTGGTCATCCACAGCTGAAGCACTTCAGTCAGTTCCCGTTACCATTCTAAGATGAGAGGCATGGAGGGTGAGAGGAGAGGAAAAGGAACATGTCCATTCTTGGCCATGAGGGATGGAAACTTGTACACCAGCTAAATGTCACCAGAGCCAGGCTGTCACCACCAGGCAGTGTGTGTGTGTGTGTGTGTGTGTGTGTGTGTGTGTGTGTGTGTGTGTGTGTGTGTGTGTGTGTGTGTGTGTGTGTGTGTGTGTGTGTGTGTGTGTGTGTGTGTGTGTGTGTGTCTGTGTGTGTGTGTGTGTGAGACCGCCAGGCTGAATGGAGAGGGACAACTTCTAGGCTTGTGAGTCATACTTGATACAATGTCACAAAGGATAGAGGAGAGCAGAGGAGAGTTCCTCATCTGGATAATAGCACTCTTCTCCCTTTTTCTCGTACATACCATATATACAAAAGCATGTGGACACCGCTTCAAATGAGTGGATTCGGCTATTCAGCCACGCCCGTTGCTAACAGTTGTATAAAATAAAGGCACAAAGCCATGCAATCTCCATAGACAAACATAGGCAGTAGAATGGCCTTACTGAAGAGCTCAGTGACTTTCAACGTTGCACCGTCATAGGAGGCTACCTTGTCAACAAGTCAGCTTGTCAAATTTCTGCCCTGCTAGATCTTCCCTGGTCAACTGTAAGTGCTGTTATTGTGAAGTGGAAAAGTCTAAGACAAACAACGGCTCAGCCGCGAAGGGGTAGGCCACACAAGCTCACAGAACGGGACCGCCGAGTGCTGAGATCACCATGCGCAATGCCAAGTGCCGGCTGGAGTGGTGTAAAGCTCTCCGCCATTGGACTCCTGGCATCCGCTAAAAACCTGTTCACTGGAATGATGACTCACGCTTCACCATCTGGCAGTCCGACGGACGAATCTCGGTTTGGCAGATACCAGGAGCACACTACCTGGCCGAATGCATAGTTTGGTGGAGGAGGAATAATGGTCTGGGGCGGTTTTTCATGGTTCGAAATCTTAACGTTCAAGCATACAATTACATTGTAGACGATTCTGCGCTTCCAACAGTTTGGGGAAGGCCTTTTCCTATTTCAGCATGACAATGCCCCCATGCACAAAGCGAGGTCTATACAGAAATAGTTTGTTGAGATCAGTGAGGAAGAACTTGACTGGCCTGCACAGAGCCCCGACCTCAACCCCATCGAACACCTTTGGGATTAATTCGATTAACGATTGCGAGCCAGGCCTAATCGCCCTATAACAATGCCCGACATCACTAATGCTCTTGTGGCTGAATGGAAGCAAGTCCCTGCAACAATGTCCAACATCTAGTGGAAAGCCTTCCCAGTCTCTGTGTCTGCGACTCTGCCGCTTAGGCTGCTTTATTTCTAATACTGTGGGTATGATGATGTGTGTGATGCTGTGCAGACCTGTGTGTCTGTTAAGCTGTGTCTGCTTGCGTATGTGTAATGCTGATACAGATGGTGCACAGTATGTTTGAAGCATGGATGCTGATATCAATCTGATCCTGATGTTAATCTTTATCACACAGATAGATTTCAAAAGATGCCATTTGGTCTCCAGTATGGCTCAGTTCCTCCGGGAAAGTGTGTGTGCATGTGTCTCATTGTATGTGTGTGTGTGTGTGTGTGTGTGTGTGTGTGTGTGTGTGTGTGTGTGTGTGTGTGTGTGTGTGTGTGTGTGTGTGTGTGTGTGTGTGTGTGTGTGTGTGTGTGTGTGTGTGTGTGTTTCTCTGTGTGTGTGTGTGAGTCTCCCGCAGTGCTCTGGGGGGAGACGTAGAGGAAATGAGACAGTGTGAACGTGATGAGACTCGGGGACAGAGAGTTCAGACTACTGCAGACTAGTACTGTCTCACTCTCTAGCTCTGTCTCTCTCTCACTCTCTCTCTCTCTCTCTGATGCTGCAGTCTCTCGCTCTGTCTTCACCTCCTTCCATCTCTCTCTCTCTCTCTCTCTCTCTCTAGTCAGACACCCATTAATTATTCACAGTGTTGCACTGCAGGTTTCCCTCCTCTCCACCTGGCACCTCTACTCTCCTCTCTGCACCACTGCCAACCCATCCGTACTGCTGCTCACATTTCCTACACCTCAATATCTTAATTCATCATCTTTTTTTCAAAAGTCTTTCTTTATTTTATTCCTTACTCTCTTTTCTATTTTTCTTTGTCTTTAATATTTGATTCTTAGTTTAGTTTTACTGGTGTGTTTGTGTGTGTGGGAGGGGTCCCCTCCTGCTTAGTATTCACCGGGTGTTTCTACAGGGTGCTTCTGTGGGTGTGGTGTCTCCTCGCGCACACACACGCACACATGCAAGTCAGCAGCAGGGCTTTCCCGCTCACATTCCAGCCCCACCTACTCACACACCCCGCCATAATCATCATGTCAGCCCCACCCCCGCACCTCCTTTCCACAGCTCCTTTGCCTCTTCTCTCCTGCTTTCTCTTTCCTCCTACAAGTCCTGAAGTCCATCCTTTTCCAACCCTGATGCAACCACAATCCTAAGCAGCTATTCACTGTGCAGCATCAGAGCCAGAAAGAGTAATGACGCAGGCATGTACGCAGGCAGGCACACAGGCACGCAGGCAGTTAGGTACGCAGGCAGGCCAGCACATAGGCAGGCATGCAGGCAGGGGAGGTGATACTACGGTAGAGGAGGGATGGGAGGGGGCAGTACCATGATAACTGTGGTGTCACATTTCCCTGTACGCAAAGGCGAGGTGGTGGGAAGAAAGGTGTGGAAACCGGTAGAAGAAGTGAGTCACATATAGTTCAGGGTCAGCCAAGCATCTGGTAAATCATCATAATCTTCATCATCACAACGTTTCTAAGAATATTATCGTGGCATTTGCTTTTCCTGGAAGAGGAGTGAGACAGTGTGTGGGAAGCTATCAACCAATGTCCCAGTGGTTGTTCGATCAGGATTGAGCTGATTTTGATGGTTTCTGACCAACCTTGTTGGGACTAGGGCTGTGGCAGTCATGACATTTTGTCAGCTGGTGATTGTCAAGCAAATAACTGCCGGTCTCACGTCAATTTACCATTAATTAACATAAACACATTTAGCATCTCCTGGCTTCCACACGTAGCCTACAAGCCACTGATGCAGACCTTTGGAACATCTACATTTTAAAAAGTCTAATAAATCCATGTAATATAGCCTACACCATCATAAATAGCTCAATTCTTATTAGCCAATGCCCGTCACGTCATCGGGTCTTTCTCACAGGCGACAAGGCGCATATTGAAGATGTTGGAAGAACTGTCCGCATTTACTTTTCGTTAGCCAACAACATGAGTAGGCCTAACGAACCGCAAAAGTACTAGCCTATTGACTTTGGTACTAGCAGTGGTGGAAAAAGTACCCAGATGTTATCTTGAGTAAAAGTAAAGATACGTTAATAGAAAATGTCTCAAGTAAAAGTCACCAAGTAAAATACTACTTGAGTAAGAGTCTAAATGTATTTGGTTTTAAATATACTTAAGTATCAAAAGTAAATGTAATTGCTAAAATATACTTAAGTATTTAAATAAAACTTTAAATCGTTTCAAATTCCTAATATTGAGCAAACCAGACGTACATTTATTTTTGATGTTTTTTATTTATTTTTGCCAATCCAGACAGGAAGATCACATCAGTGACTCAACCCACTCAAGTGACGCACCCCTCCTAGGGACGGCATCTTAAAAGGTTTTTAATATTAAAGAAGACAAGACCTTGAGACCTGATACCCAGACAGCACTCCCTACAGTAGCTAAAGATACTTTTTAAAACCTTTATTTCAATCAAGAAGTCCAATTGAGGTTAAAATACCTATTTTTCAAAGGCGAACAATAAAGCAGCTGTAATAGTATAAATGTATACAGCACATGGACACAGTGCATATAGGAAACAGCCAAATTTAAGTGCATATAAACAGCTAAATATTGAATGAAATATCGTAGAATAGCTATTCTGTTAGACAGGTCTAGTTTATAAACTAGTTTATAGTTTATAGAGGGAGGTATCCTCTAGACCAGACAGGTGGTTCCTAGTGTAGAGTGTGGGAAGAGAGTAGAGGAGAGGAGATGAGAGGAGGAGGAGGAGGGAAGGAGAGCGGAGCTCTTGCTGGAGTGTTCCAGAAGCGGAACACTGTGGTGGCGACGGAGAGGGAGCAGCAGTTTCCATGGTGATCCCGCCTCTGAGTATCTGAGTATCCCTGGCTAGGGAGGAGAGGGGGCTCCGAAGGGGGAGTGCTCCATGAGAGCCAATCAGAATGCTTGGTTTTTAGCTCACACAAGCAGCGCCAAAACTCTGACATTAACGAGGTTACACAACATGTTCCTAAAAGAAAATCCAAAGCAGGAAGCATAACACACACATCTCAAATACCCGACACACACACACACACACACACACACACACACACACACACACACACACACACACACACACACACACACACACACACACACACACACACACACACACACACACACTTACCCTCGAGACAAGAGCAACCCTTACTTCACACATTACATAATGTCAGTGGCTGAGTGCAGAGCAGAGAGGCATCACTTGATGTTGGGTACACAGAGTACCGGAATGTTCCCTCACGGTCACTGCACCACTATCACACACACTGGTCTTAAAATACATAGCCTCCGTCCCAAATAACACCCTAATATGTATTTAGTGCAGTACTTTGTCAAAAGTAGTGCATTATATAGGGAATTTGGTGCCGTTTGGGACACAGACATATGAAGTGCTTTCCTCAAGAGTGTGTTTGTAGAATTACATCACATAGCATTAAAGATTGATACAGTTTTATGTAACTTAGATCCTGAGATATCTTTGTATTCTTTAAAAGTGGAATGCATCCAGTCAATATCCCATTCAGGGCAATGCACAGTGCAGTATGTCTGTAGGACACTAGGTTCATACAGTGGGCAGAGATCACATTTTATTCTTAAAAGTCTAAGCCAGGGAGGGGATAGGGGGGGGGGGGGGGGATCTTAAGATGTTTGTCTTAAGATGGTCATAAAAGGGATAATTTTGTTATTTGATTTAGAACTGTTGGACCCCATTATGTATAAAGACCATATAAAAAAAGTATTTGATAAAATTATGGATTTGGCCTTGACTTCTATAGCCCAGAGAAACCACTGAATAGCACATTCATACAAAACATTAATAATACAAAACAAGGTTTTGAAGTGTGTCTCCGGTCCAAAGTTTTAGAACACCTACTCATTCAAGGGTTTTTCTTACATTTTTACTATTTTCTACATTGTAGAATAGTAGTGAACACATCAACACTATGAAATAACACATATGGAATCATCAGTCGGAACCAGATGTTCAACCTTTCAGGGGGTCATCTTTCTCTTGCAGGGTAATGCCGACATATACAGTGCCTTGCGAAAGTATTCGGCCCCCTTAAACTTTGCGACCTTTTGCCACATTTCAGGCTTCAAACATAAAGATATAAAACTGTATTTTTTTGTGAAGAATCAACAACAAGTGGGACACAATCATGAAGTGGAACGACATTTATTGGATATTTCAAACTTTTTTAACAAATTAAAAACTGAAAAATTGGGCGTGCAAAATTATTCAGCCCCCTTAAGTTAATACTTTGTAGCGCCACCTTTTGCTGCGATTACAGCTGTAAGTCGCTTGGGGTATGTCTCTATCAGTTTTGCACATCGAGAGACTGAAAATTTTTCCCATTCCTCTTTGCAAAACAGCTCGAGCTCAGTGAGGTTGGATGGAGAGCATTTGTGAACAGCAGTTTTCAGTTCTTTCCACAGATTCTCGATTGGATTCAGGTCTGGACTTTGACTTGGCCATTCTAACACCTGGATATGTTTATTTTTGAACCATTCCATTGTAGATTTTGCTTTATGTTTTGGATCATTGTCTTGATGGAAGACAAATCTCCGTCCCAGTCTCAGGTCTTTTGCAGACTCCATCAGGTTTTCTTCCAGAATGGTCCTGTATTTGGCTCCATCCATCTTCCCATCAATTTTAACCATCTTCCCTGTCCCTGCTGAAGAAAAGCAGGCCCAAACCATGATGCTGCCACCACCATGTTTGACAGTGGGGATGGTGTGTTCAGGGTGATGAGCTGTGTTGCTTTTACGCCAAACATAACGTTTTGCATTGTTGCCAAAAAGTTCAATTTTGGTTTCATCTGACCAGAGCACCTTCTTCCACATGTTTGGTGTGTCTCCCAGGTGGCTTGTGGAAAACTTTAAACAACACTTTTTATGGATATCTTTAAGAAATGGCTTTCTTCTTGCCACTCTTCCATAAAGGCCAGATTTGTGCAATATACGACTGATTGTTGTCCTATGGACAGAGTCTCCCACCTCAGCTGTAGATCTCTGCAGTTCATCCAGAGTGATCATGGGCCTCTTGGCTGCATCTCTGATCAGTCTTCTCCTTGTATGAGCTGAAAGTTTAGAGGGACGGCCAGGTGTTGGTAGATTTGCAGTGGTCTGATACTCCTTCCATTTCAGTATTATCGCTTGCACAGTGCTCCTTGGGATGTTTAAAGCTTGGGAAATCTTTTTGTATCCAAATCCGGCTTTAAACTTCTTCACAACAGTATCTCGGACCTGCCTGGTGTGTTCCTTGTTCTTCATGATGCTCTCTGCACTTTTAACGGACCTCTGAGACTATCACAGTGCAGGTGCATTTATACGGAGACTTGATTACACACAGGTGGATTGTATTTATCATCATTAGTCATTTAGGTCAACATTGGATCATTCAGAGATCCTCACTGAACTTCTGGAGAGAGTTTGCTGCACTGAAAGTAAAGGGGCTGAATAATTTTGCACGCCCAATTTTTCAGTTTTTGATTTGTTAAAAAAGTTTGAAATATCCAATAAATGTCGTTCCACTTCATGATTGTGTCCCACTTGTTGTTGATTCTTCACAAAAAAATACAGTTTTATATCTTTATGTTTGAAGCCTGAAATGTGGCAAAAGGTCGCAAAGTTCAAGGGGGCCGAATACTTTCGCAAGGCACTGTACACGTGAGTCTACAGTCACATTGTCTCTGAGTCTGAGTGGTGATGGTGTATGCCCAGACTATGGTGCAACAGCAATCTGAGTAGGCACTCTGGCTGGCTCAGGTGGGTCTGGAACATTTTCCAAATTTGTAGGTTGCTGCATTGTAGGTTTCAGGTGATGCCTCGTAGTCATGGTAGGTCTCCAGTAGCTGATCTTAGTTTGTCACTTGACATGAGTCATCTCTGAGGTTGGTTCCTGGCAACAGTTGATTCACGTGTCTCCTCCAGATGATGTTCTCTGGTGTGTGAACGGTGTAGGACACAGGGTCTGTTTGTGCGACCACTGTTGCTGGTATCCACTTTGGACCTTTGCAGTAGTTCCGGGCAAGAACTCTCCCTCCAGCTCTGAAGATTTTGCTTTGCTCCGTCTCTCCACCTGTGCTCTCTGTTGTGTCTGTACGAAACTTCCTTTTCATCATGGCTGACGTGGGTGCCACTTTGGTTGTAGCATGGGGGGGGTTCTGTAGGTCGACAGGAAGGTGTTTAGGTGCCTATTGAGGAACAACTCGTATGTGTCCTTTCGGACCCTCAGACCGTACTCCTTCAGTCTCTGTTGTGTGACCCTTTTTTCCACAACTTCTGCACTCGAAGTCTTTGCACCAACACTCCTCTGCTTGGTGACCTGGTTTCCCACAGTGATAGCATGGCTTGCGACCTACTGCCTTGTTTTTTTAAATCCATAGACATCTTATGCATTTGGGTCGATCCACTTAGCTGCTGTGTGTCTTGATTTGCCATTTCCATTTCAATTGACATATTCACTTCTATTGCTCTCTGCATTGTTAAGTTACTTTCAGTCAAAAGGCGTTTCTGAATTGCCTCGCTGTGCACGCCACACACTAACATGTCACGTATCGTGTCAGTCAGTGAACCCCCAAATTCCCAGTGTTCAGATAACTGTTTCAATACAGCCACAAACTGTGAGATTGACTCCCCCTCTTGATTTATCTTATGAAACCTGAATCTCTCTGCGATGATCAGTGGTTTGGGGAAAAAAAAATCCTTTTAAGGTAGCCACAATTTCATCGTATAATTTATCACCAGGTTTTTCAAGCATTATTAGGCTGCGGAGTAGATTTCATTTTTTTCCTCGCATAACAGTCAAAAATGTTGTTACAACTATTTCTGCTTTAATTCCATTTGCCACCAACACAAAGTACTCAAAACGTTACGTGTAAGAACTCCCATTGTTCCACAGATTCATCAAATGTTCCTTTTTTTCCAACCAGTGCAGACATATTCAGTTAATTATCTTTCTTTCTCACACTTTTTAGACAGTCCCTTACTCCCAGACTTTTTTTTACTCAGTGATTCCACTTTCTCCAGCAACAAAACTCTTCCCTCAGTGCTCTTGTTGTTGTGACATCGGAAGCTAGCTATCATCACTGTTGACCGGCTAGCTCAACGTTTTCATTGGGTCTTTCTACAGCTAAATGTTTTTAGTGTTTTTACTCAGTTTTTAATGCTTTTAATGTTTTTAGTCCTATACAACAAAACTGGCGAGGAGGAAGAAACATTCTCACGTTTGTTTTCATTATTTTCAGTAGACAGGACACTGTATTACTTAAACAACTAGCTAATATAAGGACAGAACATAAGACAGGAGTTGAAACTAAGGTGGGCATTGTTTTATGCATTTCACAGAACAAAACATTCCAATCTACGTAAGCAAGTGGGGGGTTACAGGTGACCTAAAGAGACAAACTAGAATATCAATGCACAACAACCACTATGCTTGAAAATATAGAGTTTTACCCAGTATTGTGTTGCATTGGATTTGCTCCGTAAAAGTGAATTTTATTCTGTACAGGCTTCCTTCATTTCAATAAAGTTAGTATTGTTTAGGAACTATAATGTTGTTGTTCCATCCCAACATTTCTCCTATCACTGCTATTTAACTGTGTAACTGTTTTAAAGTCACCATTGGCCCCATGGTGAAATCTCTGAGCGGATTCCTTCCTCTCCGGCAAATGTCCAATGTATTAGGAAGGACGCCTGTATCTTTGTCGTGGCAGGGTGTATTGATACATCATCCAAAGTGTAATTTATAACTTCACCATGCTAAAAGGGATATTCAAAGTTATCATCTTTTTTTTTACCCATCTACCAATAGGTACAGTTGAAGTCGGAAGTTTACATACACTTCAGTTGGAGTCATTAAAACTCGTTTTTCAACCACTCCACAAATTTCTCGTTAACAAACTATAGTTTTGGCAAGTCGGTTAGGACATCTCATTTGTGCATGCAATTTTTCCAACAATTGTTTACAGACAGATATTTCACTTATTCCAGTGGGTCAGAAGTTTACATACATTAAGTTGACTGTGCCTTTAAACTACTTCAAAAATTCCAGAAAATGATGTCATGCTTTTAGAAGCTTCTGATAGGCTAATTGACATAATTTGAGTCAATTGGAGGTGTACCTGTGGATGTATTTCAAGGCCTACCTTCAAACTCAGTGCCTCTTTGCTTGACATCATGGGAAAATCAAAAGAAATCAGCCAAGACCTCAGAACAAAATGTGTAGACCTCCACAAGTCTGGTTCATCCTTGGGAGCAATTTCCAAATGCCTGAAAGTACCACGTTCATCTGTAGAAAATAATAGTATAAACACCATGGGACCACGCAGCCGTCATACCGCTCAGGAAGGAGACGCGTTCTGTCTCCTAGAGATGAACGTACTTTGACGCGATAAGTGAAAATCAATCGCAGAACAACAGCAAAGGACCTTGTGAAGATGCTGGAGAAAACCGGTACAACAGTATCTACATTCACAGTAAAACAAGTCCTATATCGACATAACCTGAAAGACCGCTCAGCAAGGAAGAAGCCACTGCTCCAAAATCGCCATAAATAAGCCAGACTACGGTTTGCAACTGCACATGGGACCAAGATCATACTTTTTGGAGAAATGCCATCTGGTCTGATGAAACAAAAATAGAACTGTTTGGCCATAAACATCGTTATGTTTGGAGGAAAAAGGGGGAGGCTTGCAAGCCGAAGAACACCATCCCAACTGTGAAGCACAGGGGTGGCAGCATCATGTTGTGGGGGTGCTTTGATGCAGGAGAGACTGGTGCACTTCACAAAATAGATGGCAACATGAGGAGGGAAGTTATGTAGATATGTTGAAGCAACATCTCAAGACATCAGTTAAAGTTAAAGCTTGGTCGCAAATGGGTCTTCCAAATGAACAATTAACCCAAGCATACTTCCAAAGTTGTCGCAAAATGGCAAGATATTGGATTGGCCATCACAAAGCCCTAACCTCAAACCTATAATACATTTATGGGAAGAACCGAAAAAGCGTGTGCGAGCAAGGAGGCCAACTAACCTGACTCAGTTACACCAGCTCATTCAGGAGGAATGGGCCAAAATTCATCCAACTTAATGTGGGAAGCTTGTGGATGGCTACCCAAAACGTTTGACCCAAGTTAAACAATTTAAAGGCAATGCTACCAAATACTAATTGAGTGTTTGTAAACTTCTGACCCACTGGGAATGTGATGAAAGAAATAAAAGCTGAAATAAATCACTCTCTACTATTATTCTGACATTTCACATTCTTAAAATAAAGTGGTGATCCCAAAGGACATTTTTACTTGGATTACATGTCAGGAATTGTGAAAAACTGAGTTTAAATGTATTTGGCTGAGTTGTATGTAAACTTCCGACTTCAACTGTGTTGCATTTGTATTTATTAGGGATCCCCATTAGCTGCTGCCAAGCTAATGCAGCTACTCTTTCTGTGGTCCAAACACATTAAGGCACTTGATTATTTAATTGTATTTTCATTTAACCTTTATTTAACTAGGTATCACACAAATCATCACACATAAAACAAATCATAAAACAGTACATATCACATTTTTACACCACTACATATTTACAATACAACATTTATAAAACTACCTTACAACAACAATATTACAATGTGTTCCTGTGTTTGTGTGTGTATCTCCTCACAGTTCCCACTTTTCCATAATATGTATTTTTAGCTGTTTTATTTGATCTGATTCTACTGCTTGCATCAGTTACAAATAGCTGACCTTCTTTGCGAAGCATTGTGAAAAAAAATCTGGTGGTTGAATCTGTTTGAAATTCCCTTCCCCGACTGAGATACCTTACAGATAATTAATTGTATGTGTTACGATTGGTAAGCACATTTTTACTCTTGAATTTATTTAGGCTTGCCATATCATAGGGGTTGAACAGTTATTGAACATAAAAAAAACATGATTCCACTTTGTTGTGGGCCTATGTGTGTAGGCTAATGACAAAGACATCTCAATTTATTCAATTTTAAATTCAGGCTGTAAACAACAATATTTGTAAAAGGTAAAGTGGTGTGAATATTTTCAACACACACACACACACACACCTGCTGTGTCCTTCCTGGGCTAATATTCAAATCCTTTGAACACACTTACTCACCTGAAATCAAATTTCAATTCCAATATCTTAAAAAAGGGAAATAAATATATATTAACAAAATTACCATGGTTTTCAAACTACTCCATGAAAGTACAATTTCAGCTCACCACTACAGGTAGGTTAGGCAAGGCTACGGCATTAGGCAAAGTCTTCGTCCCAAATGACATCCTATTCCCTACATAATGCACTATTTTTCAACAGGGACCATAGGGCTCTGTTCTAAAGTAGTGCACTATATAGGGAATGGGGTCCAGTTTGGGACATAAACATATCTTCATGCAGCATAAGTGGGTGTTTGGAACTTAGTACAATTCATAGAATTGCAGCCCATAGATACAGTTTTATCTAGCTAAGTTCCTGAGATATCTTAGAATTTAAAAAAAAGTTGAATTGTTATGACATAGGAGGTCCTTTACTGTTACCACATAGACAGACAGCAGACTACAACTTCCACACCTCATCCCTAGGTGGCAGTAGCAACTGGCTCCAGATGGATCGGCAATCAGTGAGAGAGGGGTGGCCATGAGCCTTATTACGACTATAGTTTTGTGTCTTTCTGTAGTTTCCTTTTTGTATATATTTATTTTCGTCACTACAAACTGAACAACAACAATGCGCTTGGGCTGTCCGACTAAGGAGTCAAGGGCCTAGCCCCCCAAAAATGCTGTGTTAAAAACAATCCCAATTTGGGTAAATATTGGACAGAACACAAGTTGGGTTATTTTGACCTAGCCAGTTGGGTCACTCAGTTGGGTTGTTAGGTTATTGATGGTGGGTTATCGAGCTATGACCCACCGGGTCTTATCAGAAGGCTGAAAGCGTGGGTAGTAGGGGTCTGCCTTTCAGATAGTTGTTTTTGGTCATTCGTGAGAGTAAATGTCATTCCGATTACTCTGTTCTGTTGTACTGTAATCTGTATGTTGAGCATTGACACGTTTGTAGCTTTTGTGAGGTTTAAACAAGATTAAGAGTTCCTCAAGTCCGCAATGTTGGGATAGTTACCACTTTGTTATAATTAAATAATATTGTCATTAAATATATATACACACAAATATGTAATGTGCAAAGATATTGAAAGAAAATGAACATTTGCAGTGTACAAACTTAACATGACAAACAGGAATGACATTTACTCTCACAGGTGGCCAAAATGAGCATACTGAAAGCCACGCCCCCAAGAGGCCACGTATCCTGAAAATAACCTATGGATTATGTTTAAAAAGACCCAGCTGCTGGGTCAACCCAGCATGGAAGTGAATACAAACCCAACTGATGGTTAAATTAACCCTTTGATGTGTATGAAGACATGGGTGTGATCAGTATACAGTGGTCCCGGCAGCATACACTCAAACCGGTGTGATTAGAACACTTCATTAGAACATCTAGTTACGATTGGCGCAACAGTCAGCGTTTGAGCTGGCCACTGTTTTTTCACAGAAACATTTTTCACAAACACAATCTTTACAAAATTATGTCCTCAATACGAGCAGTTTATTTATCAATGCAATGTTCAGACATTCACAGAAGTAGCAACAGCATAACACAATCCTCATCCAAATCAGAAAATGTAGGCTACATTTGTCCTAGCGTTAACTGAGTAAAGAGTGATCAAACACAAGTGGTTATATTTAACCAACTCTCGGCTGATAAAAACAACTGGATCCTGGACTTCCTGACGGGCCACCACCAGGTGGTGAGGGTAGACAACAACACATCCACCATGCTGACCCTCAACACGGGGGCACCTCCAGGGTGTGTGCTTAGTCCCCACCTGTACTCCCTGTTCACCCAGGACTGTGTGGCCGTGCACTACTCCAACGCCATCATTAAGTGACAACACGATGGTGGTAGGTCTGATCAACAACGATGATGAGACAGCCTCCCAGAAGGGGGTCAGAGACCTGGCAGTGTGGTGCAAGGACAACCACTTAGATTGCCTACAATGACAACAAGCTCAGCGATGATGCTATGACACACCGCCCCAGACCATGATAGACCCTCCACCTCCAAATCGATCCTGCTCCAGAGTACAGGCCTCGGTGTAACGCTCATTCCTTTACTGATAACAGCGAATCCGGACTTAACCCCTGGTGAGACAAAACCGCGACTCGTCAGTGAAGAGAAGTTTTTGCCAGTCCTGTCTGGTCCAGTGACTGTGAGTTTTTGCCCATAGGCGACGTTGTTGCCGGTGATGTCTGGCGAGGACCTGCCTTACAACAGGCCTACAAAACCTCAGTGCACTGATGGAGGGATTGTGCATTCCTGGTGTAACTCGGGAAGTTTTTGTTGCCATCCTGTACCTGTCCCGCAGGTGTGACGTTCGGATGTACCTATCCTGTGCAGGAGTTGTTACACGTGGTCTGCCACTGCAAGGACGATCAGCTGTCCATCCTGTCTCCCTGTAGCCCTGTCTTAGGCGTCTTACAGTACTGACATTGAAATGTATTGCCTTGGCCACATCTGCAGTCCTCATGCCTCATTGCAGCACTCCTAAAGCACGTAGATGAGCAGGGAACCTGGGCATTATTATAAAAATCAATGTCTTAGGTTAGTTAGGATAACCACTTTATTTTAATAATGTGAAATGTCAGAATAGTTGTAGAGAGATTGGTAGCATATTGCTATTTGGTAGTATTGCCTTTAAATTGTTTAACGTGGGTCAAACATTTTCGGTAGCGTTCCACAAGCTTCCCACAATAAGCTGGGTGAATTTTGGCCCATTCCTCCTGACAGAGATTTTTTATGGAGGTTTTAGAGCAGTGGCTTCTTCCTTGCTGAGCGGCCTTTCAGGTTATGTCGATATAGGACTCGTTTTACTGTGGATAAAGATGCTTTTGTACCGGTTTCCTCCAGCATCTTCACAAGGTCCTTTTAGTTGTTCTGGGATTGATTTGCACTTTTCGCACCAAAGTACGTTCATCTCTGGGAAACAAAACGCGTCTCGTTCCTGAGCGGTATGACGGCTGCGTGGTCCCATGGTGTTTATACTTGTATACTATTGTTTGTGCAGATGAACGTGGTACCTTCAGGCGTTTGGAAATTGCTCCCAAGGATGAACCAGACATGTGGAGGTCCACAATTTGTTTTGAGGTCTTGATAAAAATGTTCTTCCAATGAAATCAAGCAAAGAGGCACTGAGTTTGAAGGTAGACGTTGAAATACATCCACAGGTACACCTCCAATTGACTCAAATTATGTCAATTAGCCTATCAGAAGCTTCTAAAGCCATGACATAATTTTCTGAAATGTTCCAATCTGTTTAAAGGCACAGTCAACTTAGTGTATGTACACTTCTGACCCACTGGAATTGTGATACAGTGAATTATAAGTGAAATAATCTGTCTGTAAATAATTGTTGGAAAAATAACTTGTGTCATGCACGAAGTAGATGTCCTAACCGACTTGCCAAAACTAGAGTTTGCTAACAATACATTTGTGGAGTGGTTGAAAAACTAGTTTTAATGACTCCAACCTGTATGTAAACTTCCGACTTCAACTGTAGCTAGTAAGTTAGCTTGGGTGCTTGACTGCTGTTGTTAGTACATTCTGATCAACCCTTAAAGAGATGTGTGGGGCTAAACAGAACTGATTGGCTCAAACGCATTAAGAAGGAAAGATATTCCACAAATGAACTTTTAACGAGGCACACCTGTTAATTGAAATGCATTCCAGGTGACTACCTCATGAAGCTGATTGAGAGAATGCCAGCGAAGTGGAGATGTCGTTTCCTACCTTCAACACCTGGGGATGGCCCGTCAGAAAGTCCAGCACCCAGTTGCACAGGGAGGGGTTGAGACCCAGGGCCTCCAGCTTGATGATAAGCTTGGAGTGTACTATGGTGTTGAATGCTGAGTTGTAGTCAATTAACAGCATTCTTAATTTGGTATTAATTTTGTCCAGATGGGTTAGTGCAGTGTGATGGCCATTGCATCATCCTGTGGGCCTGTTGGGGTGATATGCAAACTGAAGTGGGTCTAGGGTAGCCGTGATATAATCCTTGACTAGCCTCTCAAAGCACTTCATGATGACAGAAGTGAGTGCTATGGGGCGGTAGTCATTTAGTTGAGTTATCTTTGCCTTCTTGGGTACAGGAATAATGGTAGCCATCTTGAAGCATGTGGGGACAACAAACTGGGATAGGGAGCGATTAAATAAACACATCTGTAAACACACCAGCCAGCTGGTTTGCGCATGCTCTGAGGATGCGGCTAGGGATGCCGTCTGGACAAGCAGCCTTGCGAGGATTAACAAGTTTAAACATTTTACTCATATCTGCCACTGAGAAGGAGAGAGGGGGGGCAGGCAGTCTTTGTTAGCGATCCGCAACTGTGGCACTGTATTATCCTCAAAGCGGGCAGAAGGTGTTTAGTTTGTCTGGAAGCATGACGTCGGTATCTGTAACGTGGCTGTTTTTGTTTTTGTAGTATCCGTGATTTCCTGTAGACCCTGTCACATACGTCTCATGTCTGAGCCGTTTAAAATTTGACTCCACCTTGTCCCCGGACCAGCAATTTGCTTGTTTGATTGCCTTGCAGAGCGAATAACTAGACAGTTTATATTCAGCTATATCTCCAGGCCTCTTCCTGTCACGAATCCCGCCGAAGATGGTGCCTCTTCCTGTTCGGTCGGCGCTCGGCGGTGCCGGCCTACTAGCTGCCACCGATCCCCTTGTCTGTTTCATTTAGTTGTGTCTGATTAGTTGCACCTGTTTTGTGTTTAGGTTTTGATTGTGGGCTATTTAAACCCAGTAGGCCCGCCGGCTTTTGTGCAGGCTTGTTATTCTGTTTATGGTATGTGATCATTTTGTGGTATTTATTTTCCCAGGTCAGTTTCGTCCTGTTGTTTGGACTGGGTCTTTACGCGCCCTTGTGTGTGTGGCGTGATCGTTTCTCTAGGTTTTTGGAAAATAAAAATCCACATCTTGTGAACTACCCTGCTCTCTGCGCCTGACTTCTCCACCCACTACTCATAGAAGCCGTGACACTTCCCATGATTAAATGCAGTGGATTGCGCTTTCAGTTTTACGCAAATGCCGCCATCCATCCACGGTTTCTGGTTAGGGTAGGATTTAATGGTCACAGTGGGTATGACGTCTCCAATGCACTTATTTATAAACACACTCACTGAGTCAGTGTGAAGGTCAATATTGTCCTCTGAGGCTGATCGGACCATATTCCAGGCCGCGTGATCAAAACAATCCTGGAGCGTGGCTTCCGATTTGCCAGACCAGCGTTGAACGTTCTCGTCACTGGTACATCCATTTTGAGTTTCTGCATATAAGCCAGGATGAGCAAGATGGTGTCGTGGTCCGGATTTGCCAAAAGGAGGGCGGGGTAGAGCTTTAAATGCATAGTGGAAGTTAGAGTAGCAGTGGTTGAGAGTATTAGCCCTACGGGTCATACAATCAATATGCTGATAAGATTTAGTGAGCATTATTCTCAAATTCCCCAGCTACAATAAATGCAGCTTCCGGATATGTAGTTTCAAGATTACAGTGCCTTGCGAAAGTATTCGGCCCCCTTGAACTTTGCGACCTTTTGCCACATTTCAGGCTTCAAACATAAAGACATAAAACTGTATTTTTTTGTGAAGAATCAACAACAAGTGGGACACAATCATTTATTGGATATTTCAACTTTTTTAACAAATCAAAAACGGAAAAATTGGGCGTGCAAAATTATTCAGCCCCCTTAAGTTAATACTTTGTAGCGCCACCTTTTGCTGCGATTACAGCTGTAAGTCGCTTGGGGTATGTCTCTATCAGTTTTGCACATTGAGAGACTGACATTTTTTCCCATTCCTCCTTGCAAAACAGCTCGAGCTCAGTGAGGTTGGATGGAGAGCATTTGTGAACAGCAGTTTTCAGTTCTTTCCACAGCTTCTCGATTGGATTCAGGTCTGGACTTTGACTTGGCCATTCTAACACCTGGATATGTTTATTTTTGAACCATTCCATTGTAGATTTTGCTTTATGTTTTGGATCATTGTCTTGTTGGAAGACAAATCTCCATCCCAGTCTCAGGTCTTCTGCAGACTCCATCAGGTTTTCTTCCAGAATGGTCCTGTATTTGGCTCCATCCATCTTCCCATCAATTTTAACCATCTCCCCTGTCCCTGCTGAAGAAAAGCAGGCCCAAACCATGATGCTGCCACCACCATGTTTGACAGTGGGTATGGTGTGTTCAGGGTGATGAGCTGTGTTGCTTTTATGCCAAACATAACGTTTTGCATTGTTGCCACAAAGTTCAATTTTGGTTTCATCTGACCAGAGCACCTTCTTCCACGTTTGGTGTGTCTCCCAGGTGGCTTGTGGCAAACTTTAAACAACACTTTTTATGGATATCTTTAAGAAATGGCTTTCTTCTTGCCACTCTTCCATAAAGGCCAGATTTGTGCAATATACAACTGATTGTTGTCCTATGGACAGAGTCTCCCACCTCAGCTGTAGATCTCTGCAGTTCATCCAGAGTGATCATGGGCCTCTTGGCTGCATCTCTGATCAGTCTTCTCCTTGTATGAGCTGAAAGTTTAGAGGGACGGCCAGGTCTTGGTAGATTTGCAGTGGTCTGATACTCCTTCCATTTCAATATTATCGCTTGCACAGTGCTTGGGATGTTTAAATCTTGGTAAATCTTTTTGTATCCAAATCCGGCTTTAAACTTCTTCACAACAGTATCTCGGACCTGCCTGGTGTGTTCCTTGTTCTTCATGATGCTCTCTGCGCTTTTAACGGACCTCTGAGACTATCACAGTGCAGGTGCATTTATACGGAGACTTGATTATTACACACAGGTGGATTGTATTTATCATCATTAGTCATTTAGGTCAACATTGGATCATTCAGAGATCCTCACTGAACTTCTGAAGAGAGTTTGCTTCACTGAAAGTAAAGGGGCTGAATAATTTTGCACGCCCAATTTTTCAGTTTTTGATTTGTTAAAAAAGTTTGAAATATACAATAAATGTCGTTCCACTTCATGATTGTGTCCCACTTGTTGTTGATTCTTCACAAAAAATACAGTTTTATATCTTTATGTTTGAAGCCTGAAATGTGGCAAAAGTTCGCAAAGTTCAAAGGGGGCCGAATACTTTCGCAAGGCACTGTATATAGAGTCGAGTGAAGTTCCTTGAAGGCCGTCTTGGTGTTCGCTTGAGGGGGGATGTACACTGCTGTGACTATATCTGATGAAAATGATCTTGGTAGGTTGAATGGCCGACATTTGACTGTAAGGAATTCTAGGTCAGGTGAGCAGAAGGACTTGAGTTCCTGTATGTTGGTATGATTACACCAAGAGTTGTTAATCATAAAGCATACACCCCCGCCCTTCCTCTTCCCAGAGAGATGTTTATCTCTGTCGGCTCGATGCATGGAGAAGCCCGAGAGAGCCATGTATATTGCAATGGACATCTATTTTTTGAAGGTTGCACTGATTTATAATGAGCTAAACTATTTGGCAGATATGTGTGGCGTCATGTTTGTTAACATTATACAATGCATTCTGGGTGTCATGTAAACTGTCACACCAAATATGTTATAATGAGGTGAAGTTATGGTTCACTCATCTTTCGGGTAAACTTCCGGAAGTGAATGAAGGGAAGTGGATGATTGTAGATGACACACCGCCTTTAACATGCATACTATAAACAGACCAAACTCCTCTTATCTTTGGTTGATGTGGAAAAAAAACAAGCATGGCGTCGCGCACAAACTACCCATCGTTGGATTACTTTTGATTTCTAGAAAGTGTTACTCAAGTATTTTGATCAATGGTCAGCTCAGCCATGATGTGATTAATTCTAGATAGTAATTGCTATTAGCTCATTCATATTGTAGTTTCTGTCAGCCGAGAGTTATAAAAATATGGCCTCTTGTGTTACATCAATCTTTCCTCAGTTAGCGCTAGGACAAATGTAGCATACATTTTTCCGGTTTATATGATTATTTTATGATGTAGCTACTTCTGTCAATGTCTGAACATTGCATCCACAAATAAACTGCTCACATTCTGGACATAACTTTGTAAGGACTGTGTTTGTGCAAAATGTTTTTGAAAAACTGTGTAGCCAGCTCAAATGCTGATTGTTGCATCATTCAAAACCGGATGTTCTAAATTAGCATTCTAATCACACCGGTTTGATTGTACCCTGCAGGGACCACTGTAGAATGATCACACCCGTGTGTTGGTACATGTGAAAAGGTTAAGACAACTTTGAACTCTGAAAAATAAGAGGTCAAATCATGATGTCAGTGATCTTTAGGTCGGAAAGTGGGAGCTCTAGAAAGAGGCCCGAGTTTCTGAGTTGGATGACTGGTAAAAACGATTTTTCCCAGTCAGACCTATTTTTTTTCAGAGTTCAGTTGTCTTGAACACTATGAAGTCAGAGATTTCAGAGTTTCCAGTTGTTGTGAACGCAGCATCTCATCAAAGAAAGAAGTTTGTCCGGCTCATCTTAATGACTAAAATGTAAATTTTCCGCCACAGTGAAATGTACTACTTCTATGTGAATTATTGAGGATGCGGAACAAACCTCAATTCAAACTGTTGTTAAGTAAATATTGTTTGAAAATAATTTGAAATTGACAAGTTGAAACAGCCTATCAATGATTAGCAGGCAGCGTGGTTGAACTGTCTTGTTGCGAAACATTCGAATCTCATTTTGGAACAGTGAGTGCATTATGACATCACGTGCATAAAAAAACTCACCCTGGGGGATAGTTAGAGATATTTGGAACTCGTGTGTTAAAAGGTTAACCCACGTTTGTGTAATATTGTTATTTTCAGGAGGTGTGGCCAGGTGGGGGCATGACTTTCAGCTACTTCTTCTGTTCGTTAAGTTTGTGCATTGCAATTTTCATTTGATATTTTTGCATATTACATATTTTAATATACATGTAATAACATTATTATTTAAATATTATAACAAAGTCAAATAAAATTTTATTGGTCACATACACATGGTTAGCAGATGTTATTGCAAGTGTAGTGAAATGCGTGTGGTAACCATAGCAACATTGGGAGATGCGTAGGCAGTTGAGGAACTCATACTCTTGTGTAAACCTCATAACTAAAAAGCTAAAAAGGTGTAGCTAAAAAGGTGTTAGTGCTCAACTTCGACATTTCTTCTTCTGCGGAGTTTAACTGCAGTTGGCATCTAACATGTGAAATTACTTTGTGATACAATATGGGAAAAAGGAAAAATATAATACAAATATATTTTAAATTATGCTACCAACTAACTCTACACTCATTAAAACCCACGACCTTATTCCACTACTTTAACCCTATCTGATTATTTTGACAAGTGATGAAAATACAACAGAATTTGAACTAGAATGTAATTTACTCTCACGGGTTGCCAAAACCCAACTCAATAACCCAATAACATAAAGTAGCAGGTGTGAAATAAATGCCTAAAAATAGATCCCTGCATACTGTTTTTGACAAGAGGAAAATAGGGGAGGTTCTCTTCTGCATTGTTCAACCAATCCAGTAAATGTGGAGGAGGAGTTAAGCTGGAGTGTAGCCTTGTTAACATCCAAAAGCGTAAGTATCGCCACAGGCTCTCTTTCCATTTCCCCTGAGAACTGGAGCATTCGGGTGTTAGGGACTCAGCAGAGGCTGGTTAACCCAACAACCCAACCAAGTGACCTAACTGGCTTGGTCGAAATAACCCAATGTGTGTTCTGTCCAATATGTACCCTGGTTGTTTTTAACCCAGCATTTTTTGTGTGTACGCTAGGCAAGGCAACTACGCTAGGCAAAGTCTGCATCCCAAAATGGCACCCTATTCTCTATATAGTGCACTACTTTTGACCAGAGCACTATGAGCCTTGTTCAAAAGTAGTGCTCTAGATAGGGAATCGTGTGCCATTTGGGATGCACATGAAGTCACCTGTTAGTGTCCTCTTGTTAGGGCATGCAGACCTATAGTATCTACCTACACAAAGAGGTATTATTAGCTGTCAGCAGTCACCTGGCAAAAACAAGAGGTGAGCTATGCTAGGAATGCACTGTGAGATGAACATGACCTTTGGGAAGGTACGCTTTGGCGTGATGGTTCCCTCTCTTGCTCCTGTGTTTGTCTACAGGGAGAGAGAGAGAGTGTGTGTGTGTGGGTGGGTGTGGGTGTGGGTGTGGGTGTGGGTGTGGGTGTGGGTGTGGGTGTGGATGTGTGCGTGTGAGGGAAAATGTTGGGGGGGGAAAGCAGAGGATGTGGACGACACATAAACTGTTCTGCCAATGCTTTGCAAAACAATCCCTTTTAATATGACTACATTTTCCCTGTATAGATTCAATGTTAATAATCCACTCTAAGAATCCTCTTCTAGATCACTAGAACACAAATAGATAACACACGCATGCACACACACACGCCATGCGTGCAGGCTTTTCTCTCTCTGTGAGAATAATGCAGTCCATAAGTAAAAGTAAAGAAGCTTGGCTGACCCAGTGTGTGTCTAACTAATCCTGTAATACTGAGGGTTTAAACCAGGGTCAACCGATTACAAACCAGTATTACTGGGATTGGGGGGGGGGGGGGGGAGTGTCTCAGCGTGTGTCAGTGAATAACAGCTTGTATCACTGGGAGTGTGACCGCGGTCACTCACAGTTCCCCGCCCTCAACACCAGTCACAATAATAAATAGAAACTATTAGCCTGTTGGTCGCCAATACATATATCGTCACATTAAATTAAGATGCATTACTAAGTTAGTTTTAGATTCCAGGCATCACACATCTGAATAACTCTTCCCAGACTTACACTAGAATAAATGTTTATGTCTGTCTGGGTGGATTTGGACATGTGTTCATCTAGAGCTATTCCCGGAGAGGACAGAGGCAGGCAGTGAGGTTTGAGTGTCATGTTTTCTACTGTCCTTAGTTCCAACTGTGTTTGATACATGACCGACCTAGCTTGCTGTGCGCTGTAGCTGGATACTCCAGTGGTGGGATGGGGCTGAGTTGGAGAGGCTGCTGTTCTCCCTTCCAACAGCAGGGGGCATCTCCAGTACTCTGAGCTGAGCTGGGCAATATTGTGTAAATTCAGACCGTAATTCAAGGTGTTTCTTGATGTGGGTGTTCCGTTATATCAGGAAACGCCCATTGATGCCTGTCATTGGTCAGTCCTGGTGTTATGAGACTGATGGTTTATCAACACAGATGATTTGTTTGACTATCAGGTTAGGATAACTAACGTGGCAGGTTAGGAGAATGTGGTTAAGGTTAGGGAAAGGGTTAGGCTTAACTACAATGCTACAGTTGGTTGTCAGCAACTGTTGTTCTCAATGCGAAATAAACGACCACCGACCAATGTTAAGCATCAATGGGTGTAACTTGACGTACAGTAGATATCAGAAAACGCCCCAAACTGCGGTCTGCAATTACACCCTTCTCGAGCAGCATTCAGGAGGGGCTAGGCTTCTTACTGAATCAGGTCAATGAGTTCCTTGTCGTGATAAACAGAGCAGTTCTTCCAGAGGCAAAGAGACACACATAGAGACACAGGCCGGGCACAGACACAGGGATGCAGGGAGAAACGCATGCATGTGCATGAATGCACACACACAGGTGCAGGCACACACAGTCTGATGCAACACACGTACGCACGCACACAAATGCATGCAAGCCTGCACGCCCGTGCACACACACAATTCTCTCACTATTAGCATCCCCTGCGTTTACAGAGCAGACCACTCACATTTCCTGATAGAATCAAGGAGTGTGTAGCCAGAGGGAGTTAGAATAATCACGTTACAGTCAGAGCTTTATTTTACTGACACAGCCAAGTGATCTCAAAGCCCACTGTGTTTTAATGCAGCACACACACACTACACACATGCTTGAACGCAGACATACACACAAGCAAAGACACTCACACACAGACACGCACGTACACACATGCAGTGATTTGAAGAGAACAAGCAATGCTGCATTGGTGGCACATCCTCCACGTGAGTGACGGTGGCTCAGTGTAGCAGAGTTGGGTTGCGAGGTCCCCAGCCCCCCTGATTCACTACAGTTAGGGGGAGTGAAAGGGGCTCGTGCTCGCTCACCCTTGCCTCCATGTGTTTGATTAAAGGTGTTGAGGAGGCCAGATAGGTCTGTGGCTCTGTCTGTGCCCCTTTGCCCCCCTACAGACTCCCTCAGGCACAGATTCCAAGTGTGTGTGTGTGTGCATGCTGATGCATTTGTGCTTGCCTGTGTGTGCGCCTCCATGTCTGTGTGAGTCTGTGTGGGGTGTGGGCATTTGATCCGGGGCGCCGCCTCCCCTCAGGCACACCAACAGGATTGTGTTCCATGAATGAAGTGTTGTTGCTCTGCTCTGGCTGCTGTGCTGCAGCTGCAGAATGGAGCCCGGTGAAACGGGTGGTGTTGAGTCAACACTCAGCTACACTATGCTAGCTCTACTCTGGGAGGCTCAGTGCATCAGCAGCCCTGTACTGTACTACAGATTGGCTGAGGCAGCTCAGGATAGGACACTAGGCTATATTACGCACTAAGTACATTTTATACTGTACACATGGTGAGGGATGACTTACACACGGGCATGGATGAAATGCACAAATACAGCTGCAAATGGCATGCCAATGGACATGCACAAATGCTGATGCACACTCACACACAAGTACAGTAAATGCACACACGTATGAATGCATGCAAGCACACAGACGTGTGTTCACCCCCCCCCCCCCCCCCCCCCACACACACACACACATATTACTGATCCCCATTCCAGATGCCTTAGAGTAGTAATCCAGTAAACTTCAGCAAACATGTCCATATTGGCACGATGTGGGCCCAATGCAGGCTAAAATATTAACAAGCTCTCACTCATTAAGGTAAGGGTTAAGGTTTGGGATAGGGTTACAACATAATGTTTAGGCACTCATTAAGGTAAGGGTTAAGGTTTGGGATATGGTTACAACATAATGTTTAGGCACTCATTAAGGTAAGGGTTAAGGTTTGGGACAAGGTTACAACATAATGTTTAGGCACTCATTAAGGTAAGGGTTAAGGATTGGGATAGGGTTACAACATAATGTTTAGGCACTCATTAAGGTAAGGGTTACAGTTTGGGATAGGGCTAAAACATTACGTTTAGGCCCTCATTCCAAAGAGTTAAGGTAAGGGTTAAGGTTTGACTTCAATCTTAAATGACCTGGCTGAAAATATTGGCCCCACGTAAGCCTCCCACATTGGGCCGATGTGCCATTTGTTCATTAGCCCCACATTAGCCCCCGATGGCATTGGCCCAATATGTCTATGAAGTATGATCTATAATTACTTACAATATGAGTGAAATTGTTTTCCTTACAAAATGGTAATTAAGTATTCTGTTTTGGAATGGTGTGGGTGTACCCCAACAACAGAATGATGTGGGCGTATACCAGTCGTTGAAAAAATGAACTTGAGCAGACTGCGGACTGGCCAGCTCATCCTCTGTAGACCGCTGATTGGCCAGCTCATCCTTGTATTTGTGAAGTTCTTTTACAACACTTACTGAGGATTTTTGTGTAACACAGCTTCAAGCCAACCCTCCCGAGTTTTCATTAGCTCAGGAAGTGAAATGCAAAACACCTCTGTGGGAAAGTAAATCTTTCAACTGTATTGCACGCTGTGATTATTAAGGTTTAGATACAGCGTTGTACATGTTGGTCCCACTGTAGTCAACTGTTCAAATGAGAACCCTTTGGCTGTATGGCCTAATGTTCTCGAGTGCTATGGTTCTGTTAGGTTTAAATTATGAAGTCATTCTCAAAGTGACTTGGATTTGAAAGTAATAGCCCAACAAATATGGTAGAAGAAAACTCTCTTTATCCCATGTTTACACCAATCTAATGATTTTTTAACTTTAGTAGTAGATGTAAGAATAATCAAGTTAGCTAGCTTTTCCCGGTTAGCCAGTGATCGCAAGTGATAGACAAGCTCAGCATTTTTGAAAATTGCCATCTCCTGACAACATTTACCAGACAGATTTAGTAGCATGTAGCTTGAAAACCACATTTGATTTTTGCCCAGAAATCTAAAACTAAACATAATTTGTGATGGACTTTATTTTATTTTAGTTCGTTTTGACTGTGTCAATTAAGATATTTTCTAACTTTCAGTACAATTTGTTTCTGACGAAATCATTTTTCATGATTAGTTTTCATTTCCATTTACTATAATAACCTTGACACCCACACACACACACGTGCTGTTTAGTATTAATTCCATAGTTATTCCTTGCTGTTTTCTCTGTGTGTGTGTGTGTGTGTTGCGGAGGGAGCTATGTTAATTATATATTTCAGCATATTTTTTTTATGACTAAATCATTTTTCATGATTAGATATCATTTCCATTTACTATAATAACCTGGAAACCTGGAAACACACACGCACGCACGCACGCACGCACGCACGCACGCACGCACACACACACACACACACACACACACACACACACACACACACACACACACACACACACACACACACACACACACACACACACACAGAGAGAGAGAGAGAGAGAGAGAGAGAGAGAAAGAGAGAGATGACTTATGTATGGATTACGGCAGTCACCTGCTCTCACCTCCCTTTCAGCAGAAAGACAACAGTGGAGTCCATTGTTAAGAGTAGCATGCTCCTGTTACGCTATGTTTGTGAAATTGTACTTAATCACACATTTGTATGAATCATCAAAATTTGCCACAGTAAATCCGGTTTCTAAATGGCCACAGATCTCTATCGTTCTTTGTTGTATGACTTCATGTTTGTGATATTAAATGTAATCAGATGCTCGTGATGAATTGTCTAAACCTGCCCACTAGAACTCAAAGATGCCACAAATCAATCTTTTGCGTCATAGAAGTCCCATCAGGCTCTCTTTGATCATAATGTTAAATTCTTTATGAGTAGAATCTAACTGGAGATGGTGCACAGCAAATTGGCCAGTGTTACCTAGTGTTGCTTTTCAGTGTAACACTTCTAGTGTTGATTCAGGAGTTAAATGAAATCTGTAAGTGTTAAATTAATACTCATTGGTGTAAAATAACGCCAGTGTTGGTGTTAAAACATGTTGTGACTAGGGAGCAGTATTTTCATTTTGGGAAAAAAAAACATTCCCGTAGTAAACAGGATATTTTGTCAGGACAAGATGCTAGAATATGCATATAATTGACAGATTAGGATAGAAAACACTCTAAAGTTTCCAAAACTGTAAAAATATTGTGAGTGTAACAGAACTGATGTTGCAGGCGAAAGCCTGAGAAAAATCCAATCCGGAAGTGCCTCCTGTTTTGAAAGCGCTGCCTTCCAATGAGTCCCTATTGAGCAGTGAATGGGCTATCAACCAGATTACTCTTTCTTCATATTCCCGAAGGTGTCTACAGCATTGTGACGTAGTTTTACGCATTTATGTTGAAGAATACCCGTAAGCGGCTACATTGCGCAAGTGGTCACCTGATGCTCCCAGAGAGATTCTCGCGTAAAATACAGAGGTAGCCATTACTCCAATCGGTCCTAATGAAAAACTAATTGTCCCGATGGATATATTATCGAATATATATTTGAAAAACACCTTGAGGATTGATTATAAACAACGTTTGCCATGTTATTGTCGATATTATGGAGCTAATTTGGAATATTTTTTGCCGTTTTCGTGACTGCAATTTCCGGGCGATTTCTCAGCCAAACGTGAAGAACAAACGGAGCTATTTCGCCTACAAAAAAAATATTTTGGGAAAAAAGGAACATTTGCTATCTAACTTGGAGTCTTGTGAGTGAAAACATCCGAAGCTCATCAAAGGTAAACGATTTAATTTGATTGCTTTTCTGATTTCCGTGACCAAGTTACCTGCTGCTAGCTGGACAAAATGCTATGCTAGGCTATCGATAAACTTACACAAATGCTTGTCTAGCTTTGGCTGTAAAGCATATTTTGAAAATCTGAGATGACAGGGTGATTAACAAAATACTAAGCTGTGTCTCAATATATTTCATTTGTGATTTTCATGAATAGGAATATTTTCTAGGAATATTTATGTCCGTTGCGTTATGCTAATTAGTGTCAGGCGATGATTACGCTCCCTCATGCGGGATGGGGAGTCACTAGAGGTTTTAATAACCAGTGTTAAACCGAAACCACTCCTATTAATATCATATTTCTCAGAATGCTCTGTTGCAGCTTGACTTTTTTTAATTGTTTGCTTCAATAGCTATGTTTTTGCATGTACATTGATGGATTACTTAATCTTATTCTACTCAAATATAAGTAACACATTTTTCTAAACTAATCCAATCTTTTACTTGGACTTATTGCACCCATTACTGAAATGGTTGTTCCACTTTAGATGCTTTAGGTAATCGAATATCTTCTTCTACATATTTTAAACCAAATAATGTTTGTTTTAACTGAAGCGACAAGAAATTGAATTACAATTCCCCCTTGTCCCTTGCCAAACCTCAAATCGGAAATCATGCACAAAGCCCTGTGCTGTCCCTACTAGTCCCAAAGTTTGTCACATTAACCTTCCCAACCCAGCAGTCATTCTGAATGCAGGTTGCGGGTGAATAAGTGTTCCAAATGTTGGATAACCCCACTCCGGCTGGATTACAATAGAAGTAACACATCACTTTGCAAGCCGTTATAATGTGACTTGCAGGCCTGAAACCTATACGTTTCATGTCACTGTATCAGGGTAAAACTAGGCCATCAAAATATAATATTTTGTTGTGTTTAAGAACTTTATTTGAATGGTAACATGTTCGCTTAGAATCACATTTGATGAAGGCCACAGGTTTAGAAATAGATGAATGCAACAACCATGTTCCTGTCATTAACAAATACAGTCATATGGGTGGTAATGCTACAATCCACTCAAAAGGCACTCTGGGAAATATGCAATTGAGCAGGGTGTTAATTTAACACTGAAAAGAGTGGACCCATGTAGACACAGGAACAGTGTTACATTTAACACTGTCAGTGTTGATTTAATTAACACTAAAGAATTTGCTGTGTGGTGATTTAAAGCTTGTTTCAACATGGGACTTTTATTGTTGCCCGTTTGGCTAAGAGCTACTCTCCCCCTCTTCTCTTCTCTTGCACAATTGTGCTGGCCTTGTTGACATCTTAGTAACATGTTTTTATCTTTCCTAGGTGTGTGTGTGTGTGTGTGTGTGTGTGTGTGTGTGTGTGTGTGTGTGTGTGTGTGTATGTGTGTGTGTGTGTGTGTGTGTGTGTGTGTGTGTGTGTGTGTGTGTGTGTGTGTGTGTATGTGTGTGTGTGTGTGTGTGTGTGTGTGTGTGTGTGTGTGTGTGTGTGTGTGTGTGTGTATAGTATGAAGCTTTGTGCGTGTGTGTATGATAATCTCCAGTGTATGTCTTCTGCTGTCGGTGTGTATGCGAGTCTTCTGGTGTGTGTGTGTGAACATGTGTACAGTACATCTTCCACTACCCACCTTCTGTGTAATACAGATGATCTCCTCTAACCCCAACTCAAAGCCACCGCCTTCCTGCTCTCCTCCCTCTCTCCTCTCCTCCTCTCTCCTGAGTTACAGTCTATCCCCCACTACTCTGTAATTACCCAGCTCACGGTCCACGCTGTACCCAGACCTCAGCATTCCTCCCCAGGCCACCAGGACATGAAAGGCTGGGCCCAGCTGGTCTGGTCCATCAGGGAAAATGGCTTCCAGATTGTGGTTCCTCCCTGTAAAGAGTGGCAAACGTTTGTTCTTCCGCCACATGAGGGTTAAGAGGGTTACAACACAGCTAGGATAGGCCGCCATTACTGTACTTATGGACTGACAATCACATCCTGGGGAACCAGCTAAGATGCCACTGAGAGAGTGTGTGTGTTTGTGTGTGTATATGTGTGTTGGCACCGACACGAGAGAAAGAGAGAAAAAAGTGTGTGTGACGGCTGATATCTCAAGATCTTTCAAAAGGCAAGCCAACACAATTACGAGCCAACCACATTGTAAGGAAATATTTAGCTTACTCACCACTGTAAATCAATTACTGGTAAGAAGCCTTTACAGCTTTCTTTACAACGCTTGTGAAAGTCATGGAATATGAGCAAGTCATAAAGACTTTGTTGCTGTAATTGACTCAAAATAGTAAGTATTGCAATGCTTGCAAAGATAAGTGAAGAGCCAATCAACTATTACTGTATTGATTACCCAGAGACAATATTCTGTCTCCAACTTATGGAAAACCATGAAAGACATAATAGCAATAGGCAGCCTAATATAAGCCTAATACTGTATTTAATGTAGAATATATAGGTGTGCGTGCGTGCGCGTGCGTGTGTATATATTACAGCTGCCCTGCCATGATAACCTGCTCTGTGTGTCAGAGTTCAGGCTCTCTCTATGCTTTACTTATGTAAACAATCAGAGCGTAGGGTCAGCTGCGGCGGCTCAGGCCACAATGTGGTGGACTACAGGCTCCTTTAGATCAAAGGTCATACTGTATATAGTCAACACAACACCAGGGGTTCCTAAGGTGGGAATGACAGGAAGGAGAGAAAGAGAACTGAGAGAAAGAAGGCATAATGACAAGACGCACAAAGCGGTTGTATTCAGGGTGGGGGTCAGATTAAAGCGATCAGTTGAATGTTCAGCACTTTGCTGTACTTGTGTTCTGAAGTTGAGGGTCAAGTCATGGGTTGAAAGTTCAACACTTACTGTACTGTAGTGGTTGACATGTTCAACTTTTTGTTTCTCCGTCTCCTTTAAGTACAGCCATAGTTAACAATCGTTGGATTTATATACACTGTAGCTCTTTTCAAGAGCTCAAAGCTAAGGGTCCAGAAATTGATGGAAAGTTACCGTATAGGGTGACAAGTCCTCGTCTAGACTAATGTTAAGCATCATTTAAAAAAATGCAGTGGCTTGCATACAGTAATGGTTCAGCAATTGGTTGAAAGTTGAACACTGACTGTACTGTAGTGGGTTGACAAGTCATAGGCCATGCTTCTGTTAAGCATCATAACAAAATGCCATCAAGCAGGAGCTTACTGTAATGATACAGTGTTTAGTTTGCACCTCATATTTTCTATGACCTCAGTTTGGGACTGTAAATAGACATGCAGGGAAATACTCTGCCCTGTAGACAGGATTGTGTATGTGTACGTGTGCACGCACACGTCTGTGTCTGTCTATGTCTGTGTGTGTCTGTGTGTAATGGATGGCAAGTCTTATTTCTCAAGCAGACAAGACGTTTGGGTGCTCAGCAAATTCTCCAGTGTTAAATCAACACTGAGAGTCTTACATTTAACACAGTGTCTATATGGCTCCACACTTTTCAGTATTAAATTAACACACGGCTTTGTGTAAAGCCTTATTTGCATATTTACTAGAGTGCCTTGAATCTCCAGTGAATTTTCGAGCTATCACCCAAGACTGTATTTGTTAGTGACAGAGACATGGTTGTTGCATTCATCCATTGTCAATCCTGTGTCATTCATGAAGTGAGATCCTAAGCGAACCTGAAGGAGTTTATGTGAATAGGAAGTCTTTCCACAGCATTAATGTGCAGGTAGGCCTAAATAATAGCCTTTAGCATTCCAAATGAAAGATACTTCACAATACAGCTACTGCAGCTAATTACTGTTCTGCACTGTGAAGATCATATGCGATGTAGACCACATCATCAGCAAAGTGGAAGCAAATTGGCCTGGGTCTGTGCATGACTCGCAATCTTTTTTGTCAGTGTACACTAAGCACTAGATTTGTCCGTGGTGAGATAGAAGCATGGTGGCTAGGAAAACAGGAATACCACGTCAGTGACTCAACCCACTCAAGTGATGCACCCCTCCTAGGAACGGCATGGAAGAGCACCAGTAAGTAAGCCAGTGACTCAACCACTGTAATAGGGTTAGAGGCAGAGAATCACAGTGGAGAGAGGGGAACCGGCCAGGCAGAGATCGCAAGGGAGGTTCGTTGCTCCAGTGCCTTTCCGTTCACCTTCACACTCCTGGGCCAGATTACACTCAATCATAGGACCTACTGAAGAGATGAGTCTGCAATAAAGACATAACTTCTTGATGCACCCATCACGTTACTGGGATCATTTTTGCCAACATCCGCTGAATTGCAGAGCGCCAAATTCAAATTAAATTACTAAAAATATTTTATTTTCATGGAATCACAAGAACAATATAGCAAAACACAGTTTAGCTTGTTGTTAATCAACCTGGCATGTCAGATTTCCAAAAAGCTTTTCGGCCAAAGCATACCAAGCGTTTATGTAAGGACATCTCTCTCAGCAGACAAAACATTACAAACAGCTTGCAGCCAAGTAGATTGGTCGCGAAAGTCAGAAAAGCAATAAAATGAATCGCTTACCTTTGATGATCTTCGGATGTTTGCACTCACGAGACTTCCAGTTACACAATAAAAGTTCCCTTTGTTCCATAAAGATTATTTTTATATCCAAAATACCTCCATTTGGTTGGCACGTTATGTTCAGAAATCCACAGGCTTGAGCGGTCAAGACCGGGCAGACAAAAATTCCAAATAGTATCCGTAAAGGTCGTAGAAACATGTCAAACGTTTTTTATAATCAATCCTCGGGTTGTTTTTACAATATATAATCGATAATATTTCAACCGAGACTGTAGCTTCTTCAATAGGAGAGAGAGAGAAAATGTCTGCTCTAAGCTGTTGCGCATGCAAAACGCTGCTGGCACACAGCCATCCAATGACGCAATGTGATCTTTCTCGCTCATTTTTCAAAATAAAATCCTGAAATTATTTCTAAAGACTGTTCACACCATGGGTAAGCCATAGGAAAATGAATCTGGTTGATATCCCTTTAACTTCTTGACGCTACCCATCCCTTAAGCGGGATAATTGTCATCAGCAACCGCTGAATAGCATAGCGCCTTAGTCAAATAATATTACTAAAAATATTCATATTCATGAAATCACAAGTGCAATATTGCAAAACACAGCTTTGCCTTTTGTTAATCCACGTATAGTCTCAGATTTTGAAATTATGCTTTACAGCGAAAGCAATCCAAGCGTTTGTGTAAGTTTATCGATCGCATGACAAAACATTAATAAATACACTTAGCATCAGGTAGCTTGGTCATGAAAATCAGAAAAGCAATCAAAATAATTGTTTACCTTTGATGATCTTCGGATGTTTTCACTCACGAGACTCCCAGTTACACAACAAATGTTCCTTTTGTTTCATAAAGATTATTTTTATATCCAAAATACCTCCGTTTGTTTGGCGCATTATGTTCAGAAATCCACAGGAAAGAGAGGTCACGACAACGCAGACAAATTCCAAATAATATCCGTAATGTCCACAGAAACATGTCTAATGTTTTTTATAATCAATCCTCAGGTTGTTTTTAAAATATATAATCGATAATATATCAACCGCAAATGTCTTTCACAGTAGGAGAGGGAAAAACAATAGCTGCAAAAATTGTTTTGCACGAGCAAAACTCATGTGACCACTTGACGCGATGTTATAGTTCTGGCTCATTTTTCAAAATAAAAGCCTGAAACTATGTCTGAAGACTGTTGACACCTTGAGGAAGCAATAGGAAAATTGATCTGGTTGATATCCCTTTAAATGGAGCAATGGGAGGCTATGGAACATGGAGTTTTCAAAATAAAAGCCACTTCCTGGTTTGATTTTTCTCATGGTTTCGCCTGTAATATCAGTTCTGTTATACTCACAGACAATATTTTGTCAGTTTTGGAAACTAGAGTGTTTTCTATCCTAATCTGTCAATTATATGCATATTCTATCACCTGGTCCTGAGAAATAGGCCGTTTACTTCGGGAACGTTATTTTTCCAAACATAAATATAGTGCCCCCTAGCTTCAAGAGGTTAAATGGAGCCAAGTCAGGCAATGGAACAGAGAGCTTTCAGGAAAAACAGCACTTCCAGGTTGGTACAGCTTATATAAATATCTTATGTGAATCCATAACGGCAGACACATTTTGAGGACTGATTAAAAAATCTAAATATTTATCTGGCTTCGGTACACTGGCAATGGTGTTTGGCATGGTGGGCTGGGGAAGCAGAGTGCTTATGGTGAATGGCCTTGACCTGTCTGCGTGATAAGATAAGTTCTGTAGGGCTCGTAGACCTCAACAACCAACTATGTGGACCTCGTACAGAAAATTTGCTGGAACTGCAAGCAATGTTCTCTCAAAAACATTTCGGCACTGAGCATTTCTTGTCTGCTGAGAGCAAAAATTTGTTGTGAAAATTCTGCAACTTCCAGTACGCTTTTACTATGAACGCTGAGGCTGTAGCTGCTTTAAGTTTTAACAGTGGCCAAGTAGGCTACTGTGGTTATTTGATCATAATGTAGGCTTACCAGTGTGGCCTACCATCAAAAACAACAGAGAAAATGCATCCCATAACATATTAAAAGAACAAAAGAGCAAAGAAAGAAATAACAATATGGGGATGAGGTAGTTAGTTGTACATCTCTCATGGCTCAAAGTGGAGAAGAGATTGACTTCATCACTACTTGTCTTTGTAATAAGTGTTGAAAGGGGTCCTCCCAGGCAATGTGCCAACAGATACCCTGGGTTCGAGCCCAGGCTCTGTCACAGCTGGCCGCAACCGGGATGTCCATGGGTCGACGCACTATTCCATATCCAGTTTTAACAAACAGATTAAAAAACAACTTATGGAACAGGACTGTGAAGAGACACAGACAAATACACTCTATGCACTGGATGTTGTATTATCTGCAGACAATGAACACAATTGCATTATATCAATGGCAATTTAAATGCACAGAGATACTGTGACAAGTTCCTTAGGCCCATTGTCGTGTCATTCATCTGCCACCATAACCTAAGGTTTTAGCATTAGCAATGTTACTAAGATGTCAACAAGGCCAGCACAATTGTGCAAGAGAAGAGAAGAGGGGGAGAGTAGCTCTTAGCCAAACGGGCAACAATAAAAATAGAATCATTTATCCTTACAGTAAAGGGTTTCTCAACATAAAGTTTGCATCACTTGTTGTAATCCTTACAACTAAAGGTTTTACTACACCAAGGTTACATCAGCATTTTGCGTTCTTGCCTCACAAGCTCTTGTGTTGGGTAGGACCATGCACGTATAGTACACCATGTACTGACAGTAGCCTGGTGTTTCTCTTTCCCAACACACATGCAAGCAGTCCCAATGCACAGGACATGAAACCAATCCTGAACTGTAAATATGTCCTACACAGAATTTCCCACATCATAGAGAACAGAACATTGTCATTGTATTCTCTCTGGGATGTTCTGTTTCATTGATTTGCAATATCTGTGTGGTTGAGAGAGTGTGTGTGTGTGTTTAGTCTGCATGTGTGTGCAATGACCTAATTAGGTTTATGATATGAGAAATGATGAGGGTGGATCTAAGAGGGCTGTGAGTCAGACAAACAGACAAACAGACAGACAGACAGACAGACAGACAGACAGACAGACAGACAGACAGACAGACAGACAGTATGAGGTACCTCATTAGGAGAGGTACAGTATGTATTACTCTTTGCTATAAATGTTGAAAGGTGTTATACAGTAAGGCTACTAAAGTACAATCTCAGCCGGGGCTGACACAAACACACATACCTAGGCTCAGTCTGTCCCGGAAACTCCCGCCCCCATCACACACACACAAACGTCACACACACACACACACACAAACGTCACACACACACACACACACACACACACACACACACACACACACACACACACACACACACACACACACACACACACACACACACACACACACACACACACACACGCCTAGGCTCAGACTGTCCCTAAATCTCTCATCATGATGGTGATTTGTGACAGGACTGTGTGTACAGTGCAGTACAATCTGGCCTGGCTCGCAGAACAGTGTTATCCTCCTGTGACGGTCCCCTGGACCTCAGGTAATCAGCCACACACCACAGGGAACACTGTGTCCTGCCCTACAAGTTCACACACAATCCTACAAGCACACACAGTAACACATATAGGAACGCACAGAAACATAAACACAGCACACTGCTGCCTCCCTGTTAACACTAAGCCACTGAGTGTAACACACTGATGTCAGTCATACCCTGACTGGCTGGATGGCTGCTCAGTTCAATAACATACTGTACTGTACTCAACAGTCTAGACACACCCACCCACTCTGTTTTGTTTATGTCTCTCACACAGTACAGTACACCACTGACACACACATGGGCATGAACACACACATACAAACACAGGGGGATGCACATGAACACAAACACACAACCCCCATTTATTATCATGCACTTTTGATAAACTGTACATTGTATTCGATCAAATAGAGCAAATGTACCAATGTTACTGATTCGTGTTATTAACAGTGTGAAGTGCTTGAGCTGTAATGGCTCTGACCTTTCTCTGTTTTCCAACAACTATTGCAGTATTAAGAGGTCCTTACAGCATATCCTGGAGAGGTTGTTTTCACATTGACTTGTACCAGTATTAAGGTTCCTACACAACAAATTGGCCAGTGTTACCTAGTGTTGATTCAGGAGTTAAATTCCCTTTGTAAGTGTTAAATAAACACTCATTTGTGTAAACTCCCTAGTGTTGGTGCTAATAACCAGTGTTTTGCATGTATATTGATTGATTAATGTTATATAAATAACATACATTTTTCTCAACCAATCCAATATGTTACTAGGACTAATTGTAGCTGTTACTGAAATGGTTGTTCCAGTTAAGAGGCTTTAGGTAGTCTCATATTTTATTCCTCCCAACCCTGGCAGTTATTCCAAATGTTGGATGTCCCCACTCTGGCTGGATTACACATCACTTTGCAAGATACTTAATGTGACATGCAGGCCTGATGTGGCATGTTAACCATTGGTTTCAGGACACTGCATAAAACTAGGCCCTCAACATAAGGCCTTATACGGCCTGTGAGTTTATCCCTTATTCATCTAATGGGAAAACAATAACATCTCCAAGACATTGTTTTCCCATAGATGAATTTTTAAAATTTTTATTTGTACCTTTATTTAACTAAGCAAGTCAGTTAAGAACAAATTCTTATTTTCAATGACAGCCTAGGAATGGGTTAACTGCCTGTTGAGGGGCAGAACAACAGAACGGGGATTTGAACTTGCAACCTTCTGGTTACTAGTCCAACGCTCTAACCACTAGGCTACCCTGCCACCTGACAATAAGGGCTTTGCTACTAACTCAGTTGCACTATGTCCTAGTATGCCAGTTTGTCCCAATGTGTCCTTACTGTTATCTGAGTGGGGCCTTGTCTCAATCTGCTAACTCTGTTGACACGGTTGTCCCAGTATGGCAGTGCATCCCAATGTGTGTCCTACTGTGTGCCCAATAGTTATCTAAGAAAGGGCTTGTCCGAATATGTCCTTTACTGTAGTTTAGAGTTATCTAAACGGTGCCCTCAGTTTATTCCACACACAGGGTTCAGTGTCTCCTCTTTCTCTCTCTCTGGTTCATTGTGGAAGAGGGGTGTAGTTGTGGTGCTGGCTGGTTCCTGCCAGGCTAAGACAAACTCTGCACCCCCTTTAACCGCACACCCTGGATGGCCCTTTGCTCACACACACACACACACACACACACACACACGCACACACACACACACACACACACACACGCACGCAAACACGCACACTCATCGAGCCCCCCCCCCCCCCCCCTCAGTGCATCTCGTATTCATGCCCAGCCGTCTGCCCTTCCTCTCCCCTCCAACACGACCAGGCAGCTCACACCGGAAACTCAGCATTCTTCCTTCAGAAAGAGCTTCCTTTGTCTCCGGAACAGAGAGGCCTTTATCTGCTCCGAGCCCACTGAAGAGGGAGAAAGAGAAAGAGAGAGAGAGAGAGAGATGTGACAACAAGAACCAAGACACCAGTCAGAGAATGTTTAAAATATGCAGTTATGCAGGATATTGCAAAGATGCAGGATATTCATTTGGTTACATCATCCTGTGTGAGAGAAATAAAGTGGCATTACTTTTCACACACTCCTTTTTTTCATTTCATTACTTTCAGACAGCCTTTTTTCTTTAAAAGAGCAGCCTTTTGGACTCAGCGAGACGTGAAAACTGCTACACTGGAGCCTGGATGTCTAGCTATAGCAGAACAAGGAACAAGCAGTGATTCTGTCTCACACAGCAAATTGGCCAATGTAACCTACTGTTTATTTTTCAGTGTGACAATTCTAGTGTTGATTCAGTTGTTACATTAACTCTCTAAGTGTAAAATTAACACTCATTGGTGTTGGTGTAAAATATTGGTGTAAAATAACCATAGTGATGGTGTTTATAACCAGTGGTAAACCAAAACCACGGCCTTAATTATCATACTTCCCAGCACTCTCTACTGAAGGTCTGTTTAAAAAAAAATTTTTGTTTCAATCTATATTCTACATGTACATATGTAACAGTATAACTTTAGACCGTCCCCTCGCCCATACCCGGGCGCAAACCAGGGATCCTCTGCACACATCAACAACTGACACCCACGAAGCATCGTTACCCATCGCTCCACAACAGCCGTGGCCCTTGCAGAGCAAGGGGAACTACTACTTCAAGGTCTCAGAGCAAGTGACGTCACAGATTGAAACGCTATTTAGCGAGCACCACCGCTAACTAAGCTAGCCGTTTCACATCCGTTACACATATACTGATTCATTAATCTTATGCTAGGCCTACTCAAAAAAATAACATAAATGACATACATTTTTCTAAACTAATCCAATCTGCACTAAAATAGTTGTTCCAGTTAACTTCTTCGATATAGGGGGCGCTCTTCCGTTTTAAACAAGATATTTTGTCACGAAAAGATGCTCAACTATGCATATAATTGACATCTTTGGAAAGAAAACACACTGACGTTTTCAAAACGGCAAAGATATTGTCTGTGAGTGCCACAGAACTGATGTTACAGAAAAAACCCAGATAAAAATACAATCAGGAAGTGCCGCATTTTTTGAAACCGCCTCATGGCAATGACTCCTTATATGGCTGTGGAGGAGCTAGGCGTCAGCTTACCTTTTCCACGTTTTCCCCAAGGTGTCTGCAGCATTGTGATGTATTTGTAGACATATCATTGGAAGATTGACCATAAGAGACTACATTTACCAGGTGGTCGCTTGGTGTCCTCCGGCGCAATTATTGCGTAATCTCCAGCTGCAGTATTTTTCCGTATGGTTCTGCCAGGAATGATTTTTCATCGAATAGAATTGTGAAAAACACCTTGAGGATTGATTCTAAACAACGTTTGCCATGTTTCTGTCGATATTATGGAGCTAATTTGGAAAAAAGTTTGACATTGTAAGTGACGACTGCATTTTCGTTTTTTTTTTCTTAGCCAAACGTGATGAACAAAACGGAGCTATTTCTCTTACACAAATAATATTTTTGGAAATAATGAACATTTGCTATCTAACTGAGAGTCTCGTCATTGAAAACATCCGAAGTTCTTCAAAGGTAAATTATTTTATTTGAATGCTTTTCTTGTTTTTGTGAAAATGTTGCCTGCTGAATGCTAGGCTTAATGCTATGCTAGGCTATCAATACTCTTACACAAATCCTTTTGTAGCTTTGGTTAATGCATATTTTGAAAATCTGAGATGACAGTGTTGTTAACAAAAGGCTAAGCTTGTGTTTCAATATATTTATTTCATTTCATTTGTGATTTTCATGAATAGGAAACATTAAGTTATGGTAATGAGTTTGAGGCTATGATTACGCTCCCAGATACCGGGATTGTTCGACGCTAGAGGTTAAGCTGCTTTAGATCACGTTTCAAACTCATTCCACAGAGGGCCGAGTGTCTAACATGCTGACCAGACCACACTTGTTGCAAAATAAATGTACATGTACATGTTATTCAATCATTGCACCCACACTGCTTGTGCACGTCAATGAGCTTCTGCGTAGCCAGGCGCTAAAACAGAACTTGTTTCTATTTGTGACACTCAACATGCTGAAAGTCCTGCCTCTCCCATCTCCTCATTGTTTTTTGGGAGCATATCCCCACGTGCCATCTTCTCACTGGTTTTTAGGAGTATATACCCATGTGGGTGATTGAAAGATGAACTGAGGTCCACACTCCAGTCCAGTCGGTTTTGATAATGCATCTTTAAGTTGGTTGCCAACTGCCATATAAAGTCCAAAGAAGAAGAAGCCTGAAGGAAGAGAGAGTACTAGAAAAAAACTTTTACCTGTGGGATAATTTTCAGAGTAGAGGACCTTGTGCATTTCAGGTAAAATAAGAACCCAATGTTTATATCCCAGGAAAATTAGCAAGCAACAGCAAGTTAGCTAGCTAAATTGCCATGAATGTTTAATGCTTTTCGAAATGAATATAGTTGGTGCAGAGTTTGTTTTGATATTTCAACCTGCGTGTCCAGGGCAGTTTTTCAGAAAGCAGGTTTAAACAAACTCAGAGTTTAAACCTGAACTCTGGGTTGACTAACTCTGAGCTCTCAAACTTAGGTTTTTGGTTTCAGAACAGGTGATAACAAGTAGTTCAATGAACTCTGAGTTAAGTTAAACCTGAGTAAAGCATGTGCATGAGGAGATAAAAAGCCCTCATCAATGGAATGCAGATAACATGATTCATCATGGCAACAGGAGAAAAAAGGGCTCGAACCTTCTACTTCTCCCCAGTGGAGTTAGAAATATTAATGAATGCGTATGCAGAATGAGTACTCTAGGTACATACAAGTGTCTTACATCGGTTAAAAGCTTAACTTCTTCAGGCTAGGATCTATTTTTCTCCACTTCCTGTCTGACTGACGTGCCAAAAGTAAACCAGGATAAGCCAGAATATGCATATAATTGGTACCATTGGATAGAAAACACGTTGAAGTTTGTAGAAATGTTAAAATAATGTATGAGACTATAACACAATTGATATGGTAGGAGAAAATCCAAAGAAAAACTAACCAGATTTTTTTTTGAGAGCCAATGCTCTTCCAATGGAACGTATAGGGTCATATCCAAATCCACATTGTTAGTTTTAGTACTGGGAGTCAGAGTTGGAAATCAGTTTGTGTGCGCGACGAAGAGGATGCACACCTGCTAATTTTGCTTTCCTATTGAACAACTTCTTTTAAATATTAAATATTATAGTTTAATTTTAGGGTACCTGAGGATTAAATAGAAATGCATTTTGACGTGTTTTAACAAAGTTTAGCAGTAGCTTTTTGGATTCCTTTCTCTGCAGGTTGAACAAGTGGATTACTCAAATCAAAATATTTTGAAGTGGGGTGCCGTCCTCAAACAATCGCATGGCATGCATTCGCTGTAAAGCCTATTGTAAATCAGACAATGCAGTTAGATAAACAAGACTTTAAGTGATTACCTTATCTCTGTACCCCACACATACAATAATTATCAGTAAGGTCCCTCAGTAGAGAAGTGAATTAGACACACGGATTAAACCAAAAAGACAAGGGCAGGTTTTCCAATGCCTCGTAAAGAAGGGCCCAGCCATTGAATATCCCTTTGAGCATGGTGAAGTTATTAATTACACTTTGGATGGTTTATCAATACATCCAGTCACCTCAAAGATACAGGCATCCTTCCTAACGCAGTTTTTTCTCTAGCACTGCTCAGCCGAATCAAATAATCAAAGCTTGATGACGAGTTAGTTATTTTGATTGGCTGTGTAGTGCTGGGTCAACAACAAAAAAGTGCACCCAGGGATGGCAGAACCGAGTTTGGGGAAACCCTGCCTTAGCAGAATGCAATCTAAAGCTTGTGTGGTCCAGAGACGAGAACGATACCATCTATGGCAAAAGCCTGGGCTTCTGACAGAGACAATAGCATTCTCCCCACTGCATGTTACAATAGTAAAATAATTTGTCACCTGTTAAACTGATTCTACATTGAATATCTGTGTATCTGTAATTGGAGTTATTCAACTCTAAAATGCACTAGACTGTATAAGACAAAGCCCACAAAGAAAAGACAACAGGCAAATGTATATGTGGTCTCAATGTCAATGTGACAGTAGGGCTAGTTCACACTGCAGTAGGTTGGTTCTCCTCGCAGGTGAGTGAATCAGCACAATTTTTTTGGTCAATAGCAGTTGGTTGATTTCTGCGAACAGGACACAGGAGAGCTGAATAGATCATGTGAGACAAAACTGAGAGACAATAATTAATAAATTAAATCATCATAGCAAAGAGAATGTAGTTTGTGAGGTAGAAAATGAACTTCCTGACAGTCTGAGGCAGGGTGCTCTGAAATCATCTTAGTCCAACTTTTGACAGGGATAATGTGGCATTTCTTAGTTGTAGGTATGAATGAAATTAGTGGTTCCTGCCTTGATAACTCTATTGTATGTACACTAGTTGTTCTATACATTTTTGTAGTCTTAAATTATTACTTGAAATAAACTGTTAATTAAAACGATCCTTGTCCCAGAATAACATACTAGCTAGTGATAAAGCTATCTGCTCTTGCTAGCTAGCAACAGTTCTACATATTGTAAGTAGCGAGCGAGCTACATTACTAAGGTTGCTTTGTTCTAAGTTGGGAGTCGTTTACAGCTTGCATTAATGGTGTCACGTTTCTATAACTAAATACTTGATAGCAGTTTGTCGGATGGAGATCTCTTTTGAAATGTCACCAGCTGTCTACTACCTTAGATAAGGATAATGTAATTTGCAGACCTATTCAGCAGAGATAGTACCATGGATAGTACACAAGATTTGATTGGTTTACAATTTAGTACTCAGCATCATTTTCCTGTCCAGCTAGCAAACATAAAACTAAGTATTTTGAAAAAATTTGAAGGTATGACATTGCCAACAAAGAGAAATGTGTTCAGAATAAATAAATATACACAAAACAGCTCCTCCCTCGACAGAGATCGATCGCCTCAAAAGCTAAAGCAGATAGCTTGCCATGGCCCACCACCTATGGAGGTGTTGCTGTGATAAATACGTATGTATTTACATTTTATCGCTGCTAGGTACACTATCAATTACACCATATGGCATTTACATCCTAATAAAAATCAGCAAATAGACCTTGATCAGTGGTTCCCACACGTTTTATAGTCCCGTACCCCTTCAAACATTCAACCTCCAGCTGTGGACAACACTCTAGCACCAGGGTCAGCGCACTCTCATATGTTGTTATTTGCTATTTGCTACGATACATTTATATAAGAATGAGTGTGAGTTTTTGTCACAACCTGGCTCATAGGAAGTGACAAAGAGCTATTATAGGACCAGGGAACAAATAATAATATAATGATAATAAATAATGTTGCTCTTTATTGAACCATTTACATGTATAAAATCTTATTTGTTAATCAAAAATTGTGAATAACCCTGACGGCATTGCCTGTACCCCTGGGGGTATTCCAGTTTGGGAATACCTGGCCTAGATAGATATGTGCTTCTATAAAATAAGCATTATACAGCACCCCAGAGTAAATGTAACTGAACTAAATGACTATCGCCCCATAGCACTCACTTCTGTCATCATGAAGTGCTTTGAGAGACTAGTTAAGGGTCATATCACCTCTACCCTACCTGTCACCATAGACCCACTTCAATTTGCTTACCGTCCCAATAGATCCACAGACGATGCAATCGCCATCACATCGCAACACTGCCCTATGGACAAGAGGAATACCTACGTAAGAGTGCTGTTCACTAACTATAGCTTAGCATTCAACACCAAAGTACCCTCCAAGCTCATCATTAAGCTCAAGGCCCTGGGTCTGAACTCCACTCTGTGCAACTGGATCCTGGACTTCCTTATGGGCCACCCCCAGGTGTTGAGGGTAGGATACAACACCTCCACTTTGCTGATCCTCAACACTGGGGCCCCACAAGGGTGCGTTCTCAGCCCCCTCCTGTACTCCCTGTTCACCCTTGACTCCAACTCAATCATCAAGTTTGCCGACGACACAACAGTAGTAGTTGATTACCAACAATGACGAGACAGCCTACAGGGAGGAGGTGAGGGCTCTGGGAGTGTGGTGCCAGGAAAATAACCTCTCACTCAATGTCAACAAAACAAACGAGATGATCGTGGACTTCAGGAAACAGCAGAGGGAGCACCCTACTATCCACATCGACGGGACTGCAGTGGAGGTGGAAAGCTTGAAGTTCCTCGGCATACACATCATTGACAAAATGAAATGGTCCACCCACACAGACAGTGTGGTGAAGAAGGCGCAACAGTGCCTCTTCAACCTCAGGAGGCTGAAGAAATGTGTCTTGGCACCTAAAATCCTCACAAACTTGTACAGATGCACAATTGAGAGCCTGTATCAACACTTGGTATGGCAACTGCATCGCCCACACCTCCCTACAGAGGGGGTTGCGGTCTGCCCAACACATCCCCGGGGGCAAACTACCTGATGGCACAGGCAGGCCAAAAAGATCACCAAGGACAACAACCACCCGAGTCACTGTCTGTTCCCCCCCTGCTATCATCCAGAAGGCGAGGTCAGTACAGGTGCACCAAAGCTGGAACCAAGAGACTGAAAAACAGCTTCTATCTCAAGGCCATCAGACTGTTAAATAGCCATCACTCGCACATAGAGGCTGCAGCCTACAGTATATAGATAGACTTGAAATCACTGGCCACTTCAATAAATGGAACACTAGTCACTTTAAAAATGTGTACATATCTTGCATTACTCATCTCATACTCTTACTCATCTCATATACACACACTGTATTATGTACTATTCTACTGTATTTTAGTCTAATAATCTTAATTCCATTCCTTACTTAGATTTGTGTGTATTAGGTATATGTTGGGAAATTGTTAGATATTACTTGTTAGATATTACTGCACTGTTGAAGCTAGAAACACAAACATTTCGCAACACCCGCAATAACATCTGCTAAACACATGCATGTAACCAATACAATTTGATTTGATTTGATGAAATAAATATTTTGTCTTGCCAGCTCACCCTCTGAATGGCACACATACACAATCCATGTCTCAATTGTCTGAATGCTTAAAAATCGATATTTAACCTGTATCCTCACCTTTATCTACACGGATTGAAGTGGATTTAACAAGTTACATCAATAAGAGATCATAGACTGACCAGGTGAATCCAGGTTAAAGCTATGTCATAGAAGGAGGGCTCTTGAGTGGCGCAGTGGTCTAGGGCACTGCATCTCAGTGTTTGAGGTGTCACTAAAGACACCCTGGTTTGAATCCAGGCTGTATCACTCCCAGCTGTGATTGGGAGTCCGATAGGGCGGGGCACAATTGGCCCAGTGTCGTCCAGGTTTGGCCGGTGTAAGCTGTCATTGTAAAAAAAAAAAAAAAAATGTTCATAACTGACTTTCCCAGTTAAATAAAAAAAAGATCAGGTGTTTTTCAAGTTTTGGTCACACTTTAATTGGATAGTGCAGATATTGCATCTGTAGATGGTCATACTATCAACAAACTCTCTGTTGATAAGCAACTGTTTGCCAAGGGTAAGAATAGGTTTAGAATAAGTGTTAAGAGTAAGGGTTAAGGTTCAGGCTAAAGTTAGGGTACGGGTTGAGTTTAAGGATAGGATAAGGGTTAAGGTTAGGGTTAGAGCTACAGGTAGTAGATAGTTATTTGAAATGTTACTGATAGTCTGTAAAGCATCTACATACAGATGGATTATGCAAATAAAGTGTTATTTCGTTTTTATTTTAGCATGTTCATTCCGTTGGTCATAGACAATATGGTACAAAGAGCCATATACAAAGTACCATATCTCCTTGGCCTTATAGTTTTTACCTATTTGAGCGCAGCGGCACATCGTTTTTTTCTTGTATGTCACTATGTGTTCTATAAATCTGTATTTGTGTGTGTGTTAAGGGGGTGGGGGCAAAGTGGGGGGTGGGGCAAGGTGGGGGGTGGGGAGAAGAAGGCAGATGTTCTGTAGTGTAACCTTGCACCAAACCATCCTACTAAACACTAGATCCTTCCTCTGTCTCAACCTTTTATGCTCTGAAACGAGCTCACAAAAAAGACTCCAAATGATCAGTTAGCCTATCAAATGTCAATGGCTCAGAATGTTGCATTTCTGGTGAAGAGGCAGCAACAGTTTGCTTAGGTTTTTATCATCCAAATCTGTCTCTGTCTTCCATGTCTCTCTCTCTCGCTATCCCTGTCTTCCTTTCTTATCTCTTCGTGTCAGGCTCTTTCTATCAGTCTTTCTCTCTCAGGGAGGAGAGGAGTCAGGCCATAGGAGTGTGGTACCAGTGCTGTCTCTCCCTAGCCGGCAGGCAGCTGTGATGAGGCCTAATGCATTATTGATCCCTGTCACCCTGGACTACCTGCTGACACACGCGCACACACACACACACAGACAGTAGAAAGATTAACTGTCCTCTCCTGACATCCCTCTACAGAGATGACAGAATGCAGCAACATGTCATTACCACACAATAGGAGACGGACATCTGGAGGTTTACTGAGGTACACAGACACATCAGGGGGCCTACCATTCAATACTATTAGGATACTCTAAGACGAGGACTAGAAAGACCCTTATCGCCAGTCTTTTCATTGCTCATTGGTGGAGTTTGTGGAGTCTTTTCTTTACGCATAACACCTGCCTTCTTCCTTTCATATCTCAATTCAACCCTCAATGGAAACCTTGTGAAATACACCAGGAGGCAAAATCCAGTCTCCTTGTACAGTATCTCATCCACACCACAACAAACACCCAGTACATTAAGTTATATCAGGGGCTGAATCCTATTGATCACTGTTGGGGAAGCTTCTCTGAAAATATAGTTTACCAAGCTATCAATTACTTCACACTGAAATAAGTTTAGCTACACCACAGCTACCCTTATAAATATAGTTTACATAAATTAAGTTACTTTGAAAAAGTAGTTGACTACGCCCAAACTACTTTGTGAGATGTTATCATATGTAAATTCATGTCAGACTACAAATTGCAAGGAAATAACACTTTGGAGATGTTAACAGAATGTGTAATTTTGCCTTTTAATATACTCTTAACCACCCCTTTTTTTTCAAATTTGAAATGAAAATGACATACCCAAATCTAACTGCCTGTTGCTCAGGACCTGAAGCATTTGAAAGGAAACACTTTGAAGTTTGTGGAAATGTGAAATGAATGTGGGAGAATATAACATATTAGATCTGGTAAAAGATATTACATGTATTTTTTTTGTACCATCATCTTTGAAATGCAAGATAAATGCCATAATGTATTATTCCAGCCCAGGCACAGTTTAGATTTTGGCCACTAGATGGCAGCAGTGAATGTGCAAAGTTTTAGACTGATCCAATGAACCATTGTATTTCTGTTCAAAATTGTGTATGAACAGTACACTTGAAAAAACAGCAAACACTGTCTCGACACCTCACTTGGGACACAACCACACACAGTAAACAATTCAAGCTTCTGCAAAGGACAACAGAAAACACACCTCTTTTAACCTCTTTTAACATGATAATGAGTAAATTGGAGGCACCGGAGTGTCGTAAATGTCTCCCGTTAATATCTCCCGCTTTATAGTGCATGTACAGCCAGGATCCATACAGTGAGCAAGTCTGCCGCTTTCTCTCTGTTTGCCGTACTGGTGTGACTCAAATAAAAACAATCAAGAATCCCAGAAAAGTCCTAAAAATAGAAACAAGGTTTGTGAAATCGATAGCTTGCTAGTATCAGATAATATTCATATACAGACTCTCTGAAATTCACTTAGATTATGCAGTGGTAGCACGACATGGTTTCAACATCTTCAGAAAAGACAGGAATGTAAATTGTGGCGGTGTTGCCATTTATGTTCCGATTCATATATTTGTAAAGCTTAGAGAGGATCTCATGTCAAATGTGTGATGTGGTAAGGTTGGACCCAGGTGCAGAGAAGAGACCAGACGAGGAATCAGTGTTGAACTTAGGTTGGAGTCATTAAAACTTGTTTTCCAACCACTCCACAAATTTCGAAACAATAGTTTTGGCATGACTACTTTGTGCATGACACAAATAATTTTTCAACAATTGTTTACAGACAGATTATTTCACTTATAATTCACTGTATTCACTGTTTTCACTGTAATTCACTGTATTATAATTCCAGTGGGTCAGAAGTTTACATACACTAAGTTGACTGTGCCTTTAAACAGCTTGGAAAATTCCAGAAAAAGATGTCATGGCTTTAGAAGTTTTTGCTGATTGATATTATTTGAGTCAATTGGAGGTGTACCTGTGGATGTATTTCAAGGCCTACCCTCAAACTCAGTGCTTCTTTGCTTGACATCATGGGAAGATCAAAATAAATCAGCCTAGACCTCAGAAAAAAAATTATAGACCTCCACAAGCTTGGTTCATCCTTGGGAGCAATTTCCAAATGCCTGAAGGTACCACGTTCATCTGTACAAACAATAGTATGCAAGTATAAACACCATGGGACCACCACGCAGCTTCGATACCGCTCAGGAAGGAGTGTCGATACTGACTTCCACCGAAGTCGGCCCATCTCCTTGTTTGAGTGGTGTTCGGCGGTCGACGTCACCAAACTTCTAGCCATAACTGATCCATTTTTAATTTTCCATTGGTTTTGTCTTGTCTTCCATCACACCTGGTTCAGATCCCATCAATTACATGTTGTGTATTTAACCCTCTGTTTCCCCTCATGTCCTTGTCGATGATTGTTTGATTGTATGCTTGTGCAAGTTATGTGTTGGTGCGTGACGGGTTTTGTACCCACTTTGATTATTTTATATATTTTGGTTTTTGGAGTTTTTGTTAACTTTTATTAACCTTTCTAGGAACCCCTCGACAACATTTCGCTGCAAAGGCAGCACGCGAAATTCAAAAATATTTTTTATAAATATGGAACTTTCACACATTAAAAAGTCCAATATAGCAAATGAAAGATAAACGTCTTGTTAATCTACCCATTGTGTCCGATTTCAAAAATGCTTTACTGCTAAAGCACAACATATGAATTATGTTAGATCACCGCCAAGTTGAAAAAACACAGGCATTTCTCCAGCCAAAGATAGGAATCACAAAAAGCAGAAATATAGATAAAATTAATCACTAACCTTTGATGATCTTCATCAGATGACTCTCATAGGACATTGTGTTACACAATACATGTTTGTTTTGTTCGATAATGTGCATATTTATATCCACAAATCTCAGTTTACATTTGCGCCGTTATGATGTTTTTAACATAAAACATCAATAATGTTCCAACCGGAGAATTCCTTTGTCTTCAGAAAAAGCACTGGAATGCAAGGTCACTCTGTCAGGAGCGCACGTCATGAGACCAAGGCTCTCTACCAGACCACTGACTCAAAGAGGTCACATGAGCCCCTCCTTTATAGTAGAATCCTCATTCAAGTTTCAAAAGACGGTTGACAGCAGAGGGAACACCCCCCTATCCACATCGATGGAACAGTAGTGGAGAGGGTAGCAAGTTTTAAGTTCCTCGGCATACACATCACAGACAAACTGAATTGGTCCACTCACACAGACAGCATCGTGAAGAAGGCGCAGCAGCGCCTCTTCAACCTCAGGAGGCTGAAGAAATTCGGCTTGTCACCAAAAGCACTCACAAACTTCTACAGATGCACAATCGAGAGCATCCTGGCGGGCTGTATCACCGCCTGGTATGGCAACTGCACCGCCCTCAACCGTAAGGCTCTCCAGAGGGTAGTGAGGTCTGCACAACGCATCACTGGGGGCAAACTACCTGCCCTCCAGGACACCTACACCACCCGATGTCACAGGAAGGCCATGAAGATCATCAAGGACATCAACCACCCGAGCCACTGCCTGTTCACCCCGCTATCATCCAGAAGGCGAGGTCAGTACAGGTCCATCACAGCTGGGACCGAGAGACTGAAAAACAGCTTCTATCTCAAGGCCATCAGACTGTTAAACAGCCACCACTAACACTGAGTGGCTGCTGCCAACACACTGACACTGACTCAACTCCAGCCACTTTAATAATGGGAATTGATGGGAAATGATGTAAATATATCACTAGCCACTTTAAACAATGCTACCTTATATAATGTTACTTACCCTACATCACATATGTCAGAGTCAAGGCCCGCGGGCCACATCCGGCCCGCAAGAAGGTTTTTTACGGCCCCTGGGATGATCTTGATTTATTATTAGAACCGGCCCGCAGCAAGCCGGCAGCCCGCAGATCTTTTACACGCACCAATACTACATTTCCCACAATGCAAAGGTGACGCACCGAGCAGTAGGCTGCTTCATTTCAATATTTATTGGCACAGCAGTCGTCAGCATCACAGTAAAATTAACTTTCAGATACCCATCAAAAATGGCAAAACGGAAGGTGGATACTGAGAACCGGGGGTTTCAAACAAGGTGGGAGTCGGAGTATATGTTCACGAAGGTAGCTGGAAAACCTGTGTGTCTTCTGTGTGGAGAAAGTGTGGCGGTACTGAAAGAGTATAATCTGAGACGACATTATGAAACGAAACACGCGGACAAAAACAAGAATATGGACATGGAACAAAGGCTACAAAAGGCAGAGGAATTAAAACGAGGCCTCAAATCTCGACAGGCTCTGTTCAAAAAAGCCAAATCACAAGGCCAGGCTGCTGTCAAGGCCAGTTTTATTTTGGCAGAAGAGATCGCTAAATCAGCCCGGCCATTTACGGAGGGGGATTTCATCAAAAACTGCATGATTAAAGTTTGTGACGAAGTTTGCCCAGAAAAAAGGCAACTCTTTTTAAATGTGAGTCTGAGCAGAAACACCATTGCCGAGAGAGTAGACCAGTTGTCCATCAATCTAAAAGAGCAGCTTGTGAAAAAGGGAAAAGATTTTATTGCATATTCCTTGGCTGTGGATGAGAGCACCGACATTTCTGACATTGCCCAGTTGTCAATTTTCATCCGCGGAGTGGACTCCAACCTAAGCGTGACAGAGGAGTTTTTGGCTTTACGTCCTATGCATGGCACAACTACGGGGCATGATTTGTATGAAGAGGTGTCAAGATGTGTAAATGAGATGGAGCTGCCTTGGGAAAAACTTGTGGGTTTGACAACCGACGGAGCACCTGCGATGTGTGGACACAGGAGCGGACTGGTGGCGAAGATACGGGAAAAGATGCAAGAGGAAAACGCGACAGGTGAGCTGACAGCTTATCATTGTATCATACACCAGGAAGCGTTGTGCGGTAAAGCCTTGAAAATGGAGCATGTAATGAGCATCATCACGCGCACAGTTAACTTTATCAGAGCCAAAGGTTTGAATCACCGCCAGTTCAAGGCATTTCTGACGGAGTTAGAAACGGAGCATGGTGATTTGCCTTATCACACAGAGGTGCGATGGCTAAGCCAGGGAAAGGTGCTTCAAAGATGTTTCGAGCTTCGTGAGGAGATTTGTCTGTTCTTGGACAGCAAAGGGAAAGACACAACACAACTCCGAGACGAAATGTTTCTGTGTGAAATGGCTTTTCTGTGTGACATTACGAGTCATCTGAATGCAATAAACTTGCAGCTGCAGGGTCGGGATCGTGTCATCTCTGATATGTACAGTACAGTGAAGGCATTTAAAACCAAACTGACTCTGTGGGAGACGCAGATGCGGAAAGAACATTTGAGCCACTTTCCCAGCTGCCAGACCATGAAAGAGAAGCTCTCTACCAGTGCGTTCCCGAGCACACAGTTGGCTGATAAAATAGGTATGCTTGCCGCTGACTTTCGACGCCGATTTGCTGACTTTGAAGCACAAAAAAGCAGGTTGGAACTGCTCGGTAACCCATTTGCTGTTGACGTGGAAAGCTCACCACCAAACCTCCAAATGGAGTTGATTGACCTCCAATGCAATGATGCACTGAGGGCAAAATATGCGGCAGTGGGTGCTGCGGAGTTCGCCCGTTTCCTCCCCGGCACAATGTCCCAGCTGCGCATCCAGGCTGCTCAAACGTTGTCTATGTTTGGCAGCACATACCTGTGTGAACAACTGTTTTCTTTGATGAACCTGAACAAAACATCACACAGAAGTCGACTTACTGCTGAACACCTCCACTCAATTCTGAGGATTTCTTCAGCTCAGAGCCTTACCCCGAACATTGATGAACTTGTGGAAAAGATGGGACACCACCAAGTATCACCCTCAACCTCAAACAAGTGAACATTACTGTGCAATCACATATTTAGAGTTTTTACTCAGTTCAAGTTTAAAAGTTAAAATTTAATATTTGTTTTCACTGCATGTTACTTCTCCTTAAACAAAGTGTTGTTTTTGATTAATAGATTTTTGCACTTTATTTTTTTGTATTTCAATCCAATTATATTTAAAAAATATTTCAGTTGAGTGGATGATAGAAAATTGCTATTATTGTTTTTTCTTTGAAGTAAATTTAGCCCACTTTTGCTAAAATAGAAAATATAGTCTACTGATGGTGCCTTGAATACCGGTTTCTTTCATTTAATGTTCATGTTATGGGGATATTTATATAAAGGAAATTTGTCTTTTGTGTCTGTTGAAAATTAAAGATTACTGACAGAGCCATAAGAAAATATTGCTTTATTTATCTGATCATATTGTAATATATTTGTTAGGTTTTCAGTAGGTTCAATTAGGTTCACTAGACTATATGCGTCATTTAAAATTTTTTCAATGAACATTCGAACAGTCCGGCCCTCGTCTTGTAGCTGATTTTTTTATTTGGCCCTCCGTCCATTTGACTTTGACACCCCTGCCCTACATTATTCATCTCATATGCATACGTATATACTGTACTCTATATCATCGACTGTATCCTTATGTAATACATGTATCACTAGCCACTTTAAACTATGCCACTTTGTTTACATACTCATCTCATTTGTACATACTGTAGTCGATACCATCTACTGTATCTTGCCTATGCTGCTCTGTACCATCACTCATTCATATATCCTTATGTACATATTCTTTATCCCCTTACACTGTGTACAAGACAGTAGTTTTGGAATTGTTAGTTAGATTACTTGTTATTACTGCATTGTCGGAAGTAGAAGCACAAGCATTTCGCTACACTCGAATTAACATCTGCTAACCATGTGTATGTGACAAATAAAATTTGATTTGATTTGATTTGATTTGATCTAGTGGAAGCCCTAGGAAGTGCAACCTCATCCATATCTCAATGCGTATTTGGTTGGCCAAGCTTTGAAAAACTACAAACCTCAGATGTCCTACTTCCTGGTTGGATTTCTCTCAGGTTTTTGCCTGCCATATGAGTTCTGTTATACGCACAGACATCATTCAAACAGTTTTAGAAACTGAGTGTTTTCTATCCAATACTACTAATAATATATTATTATATATTAGCATCGGGACAGAGTAGGAGGCAGTTCACTCTGGGCACGCTATTCATCCAAAAGTGAAAATGCTGCCCCCTATCCCAAAAAGGTTAAACGACTACCTTTATACCAAGTTCATTCTCCTGCGCCTGACTTCCCTGCCACCAACACGCACCCATTACAAGAAGATACATTCGGTCTCCTAGAGATGAACATATTTTGGTGTGAATAGTGCAAATGAATCCCAAAGCAACAGCAAAGGAACTAGTGAAGATGCTGGAGGAAACAGGTACAAATGTATCTATATCCACAGTAAAATGAGCCCTATATCGACATAATCTGAAAGGCCGCTCAGCAAGGAAGAAGCCACTGCTCCAAAACCGCCATAAAAAACCCAGACTACAGATTGCAACTGCACAAGGGGACAAAGATCGTTCTTTTTGTAGAAATGTTCTCTGGTCTGATGAAACAAAAATATAACTGTTTGGCCATGATGGCCATAATGGAGGAAGGAGGAAAAAGGGGGAGGCTTACAAGCCGAAGAACACCATCCCAACCATGGGGGTGGCAGCATCATGGGGGTGGCAGCATCATGTTGTGGGGGTGCTTTGCTGCAGGAGGGATTGGTGCACTTCACAAAATAGATGGCAACATGGGGAAGGAAAATGATGTAGATATATTGAAGCAACATCTCAGGACATCAGTCAGGAAGTTAAAGCTTGGTCGCAAATGGGTCTTCCAAATGATTAATCACCCAAGCATGCTTCCAAAGTTGTGGCAAAATGGCTTAAGGACAACAAAGTCAAGGTATTGGAGTGGCAATCACAAAGCCTTGACCTCAATCCCATAGAAAATTTGTGGGCAGAACTGAAAAAGCGTATGCAAGCAAGGAGGCCTACAAACCTGACTCAGTTACACCAGCTCTGTCAGGAGGAATGGGCCAAAATTCATCCAAATTATTGTGGGAAGCTTGCTGAAGGCTACCCGAAACTATTGACCTAAGTTAAACAATTTAAAAGGCAATGCTACCAAATACTAATTGAGTGTATGTAAACTTCCGACCCACTGGGAATATGATGAAATAAATAAAAGCTGAAATAAATCATTCTCTCTACTATTATTCTGACATTTCACATTCTTAAAATGAAGTGGTGACCCTAACTAACCTAAAACAGGGAATTTTTCCTGGGATTAAATGTCAGGAATTGTGAAAAACTGAGTTAATGTATTTTGCAAAGGTGTATGTAAACTTCCGACTTCAACTGTAATTAGTCATGCTATCCCGTGTTATACTGTTTGAAGAATTGTTTGTTTAGTTGCTAGTGTTTTTTCTAACCTGATACAAACTTGTCTTTGTGTGACTTAGTCATAAGACTGGCCGTTTAGCTAAGGTCCACTTGGGTGCGACAGCAACATGTGACATCCTATGGGTTTAATATCTACAGAAAGTCACATGTATGGAAACTTGCAGAAAGGATCACATTATAGTGCTTTGCTGTTGTGAATGCAGTTAGACGGTTGAGCCCTCGGGCTATCAACCTTGTGCTATCTTAAATCTGCACAGACAACTAATTGCGCACACAAAAATGATGTGCTTCTCTATAAAAGCTGAGAACCGGCCTTGACTGCGTAACTGTTGAAGTGCATAGTCAGCAAACTGTTGTTTGAAAGAATCTGCAGTCTCTCTTCCCATTGCTTAGATATTCCACAACACTTCTTCTCGACATCCGCCCTCTACCTTAACTAGGCTTTCGACATGAATTCCATTTCCGTGTGGCACTTCTGGAAACTCATTATCGAGCCGCCCGCTGCTGCCATGCTCCCTTAACAGATCTACTCATGCCATCCTCCAACCTTACCTTCCTGTTGATTACCCAATCTCGTAGGAGTTTTGAGTCTTTACTGGAGTGGTTGATCTGTTGGAGCGGTTTATGGTATGTCTGTGTCCTTGTGTTGGGGGAGGGGAAGGAGTAGTGTCTGGGCTGGCAGCAGCTGGATGGAGATGGCAGTTGTGGTGGCCGCTGCTGTGCTCGTGGCTGGCGAAGGGGTTGGTACTGGAGATGAAAACTGGGAACCATGCTGTGGTGGACTGAAAACCAGGGATTGGTTCTGGGTCTGGTACTGGAACAGGAAACTGGGATCTGGCTCTATATAGGGACAGAAGGACAACCTGAGGAGCAAGCAGACACAAGGAAGCCCTAGATCTGGAGGTCAGTGGTGGATCTCCCCTGTGGCCTGCTACTCCGGGTAAAGGTATGACGTTTTATCCCTCCTCTGCCCCTCGTCTGGTGGTCTGGTGCTGGAAACTGAGAATTTGGTTGGTTCTGGGACAGGTGTTTGATCAGTAGAGAGGAGGAAGGACAACCTGAGGAGCGGGCAAACACACAATGAAGACCCGTAGGTCAATGGTGGAACTCCCCTGTGGTCTACTCGCTCTGAATGAAGGTTTGATTTTTGGTCCCTCCTCCACACCTCTTCCGGTGCTCTGGTGTTGGCACTGGTGCTAGTGCTGGGACTGGGTCTGGTGCTGGAGACTGAGAAATGATTTCTGTTCTGAGTGTATTGTCAGGGTCATGATGATTATTGGGGGAGATCTGGGGTTGGTCGTTCTGTTGCAGAGGGGGATGAGGGCCTTTAGCTGGTTGTTGGTGTTTCTTGGCTGTTCATGGGTCTTGGCCTGCCTCCTCACTGACTGACTGGTGGCCCCCTGTACTGGTGGGGATACAGGAAGGGGTGAAGGTGGATCTGAGGGTCCAGGGGGTCTGGATTGAGGCTGGCTGGTTTGCTGCTGTGCGCAACCAGTGGCCGTGGGGGGCGGGGTGTATCAAAGGCAGCAGGGAGGAAGGAGGAGGGATCCAGGCCTGTACAGTCTACGGTGGAGGGATCAGGGGCGGGGAAAGAGTGGGTAGGGAATGGATTGGGGAAAGGTTTTGGAGAGGGAGATGGTTCCTCTGATTTAGTAGGGGGCCTGTGTGCTGGCTTTGGGGTTTTGATTCTGGGGTTATTTTTTCTGGCCTCTTACTGGTGTGTTGTTTTGTCTACCTTTTCCATTTTTAGTTTGTCATTCACCCATAGGGAGAAATGGTTCTCATCTTTTAAGAATCTTTATCAGACCCACAGATCCAGTGGCATAGCAGGACATTCAGGTGGCTGGCAAATGAGAGGTTGTAAGTGTGCAGGACTTATTTATTCATCCCATTTCCCAGCTCCTGCAGCATTTCTTACTGTACCCCTGCACCCTTTGTCTTTGTGTTGGACTCCCACGCTCTACCTCAAGAACTTGTCCCGAACAAACCGCAGTCCTCAAATTTTGTTTTAGGCATATGTAACGCAGCTCACTTGCCAGCCATGGACCCAGTAATTTTGCACCCTATAGGCAACATCAAAATGCGTAAAAATAACCTAAGAAATAGGTTAAATTACCAGAGATTCTCACGTGGACAATTATATTAGGCTATTGGTATTACTAGACTTAGTTTGAAGAGATCAGAGTTGGAGATACTTTCAGACAGAGACAAATATGGAGGATCTATATTTTTTTCTAGGAAATGTAGTAAACCTAATCATATTTAGGACGTACAATATTTGGAAAGTAAACTGCCCAATGCTTCTCCGCCCATGCATAGGCTACAGCCTAGGCTACTCTATTTAATTGAGTCCACATGCACACCTGATCTTGCAGGTATGGTTACTGAACTTGAAGCAGCAAGAATGATGACAGCGGACACTTTCTCTTGAGCTACTGTTGCATATAGAATGTACCCTAGTTTTAGCACAACAATTTGCAAGGCAGAGACAAATAAATGGGTAATCAATATTTGTTGAAAATGGAAAGGTGTAATGCTTGCTCACCATTGTAGACTGTGCCCACATTTTCCTTTTCTATGATGATCAAATTTTTGGATTGCACCTCAACTCATGTTGGTTGAGCACCCTCCACTTCTTTCCATTATCAAAATGTATGTACAGACATTGTCCTAAACTATAGTCTAATCATATTTAAGTCACATCCTTTGAAAGATAAACTGCCATGTGATTCTCCACCCATGCATATTTCATTGAGACCACATCTATTCTATAACTTGCGCACCCAACTGGGAGAGGAGAGGTGAAGTTGAAGAGGTGAAATGCAACAAAGATGTGCTTTTAATACAACAGAGAGGCCTCGACGAACGCATACAAATCAGGAAAAAGACAAATAAACTGCGGTTTCAACAAAAATATTTTCATCCCAAAGATCTCTGCCGGGACCCGCAGTCCTCTAGCGGTGAGTAAGATATATATATTTTTTACCTTTTTTTAACTAGGCAAGTCAGTTAAGAACAAATTCTTACTTACAATGACGTCCTACCGGGGAAGAGAGGGTTAGTTGCCTTGTTCAGGGGCAGAACGACTGATTTTTTTTAACCTTGTCAGCTCGGGGATTTGATCAAGCAACCTTTCAGTTCGATCAAGCAACCTTTTGGTTAGTGGCCCAATGCTCTAACCACTAAGGTACCTGCCCACCCCCCAAGTGAGGTTGACTCCCAAGTAATCAGAGTATATGAGTGGAGTTGAGCGGTCAGAAATCCCGCTCATCGCTTACAGAGTGGTGCTGCACATCCTTTTCAGCCGCTCCACTAAAAACCATTCCTTGCTCACAGGAGAAAAAACTGCTGCACCAAATTCACTCCATTCTTTAAGATCACCATTTAACCAACACCCATCTATATTTGTGACTATCTGGACCTACCATTTGGTTTTGAAGTACCCTAGGATTTGAATGAAAAATTATTCAAAAAACAACAATGAATGGTGACTGTAAGAAGCGCTCATCATTTCAAATAGGCTCCATGTCTTATTAAACAGCATATAAACACTATATAGGCCTTGTGTCTGCTGTTTTTTGGTTTCTCCGTTCAATTAAGTTGAAAGGAGTAAGTTCCTTACTAATCAGAGACCTTAGTTCCACAATCAAGTGCAAGGGAGGAGCAAAAACCTGCAGATGTGCGGTGGCCCTCCATGGAATGAGTTTGACACGTGGTTTAGGTAATCACATTTAAAAAAATATTTTGAACTGTGGCAGTCATTTTGAATGCAGATTGTGGGAATCCACTCTGGCTTGATTCATATAGGAGTTAAACATATCTTTGCAAGCCAGCATACTGTGACAACACCCAAACAGGGCGAAGCTCCCTCCACCACCACACTGTCCACCCCTCCTAAATACACACACACACTGCCCCCCGCCCAAAAACGCTCACACACCCTGACCCCCCATAGCACACAACAGAATTCCCCATCCTTCCCCTCCTCTCCTCCCTGCTTTTCCTGTTTTCCAGCCTCACTCCTCCTGGAAATGTATAAAAAAAGGTACCTTTTGGACATTCAAACTTTTAAGAACATTAAAATATTGCATGAAGGATATGTTTAGCCTACTGAAAAACACATTTTCCCATCTAAGGCATTAAAATCCTATGAACTATGAGCATTTTATCTACACTTGCACCACACTGTCTGTCAACCCTGTTACGGACACATATGTAACTGCCTAACTATTATTTGAAAGCATGCTTAGTTAAAATCCAACATTGTCTCATTGATCAAGTATCAATTGTACAAACAAACTCTATAATATGAAACAGGGCCTCTAACAGCGTTGACGATAAGAGGGTTGAGGTTTTAGGTGAAGATCGGCTATTACTCCTCATGTGGTGAAGAGCATGGGACAACATGGTGTTCATGAAATTAGAAATTATACATATGTTCCAATCATAATGAAAGTTAAATCAAATTCAAGTTTTCCTAACATTAATTGAGTGAACAGGGTTGATGTGCTGAGCTCAACCACCTCATTCAAAGATGATAAAGCAATTATAAATAGACAGAAGACTTACTTCCTTTTCTACCACGCTGATTAGAGGGAAGGGAAAACCTAGTCAGTTGCACAACTGAATGCAGTTCACCTCAGAGAGGTGCAGGGGGCTGCCTTGATCAATGTCATCGGGGGAGCAGTTGTTGTTGGGGGTTAACTGCCTTGCTCGAAGACAGGCACATTTTTCCACCTTGGGGATTCTAATGATTTTGGAATGAGATGTTTGACGAGCAGGTGTGTGATCTGTTATCCTGTTTCTCCTTCAACAAAAATGAAATATTTGCCTGTTGGCACCAATGTAATTAGTTAGCTTTTCTTCAATGTTTGCTCTAAAAGATGGCAGAGTAAATGTCGTTTTTTATTAAATCAACAACACCTTTCCTCGAAAATTCAAATGAATAATTATCTTTGATTAAATTGTCACTGTTGACAACTTTTAGGAATTTCTTCTTCAAAACTATTGAAACTATTGCAACTATTGAATAATGCTAATACATTACAGTTCCTTTTTGCTGATTTATAGAATTCTCCATTTGGTTTATATTAAAGTGCAATTAATTTAATATAACAGGCTTTTTGGTGCATAATTACTAGTTAAAATATCAAAGGGATGAAAAAGGCAACCATTTTGTGGAACATCTCTGCTTTAGATGACAATACTGGGCCGCCTACCTGGTTACGACACTGTCGGTGCAGTACCAAAACACTATTACACCCCAATGTCTTCTTCCCAAATGGCACCCTATTCCTTATAATGCACAATATTATATAGGGCACTACTTTTGGCCAGAGCCCTGTGCACTACATACAGTGCCTTGCGAAAGTATTCGGCCCCCTTGAACTTTGCGACCTTTTGCCACATTTCAGGCTTCAAACATAAAGATATAAAACTGTATTTTTTTGTGAAGAATCAACAACAAGTGGGACACAATCATGAAGTGGAACGACATTTATTGGATATTTCAAACTTTTTTAACAAATCAAAAACTGAAAAATTGGGCTGCAAAATTATTCAGCCCCTTTACTTTCAGTGCAGCAAACTCTCTCCAGAAGTTCAGTGAGGATCTCTGAATGATCCAATGTTGACCTAAATGACTAATGATGATAAATACAATCCACCTGTGTGTAATCAAGTCTCCGTAGAAATGCACCTGCACTGTGATAGTCTCAGAGGTCCGTTAAAAGCGCAGAGATCATCATGAAGAACAAGGAACACACCAGGTAGGTCCGAGATACTGTTGTGAAGAAGTTTAAAGCCGGATTTGGATACAAAATATTTCCCAAGCTTTAAACATCCCAAGGAGCACTGTGCAAGCAATAATATTGAAATGGAAGGAGTATCAGACCACTGCAAATCTACCAAGACCTGGCCGTCCCTCTAAACTTTCAGCTCATACAAGGAGAAGACTGATCAGAGATGCAGCCAAGAGGCCCATGATCACTCTGGATGAACTGCAGAGATCTACAGCTGAGGTGGGAGACTCTGTCCATAGGACAACAATCAGTCGTATATTGCACAAATCTGGCCTTTATGGAAGAGTGGCAAGAAGAAAGCCATTTCTTAAAGATATCCATAAAAAGTGTTGTTTAAAGTTTGCCACAAGCCACCTGGGAGACACACCAAACATGTGGAAGAAGGTGCTCTGGTCAGATGAAACCAAAATTGAACTTTTTGGCAACAATGCAAAACGTTATGTTTGGCGTAAAAGCAACACAGCTGAACACACCATCCCCACTGTCAAACATGGTGGTGGCAGCATCATGGTTTGGGCCTGCTTTTATTCAGCAGGGACAGGGAAGATGGTTAAAATTGATGGGAAGATGGATGGAGCCAAATACAGGACCATTCTGGAAGAAAACCTGATGGAGTCTGCAAAAGACCTGAGACTGGGACGGAGATTTGACTTCCAACAAGACAATGATCCAAAACATAAAGCAAAATCTACAATGGAATGGTTCAAAAATAAACATATCCAGGTGTTAGAATGGCCAAGTCAAAGTCCAGACCTGAATCCAATCGAGAATCTGTGGAAAGAACTGAAAACTGCTGTTCACAAATGCTCTTCATCCAACATCACTGAGCTCGAGCTGTTTTGCAAGGAGGAATGGGAAAAAATGTCAGTATCTCGATGTGCAAAACTGATAGAGACATACCCCAAGCGACTTACAGCTGTAATCGCAGCAAAAGGTGGCGCTACAAAGTATTAACTTAAGGGGGCTGAATAATTTTGCACGCCCAATTTTTCAGTTTTTGATTTGTTAAAAAAGTTTTGAAATATCCAATAAATGTCGTTCCACTTCATGATTGTGTCCTACTTGTTGTTGATTCTTCACAAAAAAATACAGTTTTATATCTTTATGTTTGAAGCCTGAAATGTGGCAAAAGGTCGCAAAGTTCAAGGGGGCCGAATACTTTCGCAAGGCACTGTATGCAAATAAACAATAATATTTCAGATGTACAGAACGGTGTTCAATAGAAAAGGAAAACAACGAAGAGCACGCCCTCGTTCACGCGCGCCAAAAGTCTACCTGTCCTGATGAGAACACCTTGGATAAACTACAACTACTTGTTCGTTTTTCAAGAAACAAGCCTGAACCCCTGTCTAAAAACTGTTGACATTGAATGGAACTGCAATCTGGGACCTATTTTTTTTTTATATATATCCATAGGCCTGCACTGAAAAGGCCTGTGACCTCAAAAAAACAGTCTAGGTGGATTTTTCTTGGGTTTTCGCTTACCTTTTCTGCCTACCAGTTCTGTTATACCCACAGACATTATTTTAACAGTTTTAGAAACTCTACAATGCTACCAATTATATGCATATCCTAGCGTCTGGGCCTGAGTAACAGGCAGTTTACTTTCGGCAGTCATGCAGATGGGCCTTCAGGGGACGTCGCGACGAAGGAGCCTGTTGAAAGCCCCTCTGGCGAATTACGTCAGTAGACCAGTCGTGATGGCTCGGCGGTGCTCCGTGTCGGCAGTAAAAGGGGTCCAGGGCAATTGGCAAAATAGGTATTGTAGCCCAAGGAGTGGCTGATGGACCTCTTCAGCTAGCCGGTAGATGGGCCTAGCACAAGGCAAGTTCCAGGCTAACTGCTGCTTGCTTCTGGACAGAGACGTTAGCCAGGACTAGCCACTCGGATAGCAGCTAGCTAGCTGCGATGATCCAGGTGAAAAGGTTCAGAGCTTGCGGTAGAAATCTGGAGATGTGGAGATTTGGTGGAGAAAAAGCAGTCCTGTATGCTCTGGGTTGAATCGCGCTGTGCAGGCTGGCAGGAGTTGACTGGGCTAAGGTTAGCTGATGACCGCTAGCAGTGGCTAACTGACTACTGGCTAGTGTTCCGGTACTAAAGTATAGAAAATAGCAGATCCATACCACATTGGGTGAGGAGGGTTGCAGGAGAGTATGTTGAAATTGAGGTTAAAAATATTTTAAAAAATATATGAAATATATACAAAGAAAAAAATATATATACATGGGACACAAGACAAAGATGTCTGAACTGCTACGCCAGCTTGGATAGATAAAAACACTATAGTAAATACTAGAGTAATCTCTGCAAAAATAATACATTACTGGCCATAGAGAGGCTTTTTATTCTCTATTTTGGTTAGGCCAGTGTGTGACTAGGGTGGGCATTCTACGTCCTTTTGTCTATGTTTTGTAATTCTATGTCTTGGCCTGGTATGGTTCTCAATCAGGGACAGCTGTCTATCGTTGTCTCTGATTGAGAACCATACTTAGGTACCCTTTTCCCCCACCTGTTTTGTGGGAAGTTAACTTTGTAGTTGTTCAGGGCACATAGCCCAAAGCTTCACGGTTTGGTTTTTGTTCTTCATTTGTCGGCATCATTTTGAATAAAGATAAAATTTACGCTTACCATGCTGCACCTTGGTCCAGTCCTTCAGCCAGCCGTGACAATTACACTACAGTCGGCAAGAACTGTACAATAAATACTACAGTGTACTACAGTCCAAAAAAACACTACAGGAAATACTACAGTATACTACAATCCGCAAAATAACTACATTAATTACTATAGTATGTACTACAGTTATTTTACTACAGTTAACTAAGTACTACAGTAAATACTACGGTATTCACTAAATAATACAGTATTCACTATAGTTTTTTTTCATACTTTAGTTTGCAAAAACACTACAGTAGTACACAATAGTATTTATACAGTATTTTATTCATGAGGATATCCCTGAACCATCAGTCATTCTAAATGTTCTAGTAAGGTATTATTAGAATGGGTAGAATGCGATTAAGGATTATGATCTTTCCGGAATGTTATTATTTTGTCAGCACCTCCACTTTTTATGCCTTTTCAAGGAAACTAGAAACAGCAGGATGGCCATGGCGTCTGTCTGTCTCTCTGTAGGCCTAGAAGTTCCACAAAAGAATGAGGAAAATAAGAGGAAACATAAAATTGCCATATTCTATTTTCCAGGAACCATAGACAACATGACAGTTAGGGAGAACCAGGAATCATATCGAATTCCACATTGTTCAAATGACAGAAAAAAGATAGGATCACCTTTATTCCATCAAAATACTTACAGAAAACTGTGAAATAAAAAAAAAATTCAGGCCAAGGCTTCAATATATTCACCCAATGATAAATATACCTCAACTGTAAAACCCGGATAAGTTCTGGCTAGTCAAACATTTCGAGGAAACCGATTACCTACAAAAAAATATGTTATGGAACTTAAACAACTGAAGTGAGCAGTACTACCTTCATATAAGTAATGCAAATGTAATGCAAAATGTATACTTAAATTTAACTCCCCAACTAAGCTACACCTCAAATCATTTCCCAGCATGCTTTACCTTTTTGATTGAATTGTAAAATGAAAACTACAAATCATGCTGATTTGCAAAGCGATGTGTAATTCCTTTTCAAATCAGTTGAAATGTGTATTCAAATGCAACCTGCATTCAGAATGACTGCCAGGGTTAAGAACAGTGGGAAGAAACTACCTAAGTCATTGAAACCGGGACAACCATTTCATTAACGGGTGTAAAAATTCCATGATTGGATTAGTTTAGAGAAAATAAATATTTATTTGTGTAGCGTAACATTTAATCAATCAATCACTCAATGTACATGCAAACACAGATATTAAAAATATATATTTTTAAAATCTACCTGCAGTAGAGTGTGGTGGTATAAAAAGTTAATTTGCTATCATATCTTTAAAACATTTAGTTGGTGTGACATCTCATTTACTTTTGAGTCAGTACCACAAACATTTCATGTAATCATGTTTTTTCTTTGATTTTGACTACAACTTACTAGAAGTATTCAGGTTATTCTTTGTATAAGATGCAGAATGGTTTTGATTTCACAATCATGTTGTTTAAGGCTAAGGAGGCACTGGTTATGTCCAATCAGTGTCATGCAACTGATCATATGCACAAACACACACACACACACACACACACACACACACACACACACACACACACACACACACACACACACACACACACACACACACACACACACACACACACACACACACACACACACACACACACACACAGGCACTCACATGCAAGCAAGCACACACACGCATTTAATAGTTCCGTTGTTTCAGTAAGAGGAAGTGCTGTAACAAGGCTGTGGGGTGGGCCAAGACCTAGACTGAGGGTAGAGTTTACAGAAAAGGCCTGTCATGCTATAACACTCATTAAAATGGATTACATGCAAATATATTCTGCACACATAGCACGTGCTCTGCATCCGTTCTGGCACTGGGAGATACACACATTGGCGTAGTGGTCTAATGTACTTAAGTAGAAATACTTTAAAGTACTACTTAAGTTGATTTTTGGGGTATCTGTACTTTAATTTACTATTTATTAAAAGGGCACAAGGCGAGACCCAGATGCAGACACGGGAGGCAGATGGTTTGAATATTTGATATTTATTATATCCAAAACAGGTAGGTAAGAGATCGGTCATGGAAAGGCAAAAGGTCAAAACCAGTTCAGAGTCCAGGAGGTAGAGTGTGGCAGAATGGTCAGGTAGGTGGGTACAGAGTCCAGAAAACAGGCAAGGGTCATCCCCAGGGGGAAAATAAAATAGAAAAAGTAGGTGCACGGGAAAAACACGCTGGTTGACTTGGAACTTACAATACGAACTGGCACAGAGAGACAGGAAACACAGGGATAACAAGCGACACCTGGAGGGGGTGGAGACAATAACAAGGACAGGTGAAACTGATCAGGGTGTGACATTTATATTTTTGACAACTTTTACTTCACTACATTCTGAAAGAAAATTATGTACTTTTTACTCAATGCATACCCAAAAGTATTCATTATATTTTGAATGCTTAGCCAGACAGGTAAATTGTCAAATTCACACAGTTATCAAGAGAACATCCCTGGTCATCCCTACTGCCTCTGAACTGGCAGACCCACTAAATACATGCTTTGTTTGTAAATGATGTCTGAGTGTTGGAGTGTTCCCCCGGGTATCTGTAAATATAAGGAATTTGAAAGGATTTATACTAGGATTATATATTAAAAAATGTAAACAAGAAAATGGTGCCATCTGGTTTGCTAAATATAAGGAATTTGAATTGATTTATACTTCACCTTTACTTTTGATAGTTAAGTATATTTTAGCAATTACATTTGCTTTTGATACTTAAGTATATTTAAAACCAAATACTTTTAGACTTTTACTCAAGTAGTATTTTACTGGGTGGCTTTCACTTTTACTTGAATCATTTTCTATTAAGGTATCTTTACTTTTACCACCACTGCACACACATGTACAGTATATGAAAACATGCAGGCATGCATGGGCACACACACATGGATGAAGGCAGGCAGGCAAACAGGCAGGAGCGCACGCACACACACACACACACACACACACACACACACACACACACACACACACACACACACACACACACACACACACACACACACACACACACACACACACACACACACACACACACACACACACACACACACACACACACACACACACACAACTGAGAAGACAGTTATCAAAAGTTGCCAGAGGTGGAATGGCCTGCCTCAGATGACAGATTGATTTGCCCATAGTATAACTTTCAATGTAACAATTGAACCATAGTGCAATGCCCGACAGTGATGGGCCAAGTGTATGGGAAAACACTCTTGCATCAGAGGCATGGTCTTTCCTCTACTGACACATTTAGACAAAAATATATCTATTGTGCAAATGTTTGAATACAAATAACATCAATACAAATTGTCTACCTTTTCAGCCAAAACAACAGTTCATTATAGGTTAGTGGTGAAATGTAAAACATCTCTGATGCAACACACACACACACACATACACACACACACACACACACCCCTATTTGGCGCTGGCCAGCACTGATCTGATCTGAGGTAGACAGACACACTACGTGTCCCACAGGGTCGTCATGGTAGCAGGAGCCAAAATAAAGCAGCCGTTGTGACAGCAGCAGTCCCGTCAGCAGCCTCCAATGAAGAGAGACGTTTGCACACACACACACGCGCACACACACACACGCGCACACACACACACGCGCACACACACACACGCGCGCACACACACACACACACACACACACACACACACACACACACACACACACACACACACAACTGAGAAGACAGCTATCAAAAGTTGCCAGAGGTGGAATGGCCTGCCTCAGATGACAGATTGATTTGCCCATAGTATAACTTTCAATGTAACAATTGAACCATAGTGCAATGCCCGACAGTGATGGGACACACACACACAAACACACATCCCTATTTGGAGCTGGCCAGCACTGATCTGATCTGAGGTAGACAGACACACTACGTGTCCCACAGGGTCGTCATGGTAGCAGGAGCCAAAATAAAGCAGCTGTTGTGACAGCAGCAGTCCCGTCAGCAGCCTCCAATGTAGAGAGACGTTTACACACACACACACACACACACACTCTCTCTCTTTTCGAGTCCAGAGCCTGCTGGAATAGACACAAAACGAGGCGAGTGCTCATGGAGAAAGGAGGAGGTGGAGGAGTGTGTATCCTGAACTGACCCTTTCTATTTATGGTGGTCCAGAGTGGACATATTTAGCAGCAGCTGCGCTGCTGGCACCCACCCATACACCCAGTGCAGTTCCCAGCTCTCTACCCAGCCTCCCTGACGCTTTCACTCTGCCCAGCTCAGGAATGAACATTAGCTCCCTCGTTATAGCCCTCGCACTTCCCTTCATCTAGTCTCTGCCAGAGTGGAAGAATTTTGTGTGTATCCTGCTGCACATAGAGCCCCATGGAGATAATGTAGCCTCTTCTGTTCTGCCTCATAGAATGATAATAATCTAGAAACATTAGAATGCTTTAACCACATGATTAGAATTGAATGGAAAGACATCTAAATTCTAATTATAGTGTTCTAAAACCCTTCTGAGTGAGTCCAATCCAGGCCTGACGGAAGAGATAATAGGATGGGATCTTCAGTCCACAAACAAATGGTGTATATTTAATTCTGAAAGTGTAAAATGTACACTCTTTTCAGAGCATGAGTCACAACGTATTTACGTTAAACACTTTTGAAAGTGTTAAAGATTTAAATATGTTGCAGTGTTCCCCATTTAACTATTATATTGTTCAAAGGAACTTGATTGTGGTTGTTGCATAGTTTGTAGAGCAAGTATTCCCAAACTGGGGTACGTGCAATACCATCGGGGGTACGCCAAATAAAAATGTGATTATGATTTTTTTAATTCACATTTTCAAACAGTACATTTATATTTCCAATGGGGCTATACTTTTGGGTGATGGATCGTATGCGCTGAGAGTCGGGAAGCAAGTTCAGGGAGTGAGTGTTTTAATAAATAAGCATAACGTAGAACAAAACACGAAAACACGAACAACAGACATGACACTGGAACAGAAACTATAACTCCTGGAGAAGGAACCAAAGGGAGTGACATATATAGGGAAGGTAATCAGGGAGGTAATGGAGTCCAGGTGAGTCTGAAGACGCGCAGGTGTGTGTAACGATGGTGACAGGTGTGCGCCATACCGAGCGCCTGGTGACCTAGAGGCCGGAGAGGGAGCACAGGTGACAGGTGAGGTTTTTCTCTCACCTGAGTAGCTTTGTTTCACTGCCAAAAATATAATTAAACCATCTAGTGTTCAGCAAAATTACAACACAATGTCAAATATAGGTAGCCTAGTCAAATAATTAACATCCAATCACGTTAACCATTACTCTCTCTTGGGAAACTTCACTCTTGCGCAGATATTTAGAAACTAAACATGACAATTAGAAAAATAAGCCACAGGAGTTTTTTGAGCGAGAATAAAGACGACTTTCGAGTTGTAAGACATGTATAAAGGCAATAGATATCAATAATAAGAAGGGGCTTGAAGTCACTATTACTCGAGTCACTAGCAAGTCTCAAGTCACATGGTCCGAGTCGTGTATTCTAAGAGCAAGTCGAGTCACAACTTTTCAAGTCAAGTCTCATGACAAGTAATATAATGTATCTATAGTGACAAGAAAATGTTAGTGAACCCTTTGGAATTACCAGGATTTCTGCATAAATTGGTCATAAAATTTGATCTGATCTTTGTCACAACAATAGACACAGTGTGCTTAAACTAATAACACACAACGTATTGTATTTTATTGTCTATATTGAATACATAATTAAAACATTCATAGTGTACAGTAGGTTGGAAAAAGTATGTGAACCCCGAGGCTTCTCCAAAAGCTAAGTCAGGAGTCTGCTAACCTGGAGTCCAATCAATGAAACGAGATTGGAGATGTTGGTTAGACCTGCCCAGCCCTATAAAAAACACTCACAAAATTTGAGTTTGCTATTCACAAGAACCATTACCTGATGTGAACCATGCCTCGAACATAAGAGATCGCAGAAGACCTACGAATTGTTGACTTGCAAAAAGGTGGAAAGGGTTACAAAAGTATCTCTAAAAGCCTTGATGTTCATCAGTCCACGGTAAGACAAATTGTCCATAAATTGAGAAAGTTCAGCACTGTTGCTACTCTCCCTAGGAGTGGCCGTAAGGTAAAGATGACTGCAAGAGCACAGGGAAGAATGCTCAATGAGGTTAAGAAGAATCAGCTAAGAGTGTCGGCTAAAGACTTACAGAAATCTCTGGAACATGTTAGCATCTCTGTTGACGAGTTTACAATATGTAAAACACTAAACAAGAATGGTGTTAATGGGAGGACACCACGAAAGAAGCCACTGCTGTACAAAAAAAAGATTGCAGCACGTCTGCAGTTTGTTAAAGTGCACCTGGATTTTCCACAGCACTACTGGCATAACATTCTGTGGACAGATTGAATTGTTTGCAAGGAACATACAACACTATGTGTAGAGAAAAAAAGGCACAGCACACCAACAACTTATCCCAACTGTAAAGTATGGTGGAGGGGGCATCATGGTTTGGGCTGCTTTACTGCCTCAGGACCTGGACAGCTTGCTATTGTCGATGGAAAAATTAAGTTTAACAAGACATTTTGCAGGAGAATGTAAGGCTATCTGCCAATTGAAGCGCAACAGAAGTTGGGTGATGCAACAAGACACCGACCCAAAACACAGAAGTAAATCAACAACAGAATGGCTTCAACAAAAGAAAATACGCCTTCTGGAGCGGCCCAGTCAGAGTCCTGACCTCAACCCGATTGAGATGCTGTGGCATGACCTCAAGAGATGATGAGTGCTCTGGAGCAGGTATTCATTAAAGATCTCTCTGCACGTTGCTCTGTTCATCTTTCCCTCGATCATGACTAGTCTCCCAGTCCCTGCTGTTGAAAAACATCCCAAAAGCACGATGCTGCCACCACCATGCTTCACCATAGGGATGGTGCCAAATTTCCTCCAGACGTGACGTTTGGCATTCAGGCCAAAGAGTTCAATCTTGGTTTCATCAGACCAGAGAATATTGTTCCTCATGGTCTAAGAGCAAACTCCAAATGGGCCATCATGTGCCTTTTACTAAGGAGTGGCTTCTGTCTGGCCACTCTACCATAAATGCCTGACTGGTGGAGTGCTGCAGAGATGGTTGTCCTTCTGTAAGGTTCTCCCATCTCCGCAGAGGAACTCTAGAGCTCTGTCAGAGTGACCACCGGCTTCTTGGTCACCTCCCTGACCAAGGCACTACTCCCACGACTACTCAGGTTGGCCGGTCGGCTAGAATTAGGAAGAGTTTTGGTGGGTCCAAACCTCTTCCGTTTAAGAATGATGGATGTCACACAATCCTATCTTGGAGCTCTACGGACAATTCCATTGACCTCATGGCTTGGTTTTTGCTTTGACATGCATTACCAACTGTGGCACCTGCTTCCAAATCGTGGCCAATCAATTGAATTTACCACAGGTGGACTCCAATCAAGTTGTAGAAACATCTCAAGGATGATCAATGGAAATGGGATGCACCTTAGCTCAATTTCAAGTCTCATAGCAAAGGGTCTGAATAATTCTGTAAATAAGGTGTTTAATTTAGAAAAAATATTTCTAAAAACCTATTTTCACTTTGTTATTATGGGGTATTGAGTGTAGATTGCTGAGTTTTTTTTGGTCCATTTTTAAATAAGGCTGTAATGTAACAACATTTGGAAAAAGTCGAGGGGTAGGAATAATTTCCGAAGACAATAGCACAAAATAAATGGCCTCTCTATCAGGCTTAATCTGTCCTATCTGAACGGATACTGGTACAGGGCAAGACTGTACAGCTTCCTCTTGAGAAACCAAATCGAATCTGTCTAACAGGAACTCAAACAGGTAGGTCTAAATAATATAAGTACTTGGCCCCAAGGACCAAAATTAAGTATCAAAGACTGAGGTGTATATGGTGTGTAGTGTAAATCATTTATGATACTCAACAGAAAAACTAAAGTGAATGTTTTTTAAATATAAATAAGCAATTACAACCAATAAACAAACTGGTTCTACAATCTACACTTACATTGGTACATTCGTCTTAATCAGACTTCATTATTCCGAATTATGTTTTAACACAATGCATACATTGAATAATCATTTTCTCGTATTCGACATTCTGACTGCAAAGCGTGGTGGCAGGCCACATAGCATATTTCGATGCACACTGAGGCACACGTGTTCCTATTACGCACAACAAAAATGACAGCGACATAGGACACAGACACACAGAACTTCGAACCCGGAAAAAGGGAAAAAAATAAACCATACACTGAATTGAATAAACAGAACTTCTACCTCGTGAGTCTTGCAAACATTCATGTGCACTGTAAGCATTGTGCCCACTCAGAGCAGGGTAAGAAATGGTTGGCTATAAAATTAAAATGTATCCACGTGTTGCATGTATGATGAAACGCTATCAATTATTGTAGTATTAGATGGAATATACAGTATACTGAACATAAATATCTAGGTGAAAGCTAGGATCCTTTTTGATGTCATCTGTTAAATCCACTTCAATCAGTGTAGCTGAACGGGAGGAGACAATTTAAATAATATTTTTTTTAAAGCCTTGAGACATGAATTGTGTATGTGCAGCATTCAGAGGGTGAATGGGCAAGATAAAAGACTTCAGTGCCTTTGAACAGCGTATGGTAATATAGGTGCCAGGCGTACTGGTTTGAGTGTGTCACGAATTGTAACTCTGCTAGGTTTTTCATGCTCAAAAGTTTCCTGTGTGTGTCAAGAATGGTCCACCACCCAAAGGACATCCAGCCAATATCAGGCCAGTGGTCGAAAACGGGTCATTGATGAAAGAGGGCAAAGGAGGGTGACACAAATTATGCAGAGCAACAAAACGGGCTACAGTTAGTCAACTGACAGACCAGCACAACATTGGTGCCCAAAGACCAATAATAGAATGCACAACTTGTTGTACCTTGACACAAATGGGGTATGGCAGCCAACGATGATATGTTAGCTAGCTGGCTATGGCTGTACAACACTGTAACTCTTCCAATTCAGGGTAAGCTTTTGCTTTTATTAATATTGCTACCGGGCCTGCAGGTGTATCTGCTAAACTGCTTGCTGTACACTGTACTGTCTCATATAGCCTTCCCAACTGTGGAAGTCATTTTGAATACAGGTTGTGGGTGACTTACCCAACATTTTTAAACCTGGTTAAAGGATTTTGGATTTCCTGCTTCCATTTACAAGAAACTTCCAAACAGGATTTCTTCATAACGTGGGGATTTTTGGAACGGTATCAACATTTTTCAACCTTACCTGCAAGTCACATTATGCTGGCTTGCAACATGATGTGTAATTCCTATTGAAATCCAACCAGAGTTAGGCTATCCAACAATTGAAATTGTTATTCACCTGCCTTCAAAATGACTGCCAGGGTTTGGAATATTGTGAAGAAACTACCTTAGATAATTAAAATGAAACAAATATTTCAGTAATGTGTGAAACAAATCTAATTAATTGATTGAATAAGTTTAGAATGTTATTTATTTATTCATCTTTGTGGAGCATAATATTAATCAATCAATGTACTGTACATGCACAAACAGATATTGAAACTAACAATTCTAAAACTCAACCTGCAATATAGCATGCTGGGAAATATGATAATGATCTGCAAAAGTGTTTCAGGCCCTACAGTATATTAAGGTAAAACTAGGCCCTCAAAATAAGGCCTTATGAAATAGGCATGGTAATTTGTCAAATAAATACAGTACCAGTCAAAAGTTTGGACACACCTTCTCATTCAAGGGTTTTTCCTTATTTTTTACTATTTTCTACATTGTAGAATAATAGTGAAGACATCAAAACTATGAAATAACATATGGAATCATGTAGTAACCAACAAAGTGTTAAACAGATTATTCAAAGTAGCCACCCTTCGCCTTGACAGCTTTGCACACTCTTGGAATTCTCTCAACCAGCTTCTTGAGGTAGTCACCCGGAATACATTTAAATTAACATGTGTGCCTTGTTAAAAGTTCATTTGTGGAATTTGTTTCCTTCTTAACGCATTTGAGCCAATTAGTCGTATTGTGACAAGGTAGGAGTGGTATACGGAAGATAGACCTATTTGGTAAAAGACCAAGAACATATTATGGCAAGAACAGCTCAAATATGCAAAGAAAAATGTCAGTCCATCGTTACTTTAAGACATGAAGGTCAGTCAATGTGGAACATTTCTAGAACTTTAAAAGTTTCTTCAAGTGAAGTCGCAAAAACAATCAAGCGCTATCATGAAACTGGCTCTCATGAGAACCACCACCGGAAAGGAAGACCCAGAGTTACCTCTGCTGCAGAAGACATGTTCATTAGAGATAACTGCACCTCAGATTGTAGCCCAAATAAATTCTTCACAGAGTTCAAGTAACAGACACATCTCAACATCAACTGTTCAGAAGAGTAGGTGAACGGATGATCTCCGCATGTGTGGATCCCACCGTGAAGAATGAAGGAGGAGGTGTGATGGTGTCGGGGTGCTTTGCTGGTGACACTGTCAGTGATTTATTTAGAATTCAAGGCACATCCCATCTGGTATGTGCTTAGTGGGACTACCATTTGTTTTTCAGCAGGACAATGACCCAAAACACACCTCCAGGCTGTGTAAGGGCTATTTGACAAAGGAGAGTGATGGAGTGCTGCATCAGATGACCTGGCCTCCACAGTCACCTGAGCTCAACCCAATTGAGATGGTTTGGGATGAGTTGGACCGCAGACTGAAGGAAAAGCAGCCAGCAAGTGCTATTATATTGAAGATAGAAGCAGCCTCTTAATGAGTTCCGAGAGCCGATCTGTTATCCAATGATTATTATTATAATTAACCCCACATTATAATTATATAAAAGACCCTTAGAAATTCTCACATCCTAGCTAAAAATGTTTTAACTAAGATAATCTGCTCATGTTGTGTCTGTTCAATTATTTATGACATTGTGGTTACAATGAATAATGTAACAAGCATTATTGGCATTGTTTTTAGATTCTGTGTTTTTATTTACAGTAATGATAGACAGCTGGAGACGTTTTCAAAACATATTTACAAACACTAGTTTTTCACAAGTGTACTGTAGCAGACAATGTGCAAACAATGTTTCCAAGATGGGCTATTAGCAGGACAATAGACTCTTCAGACATCGATTTATTTACAAAATGGTAGTTTAATAGCGCAGCTACTGTAGGTGTGAAAATCCCCCAACTTGCTATGTAATCAATGTTTATTTCATCTACATTTTAGTTGCACTTCCCCCCCCCATATCCACGACCACGGGTAAAACCATGCTGCGATGATCAATGTATTTGTTGCATCGTTGTATCATGTATCACATCTTGATGGCTTTTACCAGTTCATCTTTGCATGTAGACTTGGCAGAGTTATGGATGAATGTTTTCAGTTGATTCCAAACAAGTTAGATCAGGTTTAAATCAGGAAACCTACATGTAGAGGTTAAAAAAATATTTGTAGATATACTGTCCGCCTACCGTAGCCGACATGAGTCTCACCAGTGTTGAGTAATATGCTGTTAAAAGTGGTTTAGGTCTTATTTAACCTTTATTTTACTACATAAAGGTATTTACTACATAAAGGTACTCTACTCGCGTCTTGACCCAGTTTATGCCTTCATTTGCAATGCAAACACGGGCGGCAGTATGTTTTGGGTCATTGTCTGCATTTAGAGAATACATTTTTTATGCAATTTAGCCTTACACCCAATATTAGGAACAATACTAGAAATATACTTGTAAATAGGTCTAAACATAACAAAATATTGCTATAATTCTACATTGAAAGAAACAATGTGGTCCCAGAAACACCTCTCTGACATAGGGTTCAGCAAATCTCTTGATGATTTCTTCCTCAAAGAAATATCGAGCCATGATACCTGAAAAAGGAGGCAACGGTGAATTATTGTGGAACACATAGCAGTCCGTGAAGTGTAGGCTACAATATTTTATGTAACTTTTTATTTTGTAAATAGCTAAACTTGCCATCAAAAATCAAATAGGGGCCTGGTCCCTGGAGAGAAATTGCCCCCCACACATGGAGTTTGATGGGATGCTCTGGACTATCATACACAGGAGGATTAAATTGCGGGGAAAACAGAGCTCCGACTAGAAATCTGTCACAAAGCAAACAATACCCCCCCCCCCAATGATGGGGTGCAAAGAACGTAACTAAATAGTGTGTGATAATGACATACAGGTGTGTGAACAGGTGATCAGAATTTGTGTGAGCTGGAAAGTGAGCTGTGTTCAGGGGATCTACATGTTTGAGAGTGTGAGTTGGAAGCAGACGTTACGCTGCAGCAAAAGGTGTCTCTACTGTCACGATCGTTGCTGGAAGGATTGGACCAAGGCGCAGCGTGCGCAGAGTTCCACATGTTTAATAAATGAAACTCACCAAAACAATACAGAACAAACTAAGTGCGAAGTAAATGCAGTGCTCAACAGTAACAACACAAAAACAAGATCCCACAACAAACAGGTGGGAAAAGGCTGCCTAAATATGATCCCCAATCAGAGACAACGATAGCCAGGCCAACATAGAGATACAAAAACTAGAGTACCCAACCTAGTCACACCCCGACCTAACCAAATTAGAGAATAAATGTCTCTCTAAGGTCAGGGTGTGACAGTACCCCCCCCCCCCCCCCCCCCCCCAAAGGTGAAGACTCCGGCAACAAAACCTGACTCTATAGGGGAGGGTCCGGGTGTGCATCTAGCCTCGGTGGCGGCTCCGGTGCGGGACATAGACCCTGCTCCGCTCGCGGATCCGTCAGTTTTGGTGGCGGCTCTGATCAAATCAAAATCAAATTTATTTATATAGCCCTTCGTACATCAGCTGATATCTCAAAGTGCTGTACATAAACCCAGCCTAAAACCCCAAACAGCAAGCAATGCAGGTGTAGAAGCACGGTGCGGGGATAGTCACCGGAAGCTCGTCGCAGGTGGAACCAGACCGTGGCTTGTCGCCATGGGAACCGGACCGTGGATCGTTGCCGGAGGTAACGGACCGTGGATCGTCGCCGGACCGTGGATCGTTGCCGGGGACTCCGGACCGTGGTTTTCGCCGGAGGAACCGGACCGTAGATTGTCACCAGAGGAACCAGACCGTGGATCATCGTCGGAAGCTCCGGACCGTGGATCGTCATTGGAGGCTCCGGACTGAGAACCCTCGCTGGAGGCTCTGGATTGTGAACCCTCACAGGAGGCTCTGGACTAGGAACCTTCGCAGGAGGCTCTGGACTGGGAACCCTCGCAGGAGGCTCTGGACTGGGAACCCTCGCCAGAGGCTCCGGACCCGAAGACCGTCGCCGGAAGCTCTGGACTGGGGAGGCGCACTGGAGGCCTGATGTCTTACAGATGCCTTGCCATAAGTGCACCCCAGTTTCTTCAACAGTCTTCTGACTCTTTTAGAGAGATATTGATGCTGTGCGGTGATGCCAGCAGATTCCAGATTGCCTTTGCCGATCGCTCATAATCTTCAACCATCAGTGAGTCAATGGTTTGAATAGTTTTGCTGGAAATGGAATACCACGGAAGATGCTGTGTTTTTGGTTGATGGCGAATATTAAAAACAGCCAAATGCATTTGTGAATTCAATCACTTCATTGTTTAATTATTTATGTCTCCTTTCTTTTCTCCGTGCTGGAGTTCTTCTAAGAATAATGTAAGGTAATGAAGGCAAAAAATGGTTGCTTACTGGAACACCCAAAGTCATCCAAATGTTATAATAGAACTTGAAGCAATAGCCTACCCGTGTGTGGTCAACTATTTCAGCACCGTTTCGCGCTCCTCTGAGACAAGCATGGGGACTGGTCTTGATAAATCAACGTTAGGATTATTTCGCTCTTCACTCGCAGTCACTTAGTAGCCTACTCCCAGGCCGGTCAAGTTGTACAGCACCAACTTTTGAAAGCCAGTCACCCCCCCCCCCCCCCCCCCCCCCAGCCCGCCATGTCAACAATACTTTTTCTCTCTCTTATTTTCCTATTTTCTTCTCGCTAAATTAAAGGTACTGTAGTTGCCCAGATACTTCCCACCTTCCCTCAGCTATACGTCCATGGCTCTTCCTATAACATCTGCCTCTATCTAATCTTTGTTTAGTGTTACTTAAATCAGGTGCTGTCGGACAGGTGTTACTTTTATTTTTTCTTGGAATAGAAAGACCGTAATATTATTCCAATTAATTAAGCAAAAAAATGTTGTTCTTACATAAAAAAGGTTTTAAATTCTCTATTATAATATAATTCTCCAATATTATAAAACAGTCAAATGCTTCTCAAAGATACCCTCTAGTGGTCAAACTAGCACTAACTGGCATTAATGTCAACAATGGGTGACACTTAAAGAAATGTGCCATAGAATTCTGTGGCAGCCCACAAGCTGTGCTGCAGTACGAAGCAGCTTTTTAAAGGAAGAAGGACTGTATATACAGGGGATACCGGTACCGAGTCAATGTGCGGGGTACAGGTTAGTCTATGTAATTTGTGCATATAGTTAGAGATAAAGTGACTATGCATAGATAATAAACAGCGATTAGCAGCATTGTAAAAATAAATGGGGGGTGGTCAATGTAACTAGACCGGGAGGCCACTTAGTCATCAGCTCTGGTAAAAAGGGACACTGTGTACGTTATCCATAATGTCCTCTGGTCTCTATCTATTAGTGCAATGGGGCATCAGGAATCACAGTGGGCCATCGAGGGGAACCATAAATATTTTACAATGTGCCAATCCTCTCTCAGTCAGCGACTAATAGCAAGCCATCCTGATCACAGCATGGGGCTTAGCTGATGGGGCCACCACCAAAGAACTGTCCTCCAAAAATCAGGGAGTTGTGGCAATTTCCTCTGAATGGGTTTTCAGATCAGAGTGGTTTATCAAATCAAATCAGATTTTATTGGACACATACAAGTGTTGAGCAGATTTTATTGCGGGTGTAGTGAAATGCTTGTAATGATAAAAAATTATGCTCGAAGGGAGAAGAAAGAGAGTGGACTGTATTTTAGAGACGGGATATGAGAATTATGAGTAAATATGGCTGGGATGTTCTTTTGGGGTTATGTTTTTTTTAAATTAACTTTCTTGCAAAGAAAATATACAATTGGAATATGAAAATATCACTAGTTATGCATTCCCCTTAGCAATTGATTAACTGGTTTTGTAAGTGGGTGGTTGGCCATTCACAGAGATCAAACCGTCAGTGTGATGAATCGCATAAGAAAACGACGAATGACCTTAAGCTAACCTTAAAACAACCTTCACTTCTGAGCTTGCTTTGCTCAGTAGAGTGAACACATTCCTCCATTTCAACTAAAAGCAGAAGACATAAATATACCACATGTCAATCCAGGGCTGTAGCAGATTCTGTTTTGTACCAACACAACACCATAAGATGATTGTGCTGTCAATGACGGACATAACTCAAATAGTGCGGAAATTCTGAGCACTTTAGAAACATCACCAAATGCAGAATCAGAATGACAACAGCAAGAAGAACAATGGAGCTTTCCATTCCGGTATTCCATCATGGAGCAGTCAGTGACACGGAAAGGGCAATCCATTTCTTTGATGGCAATATAAAATAGGGCTGTCTATAGATGGCATCTGGGGGACTGGGGATTGCAGCCCAACCTTCCATAAGGTCCTGGGGGAAGGAGGGGGGTAAAGGAGTCAGGAAGGAGGGTAAGGAGTGTTTGTGTGCACGACTGTGTGCGCGTACTCCCAAGTATGTGTGTGTGTTTGTGTGTGAGGAGGAGACCTGCCTGGCTCAAAAAGATTACAGAAACCCTCTGGAATGCTGTAAATAATGCCGTGACGACCAGCGCTCTGCTCTGGACAGGTATGTGTCTTTACTGCAGGGGATATATTGGCACAGAAGGGTGTTTGTGGGGTGAGGGGAGATGCCAATTTGTGTTAGGTCACATGAGTCTTTTACGCCTGCCCCTCCTTTCCACAACTCACTCTCACTGTGAGTGATGAGGGCCCCATGACGTCGCTAGTGTAAACCAACACTCCTGATGAAGAAATATTAAATATTCCTCCATTATTTATTAATTTTTTGTATATATATTTTTTTACTCCCAATTGTTAGTAGCTACTATCTTGTCTCATCGCTACAACTCCCGTACGGGCTCAGGAGTGATGAAGGTTGAAAGTCATGCGTCCTCCGATACACAACCCAACCAAGCCGCACTGCTTCTTAACACAGCGTGCATCCAACCCGGAAGCCAGCCGCACCAATGTGTCAGAGGAAACACTGTGCACCTGGCAACCTTGGTTAGCGTGCACTGCGCCCTGCCCGCCACAGGAGTCGCTGGTGCGCGATGAGACAAGGATATCCCTACCGGCCAAACCCTCACTAACCCGGACAACAATAGGCCAATTGTGCGTCGCCCCACGGACCTCCCGGTCGTGGCCGGTTACGACAGAGCCTGGTCGCGAACCCAGAGTCTCTGGTGGCACAGTAGTACAGCGCCCTTAACCACTGTGCCACCCGGGAGGCCCTATTACTCCATTATTGAGTTACAAAGCACTGAGCAGACGTCATCATTTGGGCTTCATGGCTTACAGTGTACAGGCTCCAACACTCTATTTGAGTCAAAACACATCATAAAAATACAAACAATTTCCATCACTTCACCCACTGACAGATTGACTAGGATACATTTCATATTTCCAGAACTGCTTCTATAAACTTGTTGTGCTGCCATCACCTGCCAACACACTCCCATAAATTCCTTCTTTAAAAACACAAACCTACATTGAAGATTAACTGAGCCATGCCGTTACATTCATTTTCATGGCAATGTTTGCTATTGGTAGCTAGCTTTCCTGGAACGGTATGCTTATGGGTATTAGCACTGTTAATGACTGTCGCACCCTGATCTGTTTCACCTGTCCTTGTGATTGTCTCCATCCCCTCCAGGTGTCACTTATTTTCCCCAGTGTATTTATCCCTGTGTTTCCTGTCTCTCTGTGCCAGTTTGTCTTGTATGTTCATGTCAATCAGTGTGGTTTTCCCCGCAATCCTGCTTTCCTTTTCTTTTCTACTCGTCCTCCTGGGTTTGACCTTTGCCTGTTTTCTGGACTCCAATCCCGCCTGCCTGACCATTCTGCCTGCCCTGACCTCGAACCTGCCTGTCATTCTGTACCTCTGGAACTCTGAACTGGTTTTGACCTTTTGCTTACCCCTTTTGGGTTGTGAATCAACATCTTGGACTCTAACCATCTGCCTCCTGTGTCTGCATCTGAGTCTCACCCTGTGCCCTTATAATGACAGTGTCTATATATACACACACACGCACGCACGCACGCACACACACACACACACACACACACACACACACACACACACACACACGATTCCATTCCCCAGAAGCAAGCAGCGGTAGGGTAACAATCAGTAGACCCACCCAGCCTTGCAGTCATTGGAATGACTGAGTCATTAGGGTTCTCATCATGGTTCACTTTCCCTGTTTCCAGGCCTACAGCCACAGTACACCTCCTATTACAGGGTCGTGATTGACATTGATGTTTTCATTGGAGATTCAGCGCTAAGAAAAGATGAGTGAAGCTGGGATTCATGTGTCAGGGTTTATAGAAACTTAAATATAGGCTACTGTAGGCTCTGTGACACAGTGGCGTCTGGTGGGAGGAGCTATAGGAGGACGGGCTCATTGTAATGGCTAGAATGGAATAAATGGAATGGAGTCAAACGTGGTTTCCATACGTTTGTGTTTGATACCGTTCCATTCATTCCATTCCAGCCATTACAATGAGCCTGTCCTCCTATAGCTCCTCTCTCCAGCCTCCTCTTCTGTGGCAGAAAAGTTTGTTTAAATTATCCAAACACCCCCTCCTTCCAATAAAATTATATATTATGTTGTATATATAGAATGTTGTATCCAAAGGTGACCTCTATCATTGGTTAGCTACGGTAAGAGGCAGTAGCAGTACAGTTTCAGCGGGTGTGAGAGCCAAATGTCTCCTTCACAGATTACTCCTTCTTTACCCTGTGATACAGTAGCCACAAACTCTTTGGTCGTCAGTTGGAAATTATACACAATTACTAAAATGAATTAGTCTCACAAAACAACACTTCGACTTGTTCAATTTATATTGCTATAGAAAGTTCTTGCCATCAACAGAATGTTATACACTGAGTGTATAAACATTAGGAACACCATCCTAATATTGAGTTGTACACCCTTTTCTCCCCAGAACAGCCTCAATTCCACAAGGATGCTGGCCATGTTGACTTCAATGATTCCCACAGTTGTGTCAAGTTGGCTGGATGTCCTTTGGGTGGTGTACTGTTCTTGATACACACAGGAAACTGTTGAGCGTGAAAAACACAGCAGCAGTGCAGTCCTTGAAACACTCAAAACTGTGCGCTTGGCACCTACTACCATACCCTGTTCAAAGGAACTTAAATATTTTGTCTTGCCCATTCACCCTCTGAATGGCACACATTCACAATCCATGTCTCAATTGCCTCAAAGCTTAAGAATACCTCTTTAATCTGTCTGCCCTTCTTCATCTACAGTGGAATTAACAAGTGGGGATCATAAGGGATAGCTTTCACCTGGATTTACCTGGTCAGTCTGTGTCATGGAAAGAGCAGGTGTTCCTAATCTTTGTATACTCAGTGTATAAATAGGACATACAACAATCTCAGCTCTGCAGATTATGCTGCGAAGAGACAGAATCATTTGATCCTTTATTCTAGTATTGCCCCCATATACTTGTAAACATTTTAATAATAATTCATGTCTCACTTGTCCAGACACTATGTCTCTGTCGCTTTAGCCACTGCAAAGCAGTTGTTTCCATGGCAACCCATACCTAAAGAGACTATCCATCCATGTGACTGGTTCTTGTGTCCCAAATGGCACCCTATTCCTTGTATAGGGAGCCATAGCGCTCTTATCAAAAGTAGTGCACTATAGGGTGCCATTTGGGATGGACCCAAGGTTTCCTTCCAGTGTACAGATGGATATGAGAGACAGTGACCTTCAGAAGTGGTCTGATATATCACGACCCCACACTGTAAAGCCCAATGTGCTGTCATTACTCAACTTTTGAGGCAACTCATTGTACTTAATATATCTGAGTACAGATACTTAAAGTGATTTTGTAGTCATTACTCAAATCGATAAGAGTCAAATCAAGTGTTATTGGTCACATACACATGGTTAGCAGATGTTATTGCGAGTGTAGCGAAATGCTTGTGCTTCTAGTTCTGACAGTGCAGTAATATCTAACAATTCCACAACTACCAAATACACACAAATCTAAGTTAAGGGATGGAATAAGAATATGAATGAGTGATGACCGAGCGGCATAGGCAAGATGCAATAGATGGTATAGAAAACAGTATATACATACAAGTTGAGTAATGCAAGATACTGTATGTAAACATTATTAAAGAGGAATTATTAAAGTGACTAGTGATCCATTTATAAAGTGGCCAATGATTTTGAGTCTGTATGTAGGCAGCAGCCTCTCTGTGTCAGTGATGGCTGTTTAACAGTCTGATGGCCTTGAGATAGAAGCTGTTTTTCAGTCTCTCGCTCCCAGCTTTGATGCACCTGTAGTGACCTCGCCTTCTGGATGGTAACGGGGTGAACAGGCAGTGGCTCAGCTGATTGTTGTCCTTGATCTTTTTGGCCTTCCTGTGACATTGGGTGCTGTAGGTGTCTTGGAGGGCAGGTAGTTTTCCCATGGTGATGTGTTGTGCAGACCGCACCACCCTCTGGAGAGCCTTGCGGTTGTGGGCGGTGCAGTTGCCATACCAGGCAGTGATAAAGCACGACAGGATGCTCTCAATTGTGCATCTGTAAAAGTTTGTGAGGGTTTTAGGTGAAAATACATTTCTTCAGCCTCCTGAGGTTGAAGAGTCGCTGTTGCGCCTTCTTCACCACACTGTCTGTGTGGGTAGACCATTTCAGTTTGCCCGTCATGTGTACGCTGAGGAACTTAAAAATGTCCACCTTCTCCACTGCTGTCCCATCGATGTGTATAGGGAGATGTTCCCATTGTTGTTTCCTGAAGTCCACGATCATCTCCTTTGTTTGCTGACGTTGAGTGAGAGGTTGTTTTCCTGACACCACACTCCGTGTGCCCTCACCTCCTCTCTGTAGGCTGTCTCGTTGTTGTTGGTAATCAATACCACTACTGTTGTGTCATCTGCAAACTTGATGATTGAGATGGAGGCGTGCATGGCAACGCAGTCATGGGTGAACAGGGAGTAGCAGAGGGTGCTAATTACACACCCTTGTGGGGCCCCAGTTTTGAGGATCAGTGAAGTGGAGATGCTGTTTCCTACCTTCACTACCCGGGGGGAGGCCCGTCAGAAAGTCCAGGACCCAATTGAACAGGCCGGGGTTGAGACCCTGGGCCTCAAGCTTAATGATGAGCTTGAGGGTACTATGGTGTTGAATGTTGAGCTGCATTCTTACATAGGTATTCCTCTTGTCCAGATGGGATAGGGCAGTGTACAGTGTGATGGTGATTGCATCGTCTGTGGACCTATTGGGGCTGTCATTTAGTTGAGTTATCTTTGCCTTCTTGGGTACAGGAACAATGTTGGCCATCTTGATGCATGTGGGGAAAGCAGACTGAGATAGGGAGAGATTGAATATGTTCGTAAACACACCAGCCAACTGGTCTGCGCATGCTCTGAAATGCGGCTAGGGATGCTGTCTGGGCCGGCTGCCTTGCGAGTGTTAACATGTTTAAATGTCTAACTCACTTCGGCCACGGAGAATTAGTGGGGGCCGCAGTCCTTGGTAGCGGGCTGCGTCGGTGGCACTGTGTTATCCTCAAAATGGGCAAAGAAGGTGTTAAGTTTGTCTGGAAGCAAGACGTCGGGGTCCGTGACGTGGCTGGTTTTCTTTTTGTAGTTCGGAATTGCCTGTAGGCCCTGCCACATACGTCTCGTGTCTGAGCCGTTGAATTGCGACTCCACTTTGTCCCTATACAGACATTTCGCTTGTTTGATTGCCTTGTGGAGAGAAATACTACACTACAGTGACTCTGTAGGTGGTTCAGATTTTAGTTGTATGAGCTTGAACATTTTGAGTAACCCCCCACTATACCACGCCTCCAATATAATTTCCCAGTGTGCCTTGCCTTCGAGTGAATTATAGTGTTACTACCCATGACTGTATTTGTTAGTGACAGAATTGAAGTTTCCATCCAATATATAACATATTTAAATGTGACTTAAAAAACTACATGAAACAATATCCAAATGTGTTTCCATCAAACTGACTTTTTGTGGACAAAAGGCAGTGTGTGATGGTGTAGTGCATGTAAAATAACTTTAATAATTTCCCATGTACCTAATGTAAAATGGGTTTTTAACTCTACTGATGGATTTGTCACAAACACTGTTATAGAGTAAATGTGCCAACTCTAGTTTTGGCACGTGCGCTCTAGCCAACAGCTGGCAGATACAGTGCTGCTTACATTCTAAGATTATTATGGATAAGAGTGATATTATTTGTATGTTTCAAACAGCAGCCAGGCATCGATCACCATGTTACCAGAATAAGACCCTCAATATTTATTTGAAAGGAGCCCCTCCTCCCTGTAGGTTGTCTCGTCGTTGTTGGTAATCAAGCCTACCACTGTAGTGTCGTCCGCAAACTTGATGACTGAATTGGAGGCGTGCATGGCCATGCAGTCGTGGGTGAACAGGGAGTACAGGAGAGGGCTCAGAACGCACCCTTGTGGGGCCCCAGTGTTGAGGATCAGCGGGGTGGAGATGTTGTTACCTACCCTCACCAACTGGGGGCGGCCCGTCAGGAAGTCCAGTACCCAGTTGCACAGGGCGGGGTCGAGACCCAGGGTCTCGAGCTTGATGACGAGTTTGGAGGGCACTATGGTGTTAAATGCTGAGCTGTAGTCAATGAACAGCATTCTCACATAGGTATTCCTCTTGTGCAGATGGGTTAGGGCAGTGTACAGTGTGGTTGTGATTGCGTCGTCTGTGGACCTATTTGGGCGGTAAGCAAATGGGAGTGGGTCTAGGGTGTCAGGTAGGGTGGAGGTGATATGGTCCTTGACTAGTCTCTCAAAGCACTTCATGATGACGGAAGTGAGTGCCACGGGGTAGTCGTTTTGCTCAGTTACCTTAGCTTTCTTGGGAACAATGGTGGCCCTCTTGAAGCATGTGGGAACAGCACACTGGGATAAGGATTGGTTGAATATGTCCGTAAACACACCAGCCAGCTGGTCTGCGCATGCTCTGAGGATGCGGCTGGGGATGCCGTCTGGGCCTGCAGCCTTGCGAGGGTAGAAAAATGTATGTTTGTGTAGCATAAGATTATTCCCAAAATCTGACCTGCAGTAGAACATGTTGTTGAGGTGACTTTTCATTTAGTTTTGAGTCGGTACCACATAAACATTTGAAGTATTAATGACTTTTCATTGACTTACTAGAAGTATTTGATTTAAAGAATGCCTTGCGGTTTTTCCTTTCCCTCTCCCCATTTAACAGTGAGCGAGAAAAAGTCACATTAACAGGAGCCATGAGGGCTCAACACTCTACACAGTTTGCAGGAAGCAAGTCCTTTAAGGGAACTATGAAATCAATCACCAACATGGTGCCTTAATTTATGGCAGGTCAGGTGAGACTTTATGGTGGTTATTTTTGTTATCACATTATAATGTCTTCATTGTACAATAGTGGCACCATGATCCACCACAATAAAATAATCTGATGAATGGACAGCAGTGGCGGTCGGTGCCTTTTAAGATGAGGGAGGACCATTTTTCTTTATGAGCATGGAGCAGAGCATATTGGATGACTGTCATTCATATTTCATTCACCCAGCTCAATGTAACATCAATAGGTTTAGGCCACTATGTGATACTCAAAATTTCGCTATACACATCATGAGGTTGCTACAACAGGTTGAGGGAAAATTTGAGTCAGACAGTGACACATTCAATACCAACTTGCACACTCTTGCCTGCATCTAGCTGATCTAGGGTATAATCGTTTTGTTCCATTTGCTTCCTTTTAAGAAATGTTTTTCAACAGAATTGCCAGAATGAATGCACCCGTGAGCCACAGCTTTTCACCTAATGTCATAGTCAACATAGCTAGCTACTGGAACTAACGCATTAATAAACAAGCTGCAATCATGCAGTACAGTGTACAGCTAGCAGTTTAGCAGTTACGCCCCAGTAGCAATACATTTCTAAAACCAAAGCTTACCTTGACTTGGAAGAGTTTCAGTGTTGGATAGCCATTGCCATAGCCATTGCCATAGCCAGCTAACATAGCTTTCCTCTCTGTTTGAGCCGGGTGTTTGAGTAGGCTAACTAGCTATCCGCTTTCACTAGCTACATATGTAAAAGTAAAAATATATATATATTTAGCTGTCTTGCTTGTCCTTAGTTTTTGAAGAAATTGTTTATTTCAAAACTGTTGAACTATTATTCTATTCTATCTCTGAGTCCACTACTCATCACATGTTATACAGTGCATTGCTAGCCATATATAGCTTGTGCTTTCAGTACTAGATTATTTCTCTAATTCTTTGATTGGGTCGAAAACATGTTAGTTCATACTGCAAAAGCTCTAATAGGTTGAATGAATGTCCTCCGGATGTTGTCATAATTACTGTGTAAGTCTATGGAAGAGGTTGTGTACCATGAGCCTCCTAGGTTTTTGTATTGAAGTCAATGTACCCAGAGGAGGATGGAAACTAGCTGTCCTCTGGCTAAACCATGGTGCTACCCCAGAGAGTTCTGTTGATGCTACTGTATACCTTCATTGCAAAACAGTGTGCTTTAATCAGTTATTTGGTGACGTGAATATATTTAGTATACTTTTTTACTATCACTATTTAAATTTTTATGAAATTCACTGAGGAGGATGGTCCTCCCCTTCCTCCTCTGAGTAGGCTCCACTGTTGGACAGATGGACTAAAAGGCATCCTGGAGGTCATTGGTCAGAGACGCCGATCTAAGGTCAGTTGTTGCAGTTTTGCATTAATTGGTTGTTGTTAGGAATGTGGGAGAGTTATCTTATTTTTGGATCTGTATAGATGGGACACTTGTACCCATACATGGGTAAAGGTATGGTGTGCCAAATGCCCAAGTGCCAACCTCTCCTATTTCTGAGCACAGTCACATTGAGTGATTGAGTTTACAAATTGCAATCTGTCTCACACACACGCATGCACGCACACACTTGCTACACACCTCATAAAAGCCCATTCTATAAAGACCCTTATGAGAGCAGAGGAAATGCTGAGTAACAGGTAAGACATGTGACCTTTGTGTTGTGATCACATGCTGCTGGAGTTGGCAGAGATCCAATGTATCTATCAACAATTGGATATACGTAGTCGTTTCCTTTCATTACGACTAATCCCGTCCCAATGTCAACTTGTGACACACACACACACACACACACACACACACACACACACACACACACACACACACACACACACACACACACACACACACACTGATCTCCCCCCACACACTGCCAAGGGAGATACAAAACACTGAGACAACCGTCACACAAATAGCGTTGATATTTCCATGTTAAGGCGCAGGGCTGTTCTGGTCAACAATGGCTAATCTATAATCTATGTCTATTACAGTCTAATCTCCTGCACATGGTGGAGCTGTCATAAAATGATGACTGTCTGTGTGTTCAAAATGGTAATATGTAGGGAATAGGGTGTCTTGGGACACCGGCTATGTTGCATGTGATGGAGGCGTGATAAAAGCACAGCATTGTGTTGCTTTAATACACACTCAAGAAAATGAGTTGTTTTAATGACTCAACTTCTGGGTTGCAGGTATTGGGTCACTTAGTTGGGTTGTTTCTTTGTTAAAAAAAAATACATTTTGGGTTGTTGAGGCTGGATTATTGATGCTGGGTTATTGCGATATGACCCAGCGGGTCAGCTCAGAAGACTGGAGGCATGACTTAGTAGGAGCGTGGCATTCAGAGTTCTTTTTTTGGCCACCCGTGAAAGTAAATGTCATTCCGGTTAATCTGTCAAAGTCATGTTTTACATGAAATTGGATGATATTGGAATGAAACCAGATCAAAATATGATGGTGGCAATATGAAAAATTATTTTTGCTTCCACAGTGATCAAGTTTGATCATAAGGTTGCTAGTTCCCTCCCTCATGAAAAACACCTTTTCCAGAGGTGGGATTATTAAGGGGATAGGGTGACATCACACTGGCGAAAGGGGTCCATATCAGAGGATATCTTTGCATGAAATCTCTTTGATATTCTAGAGAATATCATAAACAATTTCCAAATCCTATGTTTTTGTTTTGTGGATTTGCACCTTATCCTGGTAAATTCTGAATCCCGTTGTGTCTTTAAAACATATATGCTATTGGGATTACTCCAAATATCACACATGGACATTTCCTGAGATATGTGACATCCTATTTTCTCTCTTCATGTTAACAAATACGAACTGTCTACATCACATACCTGTGTTTTCTCAGCACATTCAAGATAATACGCTATATTGACTCCAGATATACTTCTCTTGGCTGAGGTCCATATCCGGATCTTGATATGATTTTTGATAAGCTGAAATAAGGATATAATACGTTTTCAGCACATGCTCAATCATTTGTCAACTATATTTTTCCGTCATGCACAAATCATTTTTGGATTTCCTCCGGATATTATACATGGTAAGGCCAGATATTGACTGATTAGATATCCTGAGGTAGGCCTATGTGGACATCTTATTTTATCAATATGATGACAAATACTGACAATAGGCATACCTAGTATATTTTCTCTGCACATACAATACATGTGCTCTTGACAGTCCATATCAGGATCTTGATATGCTTTTTTGATATGGTAAATGAGGACAATGTCTGGTGCTTATTTGAGTTCAGGACATGTTTAATCATTTGAAAAATATTAAATCAATAATTCTTTCAGACACTAACTTTTTGTATCCCATCCGCGTAAAGGCATGCACAAACCACAAACTAAAAGCACTGTAACTGGTAGCCGAGTAACAAGAACCACATATTTTCTGCTGTGGAGTTCCAACTGTCATTTTTTTAATTGGGGCGCCACAAATGAGTTTGTAAACGGCGTGTGGTCGAACTGACATCTGGAGAAACAAAGAAGTGAGAAGCTGTTCAGAATATACCTCAAAGGGCCTCCCGAGTGGCGCAGCGGTCTAAGGCACTGCAGTGCTTGAGGTGTCACTACAGACCCGGGTTTGATCCCAGGCTGTGACCAGGAGATCCATGAGGCGGTGCACAATTGGCGCAGCGTTGTCTGGGTTAGAGGAGAATTTGTCAGGCTGGGATGTCTTTGTCCCATCACACTCCTTGGGGTAGGCAGGCAAGCTGATTTTGGTCGCCAGATGGACGATGTTTCCTCTGACACATTGGTATGGCTGGCTTCTGGGTTAAGCGAGCCGTGTGGCTTGGCCAGGTCATGTTTCGGAGGACGCATGCCTCTCGACCTTCGCCTCTCTCTCCCGAGTACGTAGGAGATGTAGTATGTAGTGTATGTAGAGTATGTAGTGATGGGACAAGACTGTAACTACGAATTGTATTTCACAAAAATTAGTTACATTAATTTAAAATAATATATCTCAAATAACTTAATGCTAATTTGAGATTCATTTATTTATTTTAGTAACTAGAATCAAGAACGTTCACTAATTTGGTCAGCAGACAGTAGGGCTAGCTAGCAAGCTACCAGTTAGCTTTTACCCTCCTACCAAGCCTAGCTAGCTAACAAATAACAAAATGTCCTTCCCTTCAGGGATATTTTTACCTCCTAACAGGCTCCAATGTGACAGCTAATTTTTTAAAACGTTTGGGCGTATTTTTTTGTTTTTGATTTTGTATTACTGGTTAATATAGCAACTTGGCTAGCTAGCTTGTTCCAGCTAGTTCTCTCATGATGAATGAAGCAGGTTTAGGAGCTACCTCGTGTATGGTTATGTGAAATGACAATATTTTCTTACAATATTGACAGAATTTTGATTCATGATTTATGCATGTTGGTGTGGACTGGACTGCGAGGGACCGATGCCACTGCAAGGGACCGACGCCACTGACGACCCATTCTGTACTCATTGTATTGAGTTTGTGCAACTTCCTTAAAATACATTTTTAGCTAAGATTGGCCTACGTTTGTATCTTTACAGAAAACAGGTGTTGTGATTGGAGCCTTGTATTTGCTATGCTGTATTTTTATAACAGAAATAGCAAAGATGTGTTTTGGATTAAATATGACGACGTTTTTATTCCCCGTGCCTTGTAGCCTACTACTGAATTTGGTGCAAATGTATGCTCAGATATGTCACCTTCATGTGAATAAGCACAATGATTTTTGGCTCCTGAACAGGTAAAATCATTTGGATGCTGGACATTGATCATTTGTCAGATTTAGTCCTTCTTTGATTAGTTGCATGAGGATGAATATTAAATATCATGTAAGGATATGTATTGAAATCATGAATTTCTGTAGAAATATGGATCCAGGTAATGACTATAGATATGATACAGTATGTGCCTAGGTATAAAGTATATATGTCAGCATGTTGACACATACTCTTTCCAGAGATAAAATATTCTACAAACATGTAAGCGGGTGCACAAGCATTAGGGGCATATCTTGAAGGGATCTCACCCCAGATATCTCCCTGGACTCATACGGTAGCAGGGATCTTTCTGAGGTCTGGATTGGATGCAAGTAGAAACTGTCCCATTACGGAGAATATACTAACTCCATATACAAAATTAAGGACATGCGTATCTGGGGTATGTATACTCATAGCTAAAAAAAAAAGTCAGATATCCAGATATATAGAGATAAAGACATCCCCTGAAAGTTACCCTTTTTGGCCATTGTAACCCTAACTCTCATTTTAATACATCACTGTTAACATGATATTCTCTTACCTAATATAAATAAGTACTGCCTTGCAACCAACATCAGTGAAGGTGTGTTTGCAGAGGGGCTTGGTTTATATATAGTCACCAGATAGCTACTCTACTGTTGCCAAAATGTGGCTGTAGGGTGTTGGAAAATATAATTAAATGTTTACACTATTCGTCTATGGCAAAGACACATACATTTTCCCTTTCTGCTGTGTCTGTCGTTATCTAGTTACTGGCTAGATAGGTCTTCAGCCAGCATGGAACAAAAGGGGGGGAAGGGTAATTCATAACTCTGACGCAGTTGTCACGTCAACACATCGATCAGTACTGCTGTGAACAACATCAAACATTATATATTTGTTTTACATCATTAATGCTTTGTTTATCACACATTTGCTTGAGATGGTTTTACTGCAACTCCGTTCACTGCATTCAAGTTTCTTGACATAGGCAATTCAAAGAGCTGTCAGACAAGGCGAGCTCATGAATTTTAGCCAACCTCCCCGGCTCTGCCCGTCTCTTCAAACTTCCTGGTAATTAGCCATGAACGACAAAGTACTTGTTAAAAAAAATTGCATTTATATCCCCCACAAGAAATATGGGGGATATTATATCTGCTCATAAGGCTAATTTACATGGGAATCAGAATGACTGTTCAGGATCTTTTACAAACGTTAAGGTTCAACGCTGATAGTTGTGTACAGTCGTGGCCAAAAGGTTTCAGAATGACACAAATATTAATTTTCGCAAAGTCTGCTGCCTCAGTTTGTATGATGGCAATTTGCATATACTCCAGAATGTTATGAAGAGTGATCAGATGAATTGCAAAGTACCTCTTTGCCATGCAAATTAACTGAATCCCCAAAAAACATTTCCACTGCATTTCAGCCCTGCCACAAAAGGACCAGCTGACATCATGTTTCTCTCGTTAACACAGGTGTGAGTGTTGACGAGGACAAGGCTGGAGATCACTCTGTCATGTTGATTGAGTTTGAATAACAGACTGGAAGCTTCAAAAGGAGGGTGGTGCTTGGAATCATTGTTCTTCCTCTGTTAACCATGGTTACCTGCAAGGAAACATGTGCCGTCATCATTGCTGGATATTGCTGCCAGTAAGATTGCAACTAAATCAACCATTTATCGAATCATCAAGAACTTCAAGGAGAGCGGTTCAATTGTTGTAAAGAAGGCTTCAGGGCGCCCAAGAAAGTCCAGCAAGCGCCAGGACCATCTCCTAAAGTTGATTCAGCTGCGGGATCGGGGCACCACCAGTACAGAGCTTGCTCAGGAATGGCAGCAGGCAGGTGTGAGTGCATCTGCAAGCACAGTGAGGCGAAGACTTTTGGAGGATGGCCTAGTGTCAAGAAGGGCAGCAAAGAAGTCACTTCTCTTCAGGAAAAACATCAGGGACAGACTGATATTCTGCAAAAGGCACAGGGATTGTACTGCTGAGGACTGGGGTAAAGTAATTTTCTCTGATGAATCCCCTTTCCGATTGTTTGGGGCATCAGGAAAAAAGCTTGTCCGGAGAAGACAAGGTGAGCGCTACCATCAGTCCTGTGTCATGCCAACAGTAAAGCATCCTGAGACCTTTCATGTGTGGGATTGCTTCGCAGTCAAGGGAGTGGGCTCACTCACAATTTTGCCTAAGAACACAGCCATGAATAAAGACTGGTACCAACACATCCTCCGAGAGCAACTTCTCCCAACCATCCAGGAACAGTTTAGTGACGAACAATGCCTTTTCCAGCATAATGGAGCTCAGGGAACAAAACATTGATATTTTGGGTCCATGGCCAGGAAACTCCCCAGACCTTAATCCCATTGAGAACTTGTGGTCAATCCTCAAGAGGCGGGTGGACAAACAAAAACCCACAAATTCTGACAAACTCCAAGCATTGATTATGCAAGAATGGGCTGCCATCAGTCAGGATGTGGCCCAGAAGTTAATTGACAGCATGCCAGGGCGGATTACAGAGGTCTTGAAAAAGAAGGGTCAACACTGCAAACATTGACTCTTTGCATCAAATTCATGTAATTGTAAATTAAAACCTTTGACACTTATGAAATGCTTGTAATTATACTTCAGTATTCCATAGTAACATCTGACAAAAATACCAAGACACTGAAGTAGCAAACTTTGTGGAAATTTTTATTTGTGTCATTCTCATTCTCAACCCTAACCCTAACCCTAACCCTAACCCTAACCCCAACTTTTGGCCACGACTGTAGGTTTAATGATGTTAACAAATATGCAAGAATTCTTTAACTCCATAGACTCAACTGATGCACCGGTGAGACAATCTAAGTAACATAATAACATAATCTGTCATTTTAAGGTAATGGATGACAAAAACGTCTGTAGCTACTTAAGTGTTACTGTTGAAATGGATAATTATTAATCCATTATACAGACATGGCGACAGAAAGTCTCCATTTTTTGCTGACTCACTACCGAAATAAATAGTGACTATATCAATATCTAGGATTTCAGCCATAAGTGCTATTGGAATATGAATGTATAGGGAGTGTAATGGATCTATATTTGGTACCCTTGTGTTTGGATGTCTGTCAGTCAGTAGTATTCCCTTCAGCTGCTGATCTCCCATTTAATGACTAAGACACATAACGTTGCACACGCACATACACACACACACACACACACACACACACACACACACACACACAATTTCGGTCACCCCTATAAGCATTGTCTACTTTAAAAAGATGATGTGTCTCAAATCAAATCGTATTGGTCGCTTGCACACATTTTGCAGATGATTTCACAGGTGCAGCAAAATGCTTATGTTTCTAGCTTCAGTGCAGTAATACCTAACAATACAGAACAATGCACACACATCCCAAAAATGATATCAGAATGAGCAATGTCAGAATCAATAAAAAGGTAGTTGTAGTGTTGCTCAGGTAGTAGAGCATGGCACTTACAACACCAGGGTTGTGGGTTTGATTCCCACAGGGGAAAAGTAGAAAAATGTATCCACTTACTAGTGTAAGTTTCTCTAGATAAAAGCATCTGCTAAATTACTAAAAATGTAAATATGTATATGATGGTGTGTAAATACTTTATGATGGTGTGTGCAGTAGTTATATAGCATGAGTCTAGATTTGAAAGTGACCAGTGTTCAATGACTATGTACACATGGCAGCAGTCTCTAAGGTGCAGGGTAGAGTGCCAGCTAGTAACAGTGACTAAGTTCAGCTGGGCAGGGTATTGGCTGGCTAGCTTTTAATATTTAAGTCTGCTGGTCTGGAAATAAAGCTATTTTTCAGTCTCTCAGCCCCAGCTTTGATGTACCTGTACAGTCTCCCCCTTCTAGATGGCCGTGGCTCAGATGGCTGAGGTCTTTGATCTTCCTTTGACACCGGGTGCTGTAGATGTGCTGGAGGGCAGGCAGTGTGCCCCCAGTGATGCGTTTGGCTGACCGCAATACCCTCTGGAGACCCATGCGGTTGCAGACAGTGCAATTGCTGTACCAGGCGAATATAGTGTAATTGTAGACTGCAATTCAAGGCTTTCTTGATGTCAGGGAACACCCATTTATACCTGCCGTTGGTCAGTTCCAGTGTTATGAGACTGGTGGTTTCTCGACACAGATGTTTTGTTTACGTAACAGTTTTGGATAACTAACGTGGAAGGTTAGGATAATTAACATGACATGATAGGTGATCTAGCATGGCAAGTTAGGTAAATTAGCATGGCAGGTTAGGAGACTGAGAATAAAATCAAGAAAAGGGTTAGGGTTAGGCTTAGCTACAATGCTACAGTTGTCAACAACTGTTGTCTACGACACTACATAATCAGCCACGGATCAATGGAGAGCATCAATGGGTGTTACTTGATATCAAGAAACGGCTATATGAGAAAATACCTCTAATTGCGGTCTGCAATTACACCCTTCCCTGCTAGGCGGTGATACAGACCAACAGGATGTGCTCAATGGTGCATCTGTAGAGGTTTGTAAGGGTCTTAGGGGCCAAGCCAAAATTCTTCAACCTCATGAGGTTGAAGAGGTGCTGTTGCAGTGTGGATGGACCATTTCAGGTTATCCGCCATGTGCATTCCTGGCACCACTCCACCAGGGCCCTCACCTCATCCCTGTAGGCTGTCTTGTCCTTTTTGGTTACCAGGACTACCACTATTATGTAATCTGCAAACTTGATGATTGAGTTGGAGACGTGCGTGGCCATGCAACCATTGGTGAACAGGAGTACAGGAGGGGGCAGAGCACACACCCTTGTGGGGCCCCCGTGTTGAGGATCAGTGTAGTGGAAGTGTTGTTTCCTACCTTCACCACCTGGTGTCAGCCCGTCAAGAAGTCCAAGACCCAGCCGCACAGGGTGGGGTTCAGACCTAGGGCCCCGAGCTAAGTGATGAGCTTGGAGGGCACTATAGTGTTGTAGTCAATGAACAGCATTCTTAAATAGGTATTCCTCTTGTCCAGATGAGAAAGGGCAGAATGGTCTTACAGTGGAGGGAGTGTTTTTTTCACCTTTATTAAACCAGGTAGGCCAGTTGAGAACAAGTTCTCATTTACAACTGCGATCTGGCTAAGATAAAGCAAAGCAGTGCGACACAAACAACAACACAGAGTTGCACGCGGAATAAACAAACACAGTCAATAACACAATAGAAAAAATATATACAGTGTGTGCAAATGAGGTAAAATTAGGGAGGTAAGGCAATAAATAGGCCGTAGTGGCGAAGTAATTACAATTTAGCAATTAAACACTGCAGTGATAGATGTGCAGAAGATTAATGTGCAAGTAGAGATACAGGGGTATCTTTAAAAGCTTAAAGTATTGTTCATCTAACTGCATTGTCCGATTTACAATAGGCTTTACAGCAAAAGCATGCCATGTGATTGTTTGAGGACAACGCCTCACATCAAAATATTTTTCAACCAGCACAGACTTCATAAAATTACAAATAGCGATGAAATATTCACCTACTTTTTGAAAATCTGCCTCTGATTTGCATATAAAGGATACAATCCTTCTTTATATCCCAAGAGTCAGTTTAGTTGGCGCCATCAATTTGAGTAAGCCACTCGTCCAACCTGCAGAGAAAGGAATCCAAAAAGCTACTGCTAAAGTACAAATATGTTTCTATTTAATCCTCTGGCACCCTAAATATAATTAAACTATAATATTTCATACGGAATATTTCTTATGTTCAACTGGAAAACAACATCAGCAGGTGCGCGTCCTCTTCGTTACGAGCGCACAGACTGATTTCCAACTCTGACTCCCAGTAGTGAAACTCAAAATTCTTCCTCGTTTGGGAAGAAACAAGCCTGAAACCTTGAACAAAGACTGTTGACATCTAGTGGAAGCCACAGGAATTGCAATCTGGGAGCTGGATTTGGGTATGACCCTATACATTCCATTGGAAGAGCATGGGCTCTCAAAAAGAAAAATAATTCTGGTTGGTTTTTCTTTGGATTTTCTCCTACCATAACAATTGTGTTATAGTGTCATATATTATTTTAACATTTCTACAAACTTCAAAGTGTTTTCTATCCAGTGGTACAACTGATATGCATATCCTGGCTTCTGGGCCTGAGTAACAGGCAATTTACTTATTATACTTTTTTACTTGATACATTGTTCTTGGCACCCAAAACATTTTGAATGCAGGAAAATAGTCATATTCACACACTTCCCATCCTTGGTCATCCCTACTGCCTCTGATCTTGCGGACTTACTAAACACACATTCTTCATTTGTAAATGATGTCTGAATGTTCAAGAGTGCCCCTGGCTGAAAAAAAGAAAATAAAAGAAAATGGTGCCATCTGGTTTGCTAAATATAAGGAATTTGAACTGATTCATACTTCAAGTTTATTCTCGATACTTAAGTATATTTTAGCAATTACATTTACTTTGATTCTTAAGTATATTTTCAACCAAATACTTTCAGACTTTTACTCAAGTAGAATTTTACTGGATGACTTTTACTTGAGTAATTTTCTATTAAGATATCTTTACTTTTACTCAAGTATGACAGTACTTTTGCCTCCATTGGTGATATGTTACACGCACACACACGCACGCACACACACACACACACATACATACACACACACACACACACACACACACACACACCTTATAGAGATCAAGTGCGTATCATCCAAAGCTCATCGGTAAAGAGGAGGACGGAGGGGAAGGATAGGTGGATAGTTGAGGCGAGTCACCACAGACTAATCTCATTCCCAGACACTTCCATCCAAATCTGGCCTGTGGTCACTCCCACTAAGGCCAACTTTGAGTTTTTGATATTCCAGGCTTATACGCTCTATGCACAAAAGCCTGGGGACAAGGTTACTCACACACTGACCTGCTGCTCACTCTAAACAGGGTAGCAAAGGTTCCAAATGTAAGCACTTATAAACTGTATCTACTTAAAGTCCATCTTTTGCGTTAATAGGTGATGTTTTGATATATTGTGATTGTTTTTTCTACCTTTTGATGTATTTTTTGCTGTTTTTTGTTTTGTTTTGTTTCTTATGCATGTTGAGTGCCAGATATGCACTGTACAAATTCATTATTCTTATTATTCTTATTATAATTCTTATTAATCTTATTTTCACAAAGGCCAAGAACAGATAAACCTGCAAACAGGTGGTAGAGGAGGGTGGAGAGGAGAAGAGAGAGAAAGGAGGAAGAAGAGGATGGAGAATCAGGAGAAAAGAAGAGGAGAAAGAAGATAAATATGAGGAGATGAGATAACTGATTGTTCTGGGTTGGAGGGTACATAGGGCAGAGCATAAAATACGAGGGAGAAGAGGGAGAGAAGGAAGAGGAGAAAGAAGGTGAGGAAGAGGAAGAAGAAAAGGGAGAATGAGAGCAGAGATCTGATTGCTGGGGTTGGGAGGGTAGAGGATTGAAAGTCAGGAGAAGATGGAGAGGGGAAGGAGAGAAAGAACACAGCAGATAGGAGGAGAGGAGGGGGAGAAGAGGGAGAGAAGTAGAGGAGGGGGAGAGAGGAGAGCTGTCAGGGACAGAGTGTTCTAGTAGAAATCACAGAACAGAGGAAGGCGGCGAGGGCCTGGGGAGAACGTTGCGGCAAGCAGGCTCATCACACTAAGAGACAGCACAACACATAACACACACAGGCTTATACACACACACAGGCACACACACACACAGGGCAAGCAGACATACACCCACATATGAATGTACAATTCACATGCAGTGTTCAAATGAGCACACGTCGCTTCAAAGGAGAAGAATGGTACAAAAGGTTCTCTGTGATTTCCCTCTGATGTGATCGGTGCTATGAAGACTTTACAGACCAATCCACTGCAGGTGAGATAGAGAGAGAAGAGATCAGGGTGACATCTTATCAATGACAGCAGTACTCTGCCATCTTAAACAATGTTACCCAACTCCAGCCCTCGAGTACCCCAACAGTAAAACACTTTGGTTGTAGCCCCGGACAAGCACACCTGATTCAACTTGTCAACTAATCATCAACACCTCAATGAATTGAATATGGTGAGTTTACCCGGGGCTACAAAAAAAATGTGTGTTGTTGGGAGTACGCGAAGAGTTGGGAAACACTAATCTAAACCATGATTTGGGTCAGACTAACAAATTAAGGGCATGTCTGAAATGGCAATATAGTGTACTACTTTTGACTGGGCCCATACAGCTCTGGTCACATGGGCTCTGTTCAAAGTAGTGCACTAGATAGGTAATAGTGTGCCATTTGAGATGCAATCACGCAGACTAACAGACTGAACATAAAATAATTAGGATCTATTCGTTTGGCTTATATCGCTGTAGCCAAATCTCCTATTTAATTCACTAAAGCCCTGACTAACTGAAAGCTCAGCTTGTCATTGGATTGGAGCGGCAGTGTTATTCAATTTTCAACTGGTTTACTAACCTCTTTTCTGGCTCCCTCCCTCTCTCCCTCACGCTACCCTGCTACATTTCCTTCCCTCCTTCTCCTCTGTCTCTGCTTGAATGCTATCTATTGCAGGGTAATGCTAAACCCTTTACATAACCAACTTGACCTAATAACATCTCCGCTGTAAAACTGTCCCCCCTCAGGATCCTGCATGGCAGTTCTCTGACCACAGTGTATTGGAATAGAAGATACAGACTCACAGTATTTCCCAAATGGCAGTCCTATGGGTCCTTGTCAAAGGTAGTGTAGTACATAGGGAGTAGGCTTCCATGTGGGACTCAATCAGAGACCTTGTGTGGGCCTAATATAGACCCAACATGGGGGTGAGAAACTAGGGAGACAGAAAAGTAAATCATCTCCTTTGACAAAGGCATATATTTAGAGGTGACCTACTGGTATTTGGCATGTACCTGGAACTCCGTTGGTGAATGCTACAAGAGGGAATATCATTGAATGCACCAATCTCTCTGTAACTAGCAAACACAGTCATGGTTAATACTGATAACTAAAAGAATTCACTTGAAAGGCACCCTGGGAAATATGCAAATATGTGTTTACAACCTACAGCGTTAAAACAATACCCAGAAACCTTTTTAGAGGTGCATTTCTGCAACTAAAAATGTACTATTTACTAGCTGCTAACTCTGTGTGTGACCATCAGTATACATCAAGTTTGTGTTCAAGTTTCAAAGTTTACAGGATATACAGTAGAAGGTGTAAAACAATGCAGTGAAATTATTTTTTGAGAGCTCTTTCCCAACAATGCAGTGATAGCAGAAAATAGAATAAAATAAAAAAAACAAGACTGAACTATTTAATAAGAAACACGGGCACACACACACACACACACACACACACACACACACACACACACACACACACACACACACACACACGACTGGGAACTGAGATAAGTGAATATAGATATTGGGGCGTTGGTTGCTTCAGTAACTTATTGTGCACTGCTCCACTTCGGTGTGTATGACAGGCAATGCAAGCCAGAATTAAGGGTAAGACTATGTGTGCAATGGGGCACCCCCATAACAAATCAGAACACTGCCATATAAATAGGAAGATAATTAACCTAGAGACAGATAGAAACCCTACAAATGTTGACAATGCTGATAATACGTCTGCCTCATTGGATTAGATCAAATAACAGAAAGTGGTTGGGGTACTAAAGGAGAGGTGTGGGAAATACTGGATGAGCCCACTATTTTGAGGTCACTCACCCCTAATTTTAAGAAAATAGGGTAAGTGTACCTATGAAGCCCACCAAAATCTAAGTTTAGACATTTCTAATGTATACTTTTAACATTTTCGTGAAACAAAAGTGTAGATAAAATGAAATATTATTCTCTCATGGGAGATTTGACTTCACTTAAAAATATATGATCAAATATGTGAAAAGTCCATGGGTATTCCAAGTAAGACCACCACTTAAATGATCAATTAGAATACATTTCCAAAAATTACAAAAATACGTTTTTGTACGGAAGCTTAATTCATAATACTCTCCCTCAAAGCTTTTCTAATCAATTGATCATTACTATTCATCATGAAAGGAGCACTCATAACAGGGAGTGTCCAATCGTATCCAGAGAGATCTATATGGGCCCAGACTTTTGTTCTTGCCAACCAGTACACACTTGATTCCACCAATCAACTAATCATTCAATCAAGACATGAATAGTTGATTCAGGTGTGTTACTGCTTGGTTAGAACAAAAACCTGCACCCGCACCGGCCCTCTGTGGATAAGACGCAATGCACAAAGACCGTAATTGACTTCCGGCGCCGACAGAGATGGCCGCCTCGCATGGCGTTCCTAGGAAACCATGCAGTATTTTGTTTTTTTATGTGTTATTTCTTACATTGTTACCCCAGGAAATCTTAGGTTTTATTACATACAGTCGGGAGGAACTATTGGATGTAAGAGCAACGTCAACTCACCAACATTACGACCAGGAATACGACTTTCCCGAAGCGGATCCTCTGTTTGGCCCAACACCCAGGACAATGGATCGGATCCCAGACCCAAAACAACGGCGCTGCAGAAGGGGCAGACGGAGCGGTCTTCTGGTCAGGCTTCGTAGACGGGCACATTGCGCACCGCTTCCGAGCATGTCCAGTCTCTTGACAACAAGGTAGATGAAATCCGAGCAAGAGAGTTGCCTTCCAGAGAGACATCAGAGACTGTAGCGTTCTTTATTTAATGGAAACATGGCTCACTCAAGACACGCTATCGGAGTCGGTACAGCCAGTTTCTTCACGCATCGCGCCGACAGAAACAAGAATCTCTCTGGAAAGAAGAAGGGCTGGGGTGTATGCCTTATGATTAACGAGACGTGGTGTGATCATAACAACATTATCTAACAAGAGAATTCTCTTCGATCATAATCACAGTCGTGTACATTCCCCCCCAAGCAGACATATCGACGGCCCTGAAAGAACTTAATTCGACTCAATGTAAACTGGAAACCACATATCCTGAGGCTGCATTTATTGTAGCTGGGGATTTTAACAAGGCTAATCTGCCCCCCCCCCCCCCCCCCCCCCCCGCCCCCCTTTCGGAAAAGCAGACCACGACTCCATTTTGTTGCGCCCAGGCTATAGACAGAAACTTAAACAGGAAGCACCAGCGTTCAGTTCTGTTCAACACTGGTCCGACCAATCGGATTCCAATCTTCAAGATTGCTTTGATCACGTGGACTATGATAGGTTCCGCACAGCGTCGAACAACAACATTGATGAACACGCTGATTCAGTGAGCGAGTTTATTAGCAAGTGCATCAGTGATGTTGTACACACAGCGTCTATTAAAACATTCCCCAACCAGAAACCGTGAATTGATGGCAGCATTCGCGCAAAGCTGAATGCACGAACCACTTCTTTTATTCAGGGCAAGGTGCCTGGAAACATGACCGAATACAAACAGTGTAGCTATTCCCTCCGCTAGACAATCAAACAAGCTAAGCATCAGTATAGAGACTAATTAGAGCCGCAATTCAACGGCTCAGACACGAAAGGTATGTTACAGGGTCTACAGTCAATCACGGACTACAAAATAAAATCCAGCCCCTTCGCAGACCACAATGTCTTGCTCCCAGATGATCCTAGGGCTCAGGTCCTCCGAGAGAGAGAAAGAAAGAGAGAAGGAGAGAATTAGAGAACGCACACTTAGATTCACACAGGACACCGAATAGGACAGGAGAAGTACTCCAGTTATAACAAACTGACCCCAGCCCCCCGACACAAACTACTGCAGCATAAATACTGGAGGCTGAGACAGGAGGGGTCAGGAGACACTGTACTCCCTATTCACCCATGACTGTGTGGCCATGCACGCCTCCAACTCAATCATCAAGTTTGCAGACGACACTACAGTGGTAGGCTTGATTACCAACAACGATGAGGTGATGGCCCTCGGAGTGTGGTGTCAGGAAAATAACCTCACACTCAATGTCAACAAAACAAAGGAAATGATCGTGGACTTCAGGAAATAGCAGAGGGAGCAGCCCCCTATCCACATCAATGGGACAGTAGTGGAGAGAGTGGCAAGTTTTAAGTTCCTCGGTGTACACATCACGGTCAAGGCGCAGCAGCGCCTATTCAACATCAGGAGGCTGAAGAAATTTGGCTTGTCACCAGAAACACTCACAAACTTTAACAGATGAACAATCGAGAGCATCCTGTCGGGCTGTATCACCGCCTGGTACGGCAACTGCTCTGCCCATAACCGTAAGGCTCTCCGGAGGGTAGTGAGGTCTGCACAACACATCAACGGGGGCAAACTTCCTGCCCGCTAGGACACCTACACCACCCGATGTCACAGGAAGCCAAAAGTATCAAGGACAACAACCACCCGAGCCACGGCTTGTTCACCCCGCACTCATCCAAAAGGCGAGGTCAGTACAGATGCATTCAAGCTGGGACAGAGAGACTGAAAAACAGCTTCTATCTCAAGGCCGTCAGACTGTTATAACCTCTTTTGGCTAGGGGGCAGTATTTTGACGTCTGGATGAAAAGCTTGCCCAAAGTAAACTGCCTGTTACTCACACCCAGAAGCTAGGATATGCATATACTTGGTAGATTTGGACACTCTAAAGTTTCTAAAACTGTTAAAATAATGTCGGTGAGTATAACGGAACTGATTTGGCAGGCGAAAACCCGAGGACAAACCTTCCAAAAACGAAAAATTCAGCCAACCACTGTTTCCAATGGCTGTCATGTTTATTATGAGGCAAAAACCTCCCAGATTGCAGATCCTAGGACTTCCACTCGATGTCAACAGTCTTTAGAAAGAGTTTCAGAATTGTTTTTGGAAAAATGAGCTAGAATTTTGGTTTTAAGTGGCTCCCTTTTTGGCTGTAGTGATTTCATGAGAGCGCGTTCTTTGTTGTTAAACTCCGGTAAAGAAAATAGCGATTCTCTGTCTTAAATTTTATCATTTATTTATGTATTAGGGTACCTGAGGTTTGATTATAAAAGTTGTTTGACTTTATTGATTTATTGGTAATGTTTGGGATTCATTTTGTATGCATTTTGAAGGAGTGAAACCGGTGGATTATTGAATGAAGCGCACCAGCTAAACTGAGTGTTTGGGATATAAAGAAGGACATTATCGAACAAAAGGACCATTTGTGATGTTGCTGGGACCTTTTGGAATGCCAGCAGAAGAAGATCTTCAAAGGTAAGGGATTTATTATATCACTATTTCTGACTTTTGTGGCGCACCTGCTTGATTGAAAAATGTTTTTCATGCTTTTGTATGCGGGGCGTTGTCCTCAGATAATCGCATGGTGTGCTTTTGCCGTAAAGCCTTTTTTAAAATCTGACACAGCAGCTGGATTAACAAGAAGTTAAGCATTATTTTGATGTATGACACTTGTGATTCCATGAATGTTAAATATTTATATTTCTGTAATTTTAATTTCGCGCTCTGCAATTTCACCGGATGTTGTCGAGGTGGGTCGCTAGCGGAACGCTTGCGCAGAAAGGTTAAATACCAATCACTAGCCGGCTACCACCCAGTTACTCAAACCTGCACCTTAGAGGCTGCTGCCCTATTTACATAGACAGAGAATCATTGGCCACTTTAATAATGGAATACTAATCACTTTTAATAATGTTTACATACTCCTTATTCATCTCATATGTGTATACTGTATTCTATTCTACAGTATTTTAGTCAATGGCACATTGCTTGTCCTAATATGTTTCTTAATTCCTTCTTTTACACTTTTTGTGTTTTGTTGTGAAATGTTAGATGCAAAAAGTATTCATCCCCCTTGGCATTTTTCCTATTTTTTGCATTACAACCTGTAATATAAATGGATTTTAAAGGGAATTCATGCATACACAAAATAGTCCAAATTGGTGAAGTGAAATGAAAAAACGATCTTGTTTTAAAAAAAAGGAAAAGTGGTGCGTGCCTATGCATTCCCCCCCTTTGCTATGAAGCCCGTAAATACGATCTGGTGCAACCAATTACCTTCCGAAGTCACATGATTAGTTAGATTGCACACAGGTGGACTTTATTTAAGTGTCACATGATCTGTCAAATGATGTCAGTATGTATACACCTGTTCTGAAGGGCCCCAGAGTCTGAAACACGACTAAGCAAAGGGCACCACCAAGCAAGCGACACCATGAAGACCAAGGAGCTCTCCAAACAGGTCAGGGAAAAAGTTGTGGAGAAGTACAGATCAGGGTTTGGTAATAAAAAAATATCCAAAACTTTGAACATCCCACTCAGCACCATTAAATCCATTATTAAAAATTATTAAAAATTATTAAAAATTAAAAATTGAAAGAATGTGCCACCACAAGAAACCTGCCAAGAGAGGGCTGCCCACCAAAACTCACAAACCAGGGCAAGGAGGGCATTAATCAGAGAGGCAACAAAGAGACCAAAGATAAGCCTCAAGGATGTGAAAAGCTCCACATCAGAGATTTGAGTATCTGTCCATAGGACCACTAAGCTGTACACTCCACAGAGCTGGGAATTATGGAAGAGTGGCCAGAAAAAAAGCCATTGCTTGAAGAAATAAATAAGCAAACACGTTTGGTGTTCGCCAAAAGGCATGTGGGAGACTCCCCAAACTTATGGAAGAAGGGACTCTGGTTCAGATGTGACAAAATTGTAGCTTTTTGGCCATCAAGGAAAAAGCTATGTCGGGGTCTGTACAACAAACAGGCCATCCGATTTGACACAATGAACTCTATCTTAGAAGTAGTTGTTGAACCAGGTGAGGCAGTCCTTTGAGAAACCAAGGCTGTTGAGTCTGCCGATAAGAATTTGGTGATTGACAGAGTCGAAAGCCTTGGTCAGGTCAATGAAGATGGCTGCACGGTACTGTCTTTTATCGATGGCGGTTATGATATCGTTTAGTACCTTCAGCATGGCTGAGGTGCACCCATGACCAGCTCGGAAACAGTATTGCACGGCGGAGCAGGTACGGTGGAATTCGAAATTGTCAGTGATCTGTTTGTTGACTTGGCTTTCAAAGACTTTAGATAGGCAGGGCAGGATGGATATAGGTCTGTAACAGTTTGGGTCTAGAGTGTCACCCCCTTTGAAGATGGGGATGACCGCGGCAGCTTTCCAATCTTAGGAATCTCAGACGATACGAAAGCGAGGTTGAACAGGCTAGTAATATGGGTTGCAACAATTTCGGCGGGTAATTTTAGAAAGAGAGGGTCCAGATTGTCTAGCCCAGCAGATTTGCACAGGTCCAGGTTTTGCAGTTCTTTCAGAACATTTTCTATCTGGATTTGGATGAAGCAGAAGCTTTTGAGGCTTGGGCAAGTAGCTGTGTGGGGTGCGGAGCTGTTGGCCGGGGTTTGAGTAGCCAGGAGGAAAGCATGGCCAGCCATAGTTAATTAGTTGTTGAAATTCTCGATTATCGTGGATTTATCATTGGTGACAGAGTTTCCTAGCCTCAGTGCAGTGGGCAGCTGGGAGGAGGTGCTCTTATTCTCCATGGGCTTTACAGTGTCCCAGAACGTTTTTGAGTTAGAGCTACAAGATGCAATATTCTGTTTGAAAAAGCTAGCCTTTGCTTTCTTAACTAACTGTATGTATTGGTTCCTGACTTCCCTGAAAGTTGCATATCGTGGGGACTATTTGATGCTAATGCCGTATGCCACAGGATGTTTTTGTGCTGGTCGAGGGCAGTCAGGTCTGGAGTTAACCAAGGGCTATATCTGTTCTTAGATCTATATCTGTTCTTAGATCTACATTTCTTGAAAGGGGCATTCTTATTTAATTTATGGTGAGGAAAATACTTTTAACCTCTCTAGGGTACGTGGGACGCTAACGTCCCACCTGACCAACATCCAGTGAAAGTGCAGTGTGCCAAATTCAAACAGAAATCTCATAATTAAAATTCCTCAAACAAACATGTATTATACACCATTTTAAAGATAAAGTTGTTGTTAATCCCACCACAGTGTCCGATTTCAAAAAGGCTTTACGACAAAAGCATACCATGCGATTATGTTAGGTCAGTACCTAGTCACAAAATAACACAGCCAAAGAGAGGAGTCACAAACAGCAGAAACAGAGAGAAAATGAATCACTAACCTTTGCTCTTCATCAGATGGCACTCATAGGACTTCATGTTACACAATACATGTATGTTTTGTTCGATAAAGTTCATATTTATATCCAAAATTCTTTGTTTACATTGGCACATTGTTATCTTTTGCCTCCAAAACATCCGGTGAAAGTGCAGAGAGCAATTTACAGAAATACTCATTATAAATGTTGATGAAAATACAATTGTTATGCATGGAATTAAATATATACTTCTCCTTAATGCAACCGCTGTGTCAGATTTCATAAAAACAATCAATACAGATACCCGCCATGGAGTCAAGAAATGTCAGAAATAGCATTTTAAATATTCACTTACCTTTGATGATCTTCATCAGAATGCACTCCCAGGAATCCCAGTTCCACAATAAATGTTAGTTTTGTTCAATAAAGTCCATCATTTATGTCCAAATACCTCCTTTTTGTTTGCGCATTTAGTACAGTAATCCAAATGCGCAGGCACTAGGTCCAGACAAAGTCAAAAAAGTTATATTAAAGTTCGTAGAAACATGTCAAACGATGTATATAATACCTTTTTAGGATGTTATAATCATAAATCTTCAAGAATATTTCAACCGGAGAATTCCTTTGTCTTTAGAAATGAAAGGGAACGGAGCTAACTCTCACGGACGTGGGCCTGACTGAGCACATGGCCTTCTGGCAGACTCATGACTCAATCAGCTCTCATTCTCTCCCACTTCACAGTAGAAGCCTGAAACAAGGTTCTAAAGACTGTTGACATCTAGTGGAAGCCTTAGGAAGTGCAATATTACCCCACAGACACTGTATATTGGATAGGCTAACACTTGAAAATCTACAAACCTCAGATCTCCCACTTCCTGGTTGTATTTGTTCTCATGTTTTGCCTGCCATATGAGTTATGTTATACTCACAGGCATCATTCAAACAGTTTTAGAAACTTCAGAGTGTTTTCTACCCAGATCTACTAATTTTATGCATATCCTAGCATCTGGTCCTGAGTAGCAGGCAGTTTACTCTGGGCACGCTTTTCATCCGGACGTGAAAATAGTGCCCCCTACCCCAAATAAGTTTTAAAGAACAATCAGGCATCCTCAGGATACCCGGGCCAGGTCAATTAGAAAGGCCTGCTTGCAGAAGTGTTTTAGGGAGCGTTTGACAGTGATGGGGAGTGGTCATTTGACCGCGGACCCATAACGGATGCAGGCAATGAGGCAGTGATCGATGAGAGGTGTATTTGGGGGGAAAGTTGGTCAGGATAATATCTATGAGGGTGCCCATGTGTACGCATTTAGGGTTGTACATGGTGGGTTCCTTGATGATTTGTGTGAGATTGTAGGATGGCCGGGGTGTTAAACATATCCCAGTTTAGGTCACTTAACAGAACGAACTCTGAAGATAGATGGGAGGCAATCAATTATCATATGTTGTCCAGGGTACAGCTGGGATCTGAGGGGGGTCTATAACAGGTGGCAACAGTGAGAGACTTATTTCTGGAGAGATTAATTTTTTAAATTAGAAGCTAGAACTGTTTGGGCACAGACCTGGAAAGTATGACATAACATTGTGGGCTAACTCCTCCCCCTTTGGCAGTTCTATCTTGATGGAAAATGTTGGGGATGGACATTTTTGGTGGTCTTTCTATGCCAGGATTCAGACACGGCAAGGACATCATGGTTGGCGGAGTGTGCTAAAGCATTAAGTAAAACAAACTTAGGGAGGAGGCTTTGACCTTCAATGACTTTCAATTCGTTACATTTACTTCTGTTATCACAATGAAAATAATCCAAAAAATGCATTTACTCAATCACTCAATTTTATTTTTCGAATGATCTTTCTCAAGAACGTTTATATATTAATATGGAACCCTTGAATTTTTCTTGTATATTTTGGCGACGTCACTCCAATTCCCGACTTTGAATATCACTGCTTTAAGCCCACCAAGGATAAATGGCAAATGCAATGCAATAATTGCCCTCGGGAAGAATTCAGACCCTTTGACTTTTTCCACATTTTGTTACGTTATTCTAAAAAGAATGAAAACGTTTTTTTCCCCCTCATCAATCTACACACAATATTCCATAATGATAAATCAAAAACAGGTTTTCGGAAATGTTTGCTTATTTATTACAAATAAAAACGGCATCAAGACCCTTTACTCAGTACAGCATCGAGTCTTCTTGGGTATGACGCTACAAGCTTGGCACAACTGTAGTTGGGGAGTTTCTCCCATTCCTCTCTCTCAAGCGCTGTTAGGATGGATGGGGAGCATCGCTGCACAGTTATTTTCAAGTCGCTCCAGAGAAGATCGATCGGTTTCAAGTCCGGGCTCTGGCTGGGCCATTCAAGGACATTCAGAGACTTCTCCCGAAGCCACTCCTGAGTTTTCTTGGCTGTGTGCTTAGGTTCGTTGTCCTGTTGGAAGGTGAACCTTCACCCTAGTCTGACGTCCTGCGTGATCTGGAGCAGGTTTTCATCAAGGATCTCTCTGTACTTTGCTCCGTTCATCTTTGCTTAGATTCTCACTAGTCTCCCAGTCCCTGCCGCTTAAAAACGACCTTCGGCAGTATTGCTTATGGCCAGGAAACGGGGATTGAGCTCAGGCCGATTCCGGTGTGAGTTATCTAGCGCAAATGTATCACTTGGGGCTCGGGCCAATTCCGGTGATAGTTATCCGACCCAAATGTATTACTTGGGGATCGTTCCGATTGGGGCAACTTTCTGCAGATGATTACGTGGGCTGCTTTGTTTAATTAACTTTTCATTCTTTTTTTCTTACATATTTTCTCATTGTTTCTATGATCAAAAAATACAATTAACATTTAAATGAAATTCTTTAAGAGCCCTGTGTAGTATTTTAGTATTTTGATACTTTGTGCAAGGCAATTGATAAGCATTAACTCCCGAGTGTCACGCCCTGACCTTCGATCCTTTTTATTCTATATTTTTGTTAGGTCAGGGTGTGATTAGGGTGGGTAGTCTAGTTTTTTAATTTCTATGTTGGCCTGGTATGGTTCCCAATCAGATTTTTTTTTTTTGGGGGGGGGGGGGGGGGGGGGGGACACACGGAGTGGTCGGCAGAGCCGAGGGATGAACTAGAGTCAGTCAGGGAGTCGAGTGAGGAAGTCGATGAAAGATTCCGGAGAGAGGTGTTGGCATTGAGAGTGCTGCAGAGCGGGCGTGCTGAGGAGCGTGACAAGAGTCCGGTGTCATGTGCACCAGTTTCACGCATCTGGCTTCCAGTGCGCCTCCCCAGTCCGGTACGTCCTGTGTCTCCTCCACGCACTCGCCCTGAGGTGGGTTTCACCGTTCCGGTACAATGCGTGCCGGTTCTACGCACCGTGTCTCCGCAGGTCAGGGTGTGACTAGGGTGGGTAGTCTAGTTTTTTCATTTCTATGTTGGCCTGGTATGGTTCCCAATCAGATGGCTGCTGTCTATCGTTGTCTCTGATTGGGGATCAAATTTACCGAGCCTTTTCCCACTGGGTTGTTGTGGGATCTTGTCTATGTCTAGTTGCCTGGGAGCACTACATTAGTTTCACGTTTCGTTTTGCGCTTCATTGCTTTCTGAGAGTTTCATCCAATAAGCATGTGGAACTCTATGCATGCTGCGCCTTGGTCCATTAATTCAACCAATGATCGTGACAGAAGATCCCACCACCAACGGACCAAGCAGTGTGCCCAGGAGGAGCAGGGATCCTGGGCCTGGGAGGAAAGCCAGGAGCAGAGGACATCCTGGACTTGGGAGGAAATAATGGCAGGAGACAAAAGCCTGCTATGGAAACAGGCGGAAGCTGCAAGGGAGGACCAACGACGATGCCAGGGTTCGCGGCCAGGACGCAAGCCCAAAAGACGTCCCTACATTTTTTTGGGGGGTGGGGGGGACACGGAGTGGTCGGCAGAGCCGAGGGGTGAACTAGAGTCAGTCAGGGAGTCGAGTGAGGAAGTCGACGAAAGATTCCGGAGAGAGGTGTTGGCATTGAGAGTGCTGCAGAGCGGGCGTGTTGAGGAGCGTGACAAGAGTCCGGTGTCATGTGCACCAGTTTCACGTATCTGGCTTCCAGTGCGCCTCCCCAGTCCGGTACGTCCTGTGTCTCCTCCACGCACTCGCCCTGAGGTGGGTTTCACCGTTCCGGTACAATGTGTGCCGGTTCTACGCACCGTGTCTCCGCAGGTCAGGGTGTGACTAGGGTGGGTAGTCTAGTTTTTTCATTTCTATGTTGGCCTGGTATGGTTCCCAATCAGATGGCTGCTGTCTATCGTTGTCTCTGATTGGGGATCAAATTTACCGAGCCTTTTCCCACTGGGTTGTTGTGGGATCTTGTCTATGTCTAGTTGCCTGGGAGCACTACATTAGTTTCACGTTTCGTTTTGCGCTTCATTGCTTTCTGAGAGTTTCATCCAATAAGCATGTGGAACTCTATGCATGCTGCGCCTTGGTCCATTAATTCAACCAATGATCGTGACAGAAGATCCCACCACCAACGGACCAAGCAGTGTGCCCAGGAGGAGCAGGGATCCTGGGCCTGGGAGGAAAGCCAGGAGCAGAGGACATCCTGGACTTGGGAGGAAATAATGGCAGGAGACAAAAGCCTGCTATGGAAACAGGCGGAAGCTGCGAGGGAGGACCAACGACGACGCCAGGGTTTGCGGCCAGGACGCAAGCCCAAAAGACGTCCCTACATTTTTTTGGGGGGGGGGGGGGGGGGGGACACGGAGTGGTCGGCAGAGCCGAGGGGTGAACTAGAGTCAGTCAGGGAGGATACAGTCGATGGTATAGAGTACAGTATATACGTATGCATATGAGATGAATAATGTAGGGTAAGTAACATTATATAAGGTAGCATTGTTTAAAGTGGCTAGTGATATGTTTACATTTCCCATCAATTCCCATTATTAAAGTGGCTGGAGTTGAGTCAGTGTCAGTATGTTGGCAGCAGCCACTCAATGTTAGTGGTGGCTGTTTAACAGTCTGATGGCCTTGAGATAGAAGCTGTTTTTCAGTCTCGGTCCCAGCTTTGATGCACCTGTACTGACCTCGCCTTCTGGATGATAGCGGGGTGAACAGGCAGTGGCTCGGGTGGTTGATGTCCTTGATGATCTTTATGGCCTTCCTGTGACATCGGGTGGTGTAGGTGTCCTGGAGGGCAGATAGTTTGCCCCTGGTGATGCGTTGTGCAGACCTCACTACCCTCTGGAGAGCCTTACGGTTGAGGGCGGAGCAGTTGCCGTACCAGGCGGTGATACAGCCCGCCAGGATGCTCTCGATTGTGCATCTGTAGAAGTTTGTGAGTGCTTTTGGTGACAAGCCGAATTTCTTCAGCCTCCTGAGGTTGAAGAGGCGCTGCTGCGCCTTCTTCACAATGCTGTCTGTGTGAATGGACCAATTCAGTTTGTCTGTGATGTGTATGCCGAGGAACTTAAAACTTGCTACCCTCTCCACTACTGTTCCATCGATGTGGATAGGGGGGTGTTCCCTCTGCTGTTTCATGAAGTCCACAATCATCTCCTTAGTTTTGTTGACGTTGAGTGTGAGGTTATTTTCCTGACACCACACTCCGAGGGCCCTCACCTCCTCCCTCTAGGCCGTCTCGTCGTTGTTGGTAATCAAGCCTACCACTGTTGTGTCGTCCGCAAACTTGATGATTGAGTTGGAGGCGTGCGTGGCCACACAGTCGTGGGTGAACAGGGAGTACAGGAGAGGGCTCAGAACGCACCCTTGTGGGGCCCCAGTGTTGAGGATCAGCGGGGAGGAGATGTTGTTGCCTACCCTCACCACCTGGGGGCGGCCCGTCAGGAAGTCCAGTACCCAGTTGCACAGGGCGGGGTCGAGACCCAGGGTCTCGAGCTTGATGACGAGCTTGGAGGGTACTATGGTGTTGAATGCCGAGCTGTAGTCAATGAACAGCATTCTCACATAGGTATTCCTCTTGTCCAGATGGGTTAGGGCAGTGTGCAGTGTGGTTGAGATTGCATCGTCTGTGGACCTATTTGGACGGTAAGCAAATTGGAGTGGGTCTAGGGTGTCAGGTAGGGTGGAGGTGATATGGTCCTTGACTAGTCTCTCAATGCACTTCATGATGACGGAAGTGAGTGCTACGGGGCGGTAGTCGTTTAGCTCAGTTACCTTAGCTTTCTTGGGAACAGGAACAATGGTGGCCCTCTAGAAGCATGTGGGAACAGCAGACTGGTATAGGGATTGATTGAATATGTCCGTAAACACACCGGCCAGCTGGTCTGCGCATGCTCTGAGGGCGCGGCTGGGGATGCCGTCTGGGCCTGCAGCCTTGCGAGGGTTAACACGTTTAAATGTCTTACTCACCTCGGCTGCAGTGAAGGAGAGACCGCATGTTTTCGTTGCAGGCCGTGTCAGTGGCACTGTATTGTCCTCAAAGCGGGCAAAAAAGTTATTTAGTCTGCCTGGGAGCAGGACATCCTGGTCCGTGACTGGGCTGGATTTCTTCCTGTAGTCCGTGATTGACTGTAGACCCTGCCACATGCCTCTTGTGTCTGAGCCGTTGAATTGAGATTCTACTTTGTCTCTGTACTGACGCTTAGCTTGTTTGATAGCCTTGCGGAGGGAATAGCTGCACTGTTTTTTATTCGGTCATGTTACCAGACACCTTGCCCTGATTAAAAGCAGTGGTTCGCGCTTTCAGTGTCACGCGAATGCTGCCATCAATCCACGGTTTCTGGTTAGGGAATGTTTTAATCGTTGCTATGGGAACGACATCTTCAACGCACGTTCTAATGAACTCGCACACCGAATCAGCGTATTCGTCAATGTTGTTGTCTGACGCAATACGAAACATGTCCCAGTCCACGTGATGGAAGCAGTCTTGGAGTGTGGAGTCAGCTTGGTCGGACCAGCGTTGAACAGACCTCAGCGTGGGAGCCTCTTGTTTTAGTTTCTGTCTGTAGGCAGGGATCAACAAAATGGAGTCGTGGTCAGCTTTTCCGAAAGGGGGGCGGGGCAGGGCCTTATATGCGTCGCGGAAGTTAGAGTAACAATGATCCAAGGTCTTTCCACCCCTGGTTGCGCAATCGATATGCTGATAAAATTTAGGGAGTCTTGTTTTCAGATTAGCCTTGTTAAAATCCCCAGCTAAATGGTTTCCAGTTTGCAAAGAGTCAAATAAAGTTCATTCAGAGCCATCGATGTGTCTGCTTGGGGGGGGATATATACGGCTGTGATTATAATCGAAGAGAATTCTCTTGGTAAATGCGGTCTACATTTGATTGTGAGGAATTCTAAATCAGGTGAACAGAAGGATTTGAGTTCCTGTATGTTTCTTTCATCACACCATGTCACGTTAGCCATAAGGCATACGCCCCCGCCCCTCTTCTTACCAGAAAGATGTTTGTTTCTGTCTGCGCGATGCGCTGAGAAACCCGTTGGCTGCACCGCCTCGGATAGCGTCTCTCCAGTGAGCCACGTTTCCGTGAAGCAAAGAACGTTACAGTCTCTGATGTCCCTCTGGAATGCTACCCTTGCTCAGATTTCATCAACCTTGTTGTCAAGAGACTGGACATTGGCAAGAAGAATGCTAGGGTGTGGTGCACGGTGTGCCCGTCTCCGGAGTCTGACCAGAAGACCGCCTCGTTTCCCTCTTTTTCGAAGTCGTTTTTTTGGGTCGCTGCATGGTATCCGCTACGTTGTCCTGTTTGTAAGGCAGAACACAGGATCCGCGTCGCGAAAAACATATTCTTGGTCGTACTGATGGTGAGTTGACGCTGATCTTATATTCAGTAGTTCTTCTCGACTCTATGTAATGAAACCTAAGATGACCTGGGGTACTAATGTAAGAAATAACACGTAAAAAAACAAAAAACTGCATAGTTTCCTAGGAACGCGAAGCGAGGCGGCCATCGATGTACTCAAACCAAAGGACCCAGATCTAGAAGATATGCAGCCTCTCATGGAAGGAGAATGGAAGTACCCCAAGCAGAAGAGAAAACAAAGGAGTTGGTTCACAGATGCTCTTCAGCTCTGTTGTGATTAGCTAACGGTCATTTCCATAACTCCATGACTTATTAGGAGATAATCCTGTGGTTATAGCTACCGCTATAGCTAGGAACTCTACCGGGAATAGAGGTCATTGTTATCTCACACACACACACACACACACACACACACAGACACACACACACACACACACACAGTCCTCCTCTGTTGTTGATTGCTTGTGGATGCAAATGATGAATTGCTTATTCACTGAAGGACAGTTTGATTGACAAGTGTGTGAAGTCTTCTTGACAAGCTGCCAGAGCTGCCAGATCTTGATAGTGCACTGACTGAATTCGGTGCCCCTCCAATCTTAACCCCCCCCCATTCCCTTGGCCCCCTTTCCCGCTGAGCCCTGTGGTGGTGACGGTACATAAGCCCCCCTCCTATCTCATGCCCCGCCCCATCTTTCCACCCTACCCACCTCTGAGGTACCACAACCCACTTCCCCAGCCCCTCCCGCTCGTCAGCCTCCCATCTGACACTGTTCTGTCAATCATCCCCATCCCACCTCCCATTCCAACCCCAACACTCTCCTTTGTAATCATCATTAACCAATTGACCTCAGTCGTTGTATACCAATCTATTATGTTTACAATACAATGAATGTCCCGGATTACAATCGCGATCAGTGCGCAATACATTTTTTTATCCTCTCCAAACAATAAGGAATTCGACATCAGGTTTGGTGTAGCCAAATCATTCTGAATAAATCTACTAGAGTGATTCAACATACCACAGCCATATGACTGGGACAAGCAAACCTAATGACCCCACCCTAGGCTATTCTACTCAACACTCTATTTCCTAACCTGTTCATGTGAGCAATTCAACCCGATCCCTAACAGAATGTTGACAATGTACACAGTCCTCTTCTGATTCCTACAAATCCAGCTCACGGTGACATCCTGCCTGTGTGCTGTTAAATTGTGGAGAGGAGTAATTGCACGTCTCTGTATATGTGTGTGTGTGTATATGTCCTACAGGACAGGGACAGAACATCCATGCGTCCCCCCAGCTGTGATCTCTGTAACGGTCCCCTGGGAAGGGAGACGCATTGTGACAGTCACAGCCCACTTCTTTCATTTACCCTCAACCCTTCACTCCTCTACGCACGCACACATACACACACAGACAGACGAACACGCACAAGCGCACACACACAAGCACATCAGTGCTGGCCACCAGTACAGACAGGACAGACATATGAGAGGCTCCAGTCCTTAGGAGAGGAGTAGTGATTGTGAATGCACCTTGATGTGCTGTAGCTGTGGGATGGAGATGTGTTTGAGCTGTGAGAGGAACTGTAGCTATGTGTCATGGGTGTCTATCTGGGTGCTCTCTGGAATATTACTCTCAGCTGCCTCTGCTCTACTGTTTGACTGTGTGTGTACACGTGTGTGTGTGTGCGTGTGTGCGCGTGTGCGTGTGCGTGTGTGTGTGTGTGTGTGTGTGTGTGTGTGTAGTGTGTCCAGCCCTGCAGCAACAGTGTAGTGTTTTGGCTGCACTAGTCTCCATGATATATGAGTGTCATTTTAACCCAGGGGTATCAAACATTTTCTTTTTAATACTGCATGTATATTATGTTTTTGTTTTTTCGGGGGGGGGGGGGGGGGGGGGGGGGGGGGGGGGGGGGGGGGGGGGGGCGGGGGGACTTTGCCTGACGACTCAAAAATGAATTATTCCGCTGCTCTATTGTTCACTACATACTTCAGTCTTCGTTGAAGTCGTTTGTGGCGGCCACTGACTGACTGAATATCCAGGGCCCGAGGTGGTTGGAGTTGTCAACAAATCAGCATGACAGAAATTTGATGACAACTTTTAACTTCCAGTAGTTTCTTTTAGAATATATATAAAGCGATCTGTGCATTTGAACAACAGCATAAATACACTTATTTAACTTTTGCAAAAACGGAATGACCACTGCTGCACATGCTGCCACTGTTATAAACAGATTAGATTATAGTATTTAGAAAGAGCAGCCAGCTCATGTCACAAGCAAATGAGTGCACCAGGGAGAACTCAACAAGTATGCATAAGTGAAAAACACATTATCTAACTGGGGATAACTAGCTAACATAATGTCACAAAGCATGATGTGCTAGCCAGTTTCATTCTGAAATAGCTTCATATTTCCGAGATAGTAAGATATTAGTTCAGAAAGACTTGAAATTGGCAGGGGCGTTAACTAAAGTAGACCAAGGTGCAGCGTGGTAAGTGTTCATGATCTTTAATACTCAGAACACCAAACAAAAACAACAAAAGGAATAACGAACGTCACGTTCTGCCGGCTTCACAGAGCGAACAAAAAACAAGATCCCACAACATAGGTGGGAAAACAGGCTTCCTAAGTATGATTCCCAATCTGAGACAACGATAGACAGCTGCCTCTGATTGGGAACCACACTCGGCCAAAACCAAAGAAATACAAAACATAGAATGCCCACCTCACATCACACCATGACCTCACCAAATAGAGAAATAAAACGACTCTCTAAGGTCGGGGCGTGACAGTACCCCCCCAGATCCAGACTCATTATGGAGAAGAAACAAATGTCCGCGGGCATTAGCTAAACAGTCAGGGAGCATCAAAAGTTCCAAAAACCATGGATAAAGGATAATTTTGGGAAAATTATGACAGCGAGGAAATATAACCAATTTTCAGTGTGGCCTTCAAGACCTCGTTAAAGACCCTGTGTGCCCCCCCCTGGGCAAAATTAGTTTGACACCCCTGTTATAGCCAAATTACATGCTGCCCTGTGTGTGAGATACCAACTGATTAAAGTCAACAGAGCAAAGCAAACACTACTAGTGAAGGCTTCTGTACAGTTGAGCTGACTGGGCATGCTATATGAGGGCTGGCTGTCACGACTCCCACCGAAGGTGGCTCCTCTTCCTGTTCGGGCGGCGCTCTGCGGTCGTCGTCACCGGTCTCCTAGCTGCCACCGATCCCTTTTCCCTCTCCTGTTGGTTTTGTCTTATTGGTTACACCTGTTTCTTGTTTAGGTTTTTAGTTGGGCTATTTAAGCCGGTAAGGCCCGCCTGCTCTTTGTGAGGACTTATTTTTCCTCTGTGTATGTTTGTGGTAGTGCGTTTCCTTTTGTTTTTCTTCCGGGCTGGTTGGGTCCTGGTTTTGGGGCGGTCTTGTATGTGCACCCGGTATTGGCGTGACCATTTTACTCTGTGCCGGAATCAAACATTGTTCTGTACCTTCTGCTTCCTGCGCCTGACTCCGCACCCACTACGCCTAAAATGCGTTACACTGACAGAGAGTATCTGGTGTCAGTGGATAGGTAATCTTGGTTAACCCAGAACTAAAATATTTAGCAAAATAGTCCGATGGTTTATGTTTACATAGTCTATCCACTATAGGTTAGAGGATAGGTCATTATGTTAAGAAGATAAAGGAGTGTAATTTCCTCTCATTAAGTTTCTGTTCAGTAAAACTACAAAATTGACTGCAAGGTTGAATAGCAGGCGAGTTCTTATATGAGGAAGAGCGATAAAGACAGATGGAACAGCCCTGTCAGATGCCTGTGTTGCATCAGGGAATTACAAACACAACACCATCGGGTTAGGGCTTCACATGGTTTATAACTATATTGTTTATAACTAGCGTACTGAGTTATGAGTCCTCAGTGGATTTGAGTGGTACTGTAAGTAATCCCATTGTTTATGCACAACATTCCAACTATGACATGTTTAGCTTAGCCTTCACCTCTTTGTCAGTTATTTTAATATCCTGCTGATGTAACCAGGACATATTAAGGCTATACCATCATAATGTTGAGTATTTGATTGTTTGCTTTGACTTCCCATATCTGAGATCAACATCAAGATAATTTGCTCACTTGTCAGACTTTGAATCTAGACAGTCAACTGAGTCTGTCTGTATCTCTACCAAAAAAAAAAATCTTACTAAACAGTCAACTGCGCCAGATGAGTTTGCCTGTAACTCCCAGCTCTCCTACAATTGTGTCTGTATCTCTCATTGAGTCTCTTCCAGTGCCCAGAGAAGTAGGGAGGCAGCAGCTGTTTAGCTCTGATAAACGCCTGGCATTTGCAGCAGCAGCTAGCAGATAGCGACAATAGACAGAGACAGGGATCCTTCCCAAATGGCACCCTATTCCATTTATAGTGCACTACTTTTGATCAGGTCCAATATGGAATAGGCTGTCATTTGGGACGTAGACAGAGACAGGGACACATTGATCTAGACAGCTAGCTAACCCAGGAATGAAAGAGCACAGTGCCACAAGACACAGGATTAAAGAGCAGAGTTTGTCAGAAGAAGAGAAGAAGGGGGTGGGAGAAGGTCGAGAAAGGGAGAGAGAGAGAGGAGAGAAATAGACAGAGAAGCTGAAAGGAGAGAGAGGAGGGAGAGGTCTCAGTGAGAGCCGGTTCAAAAGAGAGAAGAGAGCAGACAGGGGAAGGGAGGGAGTGAAGAGGGGAGGAGAGAGAGGTCTCTAGAGTGACCTAAATTCCAAGACACCCAGACATAATACAGCGGCGCACACGTGACCATAGCCTCTTAGTCAAAACAATAGCAGAGAGTGGCCCCAGAGGGGGGGCAGAAGGGGGTCCGACACGCTACAGTCTAGCCTTGCCATGGCCCCTTCTCCCCCTCGCTCCCTTTCATCGCTTTCATCCAGGCTGTTAACTCCTCACAGGTGGTGTCCAATGTCCTAGCATTAAACATGGAACAAATCAGGGTTCCGGAGTTCCTGGAAAGAGGTTTCGGTGTGTTTGTTTGCAACGTTTGGACAATCGCTTCTATGTTTGAACGAGTTACAACTTTATTAGCTCTGAATTCTTTCCTCTTCTACACAGCAGGGCTACACGTGTGACCGTGAGCCGTGACTGTAAGCTACAAAACGACCCATTTGGAATATTTTATTTTCTGCTTCAAATACACAGAAAAGAATATGAAGCAATTTGCATAGCCAATAGGAGTAACATTCTGACCACACCACTTGCGTCATGTGCGCAAGCGTTGCAACATAAATGTACACATATATGTTATTCAATCATTGCACAAACACTCATCTCGAGTCTCTGCGTAGCCAGGTGCTAAAATATAACTTATTATTTCAAATCAAGTGTTATTGTTCACATACACATGGTTAGCAGATGTTATTGCGTGTGTAGCGAAATGCTTGTAAGCTGTGGGTGGTGTGCGCACCTCCGAAGTCTGACCAGAAGACCGCTCAGGCGGCAATGTTTTGGGTCAGCCTCTGGAATCAGTTCAAATGCCCTGGGTGGTACGGACAAAGTATCTGCTTCGGGAAAGTCGTATTCCTGGTCGTAGTGCTGGTAAGTTGACATCGCTCTGATATCCAAAAGTTCTTCCTAGTTGTCTGTAATTACACTTAAGATTTTCTGGGCTAACAATGAAAGAAATAATACATCAAAAAACAAAATACTGCAAAGTTTCCAAGGACTAGAAGCGAGGCAGCCCTCTCTGTCGGCGAAATCTTCAGACAGAATCATTTGTGACACTTGACGCACTGCAAGTGCCGCCTCTCAAATCAAATCTAATCAAATGTTATTGGTCACATTCTCCCGAATACAACAGATGTAGACATTACAGTGAAATAGTTCCAAGCCCTTTTAACCAACAATGCAGTTTTAAGAAAACACCTAAAAAAAAAAATAATTAAAAGCAAGAGAAGAAAGAAAAATTAAATAATTAAAGAGCAGCAGTAAATAACAATAGCTGGGCTATATACAGGCCTTGCTGCTGCTCCAATTTCAACTGTTCTGCCTGCGGCTATGGAACCATGACCTGTTCACAGGACGTGCTACCTATCCCAGAGCTGCTGTTTTCAACTCTCTCGAGACAGCAGGAGCGGTAGAGATACTCTGAATGATCGGCTATGAAAAGCCAACTGACATTTACTCATGAGGTGCTGACTTGTTGCACCCTCGACAACCACTGTGATTATAATTATTTGACCCTGCTGGTCATCTATGAACATTTGAACATCTTGGCCATGTTCTGTTATAATCTCCACTCGGCACAGCCAGAAGAGCCACCCCTCATAGCCTGGTTCCTCTCTAAATTTCTTCCTAGCTTCTGGCCTTTCTAGGGAGTTTTTCCTAGCCACCGTGCTTCTACACCTGCATTGCTTGCTGTTTGGGGTTTTAGGCTGGGTTTCTGTACAGCACTTTGAGATGTCAGCTGATGTAAGAAGGGCTTTATAAATACATTTATATATTGGTACAGAGTCAATGTGTCAATGTGCGGGGGCACCGGTGTCGAGGTGGTTGAGGTAATTATGTACATGCAGGTAGGGTTATTACAGTGGCCATGCATAGATGCCAACAGAGAGTAGCATCAGGGTTGGGTTGCAAATAGTCTGGGTAGCCATTTGATTAGCTGTTCAGAAGTCTTATTGCCTGGGGGTAGAGGCTGTTTAGAAGCATCTTGGAACTAGACTCTCCCATCTCCTCCTTGGTTTTTATGAGCATATACATGGGTGATGGAAAGATGAACTGAGGTCCACACTCCAGTCCAGTTGGTGGTGGTAATGCACCTTAACGGCAACATTTTCCGACATGATAGAACTGCCAAAGTGGGCGGAGTTGCTACTACTATCTACTGCAGAGATAGCCTGCAGAGTTCTGTCTTACTATCCAGGTCCACGCCCAAACAGTTTGATCTTCTACTTCTAAAAATACACCTTTCCAGAAATAAGTCTCTCACCGTTACAACTTGTTAAAGACCCCCCTCAGCCCCCAGCTATGCCCTGGACACCATATGTGAAATGATTGGCCCCCATCTATCTTCAGAGTTTGTACATCGGCGTGCAGGCCTTTCTAATCAACCTGGCCAGAGAATCCTGGAAGGATATTGACCTCATCCCGTCAGTAGAGGATGCCTGGTTGCTCTTTAAAAGTGCTTTCCTCACCATCTTAAGTAAGCATGCCCCATACAAAAAATGTTGAACTAAGAACCAATATACAGTCACTATTGGTTCACCCTAGACTTGACTGCCCTTGACCAGCACAAAAACACCCTGTGCTGGACTGCATTAGCATCGATTAGCCCCCACGAAATGCAACTTTTCAGGGAAGTCAGGAACCAATATACACAGTCAGGTCAGAAAGCTGAGGCTAGCTTTTTCAAACAGAAATTTGCTTCCTGTAGCACTAATTCTAAACAGTTTTGGGACACTGTAAAGTCCATGGAGAATAAGAGCACCTCCTCCCAGCTGCCCACTGCACTGAGGCTAGGAAACACTATCACCACCGATAAATCTAAGATTATCGATAATTTCAAAAAGCATTTTTCTACGGCTGGCCATGCTTTCGACCTGCCTTCCCCTACCCCGACCAACAACAATGCACCCCCCACAGAAACTTGCCCAAGGCCAACCCACTTCTCCTTCACCCAAATCCAGACAGTTGATGTTCTGAGAGAGCTGCAAAATCTGGATCCCTACAAACTGCTGGGCTAGACAATCTGAACCCTCTCTTTCTAAAATTATCTGCCGAAGTTGTTGTAACCCCTATTACTAACCTGTTCAACCTCTCTTTTGTATCGTTGAGATCCCCAAAGATTGGAAAGCTGCCACAGTCATACCCCTCTTCAAAGGGGGAGACACTCTAGACCTATATATAGACCTATATCCATCCTGCCTTGCCTTTCTAAAGTCTTCAAAAGCCAAGTTAACAAACAGATCACCGACAATTTCGAATCCCACCGTACCTTCTCCGTGCACTCTGGTTTCCGAGCTGGTCATGGATGCACCTCAGTCACGCTCAAAGCCCTAAACGATATCATAACCGGCATCGATAAAAGACAATACTATGCAGCCGTCTTCATCGACCTGGCCTGACACTCGGGCTCTCGGGCTGACTCTTTTCTCTGTATATATCAATGATGTCGCTCTTGCTGCTGGTGACTCTCTGATCCACCTCTACGCAGACAACACCATTCTGTATACATCTTCTTTGGACATTGTGTTAACAAACCTCCAAACAAGCTTCACTGCCATACAACACTCCTACCTTGGCCTCCAACTGCTTTTTAATGCTAGTAAAACTAAATGCATGCTTTTCAACCGATCGCTGCCCGCACCCACCTGCCCGACTAGCATCACTACTCTGTTCTGACTTAGATTATGTGGACAATGACAAATAGGTGTCTGGTTAGACTGTAAACTCTCCTTTCAGACTCACATTAACCATCTCCAATCTAAAATTAAATATTGTATCGACTTGGATGTAGTCTATCACAGTGCCATCCTTTTTGTCACCAAGACCCATATACAGTGCATTGCGAAAGTATTCGGCCCCCTTGAACTTTGCGACATTTTGCCACATTTCAGGCTTCAAACATAAAGATATAAAACTGTATTTTTTTGTGAAGAATCAACAACAAGTGGGACACAATCATGAAGTGGAACGACATTTATTGGATATTTCAAACTTTTTTAGCAAATCAAAAACTGAAAAATTGGGCGTGCAAAATTATTCAGCCCCCTTAAGTTAATACTTTGTAGCGCCACCTTTTGCTGCGATTACAGCTGTAAGTCGCTTGGGGTATGTCTCTATCAGTTTTGCACATCGAGAGACTGAAATTTTTTCCCATTCCTCCTTGAAAAACAGCTCGAGCTCAGTGAGGTTGGATGGAGAGCATTTGTGAACAGCAGTTTTCAGTTCTTTCCACAGATTCTCGATTGGATTCAGGTCTGGACTTTGACTTGGCCATTCTAACACCTGGATATGTTTATTTTTGAACCATTCCATTGTAGATTTTGCTTAATGTTTTGGATCTGTATGGAGTAAAAAGTAAATGTTTTTTTTTAAGAATGTAGTAAGTTTTCAGGGTAGGGAGAGAGAAAGACAGAAAGAGAGAGAGGGCTCTGTTTTCATCTGACATTAAGCCAGCGCAATTGTCAAATGCATGCTCGCTTGCAATTTCGACCTGTTAAAGCCAGCACTCCTCTACCTTGCGCTCAGGTGGGAGGGGTGGCAATATCTGAGGTGTGTCCTAAAAGCGTGTGCCAAGGTACCAATTTTAGGCAGTGCTGGTGTGGATATTTAAGACCAATCAAAAGCTGGTCTTAGCGGTAACATTAAACATTTTGCATTTGTCATTTAGCAGACTCTCTTATCCAGAGTGACTCACAGTTGGGGGGGGGGGGGGGGGTCGGAGGTGAGAAAGTGTGTGTGTGGGGGGGGGGGGGGGGGTCAGAGGCTGTGGGATTATTTAAAATACTCCTTGAAGATGTAGGATTTCAGATGTTTTTGGAAGATGGGCAGGGACTCTGCTGTCCTAGCTTCAGGGGGAAGCTGGTTCCACCATTGGGGTGCCAGAACAGAGAGGAGCTTGGACTAGACTGAGTGGGAGCTAAGTGGGAGGGCCATGAGACCAGAGGTGGTAGGACGGAGTGCTAGGTTTGAGCATAGCCTGATGGTAGGGAGGGGCAGTTCATCTTGCTGCTCTGTAGGCAAATACCATGGTCTTGTAGTACAGTAGATGCGAGGTTCGACTGGAAGCCAGTGGAGTGTGCAGAGGAGCGGCGTGACATGGGAGAACTTGGAAAGGTTGAAAACCAGGCAGGCAGCAGTGTTCTAAATAAGTTGCAGGGGTTTGATGACACAAGTGGGGAACCCAGCCAACAGCGAGTTGCAGTAGTTCAGAATGGAGATGACAAGTGCCTGGATTAGGACCTGTGCCGCTTCCTGTGTGAGGTAGTGTCATACTCTTCCGATGTTGCAGAGCATGAGCCTGCAGTAGCGAGTCACTGCTTTGATGTTTGCAGAAAATGAGGGCCATGCCAAGGTTCTTTGCACTCTTGGAGGGGGACACCGTGGAGTTGTCAACTGTGATGGAGAGGTCTTTGAGCGGGCAGGCCTTCCCCGGGAGGAAGAGACGCTCCATCCTGTCAAGGTTGAGCTTGAGTTGGTGGGCCAACATCCAAACTGAGATATCTGCCAGGCACTCAGTGATGCGTGTCGCCACCTGGGTGTCAAAAGGGTGGAAGGAGAAAAGTTACTGAGTGTCATCCGCATAGCAATGATAGCAGAGACCCTGTGAGGATATGACGGAGTCAAGTGAAGGCCTAGCATCGAGCCCTTGGGGGATACCTGTCATGAGAGTACGTGGTGTAAACACAGATCATCTCCACGTCACCTGGGAAAAGCGACCTGCCAGGTAGGATGCAATCTAAGAGTGTGCAGAGCCCGAGACACTCAGCCCTAAGAGGGCGGTTGGTGATAGCATGTATTTTGACAGCGGAAGTGCAGCCTATCGAGTCATGAAGCACAGTGCCACATGGAACAAGAAATATGTGGTTTTTGAGCCCATAAACCTAATACTTAAAAACATACAAACCAAATGCTTTTTACAATTTTGTGTCATTTGATTAAAAACCAAACATAGCCTCATCTCCTCTCAGTGAAGGTAGTTTTTGTAGTCAAGACTAGCATCAAGTAGTCGAGACTATCATAAAGGGTTTGGCTCGTGAGACTGCTTTGAAATACATTTTAATCACCAAAGATTGAATAAAAGATCTGGGAGCATGCCCTTTTTATATATGTAGGCTATTGTACATTCTTTTTTCAGCTCCTGTTATTATTTTGGATGTGAGTAAAAACCTCTCCATGTGGAATATATGCCCATCTTGGAATGAGATATGAGATGATCCAGTGACAATGGTGTTTATGAACATGTTTCCTTCCTGTAACAATTGCTTGCTTTCTGTTTCGTTTTATAAAAAAACAAGCCTTTATAGGCTATTCTTACCCTACTAAAATAAAATCTGGTTCAACAGCAAGGACAACAACCACCCGAGCCACTGCCTGTTCACTCCGCTATCATCTAGAAGGTGAGCTCAGTACAGGTGCATCAAAGCAGGGACCGAGAGACTGAAAAACAGCTTATTTCTCAAGGCCATCAGACTGTTAAATAGCCATCACCAACACAGAGAGGCTGCTGCCTACAAACAGACTTGAAATCTAACAAATGGATCGCTAGTCACTTTCATAATGATTACATATCTTGCATTACTCATCTCATATGTACAGTGCCTTGCGAAAGTATTCGGCCCCCTTGAACTTTGCGACCTTTTTCCACATTTCAGGCTTCAAACATAAAGATATAAAACTGTATTTTTTTGTGAAGAATCAACAACAAGTGGGACACAATCATGAAGTGGAACGACATTTATTGGATATTTCAAACTTTTTTAACAAATCAAAAACTGAAAAATTGGGCGTGCAAAATTATTCAGCCCCCTTAAGTTAATACTTTGTAGCGCCACCTTTTGCTGCGATTACAGCTGTAAGTCGCTTGGGGTATGTCTCTATCAGTTTTGCACATCGAGAGACTGACATTTTTTCCCATTCCTCCTTGCAAAACAGCTCGAGCTCAGTGAGGTTGGATGGAGAGCATTTGTGAACAGCAGTTTTCAGTTCTTTCCACAGATTCTCGATTAGATTCAGGTCTGGACTTGGCCATTCTAACACCTGGATATGTTTTTTTTTTAACCATTCCATTGTAGATGTTGCTTTATGTTTTGTATCATTGTCTTGTTGGAAGACAAATCTCCGTCCCAGTCTCAGGTCTTTTGCAGACTCCATCAGGTTTTTTCTTCCAAAATGGTCCTGTATTTGGTTCCATCCATCTTCCCATCAATTTTAACCATCTTCCCTGTCCCTGCTGAAGAAAAGCAGGCCCAAACCATGATGCTGCCACCACCATGTTTGACAGTGGGGATGGTGTGTTCAGGGTGATGAGCTGTGTTACTTTTACGCCAAACATAACGTTTTGCATTGTTGCCAAAAAGTTCAATTTTTGTTTCATCTGACCAGAGCACCTTCTTCCACATGTTTGGTGTGTCTCCCAGGTGGCTTGTGGCAAACTTTAAACGACACTTTTTATGGATATCTTTAAGAAATGGCTTTCTTCTTGCCACTCTTCCATAAAGGCCAGATTTGTGCAATATACGACTGATTGTTGTCCTATGGACAGAGTCTCCCACCTCAGCTGTAGATCTCTGCAGTTCATCCAGAGTGATCATGGGCCTCTTGGCTGCATCTCTGATCAGTCTTCTCCTTGTATGAGCTGAAAGTTTAAAGGGACGGCCAGGTCTTGGTAGATTTGCAGTGGTCTGATACTCCTTCCATTTCAATATTATCGCTTGCACAGTGCTCCTTGGGATGTTTAAAGCTTGGGAAATCTTTTTGTATCCAAATCCGGCTTTAAACTTCTTCACAACAGTATCTCGGACCTGCCTGGTGTGTTCCTTGTTCTTCATGATGCTCTCTGCGCTTTTAACGGACCTCTGAGACTATCACAGTGCAGGTGCATTCATACGGAGACTTGATTACACACAGGTGGATTGTATTTATCATCATTAGTCATTTAGGTCAACATTGGATCATTCAGAGATCCTCACTGAACTTCTGGAGAGAGTTTGCTGCACTGAAAGTAAAGGGGCTGAATAATTTTGCACGCCCAATTTTTCAGTTTTTGATTTGTTAAAAAAGTTTGAAATATCCAATAAATGTCGTTCCACTTCATGATTGTGTCCCACTTGTTGTTGATTCTTCACAAAAAAATACAGTTTTATATCTTTATGTTTGAAGCCTGAAATGTGGCAAAAGGTCGCAAAGTTCAAGGGGGCCGAATACTTTCGCAAGGCACTGTATATACTGTATTGTATACTATCTACTGTATCTTAGTCTCTGCCACTCTGACATTGCTCGTCCATATATTTATATATTCCTAATTCCATTCCTTTACTTAGATTTGTGTGTATTAGGTATTTGTTGTAAAATTGTTAGATATTACTTGTTAGATATTGCTTCATTGTTGGAACTATTCACATAGGCAAAATCAACAGTAGGCCTAGACTATATGCTTATGGAGAACCTCACACACACAATACAATTTGCAGGAACCTAGTATTTTTTTTATTTGAAGAGAAGTGCGATGCGTAAAGGCCTATACTCGTTGAAGCCAATTACAACAATGTTGACTGTCAACACTCCAAACATATTGAGCAAACACTGGATGTTTTTTTTTTTACTCTTGCTATTACCCATTACTGTAGCCTATGCTATTTCATCAATTGTATCAATCCAAAATGGACTAGGAAGAGAATATTCTGTGATTCCGGATTCAATTCAAATCAAATCAATTCAAATAAATCAAATGTAATTTGTCACATGCACCGAATACAACAGGTTGGCTCGGCAGGCTCCTTACAATGAAATGCTTACTTACAAGCCCTTAACCAATAATGCCATTCAGGAAATAGAGTTAAGAAAACATTGAATAAATAATCTAATATTTTAAAAAAAGTAACACAATAAAATAACAATAACGAGGCTATATAAAGCGGGTACCGGTACCGAGTCAATGTGCGGGGTACAGGTTGGTCAAGGTAATTTGTACATGTAGGTAGGGATAAAGTGACTATGCATAGATAATAAACAGCGAGTAGTAGCAGTGTAAAGATGAAGGAGGGGTGTCAATGTAAATAGTCCGGGTGGCCAGTTGATGAATTGTTCAGCAGTCTTATGGCTTGGCGACTTAGACCGAGTAGACTTGGCGTCCCGGTACCGCTTGCCGTAAGGTGGCAGAGAGAACAGTCTATGACTTGGATGACTGGAGTATTATACCATTTTTGGGCCTTCCTCTGACTGCCTAGAATTTATGTCCTGGATGGCAGGAAGCTTGGCCCCAGTGATGTACTAGGCAGTACGCACTACCCTCTCTAGTGCCTCACAGTCAGATGCCGAGCAGTTGCCATACCAGGAGTTGACGCAACCGGTCACAATGCTATCGATGGTGCAGCTGTCTAACTCTTTGAGAAACTGAGGACCCATGACAAATCTTTTCAGTCTCTCGAGGGGGAAAGGTGATGTTGTGCCCTCTTCACAACTGTTTTGGTGTGTTTGGACCGTGGTGGTTTGTTGGACGCCAAGAAACTTGAAACTCTCGACCCGCTCCACTACAGCCCTGTTGATGTGAATGGGGCCGAACGGCCCTCCTTTTTCTGTTGTCTAACGATCAGCTTCTTTGTGTTGTTACCTACCCTTACCACCTGGGGGGCGGCCTGTCAGGAAGTCCAGGATCCAGTTGCAGAGGGAGGTGTTTAGTCCCAGGGTCCTTAGCTTTAGTGATGAGCTTTGTGGGCACTAATGTTGAACACTGAGCTGTAGTCAATGAACAGCATTCTCGCTGAAGTTGATGACAATGCAAAGACAGTCAATAACCTACAGACCTTGAGAAAATGGCATGCAGTATTAAGCCATGGCACGTGCTGATTGGCCAGCGACTTGCCAAGCCCTCCTCACGCATATAAGGTAAGGACAGACGCTTGGATACGAGAAGCAAGTACAGGGAGTGAACATTTAACTCATAAACAGACATGAAACATTACTTTACAGCGTCTGGCCCTGAAAAACATAATGACATCAATGCTGACACGGGGATGAAACAGAGGAACAGACAGGTATAGGGAAGGCAATCAAAACGTGAAGGAGTATAGGTTATTCCAATGAAGCCCTGATGCGTGTAACAAAGGTGACAGGTGTGCATAATGATGGGCAGCCAGCCCATTCGCAACACCATTCCCGCAGTGGAAATTACAAAAATATTTCGCACACACTCCCGGATCTATAGCCCTACTTCCAGAGCTAAGATGTACCATTGTGTTAGGTTTGTTAAAATAGAGCCCAGAGAAGGAGACAAGGGTTAGTGCTATATGGAATCTTTGGGACGTCCCTACCTAAAACCCTAAACCTAAAGTTAACCCCTACCCTCAACCAAACCTTAAATATAACCATAAACCTTAACTAACCTTAACCCCAACCTTAACCCTTACCTTAACCATTTTACAATTGAACTTCAATGAGGTAGGGATGTCCAAAGGAACCCAGATTGCATGGACCCAGAGACAAGGGGACAGTGATTCACATTGGATTTGCGATATACAATCATTTCAAATGAGCATTGTAGATCCATAATAAGCACTTCTCCGCTCATGCAGAGTGACAATTTGCACATAAATACACCATTTGGACTGTGTGGTCGTCTATTTTGGGCAGAAAATATAGGGATCTGAAAAAAGATAATAAAGGTCTATGTAATCACTGTGGAACAATAATGTTGACAATCTAAGAAAGAGAGAGAAACAGAGGGAGACACAGAGAGAGAGAAAGCGACAGAAAAACAGGGACTGAGACAGTCAGGGAGATAAAGAGGGGAAGAGAGGCAGGCAGGCAGGCAGGCAGGCAGGCAGGCAGGCAGGCAGGCAGGCAGGCAGGCAGACAGACAGACAGACAGACAGACAGACAGACAGACAGACAGACAGACAGACAGACAGACAGACAGACAGACAGACAGACAGACAGACAGACAGACAGACAGACAGACAGACAGACAGACAGACAGACAGACAGACAGACAGACAGACAGACAGACAGACAGACAGACAGACAGACAGACAGACAGACAGACAGACAGACAGACAAAACAACATACCTGCCCTGAAATACAATAACTAAACATTATGTAATGGAGAGCAAATAAAAAAAGTATGGCTAGTGTAAAAATAAACAGTAGGTCTCATGTAGAAAGAGAGAAGCAAAGCGCCTACAGCCCACTTATCTCTTTCTAAAAGGTGGCAGGTAGTCTAGCGGTTAGAGAGGTGAGCCAGAGGTTTGCTGGCATCAAATCCTAGATGCCACTGCCTCCTGTTGTGCCTTTGAGCAAGGTACTTCAACAACGGTTCCAGTGTGGCAGCCCACAGCACCTCTCAAAAAACCTCTAAATGTGTACTTCGGAGGGGTTGGTGTAAAATGAACGATTCTGTTGAACCTTGTGTGCAATTCACCAATAAAGTGATCTTAATCACGAGGCCTTGTGTAATTGTTAGTCCTGTTCATAAATAGCTCTACCCACAACAATCAACCAAAAAAAGCGCTAGAATTTCTAAATCCACTCAACTAATAATAGAATAGTAAAAAATAAACACAATAACCATATAAATATTCTACAGTGCTATAAATAGTCAAGCTTTTCCTTCAATTGTGCCTTATTGCTCCCTTGGCTCCTGCGAGTGTGTGTGTGTGTGTGTGTGTGTGTGTGTGTGTGCGTGTGTTTGTTTGAGGAGAGCTACAGCTATGTGAGTTCTAACACACACATGCTACATTGGACATGCCCGGTGCTGACATGGCAGGAAGTAATGTGGTCACTTTCCACTTCTCTCTCCAACAGCCAATCAGAAGAAGAGATGAGTGGCGTCGGGAGCAAGGGGGACATCGAGGCCAAGTTTTTGTGTCTTAACTACTCAGACACAAGACAATGGGATGCGTGGGAGGGGGGGGGGGGCTTGCAACTGTATGGCTCAGTTGGTAGAGCATAACGCTTGCAACAGCAGGATCGTGGTTTTGATTCCCGGGGCCACACATACGTAAAAGTGTCTGTGGATTATTGTCAAAATATTGTTCTGTTCAATGTTCTCAACCTATATAGTACTCTAAATACCAGCTAGGTCTTTATTTCAAAAGATATAAATTGCTGACACCATTCAAACCAATGAGGGTTCGGGAACTTTAAAGTCAATTATCTCAGAATCCTCTTTTTGCAGATGGAACCTTATAGTCCCAAACTCTCTCTATATTATATATTATTGCTGATTGGTGTGCCTATTGTCCTCACTGATGAGGGAAAGTCTCCTTAAAACTGGAACTGTTTTGCAAAACATATTTATCCACTCAAATATAAACAAAACTGTAGTTAAAAGCAAAGCTATAGAAATTAAAATGAATGTGCTATATACATTAGTTGATACAGTTGAATTCGGAAGTTTACATACACCTTAGCCAAATACATTTAAACTATTTTTTTTTCACAATTCCTGACATTTAATCCTAGTAAAAATACCCTGTTTTAGGTCAGTTGGGATCACCACTTTATTTTAAGAATGTGAAATGTCAGAATAATAGTAGAGAGAACGATTTCTTTAAACTTTTATTTCTTTCATCACATTCCCAGTGGGTCAGAAGTCTACATACACTCAATTAGAATTTGGTAGCATTGCCTTGAAATTGTTTAACTTTAGTCAAATGTTTTTTAGCCTTCCACAAGCTTCCCACAATAAGTTGGGTGAAATTTGGCCCATTTCTCCTGACAGAGCTGGTGTAACTGAGTCAGGTTTGTAGGCCTCCTTGTTTGCACACGCTTTTTCAGATCTGCCCACAATGTTTATATGGAATTGAGGTCAGGGCTTTGTGATGGCCTCTCCAAAACCTTGACTTTGTTGTCCTTAAGCCATTTTGCCACAACTTTGGAAGTATGCTTTAACTTCCTGACCGATGTCTTCGATGTTGCTTCAATAAATCCACATAATTTTCCTTCCTCACGATGCCATCTATTTTGTGAAGTGCACCAGTCACTCCTGCAGCAAAGCACCCCCACAACATGATGCTGCCACCCCTGTGCTTCACGGTTGGGATGGTGATCTTCAGCTTGCAAGCGTCCCCCTTTTTTCAGGAATTATTTTAATACGAGTAATAAATTGGAATTTAATAAACTGGAATTTTTGGAGAAAACTGATTGGCTTTTATAAAACAATTAACAATGCTCAGACATTAAATAAATGAATATGCTTCCATAGCTCACTCAAAGCATTTGAGTTCCACTTTAAGCTGTTATTACAGGGTTAAGGTTAACATAGCGAGTGCAGTGTGTTTGCTTATGTCCCTGGGTATGTGTGTGTGGATTCATCGGCTGCATTTTATGGTGAATTCCTCTACTTTTTAATCATATTTAGTCTGTTTAGTCATCCATACAGTGTTGTTGTGTGTCACTTAACTAGGTGTACTGATTAACACTGTCTGCTTTTGGATTTGCTAGATTTAGTCTACTCAATTTGTTTATAACTAACTCACTGTTTGGGTCTTTTTCACTTCCAGCCAGCTGCTATATAAATATATATGAGTGAGTGAGTGAGTGAGTGAGTGAGTGAGTGAGTGAGTGAGTGAGTGAGTGAGTGAGTGAGTGAGTGAGTGAGTGAGTGAGTGAGTGAGTGAGTGAGTGAGAGAGAGAGAGAGAGAGAGAGAGAGAGAGATTTAAATAACCTTTATTGGGTCTGGGAACCCATAACACAATCAACACTCGAACAAAACCATGGTTACACATCAATTCAAAACAACAAATCTTCCTCCACAGTAACTAAACACAACAGCCTCTGAATACCCCATACACTCATTAACAGATCAATGTTGTTAGCCATTTTGTAATAGGCAAACTCACCCTTCAGTCTCGCTGCCAACATCCCCTCCATCATTCTCACCACATCCACAGACCCCTTTCCCCAAATACTGTTCTTTCTTGTATCTTATATTGATAATTTTGCTGCCCCTGACACGAAGTTAAGCAAGAGAACTACACCCCTTCGACTAAACCTGTACTTTAGCCCAAATATAAACTGTTGTGAAGAGAACCTCTCCCACAGCTGAGAACAAAGTAGTGATCAGGTCAATCATCCCGACCAACCTGGGACACTGTAAGAACAGATGTGCCAGAGTTTTAGACTCAGCACAGAATGGACACCCTTCCTCAACAGTAGGATCCAAGTGTACTAGATGCATATTGGTGGCTATGGCTCCATGTATTATCCTCCATTGGAGGTCAGCTGTCATCTTTTCAATAGGCAGTTTATATAAAGACCACCAACAGCCTCTTGGGGAGGCACCTGGACCAAACACATCCGCCCACCTCATCGATTAGACCCCTTCCAGGGAAGAAGCACGGGACACTTTTACAGAGATTTTATACATGGCCTTCTTTCCCACTGACTTGAATTCTCCTAACTCCGGGGTATCGAAGGAAAGCAGCATCCCCACGTCCTCCTTGTATGCCCCAGCCGCAGCACTAACATTCAGTGCAGGGAACACATAATCCAGCCCCTCCGTCCACCTATCAGAACTGGAAGCGTTTGTCACGTACTGCAGATGAAGTACTGGAAAGGAATTGCAGACGTCAGCTACGACCTTCCTCAGTAGGCTTTTTCTCCCAGCTCCTCCAACGATCTATTCTGCTCCGCATTAGATGATACAGCCCACACCTAACAGGCATGAACGTAGGCTGGCTGAAAACATAGCACGGGACTGGATGGCAGTGTTGTAAAAAAATAGGTTCTTCAAAAAGCCACATCCCTGGTAGCGTGCCGGCCTTACGGGACATGACAAAAACTCTCCAAGCATGCATAACAGACTCATAAAATAAGGTCAGGTCAGACTAATCACCCCCTCTAGCTTTAAGAGGAAAATATGCTTGTCTAAGCCCAAACAGCTAGCTCTCCTCACCAATGTATAGGCTGTGTCAACCCAGCTAGAACCGTCACTGTACAACAGTCTCTGGGCAGCTTGAAGCCATGATCCTGGAAGAAATGTCCACCAGGCCGTGCCCACCCTCATGCAGTGGAAGGTAGATTTAATCCAATGTTGTCCAGAGCAGAAGAAATTGACAAGGGTCCTCTGAAGCTCTTGTATCTGACCCCCAGGTGGCTGTGAAATCATTAGTGTGTGCCACAGGGTAGAGGTAGCTAGATTATTGGCTACCAGCACCCTTCCCCTATAAAGACATCGGAGACTAGAAACACCCCCCCCCCCCCAAACTCTTCATCCCATCTCTGCCCCACTGAATCCCCCCTGTTAACTGTGGAGCGGACCCCATCTGAAGCTGACCTGCCCACAGCGATTTGCTCTTTTTCCAATTGACTCTAGCTGAGGAGGCCCCATCGTACACCTTTAAAGCGTTTGAGAGAACCTTAACATCCTCATCTCCTGTAATAAAATCTGTCACGTCATCTGCATACGCAGACAGTGCTATCGTGGGACCCTTCATTACCCCTGGTACAGAAAAAACAGTAAGCCTCGCTCTTAAAACTTCTTTGGGATCGGTGTCCCGTCTACGGGGACGGTTGAACTAACGTAGGCTAATGCGATTAGCATGAGGTTGTAAGTAACAAGAACCTTTCCCAGGACATAGACTTATCTGATATTGTCAGAAAGCTTCAATTCTGGGCCTCCCGGGTGGCGCAGTGGTTAAGGGCGCTGTACTGCAGCGCCAGCTGTGCCATTAGAGTCCCTGGGTCGTAACCGGCCGCGACCGGGAGGTCCGTGGGGCGACGCACAATTGGCCTAGCGTCGCCCGGGTTAGGGAGGGCTTGGTCGGTAGAGGTGTCCTTGTCTCATCGCGCACCAGCGACTCCTGTGGCGGGCTGGGCCCAGTGTACGCTAACCAAGGTGGCCTGGTGCACGGTGTTTCCTCCGGTGCATTGGTGCGGCTGGCTTCCGGGTTGGATGTGCGCTGTGTTAAGAAGCAGTGCGGCTTGGTTGGGTTGTGTATCGGAGGACGCATGACTTTCAACCTTCGTCTCTCCCGAGCCCGTACGGGAGTTGTAGCGATGAGACAAGATAGTAGCTACTACAACAATTGGATACCACGAAATTGGGGAGAAAAAGGGGTAAAAATAAAAATTAAAAATCTAACTGCACTGTACAATTTACAGTAGCTATTACAGTGAAAGAATACCATGCTATTGTTTGAGGGGAGTGCACAATTTTGAACATAAAACACATTAAGCACATTTGGGCAGTCTTGAACAGAAACAGTCTTTTGAACAGAAATACAATGGTTCATTGGATCAGTCTAAAACGTTGCACATACACTGCTGCCATCGGGTGGCCAAAATGTAAATTGCACCTGGGCTGGAATAATACATTATGGCCTTTCTCTTGCATTTTAAAGATGATGGTACAAAAAATTCAAAAGAACAGTTGGTTTTTTCTTTGTATTATCTTTTACCAGATCTATGGTGTTATATTATCCTACATTCCTTTCAGTCAGTTAGATTTGGGTTTTAGGCGAAAATTGAAAAAAAGGGGCGGATCAAATCAAATCAAAGTTTATTTATCACATGGGCCGAATACAAACAGGTGAACGGTGAAATGCTTACTTACAGGCTCTAACCAATAGTGAAAAAAAGGAGTTAGGTGAACAATAGGTAAGTAAAGAAATAAAGCAACAGTAAAAAGACAGGCTATATACAGTAGCGAGGCTATAAAAGTAGCGAGGCTACATACAAACACCGGTTAGTCAGTCTGATTGAGGTAGAATGTACATGTAGATATGGTTAAAGTGACTATGCATATATGATGAACAGAGAGTAGCAGTAAGGTAAAAGAGGGATTGGCGGGTGGTGGGTGGCGGGACACAATGCAGATAGCCCAGTTAGCCAATGTGCTGGAGCACTGGTTGGTCGGCCCAATTGAGGTATTATGTACATGAATGTATAGGTAAAGTGACTATGCATATATGATCAACAGAGAGTAGCAGCAGAATAAAAATAGGTTTTGGGGGGGGGGAGGCACACAATGCAAATAGTCCAGGTAGCCATTTGATTAACTGTTCAGGAGTCTTATGACTTGGGGGTAAAAACTGTTGAGAAGCCTTTTTGGCCTAGACTTGGCACTCCGGTACCGCTTGCCACGCAGTAGTAGAGAGAACAGTCTATGACTGGGGTGGCGGGGGTCTTTCAAAATGTTTAGGGCCTTCCTCTGACACCGCCTGGTGTAAAGGTCCTGGATGGCAGGCAGCTTAGCCCCAGTGATGTACACACTACCCTCTGTGGTGCCTTGCGGTCAGAGGCTCTGCAATTGCCGTACCAGGCAGTGATGCAACCAGTTCTCCTCTTTTGAGGATCTCAGGACCCACGCCAAATCTTTTTAGTTTCCTGAGGGGGAATAGGCTTTGTCGTGCCCTCTTCACGACTGTCTTGGTGTGTTTGGACCATTCTAGTTTGTTGTTGATCTGGACACCGAGGAACTTGAAGCTCTCAACCTGCTCCACTACAGCCCCGTCGATGAGAATGGGGGCGTGCTTGGTCCTCCTTTTCCTGTAGTCCACAATCATCTCCTTAGACTTGGCTAAGCTGAGGGATAGGTTGTTATTCTGGCACCAGGTCTCTGACCTGCTCCCTATAGGCTGTCTCGTCATTGTCTGTGATAAAGGCCTACTACTATAGTGTCGTCTGCAAACTTAATGATGGTGTTGGAGTCGTGCCTGGCCATGCAGTCGTGGGTAAACAGGGAGTACAGGAAGGGACTGAGCACGCACACTTGTGGAGCTCCAGTGATGAGGATCAGCTTCGCAGATGTGTTGCTACCCACCCGCACCACCTGGGGGTATCATCCAAGACCATCATCCAAGACAAAAAAACATCCCCAAACCCAAAGGCTTTCATTGTTTTTTAAACAAGTACTGATGGTCCACATGGTAAAAAGCCTTTAAAAAGTTTACAAATGTCTAAAACATCTCTTATTACAAACAAGTTATTAACAATAGAGCGGTCAGGTACACAGTAAAACTGGACCAACAGCCCTAGATATTCTTTCAAAATGTCAATTTGATATTCTGCACACAGCAATGCAACAGATCACCAATGCCAAATCCCACTTTTTTGGCAACAATGAAAACACAGCACATTGACAGGATACAGGAAGAGAACCCTCATGAAAAGATTCACACATCACTTAAAATCCCCCCCCAATAGACCCCCAAAATTGCGTATAGAACTCAGATGGTAAACCATCGAATGCAGGGGCTCTGCCAGATGAGAGCTGCATAACTGCTGTGGACAGCTCCTGCATAGTAATGTCAGCGTCCAAAGCAGCTCTCTGCTCAGGGCCCAATTGAGGAAGTACGTAACACGTAACAACTGTTCAGCACACAGAGAATTACAATCCTCCGCCTTATAGATGGCAGAGTAGAAATCCACGGCATGTTGGGGCATTTAACTGTCATCCATGGTCACCTTCCCATCAGGTAGACGAAGGCAGACCATCTGTTTACGTTGCAATGTCGACTGTCCTAGGTTGTTTTTTTTAAGCGCTAGGAGCACTTTGAGGGTAGCAAAGTAAGACCTAATCAAGGCACCCTTCACACTTTCATGTAGAAATGACCTCAGTTCATGTCTCTTGTCCTGTAAGTTCATGACTAGTCCGGGGTCATTCTGCGTGAGCAACTTCAATTCAATAGATTTGATGTCCTGTTCAAGGGCCCTGATAGTCTCTTTAACTTCAATACGAGACAGAGCAGTATACAGTTGACAAAACACTCGTATTTGGGCCTTCCCAATCTCCCACCATTGTCTTAAGGACTCAAAATTCAATTTAGTAACCCTCCGTTTTTTCCAAAACAACAACTTTTCACAAAACATGACATCATGTAACAACTTCAAATTAAAATACCAATAAGGTGACGACCTTGGTGGACTGGACAAGTGAATATCAACAGTCACATTATGGTGATCAGCAAAACCCACAGGAGTAATGTCACACCTTCCAACCCTACTACTGTGGTGCTAAGATACATACAACCTGTCTAACCTTCCTGAACTGACACAACACTCCAATAGCTCATTGTGAATAAACGGCGGTACATTCAAAATCATTTCCCTTGTTGACGGAGAAAAAAGCGACGGAACTTGAATAAACATACCTTTCAGAAGTACCTCATGCTCAAACATACGATCAACAAGACGCTCTTCTTTAAGCAAAACCACCATCGCTTTATTCATCCGCGATGCATAAGCAACATTCTCACAGCCTACCTTCTCTCCTACATCGACCAGAAACTCCTCAACAGTGACAGTAGGTTCAGTAACACACCTACAGCCGTGCCGAAGTGACAGGGACGGCGTCCCCATGTGGCTTGTCATCCCCCCCAAAGCTAGGGCAATTTCCACAAGAAAAACAATAGACTTAATTCTACCATAACAACTAAATAAAATAAATAATTACCTTATTCACGCATAGGAAAAGGAAAACCACAAAGAAAATGAAAACAAGAGGGAAAACACAGGCGATCTAACGATCTAACTCCGGACAACACTCGCACTCGGTCGTACAATTCCCAGCATGCACCAAACACACCCAGCATGCAGAGAGAAAGTGTGAGAGAGAGAGCACGAGAGAGAGAGCACCTGTGTGTGTACTGTTGACCTTCAAACAATGTCAAATCAAATCAAATGTATTTATATAGCTCTTCTTACATCAGCTGGTATCTCAAAGTGATGTACAGAAACCCAGCCTAAAACCCCAAACAGCAAGCAATGCAGGTGTTGAAGCACGTTGGCTAGGAAAAACTCCCTAGAAAGGGCAAAACCTAGGAAGAAACCTAGAGAGGAACCAGGCTATGAGGGGTGGCCAGTCCTCCTCTGGCTGTGCCGGGTGGAGATTATAACAGAACATGGCCAAGATGTTCAAATGTTCATAAATGACCAGCATGGTCAAATAATACTAATCACAGTAGTTGTCGAGGGTGCAGCAAGTCAGCACCTCAGGAGTAAATGTCAGTTGGCTTTTCATAGCCAATCATTAAGAGTATCTCTACCGCTCCTGCTGTCTCTAGAGAGTGTAAAACAGCAGGTCTGGGACAGGTAGCATGTCCGGTGAACAGGTCAGGGTTCCATAGCCGCAGGCAGAACAGTTGAAACTGGAGCAGCAGCATGGCCAGGTGGCCTGGGGACAGCAAGGAGTCATCATGCCAGGTAGTCCTGAGGAATGGTCCTAGGGATCAGGTCCTCCGAAAGAGAGAAAGAAAGAGAGAAAGAGAGAATTAGAGAGAGCATACTTAAATTCACACAGGACACCGGATAAGACAGAAGAAGTACTCTAGATGTAACAAACTAATCCTAACACATAAACTACTACAGCATAAATACTGAAGGCTGAGACAGGAGGGGTCAGGAGACACTGTGGCCCCATCCGATGATACCCCCAGACAGGGCCAAACAGGAAGGATATAACCTCACCCACTTTTCCAAAGCACAGCCCCCACACCACTAGAGGGATATCTTCAACCATCAACTTACCATCCTGAGACAAGGGTATAGCCAACAAAGATCTCCGCCACGGCACAACCAAGGGGGGGCGCCAACCCAGACAGGATGATCATGTCAGTGACTCAACCCTCTCAAGTGATGCACCCCTCCTAGGGACGGCATGAAAGAGCACCAGTAAGCCAGTGACTCAGCCCCTGTAATAGGGTTTGAGTCAGAGAATCCCAGTGGAGAGAGGGGAACTGGCCAGGCAGAGACAGCAAGGGCAGATCATTGCTCCAGAGCCTTTCCGTTCACCTTCACACCCCTGGGCCAGACTACACTCAATCATATGACCAACTGAAGAGATGAGTCTTCCGTAAAGACTTAAAGGTTGAGACCGAGTCTGCGTCTCACATGGGTAGGCAGACCATTCCATAAAAATGGAGCTCTATAGGAGAAAGCCCTGCCTCCAGCTGTTTGCTTAGAAATTTTCGGGACAATTAGGAGGCCTACGTTTTGTGACCGTAGCCTACGTGTAGGTATGTACGGCAGGACCAAATTGGGAAGATAGGTAGGAGCAAACCCAAGTAATGCTTTGTAGGTTAGCAGTAAAACCTTGAAATCAGCCCTTGCCTTAACAGGAAGCCAGTGTAGGGAGGCTAGCACTGGAGTAATGAGATCAAATTAGCAGCCGTATTTAGCACTAGCTGAAGTTTATTTAGTGCTTTATCCGGCTAGCCGGAAAGTAGAGCATTGCAGTGGTATAACCTAGAAGTAACAAAAGCATGGATACATTTTTCTGCATCATTTTTGGACAGAAAGTTTCAGATTTTTGCAATGTTACGTAGATGGAAAAAAGCTGTCCTTGAAACAGTCTTGACATGTTCGTCAAAAGAGAGATCAGGGTCCAGAGTAACGCCGAGGTCCTTCACAGTTTTATTTGAGACGACTGTACAACCATCAAGATAAATTGTCGGATTCAACAGAATATCTCTTTGTTTCTTGTGACCTAGAACAAGCATCTAAATTTTGTCCAGTTTAAAAGTAGAATGTTTGCAGCCATCCACTTCCTTATGTCTGAAACACAGCCTTCTAGCGATGGCAATTTTGGGGCTTCACCATGTTTCATTGAAATGTACAGCAGTGTGTCATCCGCATAGCAGTGAAAGTTAACATTATGTTTTCGAAATGACATCCCCCAAGAGGTAATACATATAGTGAAAACAATAGTGGTCCTAAAACTGAACCTTGAGGAACACCGAAATTTACAGTTGATTTGTCAGAGGACAAACCATTTAAAGAGACAAACTGATATCTTTCCGACAGATAAAATCTAAACCAGGCCAGAACTTGTCCGTGTAGACCAATTTGGGTTTCCAATCTCTCCAAAAGAATGTGGTGATCAATGGTATCAAAAGCAGCACTAAGGTCTAGGAGCACGAGGACAGATGCAGAGCCTAGGTCTGACGCCATTAAAATGTAATTTACTACCTGCACAAGTGCAGTCTCAGTGCTATGATGGGGTCTAAAAACAGATTGAAGCATTTTGTTTACATTGTTTGTCTTCAGGAAGGCAATGAGTTGCCGTGCAACAGCTTTTTCCCCAAAAAAATGAGACGAATATAGGCCGATAGTTTTTTATATTTTCTGGGTCAAGGTTTGGCTTTTTCAAGAGAGGCTTTATTACTGTCACTTTTAGTGAGTTTGGTACACATCCGGTGGATAGAGAGCCATTTATTATGTTCAACATAGGAGGGCCAAGCACAGGAAGCAGCTATTTCAGTAGTTTAGTTTGAATAGGGTCCAGTATGCAGCTTGAAGGTTTAGAGGCCATGATTATTTTCATCATTGTGTCAAGAGATATAGTACTAAAACACTTGAGTGTCTCCCTTGATCCTAGGTCCTGGCAGAGTTGTGCAGACTCAGGACAACTGAGCTTTGGAGGAATACGCAGATTTAAAGAGGAGTCCATAATTTGCTTTCTAATGATCATGATCTTTTCCTCAAAAAGTTCATGAATTTATTACTGCTGAAGTGAAAGCCATCCTCACTTGGGGAATGTTGCTTTTTAGTTAGCTTTGCGGCAATATCCTAAAGAAATGTAGGATTGTTCTTATTTTCCTCAATTAAATTGGAAAAATAGGATGATCATGCAGCAGTGAGTGCTCTTCGAAACTGCACGGTACTGTCTTTCCAAGCTAGTCAGAAGACTTCCAGTTTGGTGTGGTGCCATTTCCGTTCCAATTTTCTGAAAGCTTGCTTCAGAGCTCGGGTATTTTCTGTATACCAGGGAGCTAGTTTCTTATGACAAATGTTTTTTGTTTTTAGGGGTGCAACTGCATCTAGGGTATTGCGCAAGGTTAAATTGAGTTCCTCAGTTTGGTGGTTAACTGACTTTTGTCCTCTGACGTCCTTGGGTAGGTAGAGGGAGTCTGGAAGGGCATCAAGGAATCTTTGTGTTGTCTGAGAATTTATAGCACGACTTTTGATGCTCCTTTTTGGGGTCTGAGCAGATTATTTGTTGCGATTGCAACCGTAATAAAAAAAAAACTTCAAATCAAATCAAATGTTATTTGTCACATACACATGGTCAGCAGATGTTAATGCGAGTGTAGTGAAATGCTTGTGCTTCATGTTCCGACAATGCAGTAATAACCAACGAGTAATCTAACCTAACGATTCCACAACTACTACCTTATAAACACAAGTGTTAAGGGATAAAGAATATGTACATAAAGATATATGAATGAGTGATGGTACAGAGCGGCATAGGCAAAATGCAGTTGATGGTATCGAGTACAGTATATACATATGAGATGAGTAATGTAGGGTATGTAAACAAAGTGGCATAGTTTAAAGTGGCTAGAGATACATGTATTTCATAAAGATGCAGTAGATGATATAGAGGAGAGTATATACATATACATATGAAATAAGCAATGTAGGGTATGTAAACATTATATTAAGTGGCATTGTGGCTAGTGATACATTTTTTTCATCAATTTCCATTATTAAAGTGGCTGGAGTTGAGTCAGTATGTAGGCAGCAGCCACTCAATGTTAGTGGTGGCTGTTTAACAGTCTGATGGCCTTGAGATAGAAGCTGTTTTTCAGTCTCTCGGTCCCTGCTTTGATGCACCTGTACTGACCTTGCCTTCTGGATGATAGCGGGGTGAACAGGCAGTGGCTCTGGTGGTTGTTGTCCTTGATGATCTTTATGGCCTTCCTGTGACATCGGGTGGTGTAGGTGTCCTGGAGGGCAGGTTTTTTGCCCCAGGTGATGCGTTGTGCAGACATCACTACCCTCTGGAGAGCCTTACGGTTGTGGGCGGAGCAGTTGCCGTACCAGGCGGTGATACAGCCCGACAGGATGCTCTCGATTGTACATGTCTGTGTGGGTGGACCAATTCAGTTTGTCCAGGATGTGTACGCCAAGGAACTTAAAACGTACTACCCTCTCCACTACTGTCCCGTCGACGTGGATAGGGGGGTGCTCCCTCTGCTGTTTCCTGAAGTCTACAATCATCTCCTTTGTTTTGTTGACGTTGAGTGTGAGGTTATTTTACACTCCGAGGGCCCTCACCTCCTCCCTCTAGGCCGTCTCGTCGTTGTTGGTAATCAAGCCTACCACTGTAGTGTCGTCCGCAAACTTGATGATTGAGTTGGAGGCGTGCATGGCCACACAGTCGTGGGTGAACAGGGAGTACAGGAGAGGGCTCAGAACGCACCCATGTGGGGCCCCAGTGTTGAGGATCAGCGGGTTGGAGATGTTGTTACCTACCCTCACAACCTGGGGGCGGCCCATCAGGAAGTCCAGTCGACCCAGGGTCTCGAGCTTGATGACGAGTTTGGAGGGTACTATGGTGTTAAATGCTGAGCTGTAGTCGATGAACAGCATTCTCACATAGGTATTCCTCTTGTCCAGATGGGTTAGGGCAGTGTGCAGTGGTGGTTGCGATTGCGTCGTCTGTGGACCTATTGGGGCGGTAATTAAATTGGAGTGGGTCTAGGGTGTCAGGTAGGGTGGAGGTGATATGGTCCTTGACTAGTCTCTCAAAGCACTTCATGATGACGGAAGTGAGTGCTACAGGGCGGTAGTCATTTAGATCAGTTACCTTAGCTTTCTTGGGAACAGGGACAATGGTGGCCCTCTTGAAGCATGTGGGAAATGCAGACTGGGATAAGGATTGATTGAATATGTCCGTAAACACACCAGCCAGCTGGTCTGCGCATGCTCTGAGGATGCGGCTGGGGATGCCGCCTGGGCCTGCAGCCTTGCGAGGGTTAACACGTTTAAATGTTTTACTCACATCGGCTGCAGTGAAGGAGAGTCTGCAGGTTTTGGTAGCGGGCCGTGTCAGTGGCACTGTATTGTCCTCAAAGCGAGCAAAAAAGTTATTTTGTCTGTCTGGGAGCAAGACATCCTGGTCCGTGACTGGGCTGGTTTTCTTTTTGTAATCCGTGATTGACTGTAGACCCTGCCACATACCTTTTGTGTCTGAGCCGTTGAATTGCGACTCTACTTTGTCTCTGTACTGATGCTTAGCTTGTTTGATTGTCTTGCGGAGGGAATAGCTACACTGTTTGCTATAATAGCTACCATGTTTCGGTCATGTTTCCGGTCACCTTGCCCTGGTTAAAAGCAGTGGTTCGCGCTTTCAGTTTCGCGCTTATGCTGCCATCAATCAATGGTTTCTGGTTTGGGAATGTTTTAATCGTTGCTGTGGGTATAACATCGCCAATGCACTTTCTAATGAACTCGCTCACCAAATCAGCGTATTCGTCAATGTTGTTGTTGGACGCAATGCGGAACTTATCCCAATCCACGTGATCGAAGCAGTCTTGAAGTGTGGAATCAGATTGGTCGGACCAGTGTTGAACAGACCTGAGGGCGTGAGCTTCTTGCTTTAGTCTCTGTCTGTAGGCTGGAAGCAACAAAATGGAGTCGTGGTCAGCTTTTCCGAAAGGAGAGCGGGGGAGGGCCTTATATGTGTCGCGGAAGTTAGAATAACAATGATCCAGGGTTTTACCAGCCCTGGTTGCGCAATCGATATGCTGATAGAATTTAGGGAGTCTTGTTTTCAGATTAGCCTTGTTAAAATCCCCAGCTACAATGAATACAGCCTCAGGATATGTGGTTTCCAGTTTACATAGAGTCAAAAAAAGTTTGTTCAGGGCCATCGATGTGTCTGCTTGGGGTGGAATATATACGGCTGTGATTATAATCGAAGAGAATTCCCTTGGTAGATAATGCGGTCAACATTTGATTGTGAGGAATTCTAAGTCAGGTGAACAGAAGGACTTGGGTTCCTGTATGTTGTTATGATCACACCACGTCTCGTTAATCATAAGGCATCCCCCCCGCCCCTCTTCTTACCAGAAATATGCTTGTTTCTGTCGTGAAGAAACCAGCTGGCTGCACCGACTCCGACAGCGTCTCTCGAGTGAGCCATGTTTCCGTGAAGCAAAGAACGTTACAGTCTCTGATGTCTCTGGAATGCTACCCGTGCTCGGATTTCATCAACCTTATTGTCAAGAGACTGGACATAGGCGAGTAGTATGCTAGGGAGTGGTGCGCGATGTGCCTGTCTCCGGAGCCTTACCAGAAGACCGCTTTGTTTGCTCATTTTACGGCGTCGTTGTTTTGGGTCGCCGGCTGGGATCCGATCCATTGTCCTAAAATTCTGGTCCGATAGTCCAGGATTATGAGGAAAAACATTAAGAACCACAATTTATTCCATGGGACAAAACTAGGTCAAGAGTATAACTGTAACAGTGAGTAGGTCCAGAGACATGTTGGACAAAACCCACTGAGTCGATGATTGAGTAGCCCTATTTTGAGATGTGAGGTATCACATGGCAGGAATGGAGGAGGTCTTTATCCTAGTGAGATTGCAAAGGCGAACACCGCCATGTTTAGTTTTGCCCAACCTAGGTCGAGGCACAGACACGGTCTCAATGGGGATAGCTGAGCTGACTACACTGACTGTGCTAGTGGCAGACTCCACTAAGCTTGCTGGCTGGCTAACAGCCTGCTGCCTGGCCTGCACCGTACTTCATTGTGGAGCTAGAGGAGTTAGAGCCCTGTCTATGTTGGTAGATAAGATGAGAGCACGCCTCCAGCTAGGATGGAGTCCGTCACTCCTCAGCAGGCCAGGCTTGGTCCTGTTTGTGGGTGAGTCCCAGAAAGAGGGCCAATTATCTACAAATTCTATCTTTTGGGAGGGGCAGAAAACAGTTTTCAACCAGCGATTGATTTGTGAGACTGCTGTAGAGCTCATCCCTCCCGCTAACTGGGAGGGGAAGAGACAATTACTCGATGCCAACACATCTTTCTAGCTGATTTACATGCTGATTCACACAACTGTTCTGCCTGCGGCTATTGAATCCTGACCTGTTCACCGGTCGTGCTACCTGTCCCAGATCTATTATTTGACCATGCTGGTCATTTATGAACATTTGAACATCTTGGCCATGTTCTGTTATAATCTCCACCCGGCACAGCCAGAAGAGGACTGGCCAACCATCATAGCCTGGTTCCACTCTAGGTTTCTTCCTAGGTTTTGGCCTTTCTCTGGAGTTTTTCCTAGTCAACGTGCTTCAACACCTGCATTGCTTGCTGTTTGGGGTTTTAGGCTGGGTGTCTGTACATCACTTTGAGATATCAGCTGATGTACGAAGGGCTATATAAATACATTTGATTTGATTTGAAGCAATGTTGCGCTTGGTGACCTCTGACTGTTTCATCCTAACATCGTTGGTGCCGACGTGGATAACAATATCTCTATACTCTCTACACTCGCCAGTTTTAGCTTTAGCCAGCACCATCTTCAGATTAGCCTTAACGTTGGTAGCCCTGCGCCCTGGTAAACAGTGTATGATCGCTGGATTATTCGTTTTAAGTCTAATACTGCGGGTAATGAAGTCACCAATGACTAGAGTTTTCAATTTGTCAAAGCTAATGTTGGGAAGGCTTCGGCGTCTCAGATCCCGTAACGGGATGAGTAGAGACCAGAGAAGGCTTGGCCTCAGACTCCGACTCACTGCTTAATGGGGAAAACCGGTTGAAAGTTTCTGTCGGCTGAATTAGCGACACCGGTTGAGCGTTCCTACTGCATTGCCCTCCTGATGAAGTTCACCCAGAATACTCCTGGTTATTACCTCCCATCATGACACCAACGTCTTTCCAAAGGCATAATCAGTACATTATGGAAATTAAATGTAAAGGTGTCCCGAACCAAATGTATGTTTGCCTCCCACATGGCACCCTATTACGTACCGTATATAGTGCACTACTTTTGACCAAAGCCCTATGGGTTCTGGCCAAAAGTAGAGCACTATATAGGAAATAGGGTGCCATTTGGAATGCAAACAAATGCGTGTCCTCTACACAGCTCCTCTATACCTGTATGACTAAGAGGCAGGCAGCGTGAACTGATAAAGGTTGTTACTAAGCCTCTAGATAAACTCTTGACTGCACCCTCAAAGAAGCCCAAGATCAGCCAACCACAATGGCTACTGGCATAATACACACACACACGGACACACACATACAGTGCCTTAAAGTATTCACACTCCTTGACTTTCTCCACAGTTTGTTGTTGGGATTAAAATTGATTTCATTGTAATTGTTTGTCACTGATTGACACAAAATACTCTATAATGTCAAAGTGGATAAAAAATTTGACCATATGTAAAAAATATATGTTTTTTAAATACAGAAACATAACACTAATATATCTTGATTACATACAGTAAGTATTCAACCTCCTGACTCAATACATGTTAGAATCACCTTTGGCAGTGTGTTGTGTTTTATTGGATATTGTCCTGCTGAAAGGTGAATTTGTCTGTTGGAAAGCAGACTGAACCAGGTTTTCCTCTAGGATGTCACCTGAACTAAGCTCTATTCTGTTTCTTTTGTCTCCTTAAAAAACACCTTTGTCTATGCCGATGACAAGCATACCCATAACATGATGCAGCCTCCACCATGCTTGAAAATAGGAAGAGTGGTTAATTTATTTTAAGTTAATTTATTTGCCTTTTTTTCCGGTTGTACTTTTTTCCCTCCTTCTGTGTGGGATCTTGTTCTTCGTTTCTGTGCAGTTAGTTTGCAAAAGGAAGCTGTTCGGTCATTGTTTTCTTTATTGTTTTGTCTTAAGTTTCACTTCAGTAATAAATATTATGTGGAACTCAAGGAACGCTGCGCCTTGGTCTCATCCTTCCGATGACAGCCGTTACAAGTACGCAAGTATAAATACCATGGGACCACGCGACCATCATATTGCTCAGGATGGAGACGTATTCTGTCTCCTAGAGATGAACGTACTTTGGTGTGAAAAGTGAAAATCAATCCCAGAACAACGGCAAAGGACCTTGTGAAGATGCTGGAGGAAACTGGTGCAAATGTATCTATATCCACAGTAAAACGAGTCCTACATCGATATAACATGAAAGGCCGCTCAGCAAGGAAAAAGCCACTGCTTCAAAACCACAATAAAAAAGCCAGACTATGGGTTGGAACTGCAGTCCTCTGGTCTGATGAAACACAAATAGAACTGTTTGGCCATAATGGCCATGGTTATGTTTGGAGGAAAAAGGGGGACGCTTGCAAGCTGAAGATCACCATCCCAACCGTGAAGCACAGGGGTGGCAGCATCATGTTGTGGGGGTGCTTTGCTGCAGGAGTGACTGGTGCACTTCACAAAATAGATGGCATCATGAGGATGGACAATTATGTGGATTTATTGAAGCAACATCTCAAGACATCGGTCAGGAAGTTAAAGCTTGGTTGCAAATGGGTCTTCCAAATGGACAATGACCCCAAGCATACTTCCAAAGTTGTGGCAAAATGGCTTAAGGACAACAAAGTCAAGGTATTGGAGTGGCCATCACAAAGCCCTGACCTCAATCCTATAGAAAATTTGTGGGCCGAACTGAAAAAGCGTGTGCAATAAAGGAGACCTACAAACCTGACTCAGTTACATCAGCTCTGTCAAGAGAAATGGGCCAAAATTAACTTATTGTGGGAAGCTTGTGGAAGGCTACCCAAAACGTTTGACCCAAGTTTAACCATTTCAAGGCAATGCTATCAAATACTAATTGAGTGTCACGCCTTGGTCATTGAGAGACTTTTTATTCTCTATTTTGGTTAGGCCAGGGTGTGACTCAGGTGGGCGTTCTATGTTCTTTTTTCTATGTTTTTGAATTTCTTTGTTTTTAGCAGGGTATGGTTCTCAATCAGGGACAGCTGTCTGTCGTTGTCTCTGATTGAGAACCATACTTAGGTAGCTCTTGCCCACATGGGTTTTGTGGGTAGTTATTTTCTGTTCAGTGTTTTTGTTGCGCCTTACGGAACTGTTCGTTTGTCGGTTTGTTGTTTTTGTTCAGTATTCTTCTTTATTAAAATTATGAATATGTACCACGCTGCACTTTGGTCCTCTTCTCCTTCTCCCGACGACAATCGTTACATTGAGTGCATGTAATCTTCTGATCCACTGGGAATGTGATGAAAGAATCAAAAGCTAAAATAAATAATTCTCTCTACTATTATTCTGACATTTCACATTCTTAAAATAAAGTGGTGATCCTAACTGACCTAAGACAGGGAATTTTTACTATGATTAAATGTCAGGAATTGTGAAAAACTTGAGTTTAAATGTATTTGGATAAGGTGCATGTAAACTTCCGACTTCAACTGTACATGGCATACTAGTACCGAGTTGATGTGCAGGGGTCCGAGGTAATTGAAGTAGATATTTACGTATAGGTAAGGATGAAGTGACTAGGCAACATGATAGATAATAAACAGTATCACCAGAGTATGTGATGAGTCAAAACAGTTAGTGCAAAAAAGGTCAATGCAGATAGTTAACCAATATCTACCCGGAATAACTATTTAGCTGTTTTATGGTGTAGTTAAATGAGAATTATGTTGAATATAATAATAAACTACATTCATCAATCTGACTTCATTATTATGTGAGTAAATGCAACAACAGGGCCTCTGGAGGATCTAGGTCAAGGTAGTGAGCCTTGCATCACCTCTCAGTATGACTACAATGAACATGTGCCTATCTTGCAGCGTTATGCAATTATTAGGAGGCTAGATACAAATAGCTAATCCTGGTGACCAATGTTCTAGCATTCATTTCTTGAGTGAATTAGACCAGGGATGTCAGGATGGAACCCAAGCATATGCTTCCTATGTGTAGTGTGAATAACATTTACCAATATACCTACTAAATTATGAACGTAACGTCAATCAAAGAATTGCTCTGTAAAACGTGCAGTGCATTTATTCAATTCAACTAATAGGATTTATTAGCCATAAAATAATTAACACAATTATTTGGTCTCAGTAGCCAAACCCCTCATCGACAGCCTTGACGACTTCACGATTGCATTGGACAGATTTTTAAAAAGCCTAATAATTGAGAAGAAAGGAATTTGTGCTTGGTTTTAAATAAAATCAAATAAATTGGGAAAAAACTTTTGTTTTTTATGTTTCTAAATACGAAGTATACAGGCAGCAAAAGCAGATCGGGCTACTCTTGTTCCATGAACATATGGGCAGTGTGCTTCACGGCTGGATAGGCTACATTTCTGCTGTCAAAATTAATGACATAACCAACTGTGCTATAACCAGCTTTTGGTTGGTCGTAAATATCCCCATCAGCGCTGCCTGAACTTAGCACTGTGAATCATATTTTTAGGACACACTTCAAATATTTACCACCTGCCCATCTGACCACAAGCAAGCTGATATAAGAGAGGTATATTGCCGAACCTGGCGTTAGGGCTGGAAAATGCCAGTGACATCAATCTTTACATGACGAAATTTCAAACTAACGTGCGTTTGACACTAGCGCCGCCTTAACGCCGAAAATAGAGCCCTATGACTCTTTGACAATTTTTAGGGCCTTCCTCTGACACCACCTGGGACAGAGATCCTGGATGGCAGGGAGCTCGGCCCCAGTGATGTACTGAGCCGTACCCACTTCCCTCTGTAGCGCCTTGCAGTCGCAGTCGCAATCGCATGTCAAGTCGTTGCCATACTAAGTGGCTTCCATACCAAGTCAGTCAAGTCAAGATACTCTCAATGATACAGTTGTATAACTTTTTGAGAATCTGTGGGCTCCATGCCAAATCTTTTCAGTCTCCTGAGGGGGAAGAGGCATTGTCGTGTCTTCTTCACAATTGTGTGGACCATGAGGAATATGGTTCCTTAGTGATATGGACACCTAGGAACTTGAAGCTCTCGACCAGCTCCACTACAGCCCCGTCGATGTGGATGGGGGCATGCTCAGCCCTTCGTTTTCTGTAGTCCATGATCACCTCCTTTGTCTTGCTGACATTTAGGGAGAGGTTGTTGACCTAGCACCACACTGCCAGGTCCTCCTCCCTATAGGCTGTCTTATCGTTGTTACTGATCAGGCCAACCACTGTGTCATCAGCACACTTAATGATGGTGTTGGAGTCGTGCGTGGCCACGCAGATGTGGGTGAACAGGGTGTCCACTAAGCACGGAACGGATCGAGAACCCAATTCTCACTTTTGGTAGCCCAGATGATCATGTGCATCATCTGATGCAAAATGCATCATACGAGCCAGATATTTTGTATTTTGAAAGACACATATCTTGAAAACTTGATTGCTGACATGCAATTTTGGGACTTTTTGGGACTTTATCAACAATGGACTATTGAAACAAATACCAAAACATAGTTTTTGGGTGGAGTTTTCCTTTAAACTACAGACATGAAGCATGGCTGACTGAACTCTTCTGAAAAGAAGTAAAGCCAAATAGACTTGTTAGCTAAAACAAAGAAGCTTTAAGTAAAACAGTGAAACTCAAGGTTATTTATAGCATACTGTATGCATAAAGTAAACTTTCACACAGAGCCTAAAGATACTATACTTCAGAGATAGCCCAGCCTAGATACTTCAGATTAAACGTAAAGTGACAGATGTTTGCCTCGTTTTTATTATTTTTGCATTTTGTTTCAAGTCAAGCATTTAATTCAATCATCCAACAGTATCAACAATGCATGGTATATTATTCAAGACAATTGTCCAGGGCTACCTTTTACAAACCAAAAATCTTTAGGAGATCTGAAGACATTCCTTACATGAAAGAAATCTAAATTGTTTATGGATTATCTAAACTGTTTTTGATTAAAGTCAATGAATGAGATAGATAATTGGGAAGGCTTGTTTGTAGAGTTTAAATTGTGTAGGCCTATGACAATGTGTTTCAAATCGCCCCCTTATCTCGGATATAGTACACTACATTTGACCTCTGGTCAGAAGTAGCGCACTTTGTAGGGAATAGGGTGCCATTTGGGGTGTAGTCTGGGAATGCATCATTAAGAGAGGTAGGAGTAGTATGGCAGATAGATTCAATGAGCTTAACTAGATGCTTCTGGCTTCTCCCTTAGAGAGAGGTAGGCTGCATCCCAAACAGAACCCTTTCCCCTATATAGTGCACTACTTTTGACCAAGACCCATTGGGCTCTGGGCAAAGTAGTGCACTATATAAGGAATAGGGTGCCATTTAAGATGCAGACGAGGAGTGATCGGCGCTTGACCTACTTTCTCTCTTGGTCTGACCTGGAAAAGAGATTAAATGGCTAGTTAATTATGTCAATAGAGATTTACCTGAGTGAAGCGTAGAGATAAATGGGTCACAGAGAATAGAGAGATCCGGAGCTAATGCTGCATCTACTGTATATGTCTACAGTATCTACTCAACCTAAATGTGTAATAATATGGCCATTTAGCAGATGCTTTTATCTAAAGTGACTTACAGAACTGTCAACATTCAAACAACAACCAATCTGCTTGCAGAAGTCTATCTGTTTTTTTTTACCTTTATTTAAGCAGGGAGTCATGCTGAGACCACGGGCTCTTTTACAGAAGAGCCCTGCATGAACATATCAATAAACATCCATTACTGTAGTGTATGACATACAATTTTCTAGTTCTGAGTCTCTACTTTTATCCAATGTCAAAAACAACATTTCAAATTTTGCTTCAAAAGTCCGAATTGAGACGGTTGGTCAAAAATAGAGGCAATGGGAAGAATTACCTGAGCAGGGGTTGGGCTGTTACAATAAGAAAATTGCTGATAAGGCCTCAGCCTTTTTCCAGAGAGAGCAACACTTCTAACAAGATAACTTTTAGCAACTTCCTCTCTGTAAAGTTTAACAGGGGTTGATCTTTTCTAAATGAGGATATTGTTCTGTTTGGTAGCAGTAGGTGCACAGCTTACAAATTCAACCTAACAAAGCTAAAAGACGAGCTGCTTTCTCGCTGGTGAGTTCACATGTGAAACCACAGAACAAGTATCTCTCATTACTCCAAGGTGTCTTATAAAAGCTCCTGGCAGGGAACAGCCTCTTGAAGCCAGCCTTCGACAATCTGACCTAACGGATCCGGCTGAGGATTAGAGGAAACATATGCGTCTTAATTTACGAGGAGTGAGGGATCAGGGGAGAGAGGGGGGGAACGAGAGAGAAAAATAACATTAGGGGACCAGTGTGCCAAATAAAAGACACCTGATATTAAACTATGTGAGATTTACAGATAGAGTGGGATGCATGGGGGGGTGGGGGGTGTAGCTTCAAAGGTGGGTCCCCTGACACACATTAATGAATGAGTGACAGTGTAGTGTGCACCCCAGGGCAGTAACAGAACAGGAGGAACACATGGTGCTACAGAGATGACTATTGGCTGCTACAGCTCTAACTCTGGGCAGAACACCATGAACCAGGCTGGCATTATGTGAACTGGGCCTGCCTTGGTATACACTCTGTGTATGTCTTGACCTATATTTGTTCAATGCACGCTCTGGATAAGTGTGTCTGCTAACTTGCGAAAATGTCAAAATAAATAAAAACAAACTCTATTCTAATCTATGAAACAGGTACTCAGTCAGCCACAAATGAGTTCAAAAGCACAAAGTAACAACAGTCATAACCTGTAAGATATTCACGTGCAAATGAGAAAATTTGAATATTGGCAGTGCTCTAATATCACCTGTACAGAACAGTACCTGTAGGGTATTCAATCAGTCTCAATTGAACATATAGAGAAGTGCATGTGAGTGTCGCATGTGCTTAGCTCCGTTTTGTACCAACAAAACTGTGGTTATATGTGGAAACCAGAAACAATGGGTTTTAATTAAGCCTCTAAAATGGATAAATCAACAGATCCCCAAGCAACTGGGAGAATGTGAGCGATCAGTTATGTGTAACAGCAGGAAGATTGGAAAGATGGGAGGTTGGGACAAGCTTGGCTTGGGTGGGTAAAACATATATGGTAACCCGTGCACATTTTGGATGAAGATGAAAATGAGCTCACACACACACACACACACACACACACACACACACACACACACACACAAAGGGTTTCCTTTGGGAAAAGTTGGCTCAGGACAACATGACCGGGAAGATTTTTGAAGGACCCAATAAAACTTCATTTTCACACATTTGCCAAAATTCAATTTGTGGGAAACCACTATTGCGAGTGGTACTGTATGTGCCAGAGATGAAAATCTCAGTTAGAAACTGAGAAAGAGGGGGAATCTAAAGATGCAACAAGTAGGATGGGTTGCTATTATGACTAGGATTGTGCCTTTGGCTTCTGGAAAATGAAAGAAAGTTGACATGAAAACCAATAGAACTGGAGAGAAATGCTGATTTTAATGGCATATTAGGAAGTCTTTATAAAATAATTGCCTCCACGTTTCTATGGCCGGATTTTGCCTAGGCTACTTTGAAGCAAGATACGACATGCCTCATAATATGAAGAAAAACATTCAGGTTTCAAGCAATTACTTTCCATAACGGAAAGTATATGTTTTCAAAATGCATTCTGCCTCCAGCTCACGTTGCAAACTAGTTGGTGACACGCTGATAGCCTGCTTACCGTTGCCTATGCATTTGAATGACGAATGGGAGGCATGCTTCAATTATTAGTTGAGAAATAAAAATTATAGCTCCTTTTAATCGTGGCCATCCAATCTACTGTTTTTTTTTTTTACATGCGATTGCATTTAGAAGTGTTGCGCAATGACTAGGTTTCAAAGTAGCACATTTCACTCCAGAAGCAACAAGCTGAGGAGCTGCATCAGAGCTCAACATGATATTCCGCTCAACATAGTATGCATGTATGCTGTGCGCATGTATTAAATATAATACACACACCCCAATGTAATTCCACCAAATTTAGCAAATTAACCCATTGACCAATACGCATGACTACCCAATTTATTTACATTGACTGATATTCCCATAAATTACTAAAAAGCATTCATTTGCAATGGGATAGTTTTTTTTCCCGGTCAATTTGGCCAGCAACAATTTGATTTATCGGCTTAAAAAAATGTATCAAAAAACAGCAATTACCCACACTGATGACTAGAAACACACTGTGATTTTGGAAGTTTGAAAAGGTCCTGAGAACATTGATATACTGTATGGCTTCCTCAGCACTCACCCCCCAAAATAAAAGCAAAATTCCACTACTGGGAGTGAACTCCTGATGCTCAGAGCCAAAACACACTGATCATACCACTGCACTATGGCAGTTCACAATCCTCTAGCAGGCCGTGAGAATACTGATGATACTTGATGGTAATAGCACATCTTTTTTACACTGAACAAAAATATAAACGTAACATGTAAAGTGTTGGTCCCATGTTTCATGAAATAAAATATCCCAGAAATGTTCCAAACCTTACCTCTCTCAAATGTTGTGCACAAATTTGTTTACATCCCTGTTAGTGAGCATTTTTCCTTTGCCAAGACAATCCATCCACCTGACAGGTGTGTCATATCAAGAAGCTGACTAAACAGCACGATCATTACACAAGTACACCTTGTGCTGGGGACAAACATGACTCTTTTTTGCTCCTCCCTTCTTATAGGCAGAAACTCAGATGGGAAGTACTCGTGCTAAGGTCTATTCAATGCTAGTCTGACCAGTAGGAGTACATGCTTCAAGACTGTTTAAATCATGAGGACTGGGACATGTTCTGAGTTGCCTCTGAGAATAACATTGACGTATACCGTATGCTGACACAGTGACTGACTTCATCAGGAAGTGTATAGGGATGTTGTTCCCACTGTGACAATTAAAACCTAACCAAACAAAAATACATGGATAGATGGGGTCATTAGCACAAAATTGAAAGCGTAAACCATTGCATTTGAAATGACAAGGTGACTGGAAATTTGATTGAATAGAAATAGTCCAGTTATTCCCTCCATATGGCAACAAACAGGCAAAATGTCAGTACAGAGACAAAGTGGAGTCACAATGCAATGGCTCAGACATGAGACATATATGGCAAGAATCCCAGACAATCACAGATAATAAAGTAAAAAACAGCCACTTGCTCCCGGACAAGCTAAATACCTTCTTCGCCCGCTTTGAGCATAACACATTCCTGCCAACACGGGTCACTCCCGAGGACTGTGAGCTCTCATTCTCCGTAGCCGACGTGAGTAAGACATTTAAGTGTGTTAACCCTCGCAAGGCTGCCGGCTCAGACAGCATCCCTAGCCGAGTCCAGCTGGCTGGAGTGTTTACAGACATATTCAATCTTTCCCTATCCCAGTCTGCTGCCCCCACCATTGTTCCTGTGCCCAAGAAAGTGAAGGTAACTGAACTAAATGACTATCGCCCAGTACTACTCACTTTTGTCATCATGAAGTGCTTTCAGCGGCTAGTTAATTTTTTATTTTATTTATTTTACCAGGCAAGTCAGTTAAGAACAAATTCTTATTTTCAATGACGGCCTGGGAACAGTGGGTTAACTGCCTGTTCAGGGGCAGAACGACAGATTTGTACCTTGTCAGCTCGGGGGTTTGAACTCGCAACCTTCCGGTTACAAGTCCAACGCTCTAACCACTAGGCTACCCTGCCGCCCCATTAATGATCATATCACCTCCATCTTCCCTGATACATTAGACCCACTGCAATTCACATACCACCCCAATAGATCCACACTGCAAACTGCCCCATCCCACCTAGACAAGAGGAATACCTCATTGACTACAGCTAAGCTTCGGCCGTAACCACCATCATTATGTTTGGAGGAAAAAGGGTGAGGATTCCAATCCGAAGAACACCCTCCCAATCGTGAAGCACAGGGGTGGCAGCATCATGTTGTGGGGGTGTTTTGCTGCAGGAGGGACTGGTGCACTTCACAAAATAGATGGCATCATGAGAAATGAAAATTATGTGGATATATTGAAGCAAAATCTCAAGACATCAGTCAGAACGTTAAAGCTTGGTCGCAAATGGACAATGTTCCCAAGCATACTACCAAAGTTGTGGCAAAATGGCTTAATTAGGACAACAAAATCAATGTATTGGAGTGTCCATCACAAAGCCCTGAACTCAATCCTATAGAAAAGTTGTGGGCAGAACTGAAAAATCATGTGTGAGCAAGGAGGCCTACAAACTTGATTAAGTTACACCAGCTTTGTCAGGAGGAATGGTCAGAAATTCACCCAACTTATTGTGGGAAGCTTGTGGAAGGCCACTGAAACGTTTGACCCAAGTTAATCAATTTAAAGGCAATGCTACCAAATACTAATTGAGTGTATGTGAACTTCTGACCAACTGAAATTGTGATACAGTGAATTATAAATTATAAGTGAAATAATCTGTCTGTAAACAATTGTTGGAAAACTTACTTGTGTCATGCAAAAAGTAAATGTACTAACCGACTTGCCAAAACTATGGTTTGTTAACAAGAAATTTGTGGAGTGTTAATGACTCCAACCTAAGTGTATGCAAACTTCCGACTTCAACTGTATATATATGTGTAAATGTAAAGTAACGGAATTAAGAAATATAGAAATATTAGGACGAGCAATGTCGGAGTCCGGAGTAAAAATAAGTATATACAGTGGGGCAAAAAAGTATTTAGTCAGCCACCAATTGTGCAAGTTCTTCCACTTAACAAGATGAGAGAGGCCTGTAATTTTCATCATATGTACACTTCAACTATTACAGACAAAATAAGAAAAAAAAAATGCAGAAAATCACATTGTAGGATTTTTTATGAATTTATTTGCAAATTGTGGTGGAAAATAAGTATTTGGTCACCTACAAGCAAGCAAGATTTCTGGCTCTCACAGACCTGTAACTTCTTATGTATTCATAGGACTTGATTCATGAAATGAGCAGATCTTAATAACCGGCCACCAGGGGCAAGAGTGAGTGTTGTTACCTTCAAGTTGGTTTTAGTTTTCCCAGGGCATTGTGGGTGGGCAAGGTGGATGGGGCTCTGATTCCAAATGTTGCACCTGCCTTTGATTATAAATGTTGCAAATTCGAATCCAGCGATAACAGAGTAGTTTCGATATTTTTATTTTAAGCCTATACCAAAACGTATAATTTACCTTAATCATTAAGAGTTAACGCTGAACTTTAAGATTTTGGAGTGAACTTAACCCTAACCATAAAAATTCATAGTTGGCATGACCAGAATGGCTTGATCAGGAGAAAATATGCCTTCTGCAGTGGCCTGGTAAGTCCAGACCTCAACCCGATCAACCACACCAGACTTCCCAATAATATTGTCGAACTGAAACAGTTTTGTAAAGAGGAATGTTCCAAAATTCCTCCTGTCCTTTGTGTAGGTCTAATCGGCAACTACAGAAAACATTTGGTTGAGGTTATTGTGTTTCAGACATAAGGAAGTGGAAGGCGGCAAATGTTTAACTTTTAAACTCAGACAAAACAGAGATGCTAGTTCTAGGTCCCAAGAAACAAAGAGATATTCTGTTGGATCTGACAATTAATGTTGTTCAGTCACCTCAAATAATACTGTGAAGGACCTCTGTGTTACTCTGGAACCTGATGAACATATCAAGATTATTTCAAGGACAGCTTTTTTTCGTATTCTTAACACGGCTGCTAGAATCTTGACTAGAACCACACATTTTTGTTTACTTACTCCAGCGCTAGCCTCTCTACACTGGCTTCCTGTTAAGGCTAGGGCTGATTTCAAGGTTTTACTGCTAACCTACAAAGCATTACATGGTGTTGCTACTACCTATCTCTCCGATTTGGTCCTGCCGGACATACCTACACGTACGGTACGCTACGGTCACAAGACGCAGCCCTCCTTACTGTCCCTAGAGTTTCTAAACAAAGAGCTGGAGGTAGGGCTTTCTTCTATAGAGATCCATTTTTATGGAATGGTCTGCCTTTCCATGTGAGAGACGCAGACTCGGTCTCAACCTTTAAGTCTTTATTGAAGACGCATCTCTCAGTAGGTCCTATGTCTGGTTAGACTGCAAACTCTCCTTCCAGACTCACATTACTCCAGACTCACATCTCCAATCCAAAATGAAATCTGGAATCAGCTTCCTATTTTGCAACCAAGCCCCCTTCACTCATGCCGCCAAACACACCCTCATAAAACGGACTATCCTACTGTTACTGTACCAATGTGTTTTCATTAAGAAACGTGTAAACAATGCATCTCCGCTAGCACAATTGATTCCTTTGAAGTTGTGGGAACGTACGTTTTTGGTTTCTCATTGATTTTGGGAATGAAGCCATAAGTTTCAAATCAAATCAAATCAAATGTAATTATATATCCCTTCTTATATCAGCTGATATATCAAAGTGCTGTACAGAAACCCAGCCTAAAACCCCAAACAGCAAGCAATGCAGGTGTAGAAGCACGGTGGCTAGGAAAATCTCCCTAGAATGGACAAAACCTAGGAAGAAACCTAGGGAGGAACCAGGCTATGAGGGGTGGCCAGTCCTCTTCTGGCTGTGCCGGGTGGAGATTAAAACAGAACATGGCCAAGATGTTCAAATGTTCATAAATGACCAGCAGGGTCAAATAATAATAATCACAGTAGTTGTCGAAGGTGCAGCAAAAAAGTGTTAAGCAAATCAAAATATATTTTATATTTGAGATTCTTGAAAAAGCCACTTTTTGCCTTGATGTCAGCTTTGCACACTCTTGGCATGCTCTCAACAAGCTTCATGTGGTAGTCACCTGTAATGCATTTCAATTAACAGGTGTGCCTTGTTAAAAGTACATTTGTGGAATTTCATTCCTTCTTAATGCAATTGAGCCAATCAGTTGTGTTGTGGCAAGGTAGGGGGGTATACAGACAGCCCTATTTGGGAAAAGACCAAGTCTACATTATGGCAAGAACAGCTTAAATTAGCAATGATACATAACATTTCAAGAAATTTAAAAGTTTCTTCAAGTGCAGTTGCAAAAACCATCAAGCACTATGATGAAACTGGCTCTCATGAGGACCGCCACAGGAATGGAAGACCCAGAGCTACCTCTGCTACAGAGGATAGGTTCATTAGTTACCAGCCTCAGAAATTGCAACCCATATAAATGCTTCACAGATTTCAAGTAACAGACACATCTCACCATCAACTGTTCAAAGGACAGTGTGTAAATCAGGCCTTCGTGGTTTAATTGCTCCAAAGAAACCATTACTAAAGGACAACAATAATAAGAAGAGACTTGCTTGGGTCAAGAAACACAAGAAATGGATATTAGACCTCTGCAAATTTGTCCTTTAGTCTGGAGTCCAAATTGGAGATTTTTGTTTCCAACCGCCGTGTCTTTGTGAGACGAGGTGTGGGTGAACGGATGATTTCCGCATGTGTATTTCCCACCGTAAAGCATGGAGGAGGAGGTGTTATTGGTTGGGGTTGCTTTGCTGGTGACACTGTCAGCATGGCTACTACAGCATTCTGCAGCGATACGCAATCACCATCTGGTTTGGGCTTAGTGGGACTATCATTTGTTTTTCAACGGGACAATGACCCAACACCCCTCCAGGCTGTGTAAGGGCTATTTGACCAACATGTTTCAAGCAGACCACCATAGTCCCTGTGCCCAGGAACACCAAGGTAACCTGCCAAAATGACTACCGACACATAGCACTCACATAGGTAGTCATGAAGTGCTTTGAAAGGCTGGTCATAGCTCACATCAACACCATTATCCCAGAAACTCTTTGCATTCCGCCCAAACAGATCCACAGATGACACAATCTCTAATGCACAACACACTACCATTTCCCACTTGGACAAATGGTAAACCTACGTGAGAATGCTATTCAATGACTACAGCACAGCATTCAACACCATAGTGCCCTCAAAGCTCAACACTAAGCTAATTACCCTGGGACTAAACACCTCCCTCTAAAACTGGATCCTGGAATTCCTGATGGGCAGCCCCCAGGTGATAAGACTAGGTAACAACACATCTGCCACGCTGATCCTCAACACGGGGGCCCCTCAGGGGTGCATGCTCAGTCCCCTCCTGTACTCCCTGTTCACCCATGACTGCATGGCCAAGCATAACTCCAACACCAGCATTAAGTTTGTCGACAACACAACATTGGTAGGCCTGATCACCGACAACGATGAGACAGCCTAAAGGGTGGAGGTCAGAGACCTGGCAGTGTGGTGCCAGGATAACAACATTTTCCTCCACGTGATCAAGACAAAGGAGATGCTCGTGGCCTACAGGAAAAGGAGGACTGAGCACGCACCCATTCTCATCGACATGGCTGTGGTTGAGCAGGTTGTCCACATCACCAACGAACTGTCATGGTCCAAACACACCAAGACAGTCGTGAAGAGGGCACGACAACGCCTATTCCCCCTCAGGAGACTGAAAAGATTTGGCATAGGTCCTCAGATCCTCAAAAAGTTCTACAGGTGCGCCATAGAGAGCATCCTGACTGGTTGCATCACTGCCTGGCATGGTCCAAATGGCTTCGTATCAGCTTCTACCCCCAAGCCATAAGACTCCTGAACAGCTAACCAAATGGCTACCCAGACTATTTGCATTGAACTCCCCCCGCCTCCATTTTTTTAATTTACATTTTTACTTATTTATTGTTTACTTCAATTTATTTAGTCAATACTATCTTAACATATATTTTCTTAAAGCTGCATCGTTAATTAAGGGCTTGTAAGTAAGCATTTCACTGTCAGGTCTACCTACACCTGTTGTATTCGGCGCATGTGACAAATACATTTTGATTTGATTTGATAATCATGTACTCCCTGCTCAAAATGAATCTCTGCGTACAAATGAGATACAAACACACATAAAATAAGTCTAACTTAGTGACAAACGCGATCACACTAACGGGACATATTCAAAACACTACTATCAGAACCTATTTCAGTGTGAAGACTAAGATTGTTGTTATAATGTATATTGTTTGTGTGTACTCAAACAAGAAAGGAACACAAATACAAAAATGTAAGTTTTATATTTCAACATGACTCAATACATGTCAAACAGCAAACTATAAGTACGATTACAGTCATGGCCAAAAGTTTTGAGAATGACACAAATATTATTTTTCACAAAGTTTGCTGCTTCAGTGTCTTTAAATATTAATGTCAGATGTTACTATGGATTACTGAAGTATAATTACAAGCATTTCATAAGTGTCAAAGGTTTTTCTTGACAATTACATGAAGTTGAAGCAAAGAGTCAATATTTGCAGTGTTGACCCTTCTTTTTTTTTTGCAATCCGCCCTGGCATGCTGTTAATTAACTTCTGGGCCACATCCTGACTGATGGCTGCCCATTCTTGCATAATCAATGCTTGGAGTTTGTCAGAATTTGTTGGTTTCTGTTTGTCCACCCGCCTCTTGAGGATTGACCACAAGTTCTCACTGGGATTAAGGTCTGGGGAGTTTCCTGGCCATGGACCCAAAATATCGATGCTTTGTTCCCCGAGCCACTTAGTTATCACTTTTGCCTTGTGGTAAGGTGCTCCATCATGGTGGAAAGGCATTGTTCATCACCAAACTGTTCCTGGATGGTTGGGAGAAGTTGCTCTCGGAGGATGTGTTGGTAACATTCATGGCTGTGTTCTTACGAAAAATTGTGAGTGAGCCCACTCCCTTGGCTGAGAAGCAATCCCACACATGAATGGTCTCAGGATGCTTTACTGTTGGCATGACACAGGACTGATGGTAGCGCTCACCTTGTCTTCTCCGGACAAGCTTTTTTCCAGATGCCCCAAACAATCGGAAAGGGGATTCATCAGAGAAAATGACTTTACCCCAGTCCTCAGCAGTCCAATCCCTGTACCTTTTGCAGAATATCAGTCTGTCCCTGATGTTTTTCCTGGAGAGAAGTGGCTTCTTTTCTGCCCTTCTTGACACCAGGCTATCCTCCAAAAATCTTCACCTCACTGTGCGTGCAGATGCACGCACACCTACCTGCTGCCATTCCTGAGCAAGCTCTGTACTGGTGGTGCCCCGATCGCGCAGCTGAATCAGCTTTAGGAGATGGTCCTGGCGCTTGCTGGACTTTCTTGGGCGCCCTGAAGCCTTCTTCACAACAATTGAACCGCTCTCCTTGAAGTTCTTGATGATCCAATAAATGGTTGATTTAGGTGCATTCTTACTGGCAGCAATATCCTTCCCTGTCAAAGCCCTTTTTGTGCAAAGCAATGATGACGTCACGTGTTTCCTTGCAGGTAAACATGGTTGACGGAGGAAGAATAATGATTCCAAGCACCACCCTCCTTTTGAAGGTTAAAGTCTGTTATTCAAACTAATTCAGCATGACAGAGTGATCTCCAGCCTTGTCCTCGTCAACAGTCACACCTGTGTTAACGAGAGAATCACATGATGTCAGCTGGTCCTTTTGTGGCAGGGCTGAAATGCAGTGGAAATGTTCTTTTGGGGGATTCAGTTCATTTGCATGGCAAAGAGGGACTTTGCAATTCATTGCAATTCATCTGATGACTCTTCATAAAATTCTGGAGAATATGCAAATTGCCATCATAGAAACTGAGGCAGCAGACTTTGTGAAAATGTATATTTGTGTCATTCTCAAAACTTTTGGCCAAGACTGTACAGTAAAAATGCAAACACACAGGAAATATATTTTTCAAATGCAAAGGAAGAAAAATAGGGCTTTTTGTACTACTGTACTGTATTAGATCAATTGTACGGATTAAATAAAGAAACTGTCTAAATACAGTAAAATCAAAATCATGTGTCAAGAAACAAATACTCCCTTGCGAAAACAAAATCAGTCATGTCTGTTGTTTTGGTCTGGCCACAGATTTCCATTATCATCACAGCCGATGTTCTCATGGCACAGACAAGTTCATGTTCTGACCTTAGTTCTTTCATTATGTCTTTGTTTTAGTATGGTCAGGGCGTGAGTTGGGTGGGTTGTCTGTTCCTTTTTCTATGTTTTGGGTTTTCTGTGTTTGGCCTGGTATGGTTCTCAATCAGAGGCAGTTGTTTATCGTTGTCCCTGATTGAGAATCATATTTAGGTAGCCTGGTTTCACTTTTGAGTTGTGGGTTATTGTTTCCTGTGTGTATGTTTGTTTCACATTTCAGGACTGTTTGGGTTTTCGTTTGTATCATTCACTTTGTTATTTTGTATTCTTTAGTGTTCAGTTTAATAAACCAAAATGGGCACTTACCAAGGTGCACATTAGTCCGATCTCTCCTACTCCTCCTTGTCAGAAGAAGAGGAGAACCATTACAAGTCGTTTCTGGCATAACGCATCCACCCCTGACAAGACTCTGCTGGAATGTCGCCACAGACCTCCTCCATTGCTTGGAGAAGGACCATACGTTCATGGGGTTTGTGATCATACACCTTCCACCGCCATGCTGTACACAACTCCTCAATGGGGTGTAGAAACGGGGAATATGGTGGGAGACAGAGAATTGTAAACCTGGGGTGGACATTGAACCTGTTGTGGACCTGAGCGGCCCGATGGAAACTCACATTGTCCCCAAATTAGAATATACATTTGCTGTTCAGGATCACCTGGCCCTCTCTGCTCTGGCTGAAAAAAGATTGCCATGTAAGCTTTTCAGGCAGTTAAGGAGATGGGCAGTGTTGAAAGGTCCAAGGGTGGCGGAGGACCCCATTGTGGCTCATAGCTGCTCATATGGTGAAATTTCCCCCTCGCTGGCCAGGTACCTCAATGATGGCGCATTTCTTCCTCTCCTCCTCGTCTTCGTTGAATTGAATCAATGAATATGAGTGCCCGGGGGATGGGACTTGCATCCAACTCCATGATTCTCTGAAATGACAGTAAATACAAGACTTGTTGTAAAGTAAAGTTCACTTGCAACATCAATGAGTCTCTAATGTTTCAAGAGTGTAATACTACCTACATTACTTACTTGCACATATCCGTACCATTTCTCCTTCACTCTTTGAAAATAACTTTCAAATGGGACTGTTGATTTGCTTCATCTGGAGATGGTGTTTCTTAAGGTTGCGGGCTATGGTTGATAAGCTCACTCTGATGTTATGGAAGATGGCAGGGGTTTCAATAATCTGTTGTTGGATTTTCCCGCGGTCTTATGGCATTATGTTCCATGACCATTTGCAAAATGGCAGCCTTCCTTAAAAAAGGAGCACTTTCTACCACCACGGGCTAGTCGTCTTTCAGTTCTACAAAAACAAAATAGCATGCAGGACAGTAAACACTACAGTAATACAGTATACAAGATAAACATGTTACAAAGTAGTATAGCTCCAAATTTCAAACATACAGTAAAACATAAAACGTTTACTTTGTTTTCCATTACAGTATGTATTAGAATCTACAGTCTTTACTGTGCCCTTTTTCCACATTTTGTTAAGTTACAGCCTTATTCTAAAATCGATTAGACAATTATTTTTCCTCATCAATCTACAGAAAATACCCCATAATGACAAAGTGAAAACAGGTTTTTATGTTTGCTAACTTATTAAAAAGAAAACAGTGAAAAACCTTATTTACATAAGTATTTAGACACTTTGCTATGAGACTCGAAATTGAGCTCGGGTGCATCCTGTTTCCATTGATCATCCTTGAGACGTTTCTACAACTTAATTGGAGTCCACCTGTGGTAAATTCAATTGATTGGACATGATTTGGAAAGGCACACACCCGTCTATATAAGGTCCCACAGTTGACAGTGCATGTCAGAGCAAAAAAACAAAATATGAAGTCAAAATAATTATCTGTAGAGGTCCGAGATAGTATTGTGATGAGGCACAGATCTGGGGAAGGGTACCAAAACATTTCTGCAGTATTGAAGGTCCCCAAGAACATAGTGGCTTCCATCATTCTTAAATGGAATAAGTTTGGAACCACCAAGACTCTTCCTAGAGCTGGCCGCCCAGCTAAACTGACCAATCGGGGGAGATGGGCCTTGGTCAGGGAGGTGACCAAGAACCCGATGGTCACTCTGGCAAAGCTCCAGAGTTCCTCTGTGAAGATGGGCTAACCTTCCAGAAGGACAACCACATCTGCAGGACTCCATCAATTAGGCCTTTATGGTAGAGTGGCCAAAGGAAAGCCCCTCCTAGTAAAAGGCACATGACAGCCGGCTTGGAGTTTGCCAAATGGAACCTAAAGGATTCTCAGATCATGAGAAACAAGATTCACTGGTCTGATGAAACCAAGATTGAACTCTTTGGCCTGGATGCCAAGTGTCATGTCTGGAGGAAACGTGGCACCAGCCCCACGGTGATGCATGGTGGTGGCAGCATCATGTTGTGGGGATGTTTTTCAGTTGCAGGGGCTGGGAGACAAGTCAGAATCAAGGGAAAGATGAACGGAGCAAAGTATAGAGAGATCCTTGATGAAAACCTGCTCCAGACTGCTCAGGACCTCAGACTGGGATGAACTTTCACCTTCTAATAGGACGGCGGCCCTAAGCACACAGCCAAGACATTGCAGGAGTGACTTCGGGACAAGTCTCTGAATGTCTTTGAGTGGCCCAGCCAGAACCCAGACTTGAACCCAGTCTAACATCTCTGGAGAGACTTGAAAATAGCTGTGCAGCGACGCTCCCCATTCAACCTGACAGAGCTTGAGAGGTTGGTTGAAACTCCTTAAATACAGGTGTGCCAAGCTTGTAGTGTCATACCCAAGAAGAGTTGAGGCTGTAATCGCTTCAACAAAGTACTGAGAAAAGTGTCTGAATACTAAATGTTATATTTCATTATTGTATTGAAAAATGTCTAAAAACCTGTTTTTGCTTAGTCATTCTGGGGTATTGTGTGTAGATAGATGAGGGAAAAACAATTTAGTCAAGTTTAGAGTAAGGCTGTAAAGTAACAAAATGTGGAAAAAGGGAAGGGGCCTGAATACTTTCAGAGTGCACTGTATATTTATAGTACCAGTCAACAGTTTGGACACACCTACTCATTCCAGGGTTTTTCTTTACTTTTACTATTTTCTACACTGTAGAATAATAGTGATGAAATCAAAACTATGAGATAACACATATGGAATCATGAATCAAACAAAAAAGGTGTTAAACAAATGAAAATATACTTTATATGTTATATTCTTCTTAGTAGCCACCCATTGCTTTGACAAAAGCAATGGGTGGTATTCTCTCAACCAGCTTCACCTGGAATGCTTTTCCAACAGTCTTGAAGGAGTTCCCACATATGTTGAGCACTTGTTTGCTGTTTTTCCTTCACTCTGCGGTCCAACTCATCCCACACCATCTCAATTGGGTTGAGGTCAGTATATTGTGGAGGTCAGGTCATCTGATGCAACAATCCATCACTCTCCTTCTTGGTCAAATAGCCCTTAGACAGACTAGAGGTGTGTTTGGTCATTGTCCTGTTGACAACAAATGATAGTCCCACTTAGTGCAGACCAGATGGAATGGCGTATTGCTGCAGAATGCTGTGGTAGCCATGTGTGCATTGAATTCTAAATAAATCACAGACAGCATCACCAGAAAAGCACCCCCACACAATCACCATCACACATCATCCATGCCTAACGGTGGGAACCACACATGCAGAGATCATCCATTCACCTACTCTGCGTCTTGCAAAGACACAGCGTTGGGAACAAAAAATCTCTCATTTGAATTTATCAGACCAAAGGACAGATTTCCACCGTTCTAATGTCCTTTGCTCGTGTTTCTTGGCCCAAGCAATTATCTTCTTCTTATTGGTGTAGTAGTGGTTTCTTTGCAGCAATTCAACCATGTGTGGGGGTGCCTCATTCACCCAGTCTCCTCTGAACAGTTGATGTTGAGATGTGTCTGTTACTTGAACCCTGCGAAGCATTTATTTGGGCTGCAATTTCTGAGGCTGGTAACTCTAATGACGTAATCCTCTGCAGCAGAGGTAACTCTGCATCTTCCTTTCCTGTGGCAGTTCTCATGAGAGAGAGTTTTATCATAGTTCTTGATGGGTTTTGCAACTGCACTTGAAGAAACTTTCAAAGTTCTTGACATTTTCTGGAACTGACTGATGTCATGTCATGAGCTGTTTTTGCCATATTATGGTCTTGGTCTTTTACCAGATATGGCTATCTTCTGTATACCCCCCTACCTTATCACAACACAACTGACAGGCTCAAACACATTAAGAAGGAATGAAATTCCACAAATTAGCTTTTAACAAGGCACACCTGTTAATTGAAATGCATTCCAGGTGACTACCTCATGAAGCTGGTTGAGAGAATGTATGCAAAGAGTGTGCAAAGCTGTCATCAAGGCAAAGGGTGGATACTTCGAAAAATCTCAAATCTCAAATCTATTTTGATTTCTTTAACCCTTTTTTGGTTACTACATGATTCCATTTGTGTTATTTAGTAATTGTGATGTCTTCACTTTTATTCTACAATGTAGAAAATAGTAATAATAAAGAAAAAACTTTCAATAAGTAGGTGTGTCCAAACTTTTGACTGGTAATGTATATTAAAATAATTGTACAGTATTACATTTTTTGTTCCGATTTTTCAGGGGGTGTTACAGTGTCCTCGGCTTCTACATCTTGTGGCTATGCCTCAATTTTGTACCTTTTCTTTTGACAAATCTCACTACCGTTGTTATCATCATTAACACGGCTCATTGACGGTGGCAGTAGTGGACGCTGATATTTCTGGCACATGCGTGTGTGTGCGCGCGCGTGTGTGTGTGTCTCTGTGTGTGTGTGTGGGGGGGGGGGGGTCACGATGGAACATTCAACAAATGGAAAATTTGCCTCAGCCGGAATGTCGGAAAATCCAAAAGGTGAGAGGAGGAGTATGTACACAAACACAGAAGTGAAAGATAAACAGCAGGCTATGAAAGTCGAGGTTTTCCACGTCACAGAAACTTATCAGCCAAAGCCTGGAGAGGGTAACTTGGCTGGAAACAGTTGGCCCCAGTGTGGTCAAAGCCCCTCTGTCTGTGTGTGTGTGTGTGTGTGTGTGTGTGTGTGTGTGTGTGTGTGTGTGTGTGTGTGTGAGTGTGAGAGAGATAGCAGGTCTTTACATATTCCAAAGTAAGGTCATGCATACCTTTTAAAAGGTCATGTATTATGGGTGGAAGTGGCACAGAGACGATCCAACCTATTATGTGACATTTAGTTTAATTACATACAGTTTGCTCCTTCCTCTACCTGGCATGTTTTGTAGCCTTTTATGGACAGATATCCCTCCTCACAACATACTCAACATTCATTATGGTTAAATTAGGTCTGTTTTATGTGTTTGAGTGTCTGTTTGGGGTCAGGTGGCAACATAAATTCGAAATTCTCCATGCATTTCTCTTGGGTGGCCAGGCAGAATTCCCACAAAACACTTTATCTAAATTGCTCAAGAAAAAAACACTACTTCTTCTGCCTGTCGAGTTACATGTCTGCACTGATGCACTAACCTAGTCCTTGTGGACAGTGCATGGTGGAGTGGCTGAATAGGTCAGCGCTCTTATAAAGTTGTAAACCTATTTCCAAGAATACAGATGGATGTCCTGAGAACACTTGTTACGCCAGTGACCCTCTGGCCATCCAGGCTACTGTATGTGCTGTGATGTCCATTCCGGCATTCACAGTAGCATGACTATGTCTCAGCCCAATGCAGGTCTATAGCTGATCATTGGTCATTGAGCTACTAGAGAGCAAGGTAATGTCAATGTGGAATATGATGGGGATCCTAGGGAAGGTCCGCAATATCGACATGGATACTATCCCTGATCAAGTAACAGACATCCAATTGGCAAGGAATGGGTTAGACCCAGCGCTGTCTTCCTTGTGTAAAGCCGCATCTCTAACAAACACATATGTGGTCATTTGCTCTGTACTCATCAAACAATTTAACCACGCCATGCACACACACACCAATCATCACAAGCACTAAGTATTTAAACGCCTCCATTGGCGTTTACGTAAAGATGAGTTTGCCTTCTGAGACCGTTGACCTAAGAGAAAACAACGGGTAGCCGATTGCAATAACTAGTTATTTAATTATTCAATAACGGCCTCTTATCTATAGTGGGCTGGGGCACAGCTTGGAATAGATTATTTTGATTACCTTCGCACTACCTAGGTAATTACAGGCCGAGGAATGGGACAGGAGTCTATTTTTCCGAACTGCTGAGTGTGCGATGCCTAATGACATGCAATTAGCTGGATGTCGTTTAGAGATATTCAGAGCCGACGCTGTCGCTCTCCCATTAATTCTCATTACCTGCCTGTTTGTGTGGATCTGAGGAGAACCGGGATAGTACAGTACATGTACTGGGTCATCAGAAGCCCAAACAGAGGAGGAGTAGGCAACAGTGAATGAGTTTGTGACCCCCTGACTCTGGCCAATCTAACCCAAACTACTTTGTAGTCCGGTCGAGTCCAGGCATACCACTGAGACATCAGAGGAGTTCGCTACCCCCTGACTCTAATGCCCTCTGTGTCTGTGTCGCAGGCTCTCACACCCAAGGTACAACCCACCACAGAGGCCATTAGATGGCTGGTTAGAAGCCCACACAGAGGAGCTGTGGCTGGGCAGAGTAAATGTTCAGACCCCCTAACTCTGGTGTTTCCCTTTGTTCTGGTCAAGCTAACTCACTGTTTCCCAACTCCAGTACTTAAGTATCCCTAACAGTATACATTTTCGTTGTAGCCCCAGACATACACACCAGACAAGTTGAATCAGGTGTGCTTGTCTGGGGCTTCAATAGACATTTGTACTGTTGGGGTACCTGAGCACTGACGTTGGGAAACAGTGATCTAACTCATGCTGCTTCGAGAGTGTTTAGCCACTAATACATGCTGAGTGCATTCTGGGATTCAGATGGGGAAATTACCAATTTAATGTGAACAATAATCTTTCTTATCTTCCAAGCTCATTTCAATTCAAATTGTCATGGTGGCTCGCATTATTAATTCATCGTACATACAAGACATAGCCTAAGTATAAACTATAACACTACAAACAAACAGAAGCTTTGTATTACCACCTGGCTGCGAAATTACCTGGGGGAATTTAGCTACGAGACCGACCGTGTTAAGACGAATGCTGAAGCTACAGTAAATTGGATTCTACTGCCGCTATAGAGGTGGCGGCAGCTGGCCATCTCTGCCACCTGAAGCTACTTAATAAATCATATCATGTAGACAGGGTATCAGTGGAACAGGCCATAATTGAGGGGGGACACAATAATAATGGACTCAGATTGCCATTCACCTCCATTGTCCTCCATTTTGTTTTCCATTTCATTGGGAGCAGTCAGGTGTGAAGGATTGGAGCAGCCTGGGGAGAGACCTTGGGTATTGTGTAAGTGTCATACGTGTGGCAAGGGGGGCAGCTTTGCTTGTTAGTGTCTCCCCGTCACAGCTACTGAGACTTATGGATTAGGGAGACCAATGGGTTCAGTTCCTGGACAATGTAGTGACATGTGGTCACCTGCTTTCTTATCTAAATAAATAATGATCTGACCATTGCCAGAGCAGAGCAGAGCAGAGCAGAGCAGAAGAGGCTGGAGCAGAGAGAACTGTGATGATCTCTATGGGAGTCTATGGGCTTTAAAGCAAAGCAGAGCAGCATGTGTGTGTTTGTGTGTGCGTGCATGTGCGTATGGGCACAAACTGCTGACCAGGCAGCCCTGCCAGGGCTTGGGCCCACACAGACATGCAGTCAGCACAATGCCATCACTGAGCCCGGCCAATAGGATTGCTCTGAATCATGGGTCAGAGGGTATAGAGGCACCACTTGTAATGGCACTGCCTCTTTTCAGTGGCTCAATGTATAACGTGACACCCTTTTCGACACGACATCCGTGTGGAAAGTTACAAGACTGAAACTGTTGCAGAATGTTTGAATATTGCAGATAAGCTCCTTTTAATGTGATATCAGGTGAAAGAATGATTCTTTACATATGATTACATTTGACCAGGGCATTACATTTTCAGAAATGGAAAGCATTGTGGTAAGATATCATAATGGGCTTCATCAAAAAGAGAACTCATAAACTCACTCCCACACAATCACATACATACTACACACTCACTCATAGCCTACCATACATTACTCCTGAACTTAATCCTAACATATACACGGCCTCCTTTGATTCTGAGCCCCATAAGGTCAGTGTTCACAGAGTTTAAACTTTAGTGTTGTGTGCATATGTATTCACTTCCTTTGCTATGAAGCCCCTAAATAAGATATGGTGGAACCAATTACCTTCAGAAGTCACATAATTAGTTAAATCAAATCCACCTGTGTTCAATCAAAAATTTCACATGATCTGTCACATGATCTCAGTATATATACACCTGTTCTAAAAGACCCCTGAGACTGCAACACAACTAAGCAAGGGGAACTACCAAGCAACCAGGCACCATGAAGACCAAGGAGCTCTCCAAACAGGTCAGGGACAAAGTTGTGGAGAAGTACAGATCAGGGTTGGGTTATAAAAAAATACCTGACTCTTTGAACAGCCCAAGGAGCCCCATGAAATCCATTATTAAAAAATGGAAAGAATATGGCACCACAACAAACCTGCCAAGAGAGGGCTGACCACCAAAGGTCATGGACCAGGCAAGGAGGGTATTAATCAAAGAGGCAACAAAGAGACCAAAGATAACCCTGAAGGAGCTGCAAAGCGCCACAGCAGAGATTGGAGTATCTGTATCTATGGGACCACTAAGCTGTACACTTCACAGAGCTGGGCATTATGGAAGCCATTGCTTAAAGAAACAAATAAGCAAACATGTTTGGTGTTCGCCAAAAGGCATGTGGGAAACTCCCCAAACATTTGGAAGAAGGTACTCTGGTCAGATGAGACAAAAATGTAGCTTTTTGGCCATCAAGGAAAACGCTATGTCTGGTGCAAACCCAACACTTCTCATCACCCCGAGAACCCTATCCCCGCAGTGAAGCATGGTGGTGGTGGCAGCATCATGCTGTGGGGAGGTTTTTCATCAACAGGGCCTGGGAAGCTGCTCAGAATTGAAGGAATGATGGCACTAAATACAGGGAAATTCTTGAGGAAAACCTGTTTCAGTCTTTCATAGATTTGACACTGGGATGGAGGTTCACCTTTCAGCAGGATAATAACCCTTAGCATACTGCTAAAGCAACACTCAAGTGGTTTAAGAGTAAACAGTTAAATGTCTTGGAATGGCCTGGGCAAAGCCCAGACCTAAATCCAATTGAGAATCTGTGGTATGACTTAAACATTGCTGTACACCAGCGGAACCCCATCCAACTTGAAGGAGCTGGAGTAGTTTTGCCTTGAAGAATGGGCAAAAATCCCAGTGGCTAGATGTGCCTAGCTTATAGAGACATACCCCAAGATACTTGCAGCTGTAATTGCTGCAAAAGGTGTCTCTACAAAGTATTGGCGTTGGGGGTGAATAGTTATGCACGCTCAAGTTTTCTATTTTTTTGTCTTATTTCTTTTGTTTCACAATAAATAATATTTTGCATCTTCAAAGTGGTAGGCATGTTGTGTAAATAAAATGATACAAACCCCCCCCCAAAAAGCCATTTTAATTCCAGGTTGTAACGCAACAAAATAGTAAAAATGTGAAGGGTGGTGAATACTTCCGCAAGCCACTGTACCAGACACATTCCAATAGAGTGGCCACAGTGTCCAGGCATTCTTCAGGGTCAGCAGGCTGCAGTAGTAGGGGGAACTGATATTGTCAGGCTGGGGCCAAATCGAAGGTCCACGGTCCTGTAACAAGGTTAGAGAAGGAGCTGGTTAGAGTTCGAGATCAGGTTGCTGATATAGCTTGTTTATGAGGAGCAATAATAACAACAATAATACATTGTTTTTATGTAGCGCTTTTCAAGGACCCAAAGTCACTTAGAGGAGTGATTTTGTTTATAAGACTTTCAATTGTATAGTGTTGATCCATAAGATCAAATGGCTTGTCTGTCAATTGTCATCTGTCAGCATCAAACCATTGATAGTCAATAATATTATCCCCATAATGTCCTTGACCACAAAAACAGAATGTTTCACCACAGGAAAAACGTTTAACTAGTCCAGTTTGGAGTGGGGGGGGGGGGGGGGGCAATGAAATGTGAGAGCAGAACTAACTCAATAAACCTTGTTCCCCAACTAAATGATCAAATGGGATTTATGTTTTACTAAGTCTGCTACAAAAGCCCTGTGGCTTGTTCTGTCCCTTCCTGCAGCATTTATTTAAAACACACAAGCTCTGTCCCCAATGGCACCCTATTCCTTAGTGCACCATGTAGGGAATATGGTGCAATTTTGGACACAGAGAGTAAGAGGACATGCTTGTTACAGACAAGCTGGGGCTAACACTGGTGTTTCCAGTTAGGGTGAGATTGCATAATAAAAGGACAAGAAGGGAAATGGTGGAAGTTTAAGAGGGTTGGCAGCAACATGAAAGGGTTCCTTCTTGCGGTTGGCTTGTAAATGAGACACCCCTCAGTTCCCTACGAGGTACGTGGGCATCCCAGAAGGCTTTGGGGTACAATTACGTTTTTTATTTTCTGTTCTGATCTGATCCATTCCATTCTATTCTATACAAGGAGCAAATTTCCGTAACGTGGGATATACAGTCCATTCGGAAAGTATTCAGAGCCCTTGACTTTTTCCACTTTTTCCACATAACAGCGTATTCAAAAATTGATTAAATAGTTTTTTTCCCTCATCAATCTACACAAAAAAACAATGACAAAGCAAAAACAGTTAGATTATCTGGAGCATCAGCATTTGTGCTACAGGCTAAAAATGGCCAGAAACAAAGTACTTTCTTCAGAAATTTGTCGGTCTATTCTTGTTCCGATCAAATCAAATCAAATGTATTTATATAGCCCTTCGTACATCAGCTGATGGATGGCTGAAGTACATTAGTGAAGAGGTAACTCCGGGATCCTGGCCTTCTAGGCAGAGTTGCAAAGAAAAAGCCATATCTCTGTCCTGTGTCTGTGTTCTTTTGCCCATTAATCTTAGATTTTTATTGGTCAGTTTGAGATATGGCTTTTTCTTTGCAACTCTGCCTAGAAGGCCATCCTCCCGGAGTTGCCTCTTCACTGTTGACGTTGAGGCTGGTGTTTTGCGGGTACTATTTAATGAAGCTGCCAGTTGAGGACTTGCGAGGGGTCTGTTTCTCAAACTAGACACTCTAAAGTACTTTTCCTCTTGCTCAATTGTTCACCGGGGCCTCCCACTCCTCTTTCTATTCTGGTTAGAGCCAGTTTACAGCCAGCTGCTATGAGAGAGAGAGAGAGAGAGAGAGAGAGAGAGAGAGAGAGAGAGAGAGAGAGAGAGAGAGAGAGAGAGAGAGAGAGAGAATATGCAGGGCTCTCCAACCCTGTTCCTGGAGAATGTTAACTACACAGCAATATACACATCTCCCTTATTTCTCCTAACCCCATGCAGTAACATAACATGCCTGAGGTATTCCCAGCAGGCATTGGCATGGAGAGCCCCAGCAGTACCAACCAAGCTGGATGGATTTCAATCAGCCACCAAAATGATGTGGCTACCCAGCTCGGACTGCATAGGCCTGGGCTAAATATAACACTGCCCATCCTACGGCTTTGATGTGGTCAACGCCTCTGGATTTATGTGTCCCGAAATGCAACCCATCAAATTACAGATCAGATGTAGAACCTTCAGCCCTAGAGCCTTATCAAACAATTTCAGCTCTGTGACATAGTTTTCCTAAAGCTGTCATAGGTAATTAGAGCCCACAGAAAATATCAGGAGGTATCTCTGGCATGTAGAGGATGGTGGCGCTGGAGAAGGAGTGTGGAGGATCGTGGACAGGACAGCTCAGCACTCACTTCCTGCCTGCCCACCCGCAGGCTCTCTCTCTCTCTCTCTCTCTCTCCCTCTCTCTCTCTCGCTCTCTCGCTCTCTCGCTCTCTCTGACTGATGATAATTTCCCATGAGTGCAATAGTCAACAGACACATCAGTCACATAGCCTACAGTCACATACAGGCTCAGGCTGGCCTAAACAGCTGTACTGTAACATGCCTCTGATGGTGTGGTGAACACATGCCTGCATATCTTTCTGAAGAAGATATTCATACCACCAGGTTAAAATACATGATGATGCACTCTTAGAAAAAAGGGTTATTTGTAGAGGAATAGGCTTCTACCAAAAACCGTTGTGATCTGAAGAACCCCTTATGGAAGACGTGTTCTTTGTAAGGGGTTCAACCTAGAACCTTTAACATCCTAATAACCATTTTTGGAAGAAAGGGTTCTTTGATGATTCTTTGGAAGGCAAGAAGGGTTCTACATAGAACAATATATCATATGTCCCAGCATTCTCTATTGTAGGGTGATTTCAAGAATTGGTTGTTTTAACATCTGTGTTTTTGCATGTACATTGATTGATTAATTTGATGCTACACAAAGATACATAGCATAAATCCAATCTGTTTGCAGTTTTTGCACCCGTTACTGAGATAGTTGTTCCAGTTTAGAGGATTGAGGTAGTCTCAATAGTCAATCTTCAGTTGTTCCTGGCAGTTGTTCTGAAAGCAGGAAGGGGGTGATTAAAAATTCCACTAGTTGGTAATCCTAATTCTGGTTGGATTCCAGGAGGAAAAGAATGGTGGAACTATTCATAGAGGGTTCTAAGAAGAACCCTCCAAAGACAAAATGGTTATTGGTAGAACCCTTCATAGAGGGTGTGTCAATTGTAGGATACCCTGATGATTAATAATCAACGCACTTGGCTCTAGACATCGATCTATATATACTTTACAATTTTTGCAAGATCAGACATATTATCACAATAATCCGTTTTCATTTTCAGAAGTTGCTTTCATTTCAGCACATCTAATTTGTAAACATTTCAACTGTATTCAAGTATAACCTTTTTTCAATTGCACAAACAATAAACACCCATCAAAATAAAGTTATCCTTCTTCTCTTTCTTGTGATGTACAGTAAAGGTCAAAAGTTTGGACACACCTACTCATTCAAGAGTTTTTCTTTATTTGTACGTACCGAGATGATGCGTTCTTATAGGAAATACAATGTGTTCCATTGAACCCATTTCAGCCATTACAAACATGTCTGTGGTTGTAACTTTAAAAGGATAAAATGACAGGCACAAGCAAGAGTATGAAAGAGTTGCAGGGATAAAATTTGACAGCAATCAATTTGGGGGTGGCAGGGTAGCCTAGTGGTTAGAGTGTTGGACTAGGAACCACAAGGTTGCAAGTTCAAACCCCCGAGCTGACAAGGTACAAATCTGTTGTTCTGCCCCTGAACAGGCAGTTAACCCACTGTTCCTAGGCCATCATTGAAAATAAGAATTTGTTCTTAACTGACTTGCCTAGTTAAATAAAGATACAAATTTAGCAAGATTTAAGTGCGACAGGAAATACTGTAAATGGCTGAAAAAGACAGAACCTCTGGTGGGCGGGGCATACATGTTGTAATGAAATGGCACCCAATTTTTGAGAAGGGCCCATAGGGCTCAGGTCAATAGTAGTGTACTTTCTAGGGAATAGTGTGCCATGTTGGATGCCCATCAGGTATTTACATAACTCTGTAGCTGTATAGGAAGATTAGGTTCCAGAGAAGTCTCTAATGTTATACACATTCTCTTTGCTCTTCAGTGTACACAAGGGTTATCACCAGAGCAGGGGAGATAAAGGAGGTGGAAAGCACACGTTACAAACATGAGTCAAGGTCGAGTCAGACTGGATGGAAAAAGTACACAACCTTTCAAACACCTACTCACCATGCGTTTTTTTTTCCCTTAGGCTAAACTGGATAAAGTCAGTCCTGTGTTATTATTGAGCCAACTCAGCCAAGGTCGAATCAGACTCAGGTGTTTAGGATGGAAAAAGTAAACAGCTTTTTCCTTACAAACACCCACTCACCATGCGTTTTTTTTCCCCTTAGACTAAACTGGATAGAATTGATAATGGGATATCTTAAAATGGCTCATACTGAAACACAAAGGTAAAAAATAAATTGTGCATGATGAATACACCAAGGCTTTCCTCCTATTCCATCATGGAAATGATAGATATAAAAAAGGTATCTGTCTTTCCTTAATCCCTCCATCCTTATGCAGAGAGAGCCTAATTACAATTCATTCCTAGTAATCACCTCCCTTTGACCCCAACCACAGCCTATGGCCTTCCCCAAGATACATTAATAAAACATGAACTCTTTGTAATAGGCCCTGCATATCATAGACCTGGTTTCCTCTTTGCTTTATGGGAAAAACATTCATCATGGGCTGTGGCGTGTCAGGATGTGGGGTCAAATGGCGCTCTAATATATTCATAATGACACAGAAGTATGGAGGAAGAGGATTCCTGTTACAATGGTAGCCCATTGATATGAGTTGGATAGAGAAAGGATTGGAGACAGCGATGGCCAAACATTTCTAAATACATTAACAAAAAAATGATTACAAAATATCATAAATATCAATGCACCAAAATAAATTGAAATGTATTTCATTAAAATAGCTGTATTTTGTATTTTAAAATGCCCGTTGAACAGCAAAAACATTCTCAGTAACAGTTAACATAAACAACAGCATATCACAGTCATAAAACATGTATCTATCTTAGTTGAATGCACTGATAGATGGGAGTGAAGACATCAAAGCCATGAAATAACACATATGGAATCATGTAGTAAACAAAAAAAGTGTTAAACAAAATCAAAATATATTTTATATTTGAGATTCTTCAATGTAACCACCCTTTGCCTTTACGACAGCTTTGCACACTATTGGCATTCTCTCAACCAGCGTCATGAGATAGTCACCTGGAATGCATTTCAATTAACAGGTGTGCTTGTTCATAGTTAATTTGTGGAATTTATTTCCTTCTTAATGCATTTGAACAGAAGATAGCCCTATTTGATAAAAGACCAAGTCCATATTGTGACAAAACAGCTCAAATAAGCAGAGAAATGACAGTCCACCATTACTTTAAGACATGAAGGTCAGTCAATTTGGAACATTTCAACAACTTTGAACGATTCTTCAAGTGCAGTCGCAAAAACCATCAAGTGCTATGATCAAACTGGCTCTTGTGAGGACCGCCACAGGAATGGTGGGAGTCACACATGCTCTCATCACACCATAGTGTCATCGGATTTCTGACACCAATGCAGGGTGAAAGGGAGCCACAAAACATGAACTACTTTAATACAAAATATTTTAGAAAAGCATTTTAAAATACAAATTACAACTCTTGAAAGAAGGTTGTGTCAAAGTACATTGGCGTGTAGTTCAGCCGTTAGCAACTAAATTATCCTTTTAAAACTTAGAGCCAATTTTTTTTATAATTGGTTGAAGACATACATCTGGTGTATTAGAAGCAATTATTGGTTACACGAAGATTGCAATTATTCCATTCACTATAATGGGGGACCCTGTTTTGTGCTAACAATGCCTGCAGTACAGCGGTCAACCTTGAACATCCGGGGTTTTAATGAGATGAGGCAGTCGTTCACACCTGGTTTGTGGTTGTCACTAGTTACCACAGCCACAAAATCAAAAACCCCACCTACAGTGCTTTCAGAAAGTATTCAGACCCCTTCACCTTTTCTACAATTTGTTGCGTTACAGCCTTATTCTAAAATTGATTCAATTGCTTTGCCCTCATCAATCTACACACAATACCCTATAATGACAAAACAAAAACAGGTTTTTAGACATTATTGCTAATATATTCAACAAAAGAAACGGAAATATCACATTTCCATAAGTATTCAGACCCTTTGGTCAGTACTTTCTTGAAGCACCTTTGGTAGCGATTACAGCCTTTAGTTTTCTTGGGTATGACGCTACAAGCTTGGCACACCAGTATTTGGGGATTTTCTCCCATTTTTCTCTGCAGATCCTCTCAAGGTCTGTCAGGTTGGATGGGGAGCGTCGCTGCACAGCTATTTTCAGGTCTATCCAGAGATATTCAATCGGGTTAAAGTCCGGGTGGGCTGGGCCACTCAAGGACATTCAGAGACTTGTCCCGAAGCCACTCCTGCTTTCGTTTTCTGCTCTCTGTACTTTTTTCCATTCATCTTTCCTTCGATGCTGACTAGTCTCCCAGTCCCTGCCACTGAAAAACACCCCCAAAGCATGATGCTGGCACCACCATGCTTCACCGTAGGAATGGTATTGGCCAGGTGATGAGTGGTGCCTGGTGTCCTCCAGACAATTCACTTAGCATTCAGGCCAAAGAGTTCAATCTTGGTTTCATTAGACCAGATAATCTTTTTTCTCAAGTTCTGAGAGTCTTTTAGGTGCCTTTTGGCAATCTTCAAGTTGGCTGTTCAAGTTGACTACTGCGGATTGGCTTTCCTTTGGCTACTCTACCATAAAGTCCTGATTGGTGGAGTGCTGCAGAGTTGGTTGTCTTTCTGAAAGGTTCTCCCATCTCTCACCTCCCTGACCAAGGCCCTTCTCCCCCGATTGCTCAGTTCGGAGTCTCTGTGGTTCCAAACTTCTTCCATTAATAATGGTGGAGGCCACTGTGTTCTTGGGAACTGCAGAAATATATTGGTACCCTTCCCCAGATCTGTGACTTGACACAATCCTGTCTCGGAGCTCTACGGACAATTCCTTCGACCTCATGGTTTGGTTTTTGCTCTGACATGCACTTCTTCTTCTTCTATGGTATAATGGCATTCACAACAATTAAATGTCCATTCCGCCACCTACTGAACAGATGGATAATAAGGATCCCAAAAAGGAAAACGTTTGGGTAAAAATAAATACAATATCATACAAACTACCACAAAAGAAATGAACTAAACAAAATTAACCTGCTTTCCTGTAAAAACATAATTGAAATCAGTTCAGAACACAGGCTCAGAAGCCTCCTGTGAGGGCAGAACATTTCCTAGCAACAATAGTCCTTGTAATGCTCTGCCCTGAAGCCTTGGAGCCCCAAAAACGTATTGGCTGCAGATATAATGACATCCAGCCTCTTGGACGTCTTTGACACTTGTGCTGTACAATTAATAGCTGTCACTATAAATGCCACAAAATCCACCTTCACAATGAGTGCATTCAGATAACGCCATTGACTTAAAACACTATCAACTTGTTGCAATGCATCCACCGCCATATCTTCAACACTGTTGCCTCTTGCTCCTTCGACTCTCTTCACTGCCTCCACATCCGCTGCGCTTCCCTGATCCTTGACACCTCGTGCTCCTTCACCCTAACAGGTCACTCAAGGATGTCCCCAACACAGATTTTTCAAGATTATACTTCCACCGTCTGCAAACAGTTGACACATGACCATATCCTTTACAATTCCCGCACTGTACTGGTTTGGACACGAATGCTCTCACCACATAGCTCACAAATCCAAGCTTCACATATTCAGGTAGTCTCCTCAAATAACAATAATGCTGACAGACTTTTCTCTTTCCATTTAACATACGGGTCAGAGTACGTGCACTGACCACTCTTGGGATTTTCTCCTGGGATTTTCTGACTAAGGTACTCATCATCTATATTCAACGAGACTATATTCAATCAATACAATTAACCAAAACTGGGCCGCTTCTAGTTACCTTGCTTGAATCCACCTTTCACACTGCTTTCTTCACAGACCTCAATATAACAAATGGATTTCCCATATTAATCTCCTTGTCCAAAAACACAGTCCAATGAGAAATGCATAATTGGACCGGTCCTTGTCTTCTACAACAACTTTTGCTTATTTTGTTCCATTCTTTGATTTCGCTATTTTCCATTCATTATTACACACTTCACTTGCCGCACTTTCAAATTCAAGCACAGTCACCATTTTCTCCCTGTCCACCAGCTTCTGACATGCACTGTCAACTGTGGGACCTTATATAGACAGGTGTGTGCCTTTCCAAATCATGTCCAATCAATATAATTTTCCACAGGTGGACTCCAGTGAAGTTGTAGAAACAGCTCACGGATGATCAAAGGAAACCGGATGCACCTGATCTCAATTTCGAGTCTCATAGCAAGGATCTGAATACTTATGTAAATAAGGTATCTCTGTTTGATTTGTAATACATTTGCTAAATGTTCTAAACCCTGTTTTTACTTTGTCATTACGGGGTATTGTGTGTAGATTGATGAGGGAAACATGTATTTAATCAATTTTAGAATAAGGCTGTAACATAACAAAATGTGGAAAAAGTGAAGGAGTCTGAATACTTTTCGAATGGACTGTCTTTCTTCAATTTCTCTCCTTAACATTTTGTTTTAAACCTAACTCTAACCTAACCCCTAACCTTAACCACACTGCTAAACGTATGCCTAACCATAACCTGGAATTAAGATCAAAAAGCACATTTTAGTTTTCATGAATTTTTATGATACAGCCCATTTTTACTTTGTGGCTGTGGTCACTAGTGACAACCCTGGTTGTTCGTTTGGCAAGCCAGAAACCTGGGGTGTATTCATTCCGCCGATTCTGTTGCAAAATGTTTCTTAAATAGAAGCAAATGGAACAAAACGGGGTGGGAGCACCCTGCATTTTGTTCAATAAAATTCTTGTTTTGCTCTGGTTTTGTTTGTTTTTTAAATTGTATTAGTGCCTTCCTTTTGCTGGACCCAGGAAGAGTAGCTGCCGGCTTGGCAGGAACTAATGGGGATCCTTAATGAATTCAAATACAAATTTGGTTCTCAAACGGTAAACTGTTTCTGTAGTGAATTTGTTTAATTTTTAAAAAATTGAACCTTTATTTAACCAGGGGAAACCCATTCAGACCAGGGTCTCCTTTACAAGGGTGCCCTGGGAAAAATAAATCAACATGATCAGTCTCAATAAAGCACTATAAATGTACAATAACACATTACAACAAATCAAATTAAAAAGCAAAATATACAATTACACATCAACCAAAACAAGTGCCGTTCTCCTTCACCACATTCCTCATTAAGGTCCCGAACAGACCCTTCGAGACCAGGATCAAGCCTCAAAATGGCCTGTAGGTCATTCCATGTGCAAGGGCAGGGGTGTCAAACTCATTCCCTGCAGGGCCTGGTATCTGCTGGTGCATTATTCTCCATATTCCATCCAGTAATAAATTACATTAGATAATTCTTGAAGAAGTTCCTCCAGTTCCTTTTGTTTTTCCTTTAGCTTATTTTGTATCTCTGTAGTATCCTTTTTATTGCTATCTATTAGTTCATGTAATTCCCTTGTTATTCTTGTCTCTTTAGACAGAAACTGCTTTTTTATTATTGATGAACATTGAATTGGTGTAGACCTTACTCTGAAATAATTACTTACAAGCCCTTAACCAACAACGCAGTTGAAGAAATAGAGTTAAGAAAATATTTACTGAATAAACTAAAGTAAAAAAAAGAATCTAATAATACATTTTAAAAATGTAAAGTACATATCAATATAAGGGTATATACAGGGGGTTCCAGTACCGAGTCAATGTGCGGGGTGGAGGTTAGTCGAGATAATTTGTAAAGTGACTATGCATAGATAATAAACAGTGAGTAGCAGCAGTGTTAAAACATAAGGGGTGTCAATGTAAATAGTCCAGGTGGCCATTTGATTAATTGTTCAGCAGTCTTATGGCTTGGGGGTAGAAGCTGTTAAGGAGCCTTTTGGTCCTAGACTTGGTGCTCTGGTACCACTTGCCGTGCAGTAGCAGAGAGAACAGTCTATGACTTGGGTAACTGGAGTCTGAGAATTTTTTGGGCATTCCTCTGACAGTGCCTAGAATTTAGGTCCTGGATGTCAGGAAGCATGGCCCCAGCAATGCACTGGGCCATACATCTGTAGTGCCTTACGGTCAGTTGCTGAGCAGTTGCCTTACCAGGCAGTGATGCAACCGGTCAGGATGCTCTCGATGGTACAGCTGTATAACTTTTTGAGGATCTGGGACCCATGCCAAATCTTTTCAGTCTCCTGGGGGGAAAAGGTGTCGAGGTGCCGTCTTCACAACTGTCTTGGTATGTTTGGACCATGTTAGTTCATTGGTGATGTGTACACCAAGGAACTTTAAACTCTATAACCGCTCCACTTTAGCCCCATCGGTGTTAATGGGGGACTAGTCCACGATCAGCTCCTGTACCTTGCTCACATTTGAGGTATGTTGTTGTCCTGGCACCACACTGCCATGTCTCTGATCTCCTCCCTATGGGCTGTCTCATTGTTGTCAGCAAACTTAATGATGGTGTTGGAGTTGTGCTTGGCCACGCAGTCGTGGTGAACAGAGAGTACAGGAGCAGACTAGGCAAGCACCCTTGAGGGGCCCCAGTGTTGAGGATCAGCGTGGCAGATGTGCTGTTGCCTACCCTTACTTAAAAAAATATATGTTTCACCTTTATTTAACCAGGTAAGCTAGTTGAGAACAAGTTCTCATTTGCAACTGCAACCTGGCCAAGATAAAGCATAGCAGTTCGATACATACAACAACACAGAGTTACACATGGAATGAACAAAACATACAGTCAATAATACAGTAGAAAAAAAACAAAGTCTAAATACAGTTAGTGCAAATTAGGTCAAATAAGGGAGTTAAGGCAATAAATAGGCCATAATACAGTAGAAAAAAAACAAAGTCTAAATACAGTTAGTGCAAATTAGGTCAAATAAGGGAGTTAAGGCAATAAATAGGCCATGGTGGCGAAGTAATTACAATATGGCAATTAAACACTGGAATGGTAGATGTGCAAAAGATGTATGTGCAAGTAGAGATACTGTGGTGCAAAAGGAGCAAAATAAATAAATACAGTATGGGGGTGAGGTAGACAGATGGGCTGTATACAGATGGGCTATGTACAGGTGCAGTGATCTGTGAGCTGCTCTGACAGCTGGTTCTTAAAGCTAGTGAGGGAGATGGGAATCTCCAGCTTCAGTGATTTTTGCAGTTCGTTCCAGTCAGTGGCAGCAGAGAACTGGAAGGAAAGGCGACCAAAGGAGGATTTGGCTTTGGGGGTGACCAGTGAGATATACCTGCTGGAGCGCGTGCTACGAGTGGGTGCTGCTATGGTGACCAGCGAGCTGAGATAGGGCAGGGCTTTACCTAGCAGAGACTTGTAGATAACCTGTAGCCAGTGGGTTTGGCGACGAGTATGAAGCGAGGGCCAGCCAACGAGAGCGTACAGGTCACAGTGGTGAGCAATGTATGGGGCTTTGGTGGCAAAACGGATGGCACTGTGACAGACTACATCCAGTTTGCTGAGGCTATTTTATAGATGACATCGCCGAAGTCAAGGATCGGTAGGATGTCAGTTTTACGAGGGTATGTTTGGCAGCATGAGTGAATGAACCTTTGTTGCGAAATAGGAAGCCGATTCTAGATTTAATTTTTGATTGGAGATGCTTAATGTGAGTCTGGAAGGAGAGTTTACAGTCTAGCCAGACACCTAGATATTTGTAGTTATCCACGTATTCTAAGTCAGAGCCGTCCAGAGTAGTGATGCTGGATGGGCGGGCAGGTGCGGACAATGATCGGTTGAATAGCATGCATTTAGTTTTATTTGCGTTTAAGAGCAGTTGGAGGCCACGGAAAGAGAGTTGTATGGAATTGAAGCTCGTCTGGAGGTTTGTTAACACAGTGTCCAAAGAAGGGCCAGAAATATACAGAATGGTGTCGTCTGCGTAGAGGTGGATCAGAGGATCACCAGCAGCAAGAACAATAGCACCTGAGGTGGCCCTTCAGGAGGTCCAGGATCCAGTTGCAGAAGGAAGTGTTTTGTCCCAGGGTCCTTAGCTTAGTCAGGTGCTTTATGGGCACTACCATAGTAGTGTCGTCGTTCAGCCACGCCTCGGTGAAACATAAGATATTACCATTTTTTATTTCCCGTTGGTAGGATAGTGTTAATCGCAGGATTGTCAAGTTTGTTTTCCAATGATTGAACATTGGCCAATAATACGGAGGGTAGTGGTGGTTTACCTACTTGTCGGCTAATTTTTACAAGGCACCCGCTCTCCTCCCCCTTTTCCTCTGTCTTTTCTTCATACTGATGACGGGATTTGGGCCTTGTCTTGACAAAGCAGTATATCCTTCGCGTTGGACTCATTAAAGAAAAAGTCTTCTTCCAGTTCGAGTAATCACTGTTCTAATGTCCAGAAGCTCTTTCCGGTCATAGGAGATGGTAGTAGCAACATTATGTACAAAATTTGTGACAAACAATGCAAAAAAAACAACAAAATAGCACAGTTGGTTAGGAGCCCGTAAAACAGCAGCGATCCGCTCTGACTCCATTATAGTAAATCATCCTGAATATTAAGGCTATAGTCATTTCATGTTACACACATAGACACTTAACCATGCAAATTGGCTGGTGTAACATCTGCTTCCGGCACACACTCTCAAACACCTAGATCCCCTGAACGCAGCTCACTCTCCAGATCCCAATCACCTGAATTCTAATCACCTGTTCACACACCTGTATGTTATTATCACACACTATTTAGTTCAGTTCTTTGCACCCTATCACTTTGAGGCATTGTTTGTTTTGTGACACATGTCTATCAGAGCTCTGTTTTTCCCGTGATTTGCTCCTCCCATGTATGAGAGTTTTTGCCTGCCTCACTAACGATGCATTTCACCTATTCCCTGCTATCTACCTATTGCCTGATCTCCCGGACTACATTACTAGCCTTTTCCCTACCTGTACTGTTGCCCTATTGGTCCCCTGTGTATGACCTTCTGCCTCCCCCTAGACCCAGCAACCTGCCTCCTCCTGTGGTCCTTTGCAATAAACACCTGCTGCGCCCTGGACTTGAAACCAGCTGTCTCTCCTCGTGTTCATTACAGCTGGGTTATTATTTATTTGGACATCACACATCATAGTCTTACTCTTATCCAGACATCTCACTCGTATACATACTCTCACTAAATCACATCCAATATCATACACATAAACCTACTCAGATTTACCACAGACATATCTTGACTCAATTTTCTAACATCTGTGACATTGGCTCACAGGCAAACAGGCAAGGGAATTAAACAAATAGAGCCTGTTTCTTGAATTCTAAACAGACATTTGAAAAATCTTATTTTGACTGTCACAATACCTCTTATGTCAGTAACTTTAAAAGCACTAATTATGGTAAATTTAGACTGAGAATAGTATCTAGTTATGGTAAGGTGTGAAATAAGTATAGCCAGTTATAATTGTAACTGCTTAGCCGATTATTTAAAAAAAACTCAGTCTTTACGTGGCTAAAAGAACAGGAATATAACATACTGTTTACAGGAAACTATATCACATCCTTAGATGAAGTTCTGTGGGAAAAGGAATGGGGTGATGAAATCATTTTCTGTCATGGACAAAGGAACTCATAAGGTGTGTTATTAATTAACCCAAACATGTATCTGAATGTGCAAATAGTCAGGAATGATTCACAAGGAAGTTGGATCTTTTTTAATATTAAAGTGGATGGAAAACAGATGTGGCTTGTTAATCTATATGGTCCAAATCAGGATGATCCATACTCCTTTGAAAATATTTAGACCAATTTATTGAACTTACAGGCAACAAACGATTAAATCATTATGGTGGGAGTCTATAACAGTGTTAAGTACCTCAATGGACTGTAAAGGAAATCTCTCTACAAACTATCACCATACCCATAAGGAAATTACAAATATTATGGAAACATTAGAAATAGTGGATATTTGGAGACTAAAAATACATGACCTTGTGAGATATACATGTAAGTAACTTAATCAAGCTAGTCGCCTTGACTACCTTCTTGTCTCTATCTCTTGCATCAAAGGTTAAAAAAGTCTTAATAGGAGACAGAATGAGATCTGATCTAAATTAGCCTTCACACAACTCTTATAGAAATTCCACGTGGACGGGGATATTGAAAATGTAATCATTGTTTACCGGAGAACAATTTATTTTGAACTAAAAATAATAATTTATCACTGAATTTTGTCCAGTATAATATAGGTTCAGCAAATCCCCTTATTGTTTGGGATACCTTTAAAATGCACCTTCAGAGGTCATTCAGTTCAATGTTAATCAATAATAATAAAAAAAGCTATTTATATCTAAAGAGACAAGACTAACAAGGGAAATACATTAACTAATAGTGCAGGTAGATAGCAATATAAATGATACTGCAGAGATACAAAATATGTTCAAGGAAAAACAAAAATAACTGGAGGAACTTATTCAAGAATGATCTGATATAAGCTATTACAAAAATAAAGAATATAGAATATGGAGAAAAATGCACCAAATTCTTCCTGAGTCTCCACAGGAATGCTACCAAATATAATTTGCAGAAATGCGTTACTGAAGACGGAGTCATCGATGATTCTCCATATTATATTTTTATAGAGGAAGCTTAATATTTTTAGCAGAGGTTCTCTTTTCTGTCTCATCCTCACCCTTTGAATGACGATTACTGCAAGGAATTCTCTCCAAACAATAAAAACAAAATAGAAAGTTAATAAATGTACAAAAGGATCAGTGCGAATGCCAAATTACAGAGTAATAACTTTGAGGCTATTAAATCCTTTCAGTCTGGAAAACCCCCCAGGCTTGATGATATACCGGTTGTAACGACAGATTTCCTCCTCTTCATCTGAAGAGGTGTAGCGAGGATCGGACCAAAACGCAGCGTGGTAAATGTCCATGTTTTAATAGTATAAACTGAACATGACACAATACAAAATAACAACGTGAATATAAACGAAACAGTCCCGTGTGGCACAAACACTGACACAGGAAACAAACCAACAGTGAAACCAAGACTACCTAAATATGGTTCTCAATCAGGGACAATGATAAACAGCTGCCTCTGATTGAGAACCATATCAGGCCAAACATAGAAATGGAAAAACATAGAAAAACACACATAGACTGCCCACCCCAACTCACGCCTTGACCATACTAAACAAAGGAAATAAAGGTCAGAACGTGACACCGGTAGAGGTACGTCAAGCCTTTTTTGATATACTCAAAGCTTCATTGTTAGCTTGTTTTATCTACTCAAATAAAATAAAATGTAATTTGTCAAATGCGTTGAATACAACAGGTGTTCACCTTACAGTGAAATGCTTACTTACAAGCCCTTAACTAACAATGCAGTTTTCAGAAAAATAAGTTTTAGTAAAAAATAGATAAGTACAAAATTAAAATAATTAAAGCGAAGCAGTAAAATAACAGTAGTGAGGCTATATACAGGGGGTACCGGTACAACGTCAATGTGCGGGGGCACAGGTTAGTCAAGGTAATTGAGGTAATATGTACACGTTGGTAGAGTTAACATGACTATGCATAGATAATAAACAGAGAGTAGCAGCAGCGTAAAAGATGGGTACAATGCAAATAGTCTGGGTAGCCATTTCATTAGCTGTTCAGGAGTCTTATGGCTTGGGGGTAGAAGATGTTTTGTTTTTGGACCTAGAGTTGGCACTCCGGTACCGCTTGCCTTGTGGTAGCAGAGAAAACAGTATATGAAAAGGGTGGCTGGAGTCTTGACAATTTTTAGGGCCTTCCTCCTATAGAAATGGTAGTCTGTCAGGTACTCAGCAGGAAGGTCTGATTTCATCATTATTGAAACACGACACAGAGGACAAATATAAAGATCCAGTCTATCAAAAAAAATGAAGGCCTCCTTCACTTCAATGTTGTGATGCAAAAATACTAGTGAAATGCATTAAAAAGGTTTTACCAGGTATTGTTCATCCTGATCTGTAACGGCGTTCGTCTGTAGGAGGAAGAGAAGCGGACCAAAGCGCAGCGTGGTGGTTATTCATGTTTTAATAAATCACTACACATGAACAAACTAACAAAAACAAGAAATGTGAAAACGCAAAACAGTCCTATCCTGTGACAACAAACACAGTGACAGGAACAATCACCCACAAACACACAGTGAAACCCAGGCTACCTAAGTATGATTCTCAATCAGAGACAACTAATGACACCTGCCTCTGATTGAGAACCATACTAGGCCGAAAACATAGAAATGCCCCAAAACATAGAAAAACAAACATAGACTGCCCACCCAACTCACGCCCTGACCATACTAAATAAATACAAAACAGAAATAGAGGTCAGAACGTGACAGTACCCCCCCCAAAGGTGCGGACTCCGGCCGCAAAACCTTGACCTATAGGGGAGGGTCTGGGTGGGCGTCTGTCCGCGGTGGCGGCTCTGGCGCGGGACGCGGACCCCACTTCACCATTGTCTTAGTCCGCCTTATTGTCCGCCTCCCTGGCTTACTCACCATGACCACCCCTCTCAATGACCCCACTGGACAGAGGGGCTGCTCGGGACAGAGGGGCAGCTCGGGACAGAGGTGAAGCAGCTGCTCGGGACAGAGGGACAACTGCTCGGGACAGAGGGACAACTGCTCGGGACAGAGGGGCGATAGCAGCTCGGGACAGAGGGGCGATAGCAGCTGCTCGGGACAGAGGGGCGGCAGCTGCTCGGGACAGAGGGGCGGCAGCTGCTCGGGACAGAGGGGCAGCTGCTCGGGACAGAGGGACAGCTGCTCGGGACAGAGGGACAGCTGCTCGGGACAGAGGGACAGCTGCTCGGGACAGAGGGACAGCTGCTCGGGACAGAGGGACAGCTGCTCGGGCGGCCCCTGGCTGACTGGCGGCACAGGCGGCCCCTGGCTGACTGGCGGCACAGGCGGCCCCTGGCTGACTGGCGACACTGGCGGCCCCTGGCTGACTGGCGACACTGGCGGCCCCTGGCTGACTGGCGGCACTGGCGGCCCCTGGCTGACTGGCGACACTGGCGGCCCCTGGCTGACTGGCGGCACTGGCGGCCCCTGGCTGACGGGCGGCACTGGCGGCCCCTGGCAGACGGGCGGCACTGGCGGCCCCTGGCAGACGGGCGGCACTGGCGGCGCTGGGCAGACGGGCGGCACTGGCGGCGCTGGGCAGACGGGCGGCACTGGCGGCGCTGGGCAGACGGGCGGCACTGGCGGCGCTGGGCAGACGGGCGGCACTGGCGGCGCTGGGCAGACGGGCGGCACTGGCGGCGCTGGGCAGACGGGCGGCACTGGCGGCGCTGGGCAGACGGGCGGCACTGGCGGCGCTGGGCAGACGGGCGGCGCTGGGCAGACGGACGGCGCTGGCGGCGCTGGGCAGACGGGCGGCGTTGGGCAGACGGGCGGCGCTGGCGGCGCTGGGCAGACGGGCGGCACTGGCGGCGCTGGGCAGACGGGCGGCGCTGGCGGCGCTGGGCAGACGGGAAGCTCAGATGGCGCTGGGCAGACGGGAAGCTCAGATGGCGCTGGGCAGACGGGAAGCTCCGATGGCGCCGGACAGGCGGGAGGCTCCGGCAGTGCTGGACAGGTGAGGCGCACTGTAGGCCTGATGCGTGGTGCTGGCACTGGTGGTACTGGGCCGAGGACACGCACAGGAAGCCTTGTGCGGGGAGCTGCTACCGGAGGGCTGGGGTGTGGAGGTGGTGACGGATAGACCGGGCCGTGAAGGCGTACTGGAGATCTTGAGAGCAGGGCTGGCACCAACCGCCCTGGCTGGATCTTCACCCTAGCCCGGCAGATGTGGGGAGCTGGGATGTAGCGCACCGGGCTAAGCACGCGTACTGGGGACACCGTGCGCACAACTGCATAACACGGTGCCTGACCAGCACCACGCCCGCCACAGTTAGCACTGCTAGGAGCACTGTAGTGCTGAGATGGCACAGGACGTGCAAGGCTAGGGAGATGCACAGGAGGCCTGGTGCGTGAGGCTGGCACAGTCTTCACCAGACCCCTCGCACGCACCTCAGGATGAGTATGGAGAGCTGACCCCGGTGCCATTAAATCCCTGACACGCTCCGTCGGGCGAATGTCGTGCCTCATGCACCAAACCAGCAAGTCCCTCATATCACTCTCCTCCAATTTCCCCATTAACTCCTTCACAGTCTCTGCTTCGCTCACCTCCAACACCAGCTCTGGTTCTGAGCTCCTCCTTGGCTCCTCACGATAAACGGGGGGAGTTGGCTCAGGTCTGACTCCTGACTCTGCCACACTCCCCCTGTGCCTCCCCCCAAGAAATTTTTGGGGGTGACTCTCGGGCTTCCATCCGCTCTGCCGTGCTAGTTCCTCATAATGCCGCCTCTCTGCTTTTGCTGCCTCCAGCTCGGCCTTAGGGCGGCAATATTCTCCTGGCTCTGCCCAGGGTCCTTTCCCGTCTAGAATCTCCTCCCAAGTCCATTTCTCCAAGTAGTGCAGCCTCTCCCACTGCTGATTTTGCTGCTGCTGCTGTTGCTCCTCCTGCTGCTGCTTTTGCTGCTGCTGCTGTTGCTCCTGCTGCACCAGTCGCTTCTCCTGCTGCTGCTGTTGCTGCAGCCTCTGTTTACCACGCCGCTTGGTCCTTGAGAGGTGGGTGATTCTGTAACGGCGTTCGTCTGTAGGAGGAAGAGAAGCGGACCAAAGCGCAGCGTGGTGGTTATTCATGTTTTAATAAATCACTACACATGAACAAACTAACAAAAACAAGAAATGTGAAAACGCAAAACAGTCCTATCCTGTGACAACAAACACAGTGACAGGAACAATCACCCACAAACACGCAGTGAAACCCAGGCTACCTAAGTATGATTCTCAATCAGAGACAACTAATGACACCTGCCTCTGATTGAGAACCATACTAGGCCGAAAACATAGAAATGCCCCAAAACATAGAAAAACAAACATAGACTGCCCACCCAACTCACGCCCTGACCATACTAAATAAATACAAAACAGAAATAGAGGTCAGAACGTGACATGATCAGACAGGTTTTTTACATGCACGATACACTGGATATAATATACGACAACTACTAGAAATAATAGAACAACATGAAGCATCTAAGAAGAAAGGCCTGGTATTTATAGCACATTTTTAAAAGGCCTTTGATAAAGTAAGACTGGATTTTATTTATAAATGCCTGGATCTTTTAATTTTCGGTATTTCTATTATGAGATGGGTAAAAGCAATGTATAGCAACCCCAGGTGTAAAATAGTATTCTCAGAGAGTTTTGAATTGTCAAGAGGAGTTAAACAAGGGTGTCCGCTGTCAGCATATCTATTATTTATGACCAGCAAAATGCTAGTTATAAAAATCAGATCAAATAACAACTGTAGGGGATTAGAAATCCAAGGCCTAAAAACAAAGATGTCCATGTATGCCGATGACTCAAGTTTTCTATTAAGTCCGCAAGCCATATCCCTGCAATGTGTCATTGAAGACCTAGGTAACTTTTCTTGACACTCTGGACTAAAACCTAATATTACATATTGTATCTTTTAAAAAATCCAACTTTTAAATGACACTGCAGTTTACCTATAAAATTGACTGACAGTGAGGTAGACATACTTGGTATGTGAGCTCGGAAGATTGAATTTCAATAGAAAATGTGTAAAAATAGACAAGATCCTGCAACCATGGAGAGGTAAGAAACAGTCTATTTGTGGAAAAATTGCACTGATTAACACCTTCGTTGTATTTCAGTTTAGTCACTTATGGTGCTGCCTACTCCTAATGATTATTTTTCAAATCGTATGAGCAAATGTTTTTCTGTTTTATCTGGGATGCTAAACCATTCAAGATAAAACGTTCCTATCTATATAATGCATATGAACTTGGCGGATTGAGATTATTTGTTATAAAAGCATTAAACCTCTCTCTGAAAGCTTCACTTATCCAACTTGTTGTATGATGTTTATGTCCAATGGCTGATGAGCACCGATACGTTTTACATGTAATTTATTTTCATAATAAGGATTTGCCAGTAGATTGTTTAAGTGATTCATGATGATGACTGTTAGCTTCCTAGAGAAGATTTTGAAAGTATGTCCAATCAAAGCTAATGTAGATATAACGTGATTTGACATCATTTTATCTGTGGCAATGACTTTGCGCCTTTTTGGATGAGCACTTCTAATGAAACTCTATGGTAGCACTTGAATATTCGAGCTCTACTCTTTTGCAGTGACCTAGTGTCCCCATGAGTGACAGAACACTGAGCCAATCACAGCGCAACTGGAGAACATTACCCACCCCTATGCTCCATATTTTCCTCTGGCTGCCCCACCACCAAAGAAAATGCTGAGCTAGGCTGAAACACCTGCATTTTGGAGCTGCCTTACTCAAGAAAGCAAAAAAGAGACTAAGTTTTTATGGGTCTTTATTAACTCAATTATTATGTATCAATTACGTATCAAAAGCGCAATGTACTGCATCATGGGAAAGTTGTGATTGACTGACTGATCTACAAACAATAATGAGTCGTTATTTACGATGCAAGGTGATTTGTTGTTTGCAGTCGTTTTGATGCTCTCGAACACAGCCAATAGCTCTTTGCTGGACAACGCAAACTGGTACCTAGACTTTGTGTTGCACTTTGAAACCCACACCAACCGTTACATATAGCACCACCCACCTGGTGAAATGCTGTGAAAAGACGGGCATGGTTGAGTGGTAAAACTGAAGCAGAAGAAAGTCGAGGAGTGAAGTCGGGGGAGGTGCATCTACTATAGCCAAAGGTCAGATACTGATGTGGTTTTCCAATAGGAAGGCTCAGTGGTAGTGTTTCCATTGTTTACAAAAGTTTTTATTTGTAATGTCGAAATAAACATGTCTACAACCCCATATCACACACTCACAAACTGTAAATAGATGTGTGTACATTGTACTAACAATTTGGGAGAGAGGGCCTCAAATGACTGCAACATAAAGCTAGTTCGCTAAACAGTGCATTATTTCTGGCAATGTTCAGCAAGTTTAGTTACGAAGACTTTGCATCCCGTTTCAGTCACGTCTTTGGTCCCGTTCGTGTGGGTCAAACTTCATGACATTTGATCACATGCAATCGACATGTAGGTGCATATTGGACATGTTGGTTGACATGTAGACGCACTTTGGACAATTTTATCCGAATTATGCAACACACATTGAAAGGCGTGACCAACGATGGTTGGTGGACAAGTTCTGGCCTGGTTTAGATCTTTTCTGTCAAAAAAATATCAGTTTGTCTCTGTGGATAGTTTGTCCTCTGACAAATCAACTGTAAATTTCGGTGTTCCTCAAGGCTCCGTTTTAGGACCACTATTGTTTTCACTATATATTTGACCTCTTGGTGATGTCATTCGGAAACATAATGTTAACTTTCACTGCTATGCAGATGATACACAGCTGTACATTTCGGTGAAACATGGTGAAGCACCAAAATTGCCATCCTGTGTTTCAGACATAAGGTAGTGGATGGCTGCAAATGTTCTACTTTTAAACTCGGACAAAACAGAGATGCTGGTTCTGGACCCAAGAAAAAGAGAGATCTTCTGTTGAATCTGACAGTTAATCTTGATGGTTGTACAGTCGTCTCAAATAAAACTGTGAAGGACCTCAGCGTTACTCTGGACCCTGATCTCTCTTTTGACAAACATATCAAGACTGTTTCAAATACAGCTTTTTTCCATCTACGTAACATTCCAAAAATCAGAAACTTTCTGTCAAAAATGATGCAGAAAAATGAATCCATGCTTTTGTCACTTCTAGGTTAGACTACTGCAATGCTCTACTTTCCAGCTACCTGGATAAAGCACCAAATAAACTTCAGTTAGTGCTAAACACGGCTGCTAGAATCTTGACTAGAACCCAAAAATTATGTCATATTACTCCAGTGCTAGCCTCTCTACACTGGCCTCCTGTTAAGGCAAGGGCTGATTTCAAGATTTTACTGCTAACCTACAAAGCATTACATGGGCTTGTTCCTACCTATCTTCCCAAATTGGTCCTGCCGTACATACATACACGTACACTACGGTCACAAGACGCAGGCCTCCTAACTGTCCCTAGAGTTTCTAAGAAAACAGCTGGAGGCAGGGCTTTCTCCTATAGAGTTCATTTTTTTATGGAATGGTCTGCCTACCCATGTGAGAGATGCAGACTCGCTCTCAATCTTTAAGTCTTTACGGAAGACTAATCTCTTCAGTTTCAGTAGGTCCTATGATTGAGTGTAGTCTGGCACAGGTGTGTGAAGGTGAATGGAATGGCACTGGAGCAACGAACCGCTCTTGCTGTCTCTGCCTGGCCGGTTCCCCCCTCTCCACTGGGATTCTCTGCCTTCTCTGCCTAACCCTATTACAGAGGCTGAGTCACTGGCTTACTGGTGCTCTTCCATGCCGTCCCTGGGAGGGGTGCATCACTTGAGTGGGTTGAGTCACTGATGTGATCTTACTGTCTGGGTTGGTGCTCCCCCCTTGGGTTGTGCCATGGCGGAGATCTTAGTGGGCTATACTCGGCCTTGTCTCAGGATGGTAAGTTGGTGGTTGAAGATATCCCTCTAGTGGTGTGGTGGCTGTGCTTTGGCAAAGTGGGTGGGGTTAAATCCTGCCTGTTTGGCCCTGTCCGCGGTATAGTCAGATGGGGCCACAGTGTCTCCCGACCCCTCCTGTCTCAGCCTCCAGTATTTATTCTGCAGTAGTTTGTGTCGTGGGGCTAGGGTCAGTCTGTTATATCTGGAGTATTTCTCCTGTCTTATCCGGTGTCCTGTGTGAATTTAAGTATGCTCTCTCTCTTTCTCTCTCTCTCTTTCTTTCTTTCTCTCTCTCTCTCAGGACATGAGCCCTAGGACCATGCCTCAGGACTACCTGGCATGATGAATCCTTGCTGTCCCCAGTCCACCTGGCCGTGTTGCTGCTCCAGTTTCAACTGTTCCGCCTGCGGCTATGGAACCCTGACCTGTTCACCGGACGTGCTACCTGTCCCAGACCTGCTGTTTTCAACTCTCTAGAGATAGCAGGAGCGGTAGAGATACTCTGAATGATCGGCTATGAAAACCCAACGGACATTTACTCCTGGGGTGCTGACCTGTTGCACCCTCGACAACCACTGTGATTATTATTATTTGACCCTGCTGGTCATCTATGAACATTTGAACATCTTGGCCATGTTCTGTTATAATCTCCAACCGGGCACAGCCAGAAGAGGACAGGCCACCCCTCACAAAGCCTGGTTCCTCTCTAGGTTTCTTCCTAGGTCCTGGCCTTTCTAGGGAGTTTTTCCTAGCCACTGTGCTTCCTACAACTGCATTGCTTGCTGTTTGGGGTTTTATGCTTGGTTTCTGTACAGCACTTTGTGACATCAGCTGATGTATGAAGGGCTTTATAAATACATTTGATTGATTGATTGGTGGTCTCTCGAACGCGCCCATTGAGTCCCAGAGGAAATGGGAAAGGGCGTCTCGGAATTCCCACCACGTGCGCGCAAATCACCCTTTTACGATAATGAGCATTTGATTGGTCCAAATCGAAAACATGGTAATTGTATAAACCATCTCATTGGTGAAGTCCTCCAGGTCCATAGAGAACACAGCGCAAAGCCTCCAGACAAGAGATCCTTGGGCGTCTCATACTATGAGAAAGTAGTACGTGAATACATATCATTTAATCTGAGAAATTACACAATGGTTATTTTTATATTGTATAAATCATCCTATTAATTCCTCTATCTCTACATTTCAATTAATCATTGCCGGGTATAACGACAAATTCCAGGAAAATACCGAGTAGTCTTTCGGGGCGGAGGGATACAACCATCCTGTACTCGTTAAAAAACATTGGCGTTATAGAAAAGGTAGGGAAAGACCGTGACAAAGCTCAGACAGCAAATACATTCCGTAATATCGACAGTGTTTTGGACTTCTTACCATATTTTGTGATTGCTACTAGATAATAGTTAACCGCTCTGCAAGTGTACTGTTTTCAGTACTTCAAGAAAACTGGCATCTTCAAAGTGCATGAATTAAGATACAGGATTCTCGTTGTACGCAGCGTTTCTAATCTGGAAAAGGACGATGCGGCATTTTATTTGAGACATCGACGGGGCGGGTGGAGTTGGCACACTGGATTTATTAGCTAGCCGCTACCAGCGCTAACCTTTTCAATCATATTTACATAGGATTGGATCAGAATCTACCTTTTCAGATAAACACGAATTTAGTTAAGTCTTCCGTTCGAATATGTTGTTGTCAAAGTTTGGCTCATTCTCGCACATTTGCCACCCTTCGAGCATGGACCATTTACCGGTGAAAATACAGCTCCAGCCAGGTATGATTCGAACCCGCTGTCATTCTTCGTGCTTTACATAGCTGGAAAAGATGGCCTGTATTGAACTAGATCTGTTAGTCATTCATGCTTCCAATAATGAAATAATAATTGTATTTGACTAACTCTAAAATCCTTGCATGGGACTATTTTAAATGGCTTCGTACTGTCGATATGCACGCCAACTGTGATTAACATAGCTAACGTTACCTGTCTGTGTCTGGAAAAGCTGACGTGAGTCAACAGCTGCGACTCAATTGCTTATCTTGCGCTGTCTGAATTTGATGTTTCGCCAGTGAAAGTGGAAAAGGAGCCGTTCGAAAAGGTCTACACTGTGGGATCCGTGCTGGGCAGCGGTGGATTCGGCACAGTCTACGCTGGTAGTCGGCTCTCGGATGACGCACTGGTAAGCATAGGAGCGCTTTGATCTCGGCACATGGCGCCATCAAGGCATCTCATAGTTATTTACTAATTTACTTCGTTGTATCTAATGTTTATTTATTTTCTCTCTCCCGAAATTAGGTCGCAGTGAAACATGTGCCGAAGGAGCGGGTGACCGAATGGGGAACTATTGTAAGTATCACCACTCCGGTTTGTTTAGGTTTTTCACCCATGTCAGTTGTTTTTTGATAATTGAATCGATTCTAGGTCACTCAACACATTTGTGATTCATATTTTCTTACAGAATGGTGTGATGGTGCCTTTGGAGATTATTTTATTGAAGAAAGTCAGTTCGTCGTTTCGGGGGGTTATAAAACTCCTGGATTGGTATGAGCGACCAGACGGCTGGTTGATTGTTATGGAACGACCGGAGCTGGTCAAGGATCTTTTCGATTTCATAACGGAGAAGGGCGCTTTGGATGAAGAGACAGCAAGGGGATTTTTCCGTCAGGTTTTGGAGGCTGTCCGCCACTGCTACAGCAGCGGGGTAGTTCACAGAGATATCAAAGATGAAAATCTGCTGGTAGACCTACGCACTGGGGAGCTCACGCTTATTGACTTTGGTTCAGGGGCGATTCTCAAGGACACGGTCTACACTGACTTTGACGGTATGTACTCTACCCTTACTCGATGCGTTGCCAGCAGTGGCTCCGTTGTATTTTCTGAGTTTGTTGTGTTTTTGAAGGTGCGTTATAGTCTGCACTGACCCATGACTTGTTTTCAACTATATTTGTTTGTTTTAGTATAGATACTTACTCGCCTTATTAGATCATCTGATGATATAATATCCCCCCCCCCCCCTGTATTTGCCGGTGTGTCCACACGACGCTGTGACGCAGTGGTTTGTTTTTTGTACCTCATAGTTTTCCCTCGGTTGGTGACGTTATCAGCCGATCCATATTCATTTTGATTCTCCCTGTGTAGTTAATTTAAAGTGCCTTTATAAATGTCATATTAGTCCATTTAACACACTAGTGTGGTAAAATAGGTTATTGTATGTTGATAATTGTCTGTTATGTTAAGAAACGCTCATTTCAAAGCCTTTAGGTAATAGAAATTGGGCCAGCTGCCACGTAACATCTGTTTGTTGTGAAACCTGAGCTTGGGCTGATTCATGTCACGTGATGGCTCACATTGCGCACTCGAGTTTTTGTTTGGTATCCAAGTTACTCATGCCTGGAGGGAGGGGAGTGAGGCGGGTCACCCAGTTTCATAGAGATTTGTTGTGGAAAAGAAAAAGCCATTATAACACCAGTATGTCATCCTTGTTTTAGATGGAATTACACTTTCCTTGTTTTACCTTTTTTATAGAGACATTGTCTGACTATTTTTAAATATCCATCATTTATAATCTTTCCAAATCATACAGGTTTGCAATATAGGCCAATTTATATTAATATTGTCACATGAAATGTCCCAAATAAACTGTTCTGGTGCTATTACAGAAGTTAAGGAGTCACTAATCAGCCTTTTCTTCTCCAGGTACAAGAGTTTATAGTCCGCCAGAGTGGATCCGCTTCCATAGATACCACGGGCGCTCAGCTACGGTGTGGTCGCTAGGGGTGCTGCTGTATGACATGGTCTGTGGAGACATCCCCTTTGAGCAAGACGAGGAAATCCTCCAGGGGAGACTGTACTTCAGGAGGAGAGTGTCTAATGGTGTGCACTACCTCCAATATACAACCTACAATCATAACACATTTCTAGTCTTAAAACCTATTTCTTAACACTATTTTCTACTTCGTGTCTTCCTGCCTGTGTGTTCCTATAACCCTCTATCTCCCTCTTGTCCCGTCAAATAAAATACTAATCCATGTTTTCCCCTTTTCTCTCCCTCCTTCCAGAGTGCCAGCAGCTGATCAAGTTGTGCCTGTCGTTACGGCCCTCAGACAGGCCTACTCTAGAACAGATCCTTGACCACCCGTGGATGCGCTTGGCTGGGGAAGTGTCGATGTCCAAGCCTGAGGATGGGGACATCCGGCTGAGGACCATCGACACAGACACATCTAGCACAAGCTCCAGCAAGGAGAGCCTATGAAAGAAGGAAGAGGGGATGAGAGGAGAAAAGGAGTGAATGGATAGGGGGGGTTTAACTGGACTTAAAAGGGCTCTGGTCCTTATGCCCCACCATGGCTTGGGCTGGCAGAATTATTTTTGGTTTCCTTTTGTAGGGAATTATTATAATTTATTACGGTTTGTTCTTCCTTTTATCTTTTGTTTATTTTTTTTTTATAACTCATGAATTGTTTCCAAATGTGGAACATTTGCTGTTTGGGCGGTCTTTACCAGTGACTATTTATTTTGTACTTTATTATTTTCTAATTTGTTATAACAAGGCTGATTTATGCATCTGGTTTAAAGCCCCTTATTCAGACATAGCTGCTCTCATAGAGCTTGGAGAATGCTTTATATTTAAATGTTTTTGATTTGGAGTGCCTTTTTGAAAGCTGCTTCTCGGGGGGCTTTTGTCATAACTTTTTGTTGTTATAACCCTTTCGGGCTGGTTTGTTTGTACGTATCCCACCCTGTCATGATGGAGATTAGTTGTCTTCCTCCATAACAGTGTGGTAAACTACACCACCCAGCATTCTTAGGGATCATAAAATGGGATGAAGGTGGGAGTTGACTGTTGACCATGGAATACTTGAAATGCAACTCACTCACACTGCGCCCCCTTACTAAGCTGCTCACTCGTACTACAGCCTCGAGTTGTTTGGATTTCTCAAAATTGGATCCTTTCATTTCTGAATGTGTATTAAAACTACATTATCTGTGTGTTTAGCCCCTTGGAAATGTATTTTAATTGAATGTTTTGCCTTTCCCCATCTCACTACTGGCACTACATTGCTCTTGCCCTGGACTGGTGTATCATGGCTTAAGTGTGAAATGCACAATCAATGCAATATTCATGGTCTCAGATATGTCTTTCACAATACAAATATTGTGCAGTCCCCCCCCCCCCCCCCCCCGTGCTGTTAATTTATACAGAATGTGTAGACATTCCACACTCTTTTGGCTCATATTTATTGTCGATGTTTAAGAGAAGGTGAGAAATCCCAGAATTTCCATATCTTTACATGGCCTTTTGTTTTGCATTCCTGTATTGATATTTTTACACTTCAACATAAAATCATTTTTTATTTTTTTTAGATTGTGGATGGATGCACTGAAGTTGTTGAAAGGGAATAAAACAAGGTTTACTTTGGAAGAGCTATGAATGTGATTGAACTCCTTTTTATAGTCCTGTAAGTAATGTTGGATTGACTTAATCTAAAAGTACATCTGCTTTTTGGGGTACATTATACTTGTGCTGTCTCCATGCATTAAACTCCATGGACGCACATGGCTATTGGGTTGGATAAGGCTATTCTAGTTAGTGACTATGATGAATCTGTGGCTTGCCTGGTGTTAGATATTCTCTTTCAGTTTAGCTGTATGACATGAATGATCGAGATCTGGTGATGCAATTTTTTTTTATACAAACATTTCAATTAAATCCCTTTGTACATAAATCATACTTGTGTTGTCTTATTGACCTACTGGTAAAAATTCCTCAAACAGTCATTGATGAGACTCTATAAACCAAACATTGTTAAATGGGTAAGGATGTTTGCATTAATCTATAGACAGGCGGAACAACCTCAATTTGTCGGACATGGACTCTACAAGGTGTCAAGCATTCCACAGACATGCTGGCCCATGTTTGTATTTCTATTTATTATGGATCCCCAGCAGCTACTCTTCCTGGGGTCCAGCAACATAAGACTTACATACAGTTTAAAATACTACATGACATTACATTTCATAACACCTTCCTCAACACATTCATTGTGTTGCCCTCAGGCCACCACTCCACCACCACATACTGTATTTACAATACAACATCCAGGTGCCTGTGTGTCTTCTCAGTCCCCGCTCTTCCATAAGGTGTATTTGTATGTTTTTTTCAATCCGATTCTACTGCTTGCATGAGTTACCTGATGTGGAATAGAGTTCCATGTAGCTGTGGCTTTGTATTACTGTGCACCTCCCATTGTCTGACTCCAATGCTTCCCACAGTTGTGTCAAGTTGGCTGGATGTCCTTTTGGTGGTGGACCATTGATACACACAGGAAACTTGAGCGTGAAAAACCCAGCAGCGGTGCAGTTCTCGACACAAACCGGTACGCATAGCACCTACTACCATACCACTTTCGTAGGCACTTACATCTTTTCTCTTGTCCATTCACTCTCTGAATGGCACACATACACAATCCATGTCTCAATTGTCTCAAGGCTTAAAAATAATTTTACCTGTCTCCTGCCCTTCATCGACACTGATTGAAGTGGATTTAACAAGTGACAGCTTTCACCTGGTGTCATGGAAAGAGCAGGTGTTCGTAATGTTTTGTATACTCAGTGCATGTGACGTGGCTGTATTAGCTGTACACAGAGAATGACTGAGTAGGAAAGTGACACAGGCATGAGGCAGGAGCCAGAGATATGCATCATCACACTCACAACACATCCCTGAACCTAGCTAGAACTAATTGCTTTTCCATTTAATGCTGCCGGCCTCATCTGCCAGCCATACAATAACAATAACATGTCACTCCATTATTGGTAGAGCAGAGCAGTGGGCTGTGAGAAAGAGCAAGGTAGACGATGTTCGTCATCATCTGTAAGTCAGTGTTCTCCAGGAAGTGGTAGTGGGGGATGGAGGGACAAGTGTTGTTGTTGTGGTGGGGAGGTGCTGCCCCCTCTGGTGACTCCCTGCCCATGAGCTGTTATGGCACCTCACCGTAGATAATGACTATAGGCACAGATCTAGGGGCTACCCCTCAAGCTAAACCTTAACTGTTTGAAGTGAAAAACACATAACAGATCTTAGTTCAGTGTCCAAGTCAAGTGTCCATGGTTAACTGTTAAAGTGTATCCTAAATATGATATGCAAAGTACATTTTTATAGCTCTCCCTATCTAAAAATCATACATCATCAAATCAAATCAAATGCAATTGTATTTTTCACATGCGCCGAATACAACAATACAACCTTACAGTGAAATGCTTACTTACAAGCCCTTAACAAACAATGCAGTTTTAAGAAAATACCCCAAAAAAGTAAGAGATAAAAATAACAAATCATTAAAGAACAACAGTAAAATTACAATAGCGAAAATTACAACATACAGGGGGTACCAGTACAGAGTCAGTAGGTGGGGCACTGGTGTCGAGGTAATTGAGGTAATATGTACATGTAGGTAGAGTTATTAAAGTGACTATGCATAGATAATAACAGAGTAGCAGCAGTGTAGAAGAGGGGGGGGGGGGGGGCAATGCAAATAGTCTGGGTAGCCATTACATTAGATGAGTCTTATAGCTTGGGGCTAGAAGCTGTTTAGAAGCCTCTTGGACCTAGACTTGGCGCTCTGCGGTAGCAGAGAGAGCAGTCTATGACTAGAGTGGCTGGAGTCTTTGACAATTTTTAGGGCCTTCCTCTGATACCGCCTGGATTTATAGGTCCTGGATGGCAAGAGGCTTGGCCCCGGTGATGTACTGGGCTGTACGCACTATCTGTAGTGCCTTGCGGTCGGAGGCTGAGCAGTTGCCATACCAGGCAGTGATGCAACCAGGATACTCTCGATGCAGCTGTAAAACCTTTTGAGAATCTGAGGTCCCATGACAAATCTTTTCAGTCTCCTGAGGGTGAATTTGTTTTTGTCGTGCCCTCTTCACGACTGTCTTGCTGTGCTTGGACCATGTTAGTTTGTTGGTGATGTGGTCGCCAAGGAACTTGAAGCTCTCAACCTGCTCCACTGTAGCCCTGTTGATGAGAATGGGGGCATGCTCGGTCCTCCTTTTCCTGTAGTCCACAATCATCTCCTTTGTCTTGATCACATTGAGGGAGAGGTTGTTGTCCTTGCACCATAAAGTCAGGTCTCTGACCTCCTCCCTATAGGCTGTCTCATCGTTGTCGGTGATCAGAACTACCACTGTTGTGTCATCAGCAAATTTAATGATGGTGTTGGAGTCGTGCCTGGCGATGCAGTCATGGGTGAACAGGGAGTACAGGATCAGCATGGCAGATGTGTAGTAACCCACCCTTACTACCTGGGGGCGGCCCGTTAGGAAGTCCAGGATCCAGTTGCAGAGGGAGGTGTTAAGTCCCAAGGTCCTTAGCTTAGTGATTAGCTTTGAAGGCTCTATGGTGTTGAACGCTGAGCTGTAGTCAATGAATAGCATTCTCACATAGGTGTTCCTTTTGTCCAGATGTGAAAGGGCAGTGTGGAGTGCAATAGAGATTGCATCATCTGTGGATCTGTTGGGGCGGTATGCAAATTGGAGTTGGTCTAGGGTTTCTAGGATAATGATGTTGTGAGCCATGACCAGCCTTTCAAAGCATTTCATGGCTACAGACATGAGTGCTACGGGTCGGTAGTCATTTAGGCAGGTTACCTTAGTGTTCTTGGGCACAGGGACTATGGTGGTCTTCTTGAAACATGTTGGTATTACAGACTCAGACAGGGAGAGGTTGAAAATGTCAGTGAAGACACTTGCCAGTTGGTTAGCGCAAGCTTGAGTACACATCCTGGTAATCCAATGTCTGGCCCTGCGGCCTTGTGAATGTTGAACTGTTTAAAGGTCTTACTCACATCAGCTGGTGGAGAGCGTGATCACACAGCCGTCCGGAATAGCTGATGCTCTCATGCATGTTTTAGTATTTTTTTCCTCGAAGCGAGCATATAAGTTGTTTAGCTCGTTTGGTAGGCTCATATCACTGGGCAGCTCTCAGCTGTACTTCCCTTTGTAGTCTGTAATAGTTTACCAGCCCTGCCACACACGACGAGCGTCAGAGCCGGTGTAGTATGATTAGACTTTAGTACAGTGTTGATGCTTTGCCTGTTTGATGGTTCTTCGGAGGGCATAGCAGGATTTCTTATTTGCTTCCGGGTTAGAGTCCCGGTACTTGAAAGCAGCAGCTCTACCCTTTAGCTCAGTGCGAATGTTGTCTGTAATCCATGGCTTCTGGTTGGGGTATGTACATACAGTCACTGTGGGGACGACGTCATCGATGCACTTATTGATGAAGCCAATGACTGATGTGGTGTACTCCTCAATGCCATCGGAAGAATATTGGAACGTATTTCTGTCTGTGCTAGCAAAACAGTCCTGTAGTTTAGCATCTGCTTCGTCTGACCACTTTTTAGTAGACCGAATCACTGGTGCGTCCTGCTTTAGTTTTTTGATTGTAAGCATGCATCTTGAGGATAGAATTATGGTTAGATTTGCCTAATGGAGCACGAGGGAGAGCTTTGTACACATCTCTGTGTGTGGAGTGAAGGTGGTCTAGAGTTTTTCCCCGCTGGTTGCACGTTTAAAATGCTGATTAGTTAAAACTGATTTAAGTTTCCCTGCATTAAAGTCCCCGGCCACTAGGAGCGCCACCTCTGGATGAACATTTTCCTGGTTGCTTATGGAGGTATACAGCTCATTGAGTGCGGTATTAGTGCCAGCATCGGTCGGTGGTGGTATGCAGACAGCTACAAAAAATACAGATGAAAACTCTCTGGGTAGATAGTGTGGTCTACAGCTTATCATGAGATACTCTACCTCAGGTGAGCAAAACCTCGAGACCCCCTTAGATATTGTGCACCAGCTGTTGTTTACAAATATACATAGGCCGCCACCCCGTGTCTTACAGAGGCTGCTGTTGTATGCTGCCAATAGGGTGTATAACCCGCCAGTTGTATGTTATTAATGTCATCGTTCAGCCACAACTCGTGAAACATGACATATTACAGTTTTCAATATCTCATAGGATAGGTAGGATATACTTGCTTTCAGTTCGTCCCATTTCTTTTCCAGTGATTGAACATTGGCATTACAGTATGGATGGCAAAGACAGATTAGCTAATTGTTAGAATTCTCAGTTTCTTTCTCCAGCGAACGACGGGATGAGGGCCCGTTCGGGTGTTTGGAGTATATCCTTCCCATCCGACTCATTAAAGAAAAATGTGTTGTCCAATTTGAGATGAGTAATTGCTGTTCTGATGTCCAGAAGCTCTTTTCGATCATAAGAGACATTAACGTAATGTACAAAATAATTTACAAACAATGCGAAAAAACGAACAAAATAGCACGGTTGGTTAAGAGCCAATAAAACGGCAGCCATCATCTCCGGGGGCATTTTCATCATTCATTGAAAACGTTTTTTTTTAAGGGCTTTAGCATTGGGTAGCTGGTTCCTTGAACATACACAAGGATCAGCACAGTGACTAAAGAACTCATTTATGTGCTGATGAAAAAAGCAGGGAAGGGAAGCCCTTTTAATTAGCTATCTTTGCCTTGCAAACGTATTCAAACCCCTTGGATTTCTTCACATTTTATTGTGTTATAAAATGGGAATACAATGAATTTAATATACACAAAATACACCAGTGGAAGAAAAAAAAAGAACACATTTTAAAGATAAACAAAAATGCAATAACTAAAACATAGTCATTGCATACCTGTTTAGACCCTTTGCTTAGGCAGCCCTAAATTAGTTCATGAGATAAATGTGGCTTAACAAATCACAAAAAATGTTACATGGACTCACTCTGTGTGAAATAATAGGGGTTGACATGATTTTTAAATGACTAACCCTTCCTCTGTCCCCCATACATACAACATCTGTAAGGTCCCTCAGTCAAGTATTGAACTTCAAGCACATATTCAAATACTAAGACCAGGGAGCTTTTCGAAGCCTCATAAAAAAGGGCATTGATTTGTAGATGGGTGACAACAACAAATCAGACATTGAATATCTCTTTAAGCATGGCAGACTCTAGTTAATAAACGTGCTGTTCATCGTGTATTAAACAAACTAGGCAAGATACAGTCGTCCTTCAGAACTGAAAGGCAGGACAGGAATGAAACTGCTGAGGGTTGTTAACAGGAGGTCATTGGTGATTTAAAACAGCTACTGTGTTCAATGGCTGTGATGTTAGAGAACTGAGGATGCATCAACATTGTATTGACTCCACAATAATGAATGCAACAAGGCACTAAGGTACAGTGCCTTTGGGAAGTATTCAGACCCCTTGACGTTTTCCAGATTTTGTTAGGTTACAGTCTTATTCTAAAATTGATACAATTGTTTTCCCTCATCACAATAACCCATTGAGACAAAGCGAACACTGGTTTTTAAAGATTTTTGCTAATTTATAAAAAATTAAAAACAGAAATATCATATTTACATAAGTATTCTGACCCTTTTCTCAGTACTTTGTATTGACCTTGCTTTCTGCACGGGGCATTGTCATGCTGAAATGGGAAAGGGCCTTCCCCAAACTTTTGCCACGAAGTTGGAGGCACAGAATCGTCTAGAATGTAACATTAAGATTTCGCTTCGCTGGAACTAAGAGGCCTAGCCAGAACCATGGAAAACAGCCCCAGATCATTATTCCTACTCCACCAAACTTTACAGTTGGCACTATGCATTGGGGCAGGTAGTGTTCTCCTGGCATCCGTCAAACCATGATTCGTCCATCGGACTGCCAGATGGTGAAGCGTGATCACCATCTGGCGATCTGCGTTACCTCAGCTCCTGCCGCCGCTTGGCATTGCATATGGTGATTTTAGGCTTATGTACGGCTGCGTGGCCATGGAAACTAATTTCATGAAGCTCCCGAAGAACAGTTCTTGTGCTGACGTTGCTTCTAGAGGCAGTTTGGAACTCGGTAGTGAGTGTTGCAACCGAGGACAGATGGTTTTTACTATGCTCTTCAGCACTCGGCGTTCCCGTTCTGTAAACTTTTGTGACCTACCACTTTGTGGGGCCTACCACTTTGTGGGGCCTACCAATTTGCGGCTGAGCGGTTGTTGCTCCTAGATGTTTACACTTCACAATAACAGCACTTACAGTTGACCGGGGCAGCTTTGGCAGGGCAGACATTTGACGGACTGACTTGTTGGAAAGGTGGCATCCTATGACAGTGTCATGTTGAAAGCTCTAACAGTACGGGCTATTCTACTGCCAATGTTTGTCTATGGAGATTGCATGGCTGTGTGCTCGACTTTATACACCTGTCAGCAAAGGGTGTGGCTGAATTGCCAAATACACAAATTTGAAGGGCTGTCCATATACTTTTGTGTATGTGCACCATATGTCAGGTTCAAACTGTTCAAACTTGGTCAGCGTTCAGCTCCATAACGATTTAATTAGCATAAGTATTTTTTTATATTATCAACTGTTACTAATGATCCTCAGCAATAACCACATGGCAGTGACAGTGTTTACAGAGGAAGCAAATGAAGATAAACAAAACAATGTAATTAAATGATATGGTAGCCTATTTCAACCAAAGAGAACTAACAGTAAATTGGCAGTTGAATATGTGTTGTTATTTGGCCTACTGACGGCCGATACTGATAGTGGCTAATATTTAACATGCTAGAAATAGAAAACAGAGAAAGTCGGGGCAGCCTATAATTAAGACATTCAAGAGGACCCATCCCTGCAAGTTAAAAGTTGATATGCTTCAGTTTGCTGCCATATAACTGGTTTCACATTTGTCTCCAGTGATTATAAGGCAATTTACATCTAAAACAAGTGTCATTTATGTTTATATTTCCCTTATCCAAATGGATTGCTATTTTACCTAGGTCTTATCAATAGCTCTTATCAAGATAGAAATGACAATTAATGGAGAACGATGTTAAATTATGTATACGATTTTCCCACTTGGAACCGGTATGTTCACTAGATCTTTTTCATGGTTTCCTCATACGTAAAGGTGGTGGAATTATTAGGGAATTAAGTCTGAAGTCTGAAAACGGCATATCCGTAGACACACCTCTGCCACACCTTCATTTACTCGATCTCCACCCCGAACGAATAGCAGGTGAAATACCAGCTATTCTCATGCTTAAATTCAAGGTGAGAATACACGTAGAAAAGTGCTTAAAAAGGGAATTGTGTGTCATTTATGCGCGCTTAACTCGACTCGGAATCAACCCCTTAAGAGAGTGTCCCAAGAAGACTCACAGCTGTACTTACTGCCAAAGGTGTTTCTAACATATACTGTATGGACTCAGGGAGCTGAATAATTATGCAATGACTGTATTTTATTTATGTCATTTTTTACTAATCTTCCAAATAAATAATACTCTTCCACTTTTGCCATTCAGAGTATTTTGTACATATTGTGAAACATAAATAAAGAAGACAATTAAATCCATTTTAATCCCACGTAGTAACACAATAAAATAGGAAGAAATCAAGGGGTCTGAATACGTTGCAACACACAATAAATCTCTTCATTTGGAGCAGATGAGACGAGCTCCATATGCCTTGATGTTACTGTTCATCAAATTAAATAATTGTATGGATGATTTCATAATGTGGATTTCTAGGATAATTTGTGTGTAAAATAGAAGTTGAACCTATATATGTTAAATTAGTCAAATTATATGACAGTTACTGGATTATTAATAAAATATATGTTTTATCTCTCAAACGCTATATTAGGGACATATATATATATATATATATATTTGTCTGGTTGTTGGAGTCAGGCTCAAGACGTTGAAATCGTTTTTTGTCACGTACCCTAGGTAATGGCTTTTGTTTTTGTGCCTAAGGCTTTTGACATGTAAATGACCAACTTGTCTTTAATCAAGGGGCCTTCTGATGAGACCAGGGGAAGAGTACACTGTCACGTTCTGACCTTAGTTCCTTTGTGATGTCTTTGTTTTAGTATGGTCAGGGTGTGAGTTGGGTGGGCAATCTATGTTATTTTTTCTATGATTTGGTATTTCTGTGTTTGGCCTGGTATGGTTCTCAATCAGAGGCAGCTGTCAATCGTTGTCCCTGATTGAGAACCATACTTAGGCAGCCTGTTTTCACCCTTGAGTTGTGGGTGATCATATTTTGTGTTCAGTGGTTTTTCAGCACCATACCTGGACTGTTCGGTTGTCGTTTTTTTTTTTTTTTTTTCAGTGTTCAATTACTTTATCAAAGAATATGGACACTTACCACGCTACGCATTGGTCCTCCTCTTCTTCCACCTACGACGAACGTTACATACACAGTCAAATCACAATAATTAATTAAACTCCTATGGGGTTTAACACTTTTTGGGGGTTTATGTGATCCCACCACCATTTTGTGTTAAAGATACTCTGGTCACGGTGTTGATATTTTTGGAGTTAAGATGACAGTAAATGGCGTACATAACCAACTCTCAGAGTTGCTTAAATTTAACTCAAATTGTCATTTTACTCTTTTCAGTGTAGTTTTTAATAAACACCCTTGTCATTTTACATTTTTGTGTGTTGTTTTGAATTTGCAGTGAAAATGTACCGCAGAGTACATTTATCTTTCAGTTTACTTCCTTGGAGTTATAAGGGTGTAAAGACCCCAAATAAAGCCATATTACAACCTACAGGAAGTGTTGTGATAATTGTGTTGTTTGCAATATAACCATTTGGTTTATATGCATTGACACCATGACATATAGACCTAAGGCTGAGAAGGTAAGAAGAAACAGTTGCAGAATATATTCAACCAGACATTTATTTCAATACAAAACCGGAGAGCAACATCTGTCCGGTGAAGTCCACAAAACATATTGCATGTAACAAACAGTTAGATGACCCACAGCTTGGTCAAGCAAGGTAATGTTTCAGATATTTTTGATCTACCAAACAACCCTATTGATTTAGAACCACGGAGAGTTACAGTGGGGCAAAAAAGTATTTAGTTAGCCACCAATTGTGCAAGTTCTCCCACTTAAAAAGACGAGAGAGGCCTGTAATTTTCATCATAGGTACACTTCAACTATGACAGACAAAATGGAGAAAAAAAAATGATTGTGAGAGCCAGAAATCTTGCTTGTTTGTAGGCTGACCAAATACTTATTACCACCATAATTTGCAAATAAATTCATTAAAAATCCTATAATGTGATTTTCTGGATTTTTTTTCTCTCACTTTGTCTGTCATAGTTGAAGTGTACCTATGATGAAAATTACAGGCCTCTCTCATCTTTTTAAGTGGGAGAACTTGCACAATTGGTGGCTGACTAAATACTTTTTTGCCCCACTGTAAGTAGAAAAAACCTGTTGACTCACCTTTCTTGTAGACAAACACCAAAGCCATCCTCCTCTTTCATGTTGTCTAATTAGCCTATTACTCTGTCATAAAGTACCATTTTTTTGTTTTTGTTGTCCTAGGCTGCCTGGTAAACTGCTTGTTCGCTAGTCTAACTTCCTTTCATGGGCAACGATGTGCCAAGCCAGCAAGTTACTGTTAACATTAGCATACTACATCTAGCTACATGTTGCATTTCTATCCTCTCAGGCCAGGGGCACAATGTATGGTTTGATCAGAATCGCTGTTATAATCATTGGCCAGTATGGAGAATTAAGTCCAAATCCCTCTGTCCATCCATTGCTAATTTAGGAAAGTGACGATTTTAGCTATCTAGCTAGCCACCAGAGAACAACGACACAACGAGATGCAACAATTCAAGTTATTTTTTGTCAATGACGTTTGGCTTCTGATGTTGTGTGATTGGTTTGAAGCCAAATCCAAACTGACTTCCCTTGACGCTGTTTTGTTCACTCGGATGCTTTCTCTGGTGAGACACATTCAGACTTTTGGCAATTGATGAAACAAGATAAATTATTTTGTTTATAAAAAGAAAAATCTTGACACATTTATGGAGGAAACCTGGCTTCCCTTGGCATCCATGAATACACACCCTGATGACATCCAATCTCTGTTGGAAGCCACCTTTGCAGGAAGATATCCAGCACTCTTACATCATTCACAACTTTCAATTAGAATGCCTGCCGAAGTAGGGGGGGAAATGCAATACATTAAGACTACCTACACCATGTAAACTGTAACAACTATCTCACTAACGGTTGCTATAACTCCAAACACTTATAGCTTTGATTAGTTTAGAAAAATGTATGTTTCTTATTTTTGTGTAGCTCAGTTTTACACAGCAAATTGGCCAGTGTTACCTGGTGTTGATTTTCCAGTGTAATGTCTAGTGTTGATTGAGATGTTAATGTAACACTTAGAGTTAATTTAACACTCATGGGTGTAAAATAACACAAAGTGTTGGTGTTAATACCCGGTGTTAAACAAAAACATGCCCATCATTATAATATTTTACAGCATCTCTATTGCAGGTTGAATAGTTTTTGAAATCTTATTTTTATATATATATATATATATATATATATATATATATATATATATATATATATATATGTTTTGCATGTACATTGATTGATGAATTGATCTTATGCTACTGAAATATAAATAACATACATTTTAATAAACTAAGACAATGTGTTACTTGGACTTACTGCACCCATACTGCACCCATTACTGTAATAGTTGTTCCAGTTTAGATGGTTTTTAGTTAGTCTCATATCTTAGTCTTCACAACCCGGCAGTCAATTTGAATGCAGGTTGTGGTTTAATGAATATTTTGGGTATCTCCACTCTGGCTGGATTCCAATAGGAATTACACATCTCTTTGCAAGCCATCAGAATGTGCGTTTCAGGCCACTGTATTAGGGTGAAACTAGGCCCTCAAAACAAGGCCTTACTAGTTGTATTGTGTTAAATAATTGTGTTTTAACGATAACCTATTCACTTGGTGATTGCAACAGGACTGAAAATGGATGAATGTAACAACCATTTATCTTTCACTAACAAATACAGTCATAACTGTACATAACTCTATAATTCAATCTGGGAAATATGCAAATAAGGCTTTACACTAAGCAGAATGTTAATTTTACAGGGAAAAGTTTGGACAATCCACAGGCCCGGTGTTAAATGTAACTCTGTCAGTGTTGATTTAACACTGGAGAATTTGCAGTTTAAAATCTATTTTTGTTGTCTAGTCTTAGTCATTTTGAATAAAATATAATTAAGTCTTAGTCACTTTTTTTTCATTTGAATAATGATTTTGTCAGCTAAATTCCCTTTCATTTTGTTCACATTTTAGTCACATCACATTTGTATTGCCTTATTAGCCTATAGTAAACATAAATCACTGACTATAGCAAAACATCAATTCAGTACTTTATTGTTGAATTGTATTGAAAATATCATCAGCAATTGCTATTGCAGTTAAGAAAGCTAAGGCTAGCTTTTTTAAACAGAAATTTGCATCCTGCAGTACAAACTCTGGGACACTGTAAAGTCCATGGAGAATAAGAGCACCTCCTCCCAGCTAACCTGTCATGTACTGTCATGTTGTCTTGTCTCTGTCCTTTCCCTTCACCCTGTCTCCCTCTGCTGGTCGTGTTAGGTTACCTTTTCTCCCCCGCTTTCCCCCAGCTGTCCCTTGTCTCCTCTAACTACCCATTCACCCCGTTCCCCACCTGTTCCCTTTTTTCCCTCTGATTAGGTCCCTATATCTCTCTCTGTTTCTGCTCCTGTCCTTGTCGGATTCTTGTTTGTTTGTGTCATTCATGCCTGAACCAGACTGTCGTCATGTTTGCTGTAACCTTGTCCTGTCCTGTCGGAATCTGCCGGTCCATCTGAGCCTACCTATGTTTGGTAATTAAAGAAGCTCTGTTTAAGTTGATTCGCTTTTGGGTCCTCATTCACGCACCGTAACAGAAGAATCCGACCAAGAATGGACCCAGCGACTTCGGATCCTCTCCACTCAGCCGTCGAGATCCAGGGAGCGATGCTAGGCAGACACAAGCAGGAATTGTCTGCTGCTCGACATGCCGTTGAGACCCTGGCCACCCAAGTCTCCAACCTCACAGAACAGGTTCACCATCTCCGCCTCGATCCACCGGCCACTTCCAGGGCTTTCGAATCTCCGGAGCCCAGAATCAATAACCCGCCGTGTTACTCTGGGGAGCCCACTGAATGCCGCTCGTTCCTCACCCAGTGTGATATTGTGTTTTCTCTCCAGCCCAACACTTACTCCAGGAGCACTGCTCGTGTCGCCTACGTCATATCTCTCCTTATTGGACGGGCTCGTGAGTGGGGCACGGCAATCTGGGAGGCAAGGGCTGAGTGTACTAACCAGTATCAAGACTTTAAGGAGGAGATGATACGGGTTTTTGATCGATCTGTTTTTGGGGAGGAGGCTTCCAGGGCCCTGTCTTCCCTATGTCAAGGCAATCGATCCATAACAGACTACTCTATTGAGTTTCGCACTCTTGCTGTCTCCAGTGGCTGGAACGAGCCGGCCTTGCTCGCTCGTCTTCTGGAGGGTTTCCGCGCAGAGGTAAAGGATGAGATTCTCTCCCGGGAGGTTCCTTCCAGCGTGGATTCCTTGATTGAACTCGCTATTCGCATTGAGCGACGGGTTGATCTTCGTCACCGAGCTCGTGGAAAGGAGCTCGCGCTCTCCGTCGCCTCCCTCTCCGCATCACTACCATCTTCCTCTGCCGGCTCGGGTGCTGAGCCCATGCAGCTGGGAGGTATCCGCATCTCGACTGAGGAGAGGGAACGGAGAATCACCAACCGCCTCTGTCTCTATTGCGGTTCCGCTGGTCATTTTGTCACTTCATGTCCAGTAAAAGGCCAGAGCTCGTCAGTAAGCGGAGGGCTACTGGTGAGCGCTACTACTCCTGTCTCTCCTTCAAGATCCTGCACTACCTTGTCGGTCCATCTACGCTGGACCGGTTCGTCAGCTTCCTGCAGTGCCTTAATAGACTCTGGGGCGGAGGGCTGTTTTATGGACGAGACCTGGGCTCGGGAACATGACATTCCTCTCAGACAGTTAAAGGAGCCCACGGCCTTGTTCGCCCTGGATGGTAGTCCTCTCCCCAGGATTCAGCGTGAGACGCTACCTTTAACCCTCACTGTTTCTGGTAATCATAGTGAAACCATTTCTTTTTTAATTTTTCGTTCACCTTTTACACCTGTTGTTTTGGGCCATCCCTGGCTAGTTTGTCATAATCCTTCCATTAATTGGTCTAGTAATTCTATCCTCTCCTGGAACGTCTCTTGTCATGTGAAATGTTTAATGTCTGCTATCCCTCCTGTTTCCTCTGTCTCTTCTTCACAGGAGGAGCCTGGTGATTTGACAGGGGTGCCGGAGGAATATCACGATCTGCGCACGGTGTTCAGTCGGTCCAGGGCCACCTCTCTTCCTCCACACCGGTCGTATGATTGTAGTATTGATCTCCTTCCGGGAACCATCCCCCCCCGGGGTAGACTATACTCTCTGTCGGCTCCCGAACGTAAGGCTCTCGAAGATTATTTGTCTGTAGCTCTTGACGCCGGTACCATAGTCCCCTCCTCCTCTCCCGCCGGAGCGGGGTTTTTTTTTGTCAAGAAGAAGGACGGGTCTCTGCGCCCCTGCATAGATTATCGAGGGCTGAATGACATAACAGTGAAGAATCGTTATCCGCTTCCTCTTATGTCTTCAGCCTTCGAGATCCTGCAGGGAGCCAGGTTTTTCACTAAGTTGGACCTTCGTAACGCTTACCATCTCGTGCGCATCAGGGAGGGGGACGAGTGGAAGACGGCGTTTAACACTCCGTTAGGGCACTTTGAATACCGGGTTCTTCCTTTCGGCCTCGCTAACGCTCCAGCTGTCTTTCAGGCATTAGTCAATGATGTCCTGAGAGACATGCTGAACATCTTTGTTTTCGTTTACCTTGACGATATCCTGATTTTTTCACCGTCACTCCAGATTCATGTTCAGCACGTTCGACGTGTCCTCCAGCGCCTTTTAGAGAATTGTCTTTTTGTGAAGGCTGAGAAGTGCACTTTTCATGCCTCCTCCGTCACATTTCTCGGTTCTGTTATTTCCGCTGAAGGCATTAAGATGGATCCCGCTAAGGTCCAAGCTGTCATTGATTGGCCCGTCCCTAAGTCACGCGTCGAGCTGCAGCGCTTTCTCGGCTTCGCGAACTTCTATCGTCGTTTCATCCGTAATTTCGGTCAGGTGGCAGCTCCTCTCACAGCCCTTACTTCTGTCAAGACGTGCTTTAAGTGGTCCGTTTCCGCCCAGGGAGCTTTTGATCTCCTCAAGAATCGTTTTACATCCGCTCCTATCCTTGTTACACCTGACGTCTCTAGACAGTTCGTTGTCGAGGTTGACGCGTCAGAGGTGGGAGTGGGAGCCATCCTTTCTCAGCGCTCCCTCTCTGACGACAAGGTCCACCCATGCGCGTATTTTTCTCATCGCCTGTCGCCGTCGGAACGTAACTATGATGTGGGTAACCGCGAACTGCTCGCCATCCGGTTAGCCCTAGGCGAATGGCGACAGTGGTTGGAGGGGGCGACCGTTCCTTTTGTCGTTTGGACTGACCATAGGAACCTTGAGTACATCCGTTCTGCCAAACGACTTAATGCGCGTCAGGCGCGTTGGGCGCTGTTTTTCGCTCGTTTCGAGTTCGTGATTTCTTATCGTCCGGGCTCTAAGAACACCAAGCCTGATGCTTTGTCTCGTCTCTTCAGTTCTTCAGTAGCCTCCACTGACCCCGAGGGGATTCTCCCTGAGGGGCGTGTTGTCGGGTTGACTGTCTGGGGAATTGAGAGGCAGGTAAAGCAAGCACTCACTCAAACTCCGTCGCCGCGCGCTTGTCCTAGGAACCTTCTTTTCGTTCCCGTTCCTACTCGTCTGGCCGTTCTTCAGTGGGCTCACTCTGCCAAGTTAGCCGGCCACCCTGGCGTTCGGGGTACGCTTGCTTCCATTCGCCAGCGTTTCTGGTGGCCCACCCGGGAGCATGACACGCGTCGTTTCGTGGCTGCTTGTTCGGTCTGCGCGCAGACTAAGTCCGGTAACTCCCCTCCTGCCGGCCGTCTCAGGCCGCTTCCTATTCCCTCTCGACCGTGGTCTCACATCGCCTTAGATTTTGTCACCGGACTGCCTTCGTCAGCGGGGAAGACTGTTATTCTTACGGTTGTCGATAGGTTCTCTAAGGCGGCTCATTTCATTCCCCTTGCTAAGCTTCCTTCTGCTAAAGAGACGGCACAAATCATCATCGAGAATGTTTTCAGAATTCATGGCCTTCCGTCAGACGTCGTTTCGGACAGAGGTCCGCAATTCACGTCTCAATTTTGGAGGGAGTTTTGCCGTTTGATTGGGGCTTCCGTCAGTCTCTCTTCCGGCTTTCACCCCCAGTCTAACGGTCAAGCAGAACGGGCCAATCAGACTATTGGTCGCATCTTACGCAGTCTTTCTTTTCGCAACCCTGCGTCTTGGTCAGAACAGCTCCCCTGGGCAGAATACGCCCACAACTCGCTTCCTTCGTCTGCGACCGGGCTATCTCCTTTTCAGAGTAGCCTCGGGTACCAGCCTCCGTTGTTCTCATCTCAGTTCGCCGAGTCCAGCGTCCCCTCCGCTCAGGCTTTTGTCCAACGTTGCGAGCGCACCTGGAAGAGGGTCAGGTCTGCACTTTGCCGTTATAGGGCGCAGACTGTGAGAGCTGCTAATAAGCGTAGAACTAAGAGCCCTAGGTATTGTCGCGGTCAGAGAGTTTGGCTCTCCACTCAGAACCTTCCCCTTAAGACGGCTTCTCGCAAGTTGACCCCGCGGTTCATTGGTCCATTCCGTATCTCTCAGGTCATTAATCCTGTCGCAGTGCGACTTCTTCTTCCGCGATATCTTCGTCGCGTCCACCCGGTCTTCCATGTCTCCTGTGTTAAGCCCGTTCTTCGCGCCCCCGCTCGTCTTCCCCCCCCCCCCCCCCCATCCTTGTCGAGGGCGCACCTATCTACAGGGTCCGTAAGATCTTGGACATGCGTCCTCGGGGCCGTGGTCATCAGTACCTAGTTGACTGGGAGGGGTACGGTCCTGAGGAGAGGAGTTGGGTTCCCTCTCGGGACGTGCTGGACCGTGCGCTGATTGATGATTTCCTCCGTTGCCGCCAGGTTTCCTCCTCGAGTGCGCCAGGAGGCGCTCGGTGAGTGGGGGGGTACTGTCATGTACTGTCATGTTGTCTTGTCTCTGTCCTTTCCCTTCACCCTGTCTCCCTCTGCTGGTCGTGTTAGGTTACCTTTTCTCCCCCGCTTTCCCCCAGCTGTCCCTTGTCTCCTCTAACTACCCATTCACCCCGTTCCCCACCTGTTCCCTTTTTTCCCTCTGATTAGGTCCCTATATCTCTCTCTGTTTCTGCTCCTGTCCTTGTCGGATTCTTGTTTGTTTGTGTCATTCATGCCTGAACCAGACTGTCGTCATGTTTGCTGTAACCTTGTCCTGTCCTGTCGGAATCTGCCGGTCCATCTGAGCCTACCTATGTTTGGTAATTAAAGAAGCTCTGTTTAAGTTGATTCGCTTTTGGGTCCTCATTCACGCACCGTAACATAACCACTTCTCTGAGGCTAAGAAACACGGTTACAACCGACAAATCCACTATAATTGAGAATTTCAATAAGCATTTTTCTACGGTTGGCCATGCTTTCCACCTGGCTACCCACACCCTGGTCAACTGCCCGGCACCCTCCCCAGCAACCCGCCCAAGCCCCCACCATTTCTCCTTCAGCCATATCCAGATAGCTGATGTTCTGAAAGAGCGGCAAAATCTGGACCCCTACAAATCAGCCGGGCTAGAAAATCTGGACCCTCTCTTTCTAAAATTATCTGCCGAAATTGTTGCAGTCATCCCCCTCTTCAAAGGGGAGACACTCTAGACCCAAACTGCTACAGACCTATATCTATCCTACCCTGCATCTCTAAGGTCTTCGAAAGCCAAGTTAACAAACAGATTACTGACCATTTTGAATCACATCGTACCTTCTCCACTATGCAATCTGGTTTCTGAGCTGGCCATGGCTGCACCTCAGCCACGCTCAAGGTCCTTAACGATATCATAACCGCCATCGATAAGAGACATTACTGTGCAGCTGTATTCATCGACCTGGCCAAGGCTTTTGACTCTGTCAATCACCACATTCTTATTGGCAGACTCAACAGCCTTGGTTTCTCAAATTATTGCCTCGCCTGGTTCACCAACTACTTCTCTGATAGAGCTCAGTGTGTCAAATTGGAGGGCCTGTTGTCCGGACCTCTGCCAGACTCTATGGGGGTGCCACAGGGTTAATTTCTCGGGGCGACTCTCTTCTCTGTATACATCAATGATGTTGCTCTTGCTGCTGGTGATTCTCTGATCCACCTCTACGCAGACGACACCATTCTGTATACTTCTGGCCCTTCTTTGGACACTGTGTTAACTAACCTCCAGACGAGCTTCAATGCCATACAACTCTCCTTCCATGGCCTCCAACTGCTCTTAAACGCAAATAAAACTAAATGCATGCTATTCAACCGATCATTGCCCGCAACAGCACCACTGCCAGCATCACTACTCTGGACGGCTCTGACTTAGAATACGTGGATAACTACAAATACCTAGGTGTCTGGCTAGACTGTAAACTCTCCTTTCAGACTCACATTAAGCATCTCCAATCAAAAATTAAATCTGGAATCGGCTTCCTATTTCGCAAAAAGCTTCCTTCACTCATGTTGCCAAACATACCCTCGTAAAACTGACCATCCTACCGAGCCTTGACTTCGGCAATGTCATCTATAAAATAGCCTCCAACACTCTACTCAGCAAACTGGATGTAGTTTATCACAGTGCCATCTGTTTTGCCACCAAAGCCCCATACACTACTCACCACTGCGATCTGTACGCTCTCGTTGGCTGGCCCTCGCTTCGTACTCATCGCCAAACCCACTGGTTACAGGTTATCTACAAGTCTCTGCTAGGTAAAGCCCTGCCCTATCTCAGCTCGCTGGTCACCATAGCAGCACCCACTCGTAGCACGTGCTCCAGCAGGTATATCTCAATGGTCACCCCCAAAGCCAATTCCTCCTTTGGTCGCCTTTCCTTCCAGTTCTCTGCTGCCACTGACTGTAACGAACTGCAAAAATCACTGAAGCTGGAGATTCCCATCTCCCTCACTAGCTTTAAGAACCAGCTGTCAGAGCAGCTCACAGATCACTGCACCTGTTCATAGCCCATCTGTATACAGCCCATCTGTCTACCTCATCCCCATACTGTATTTATTTATTTTGCTCCTTTTGCACCACAGTATCTCTACTTGCACATCCATCTTTTGCACATGTACCATTCCAGTGTTTAATTGCCATATTGTAATTACTTCGCCACCATGGCCTATTTATTGCCTTAACTCCCTTGTTTGACCTAATTTGCATTTTTTTCTACTGTATTATTGACTGTATGTTTTGTTCATTCCATGTGTAACTCTGTGTTGTTGTATGTGTCGAACTGCTATGCTTTATATTGGCCAGGTCGCAGTTGCAAATGAGAACTTATTCTCAACTAGCTTACCTGGTTAAATAAAGATGAAATAAAAAATAAAAATAAAAAAAAACATTGAACCGTGCTGGTGTTGGGGACAGGACTGGATTCCTTGGGTTGGTGCTGGGACTGGGTAGTGGGAACCAGGAGCCAGAAAACAGGAACCAGGAGCTGGTGCAGGTGTTGGGTCTGTAGAAGGGAGGAAGAACAACCTGAGGAGCAAGCAGACAAGATATATGAGCAGGGCGCCTATGAAAGGAGTGATTGCTAAGTGTTAAGTGTTGAGGTGGAGCAACTGAAATTGAAAATTCAGCACCAGCACCAGACCAGGCCTGCTGTTTGATGCAACGCAGACCTGGTGGTGAGCATGGTGGAAGTGAGAAGACATTGGCTGTCCTTTTGAATGTTGAACCAGAGTCTTTACCTGATAAAGTCATGTTAGGATATGTCATTTTTCCAGTCAGAGCTTTTGGGCAGAACCCACTAAGGTGTTGCAGATGCCGAGATTATGATCATGTTGCAGCAGTGTGTAGAAGGGAGATTACAATATGTGAGAAGTGTGCAGGAGGGCATGGGACAAAGGAATATGTAGTATCGGTGGAAAGATATGAGCATGTCAGTTCTGGGGTGCTCATGTTGCTGGGAATCAGAAGTGTCCGGTGCAATCGACAGGTTGAGATTGCCAGGGTCAGAGTAGAATAGAAGGTGTCATATGCTGAGGCAGTGAAGAGAGGAGAGGATGATGGTGATGATGAATAATGATGAATAATGTTAAGGATGCCTGGGACGACCTTCCCCCCATTCTCAACTGCTTTGTACAAGGTGCTGAGTTTGAGTCGCTCCATTTGGCATCTCCAGACAAAGGAGAACATCATGCATTCAATCTTCTTGCTGGTCTGGGGGAAAGAGCCTGCCAAGGTAAAGGAGAATGGTGAGAATGATAGCCTTCAGGACCAGAATCTTATCCGTCATTGTAAGGGATCCTCTGTTGGACGTGGCGCGTGGTCTTCACCCAGCTTAAGGAACCACCTTCATCCCTCTGGAAAGTGACCACCAGCAGCTTGATGGTCTCTGTTTTGACAGGGAAAGAGGTAGTGAGAGACTTAGGCCAGTCCTGTGACTCTGACCCCTGTTGACAAGGGTGCCAGTGGCTGCACAGTAGTCGTCCACCACCTTTGTTGCTATGGCGATGGAGTGACTATCTGTGCTGACGATGGCATGTCGTCCATGTACGCCACCACTTTGAGCCCTGGGTCCCTGGTATCTGGTAGCCAGGGATTTCTGGTGTTGACCTGATCTTCTGGGTAGATGACGTACAGCAGAGGGGCTAGGGGGCAACGTTGGCATATGCCGGATCTGTTGGGGAATGGGTCTGTGAGGGTGTTCTTTAACAGAATCTGCTTGTGATGTTATCGTAGCAGAGTTCTGTCCAGTGGATGATGTGTTGGGGGAAGTTAATCTTGGTTAGCACCCTCTGGAAGAAGCCATGGTTAAACCTGTCAAAAGCCTTCTCCTGGTCTAGGCTGAGAAGGCCCAAAGGGGACCTCCTCTCCAGAGAGTGCAGGATGAGATCTTTCACCAGGAGCAGGTTGTCCTCGATGGACCTACCGAGAATGCAGCAGGTCTGGCCTGGGGCTATTACTGAGGGGAGGTGTGTCTGGTTTGGTGAGGGCCTTAGTCCTGATTTTGTAGTCGATGGAGAGGAAGTTGATGGGGCGTCAGTTTGGAGGTCCTTGGGGTCCCCTTTCTTTGGGATAAGAGAGGGAAAGGGGATATCTAGTCAGTTGCACAACTGAATGCATTCAACTGAAATGTGTCTTGCACATTGAACCCAACCCCTCTGAATCAGAGAGGTGTGGAGGGCTGACTTAATCGATGTCCACGACCGTACTCTGTCCCATGTACCCACCCTCTTTTACCTGTATACTGCTCTGAAGACCTCTGCCATGTTATCTTTGAGGAGATCCCAGAAGGTCTGATAAAATATTCCTGGGATCCCATCTGGTCCTGGTGCTTTGTGTCTGTTCAGGGAGCGCACGTCTCGGGTAAGCTCCTCTGCAGTTAGGTCAGGGTTCTCGCTCTAACCACCCCTGGTGACTCCATCTAGGATGGTGGCAATAAGGGCCTCGTCGGTAGGCTTGATGTCATACAGCCTACCGTAGAACTGCCTGGCCACCCCCAGGATGTCGTCACTGTTGGTCACCTTGGTTGCTGTACAGGGAAATTATGTGCTTTTGTTTTGACCATGCTCTGCAAAAGAAGAAGCGGGTGCAGTTCTCTTCCTCCAGAACCTGGAGTTTTGACTTGTGCTGGATCTTCTCTTTTTGGTTTTGGCCAGCTCTTGGGCCACATCCCACCCCTCTAGCTAAGATGGGGGCTAAGATGTTGTAGGGCTTTGTTGTGGTGTTCAAAACTGTCCCTCTTCTCCCTAGCTTTCCTCCGCCCAATTCCCCGAAAGTATCCCTTGGCCCTGGCCGTTACCATTTCCCACCACTCAGGGAGTCAAATAGCTCTTTCAATACTCTCCACTCCAGGTATTGTCTGGAGAAGTAGAGCTTGACTGCTAGGATAGATGTATTCATCCTCCCTAATTACTCTCACTAGGCTTTCCCAAACTAAGGACACAGTCAGCATCTTGTGGTCTGAGAGTGCACCGCTTGTCAGGGAGCACATTCTGACACCTGGCAAGAGCAAGAACATGTCAATCCTGGAGTAGGATGCACCGGAGGAACTCATCCACGTTGATGTTGGAGGGTACGTGCCACCGGTATCTGTAAGGGAGACGTCAACGATGATTTATTGTAGTTCCTGTGTGCTACAGTCTCTTCTGGGCCTGCTGCGGTCGTTGTCTCAAAGGGGACTGGTGTGGGAGATGAGCAGGAGTGACTGAATCTGTTTGAAGAGGGATTCTCTCTCGGCCACGTTGGTGGGACCATCAGGGGCAAACTCTGAAAATCAAGGTCTAAAACCAGGATTATTTCGCTATCGACTAATCTGCTAGACTTAGGGGTTGGTATCCAATATGCCAACCCTGTCTGCTCTGGCGGTGTTGGAGCCTGACCAGAGAGAGCCTCCCTCTTCTTCCTGGAGAAGGTAGATGTCTGCAGGGTTATTGGAGAGGTGTCCCAGGAAAGTCTATCATCTGTCTGGGAACCGAATGCTTCTGATGTTGATGGTGGATATTGTAGTCATATTGGGTCATAATGGGTAATGAAGTTAAGAAGAGGGTATGGGTCCGGTGTTGGCCATGTCATTGCAGATTTGGATGAGGGCTTCTAGCTGGATGGTGGCCGGATGGTGGCCCCTCTCTTTGGCTGCTCATGGGTCTTGACATGCCTCCCCACTGACTGTCTGGTGGAGGGTGATAGGAGGGGTGAAGGTGGTGAAGGTTGCTCAACGTGTCCGGGGGGTCTGGACTGAGTCTTTCTGGCTTGCTGCTAAGCGGGATCGGAGGCAGGGAGGGCTAAGGGGGTGGATCTGGGTCACTAAGGGGCAGGGAGGTGCGATCAGGGGTAGTAATAGACCGGGGGGAGGGAATGGTATGGTGAGTGGTCTAGAAGAGGGAGCCCATTTCTTGGAGGGGATAGTGGGGTTTGGGGGTCGTGTTTGCCGGCATCAAGGTTTGGGTCCTGGGGTGGTCTTCTGGTCTGGTCTCTTGTTGGTCTGTTGTTTGTCTGATCTTTTTTGTTAGGTCATTTTTGTCCCGTTTGGGTTGTGAGGCGAGGGGTTCTTCCGGTTGTATGGGCTCTCGCAAAACTGGTATCCTTTGACCAGGAGTTTGGAGGGGGTGGAGGTGGTTAGGAAGGGATTTGTTGTGGGGGCAGAGGTGGGGGGGGGGGGCAGTTGGGGTCGGGCTGTTTCTGGGATGTCTTAGGGGGTGGTTTGGTCAGTATCTGTGGGTTGGTCTGGTTCTAGGTCTGGGTCTTTGTTGTTTTCATCTGTTGGAGGGGGTGGGGGTGGGGGTGGGGGTTTTAGTTGGTGGTGTTGCCCCTTACCCTGCCGGTGGAGGATTTGGGGCAGGATCTATAGAAGTGCCCCTCCCCCATGCACAGGTTGCACGGTCGTGATTGTTTGCATTCTGATGTGGGGTGGTCGCCTTTGCAGTTTTTACAGATGATGGCTGTGTGGGCAGAGTGCCTGCAGAGTTTGGGTTGGGCTAGGACCGAGCTTGGGAAACCCTGAGTAACAGTCCAGCCAATTACTACTGGAAAATATGTTTTGACAAATATCTAGTCACATAAGATAACAAAAACACAGATATTGAAACAAACAATTTAAAAAATCTACCTGGAACAGAGTATGCTGAGAAATATGACAATGAGGCCCCTCCAACATCTGTGGATGACTCCATAGATTTAACTCTCTGTCTCTGGTTAATCTTAATGGAGATAAAAGTACGCCGTCCCAATGAACTCCAGTTGGCAACACTAACTCCAAGGAGCATATCACTCTCTTGAGAGTTAGGGTAACTCCAAGTAGAGTCAATTTGACCCATTTTTTTTTAACACTGTGATTTCAACTATCCTTGATTTACTGTGTAGCGTCTCACTCACCATAAAAATCCCCATTAAGTTGTGAGTGAGCATAAGTCACGCTGCAGTTGTCTCATGCAGTCTATATCATATGATCAAAAGAACTGAAGATGTGTTACACCATTAATCAATGTTACTCCGTTAGACACTTCAAAGGTTTCATAAGTCTCCCATTAATCTACAGTAAATAAAATGAAACAACGTTTGTTTGTATAAAGATGAGGGCGAGCTTACAGGGTTGATCTACTCAAGACTGAATTGGCTGCTCTGTTTCATGTATACCTGAGAGGAAGTTATTAATAAACTGACTAAGTCCTCAGACATTCATTCTGCTGATCATCCTCCTCACTAGACTAGACTACTAACTGTGTGATGCATCATGGGTTGGAGGTGTTAGACAATAGTGGCTGACTGTCTTGGTATGTGAGTGGTGAATAGAAAGAAGAGATTAAGAAGAGAAGTCCACCTCCGGCAGCATTCAGTCCTCGTCAAAGCCGAGCCAGACAGTCTAGACAGCATAGCAGAACTCTGAACTGACAGGGAGGCGGGTGCCAGATGGACCCTCAGGGCTGCGACGGGCACAGATGGGGAGGTGGGTGGCACACAGGCAGGACAGAACAGAAGCAACACTTCCACAGCCAGGATATGGAGAGAGAGAAATGGAGAGGGGGAGAGAGACACAGACAGACAGACAGACAGAAATGGAGAGAGAGAGAGAGAGAGAGAGAGAGAGAGAGCGAGAGAGAGAGAGAGAGAGAGAGAGAGATATGGGGAGATAGGGAAAGACAACAAGATACAAACCCATACATGGTGACTAAGATGAACATCTTTCCTGGAGCTCGATAAACAAAATGTGGAAATTGATTCACAAAATGCGCAGACACATTTTTTGCCCAAAACTGTACATTGCACTGGTGTTTTACTAATTAAAGCACTCACCAATGACCCAGTGATTATTATCAAGTAATTACCCATTAACTGTGAACAGAGAAAACTTTTAGCATCAGATAAATACTACACCAGGAAACAAATCAATCAGGATGTTCTTGCATGTTTGTACACAGGACATTCTCCAGTGTTAAATCAACACTGAGAGTGTTCAATTTAACACTGGTCCATTGTCTATTTGGGTACACACTTTGTGTTAAATTAACACAGTGCAAAGCCTTATTTACATATTTCCCAGAGTCCCTTGCCTTTCAAGTGAATTATGGAGTTACCATCCATAACTGTATTTGTTAGTGACAGAGAGATGATTGTTGCATTAATCCATTTCCAGTCCTGTGGCCTTCACGAAGTAAATCCCAAAGCGAAGATATCATCATTAAAATGTAATTATTGTACAGAATAAAACATACACAGAGTATATAAAACATTAGGAACATCTTCCTAATTTTGAGTTGCATCCCCCACTTTTGCCCTCAAAACAGGCTCAATTTGTTGGGGCATGGACTCTACAAGGTGTTGAAAGTGTTCCACAGGGATGCTGGCACATGTTGACTGCAATGCTTCCCGCAATTGTGTCAAATTGGCTGGATGTCCTTTGGGTGGTGGACCATTCTTGACACACATGGGAAACTGTTGAGTGTGAAAACCCAGCAGCGTTGCAGTTCTTGACACAAACTGGTGTGCCTGGCACTTACCACTATACCCCATTCAAAGGCACTTCAATATTTTGTCTTGCCCATTCAACCTCTGAATGGCACACATACACAATCCATTTCTCAATTGTCTCAAGGCTTAAAAATCCTTCTTTAACCTGTCTCCTCCCCTTCATCTACACTGACTGAAGTGGATTTAACAAGTGCTATAAATATTTACAATGATTGTGATATGTTGTTGTTTATCTATCTCAGTTGAATGCACTGACTTTAAGTCACTCTGGAAAAGAGTGTCTGTTAAATGACCAATACAAATTACAGCTCTCGAAAGTATCTTGTTACAAAACACATTGGATTGTACTTCAGCCCAATGTAATTCAAATGACACAATACTCAGAAGATGTTGAAATACATATTTCAAATACATGTAACAGGAATACCCTCCAATCTCTGCAGGCAGCAGACAACACTGGTGAAGTGGGCCAAGAGGATCTCCCATTTCTCCGAGCTGCCACTGGATGATCATCCTACCAAGACTAGGTACAGCAGATCTCACAAGCCATAGCACACATATTCATGCATGCTCACAAACACATCATACCACTTGCATACACACACATGCACACATATAATATCCCCATATACACAACAATTGATAATCGGGTAACTAATGTAGTCACAAAGTATTCAATCCAGGCTAAACTCTCACTGTCTCTATCAGGCTGGAAAGAGCTACTCATTGCCTCATTCTCGTATTGCTCTAAAGCAGTGCCCACAGCACTTGAGTGTGCTCCATCTTTGACAGGTCAGAGGTCAGCCCTCACACACACAAAGGGTCCTAATTCTTTAAAAAAATATTGGGGATTTTTGACCATAGTCAGCACGTTTACATGCACACTACAATAATTAGATATTAATAACCTTTCTGATCTCCCCATCCCGGATCCGGGATCGTGAATACAGACTCAAGCTCATTACCATAACGCAACGTTAACTATTCATGAAAATCGCAAATGAAATGAAATAAATATGCCATCTCTCAAGCTTAGCCTTTTGTAAACAACACTGTCATCTCAGATTTTCAAAATATGCTTCTCAACCATAGGAAAACAATCATTTGTGTAAAAGTAGCTAGCTAGCGTAGCATTTAGCGTTAGCATTAGCGTTAGCATCCAGCACGCAACATTTCAACAAAAACATAAAAGCCTTCAAATAAAATCATTTACCTTTGAAGAACTTCAGATGTTTTCAATGAGGAGACTCTCAGTTAGATAGCAGATGCTCAGTTTTTCCAAAAAGATTCTTTGTGTATTAGAAATAGCTCCGTTTTGTACATCACATTTGGCTACCAAAAAAATACGAAAATTCAGTCCTCAAAACGCGAACTTTTTTCCAAATTAACTCCATAATATCGACTGAAAACATGGCAAACATTGTTTAGAATCAATCCTCAAGGTGTTTTTCACATATCTCTTCGATGACATATCGTTCGTGGAAGCATGGTTTCCCCTCTCAATCAAATGGAAAAATACTTGCACATGGCTTTGCGCACCAGTTTCGACGCAGGACACCAGGCGGACACTTGGAAAATGTAGTCTCTTATGGTCAATCTTCCAATGATATGCCTACAAATACGTCACAATGCTGCCGACATCTTGGGGAAACGGCAGAAGGTCTAAGCTTATTCCTGTCGCATTCACAGCCATATAAGGAGACATTAGAAAACAGAGCTTCAGAAATTCTGCTCATTTCGTGTTTGACGTATCATCTTGGTTTCGCCTGTAGAATGAGTTCTGTGGCACTTACAGACAAAATCTTTGCAGATTCTGAAACTTCAGAGTGTTTTCTTTCCAAAACTGTCAAGAATATGCATAGTCGAGCATCTTTTCATGACAAAATATCGCGCTTAAAACGGGAACGTTTTTTATCCAAAAATGAAATAGCGCCCCTAGAGATGCAAAAGCTGATTATGGATATACAGCAGTACAATTGGGCTCTGTTTTTTCCTGTTACATTGCCTCACTGTACAATTGTGTTATGGTCTCCAGGGTCCTGACCGTGCTGGTGTCTAAGATTAATGACATGCAGATGGACAAAAAAGAGCTGGAATTGCCTCAGAGCCATCATTCTCTTCAACCCAGGTTAACACTCATGCCTTCAAATAATTTTTTCTTTAAAAAAAGCCCTTTTTACATTAGCAGTTGTAACAAAGTGCTTTATAGAGTTACCCAGCCTTAAACCCCAAAGAGCAAGCAATACAAAGTCAGAAGCACAGTAGCTAGGCAAAACACCCTAGAAGGCAGAAGCCTAGGAAAAACCTTGAGAGGAACCTGGCTCTGAGGGGTGACCAGTCCTCTTCTGGCTGAACCGGGGTAGAGATTTCAAAATACATATGGCCATTAAGGCCAGATAATTATAAAAGACGTTCAAACTTTCATTGATGACCAACACGATCAGATAATAACCATGATGGCTATATGGAGGGAGCAACACTTCAAGATTCTGTCAGATGGGTTTTCATAGTCAGAGATTCAACATTTTAAAGTAGGGGGTGTGAGGTGGGGTTGTTATAAGGCTCTAATCACCATACTGTAAGGATGGCCAACTCCAACCAGTTCCTGATGATCAGTTGATTAGTAGGATCAGGTCTGTTAGAGCAGGGCTAGAACAAAAGCCTGAACAACCCAGTGGCTGTCAGGAGGAAGGTTGGCCACCCTTGCTGTAAATCAATTACTATAGAAACCCCCCAAAAGTATATTAAAACGTTTTTTTTGTCTCTAATTTAACAGGTGCTGGTACAGGTTGGTGAGACTACAATAATTTGAGACTCATGGGACAATCACACCATATTTTCTTTTTCGCATTATCATTTGCAGATTTCATTTATACTGAACAAAAATAAAAATACACCAAATAAGTCAATTTAAATAAATTAATTAGGCCCTAGTCTTTGGATTTCACATGATTGGGCATGGGCGCATCTATGGGTGGGTCTGGTCGAGCATAGGCCCACCCACTTGGGAGCCAGGTCCACCCACTGGAAAGCCAGGCCCAGCCAATCAGAATGAGTTTTTCCTCACAAAATGGCTTTATTACAGACAGAAATAGTCCTCAGTTTCATCAACTGTCTCAGACAATCCCGCAGGTGAAGAAGCCAGATGTGGAGGTCCTGGGCTGGCATGGTTACATGAGGTCTGCGGTTGTGAGGCTGGTTAGAAGTACTGCCAAATTCTCTAAAACGACGTTGGAGGTGGCTCATGGTAGGGCAATCCTCTGGCAACAGCTCTGGTGGACATTCCTGCAGTCAGCATGCCAATTGCATGCTCCCTCAAAACTTGAGACATCTGTGGCATTGTGTTGTGTGAGAAAACTGCACATTTTAGGTACACCTGTGTAATGATCATGCTGTTTAATCAGCTTCTTGATATGCCACACCTGTCAGGTGGATGGATTATCTTGGCAAAGATGAAATGCTCACTAACAGGGATGTAAACAAATGAGTGCACAACATTTGACAGAAATAAGCTTTCTGTGTCTATCTACGATTTCTGGGATCTTTTATTTCAGCTCATGAAACATGGGCCCAACACTTTACATGTTGCATTTATATTTTTGTTCAGTATATTTTAATCTTTAAAAAAATCAGTATTATGCAGTTGTTGATCTCAATTTCAATGTTCTTCTAAAATTCATGGTTTGTACAACTTTATTTATATATTTTACATGACTTTGGTTTCATATGAATGTGGCCGAGATTAGTTTTACTTTCTTCCAGTTATAATACAAAGGTTTTCAAGACTGTTCCTGTGCTTCCATCATGATTTTAGAAGACTGTATAGGCTATTTATATTAACGTTTTTAAGTCTTTATATAAAAATGTCCGATGTTGGTAATTCGTATGAGCCAATATCAAGCCAGCTGTGAATTCATTGGTGGTATGAGCATAAAATACAGATGCCAGATTTGAAATGGTTGGTAAGCCATTGGATCGTCCACATTGTACTACCGGACATCGACCCTTTTGCCAGCTGACGGTAGGCTAAACTGAGACGCCAATGTTTTCCCAACAACTGATGATTGTTTTTACACATTTGAATAGAGAGAGGAATCAGTCAGCACTCAAGCCCATGCCAAGTGCAGGGCCAGACTCAGCATCAGTTTCAAATTCAGACCCACAATCACTGTAACATCTACTATAGTCACTGCTGCTGCTACTGTTTTACAGTGAGTAGGTAAGTAAGCCTTGGTCAAGTAAGCCTTGTCTGAGCCAGAACGGCCCATAGGGGCAGGAGCCCATCTCCTGATTCTATAGCGTGAGGCAGCTTGACTTGCCTAGTTAAATAAAGGTGAAATGAGAATAAATAAAACATGTACAATTACACCTCCTAGACAGGACGCTAGTCTGTAGTAAGGCCTCACCCCTAATCCAGCTCCTTACTGCTGAGTGGCTCAACCAGGAAAAAATATTTAAGGAAAATACAAATTTGCAGTGTGCAAACTTAACATGACGGAAATGAAATGCATTTACTCTCACGGGTGGCCAATAATAACTGTATGACAGCCCCCAATAGGCCACACCTCCTGGAAATAACCTATGGATTACGTTCAAAAAGACCCAGCTGCTAGGTCAACTCAGAATGAAAGTGAATAAAAAACTAAACTATGGTAAAATTGACTCATTTTTGGCTAATCAGAATATTTATTTATATCTTATGATATTGCACAGATATAAAGGCATGCTTAGGTTATATCAGGTCACTTTTCATTTTTGAGCACATGTATCATAGTGTAAGTAATACACCTTGTTGAAAAGCTTGTTTCCAATATTGGAAGATATGGTACTTTTTATTTGACCTCCAATCTCCCATGGGAGTTATGCAGTTCAAAGTATGACAAAAAGGTCTACTTTCCATTCATGTCTCTGACACCCATGCCAGTGTATGTTAGTGCGATAGTGCTTTAAACTTTTGAATAAATAAAGCCTGATTACAAGCTGAGACCACAGCAGAGACCTCACCAGCAGATTCCTCTTTAACATCTCAAACCCAACCTTCGCCCTGGGTGCAGGGCTATAGTCCTGATTACAGAGGAAGTAACACCACAGGTATGTAAGGCTGCTGAGGGGAGAACGGCACGTAATAATGGCTGAAACAGAGCGGATGGAATTGCATCCAACACATGGAAACCATGTGTTCGACATATTTGATACCATTCCACCTATTCCGCTCCAGCCATTAGCACGAGCCCGAGCTCACCAATTAAGGTGACACCAACTTCCTGTGGTAACCAACACAACTTCTTCATACTGTGAGCAGCTAGGACTGCAACAGGAATGCAGTGGAGCTGGAGAGCTGTTTGTGGCGAAAGGAAAACTATCTGTTTGTGGAGAAAAGGTCCATTAATTTTGTCCCACCTCAAAGCACTTCAACTAAACCACAGACTCACCATCATCACCACCATACGGCTGCATGAAGATGGGTTGGTGGATGGTGTTTGGGGATATTTTACTGAGGTTCTATCATAGTAAAGAGGACATGAAGAGGACCCCTGGCAACAGAGGTGTGTGTGTGTGTGTGTGTGTGTGTGTGTGTGTGTGTGTGTGTGTGTGTGTGTGTGTGTGTGTGTGTGTGTGTGTGTGTGTGTGTGTGTGTGTGTGTGTGTGTGTGTGTGTGTGTGTGTGTGTGTGTGTGTGTGTTTGTGTGTGTGACGCAGTTAGCAGTGGCCTGCGTTTCCAGATGGCTGCATCTGGGATCCACTGCTTGTCTCTCTGCTTCAGGGAGCTCTTCTTCTCCGTGAGAGAAACTCTGTGCAGTGGCAATATTTAAAACGGTCTTATTTCTCAGCACTTAGTCAGTGAATGTGTCTTTCTTTTCTGATGGATTCAGCATCACCTCTTTCTCAAGAAGATATGCTCTGTGAGTTCTCTTCAAAATCTTCAAACCTCATTTCCATCCCATTTTCGTTACACAATGTCTTTTTCGTTTGTGTCATATCAAGATTTATTTTGGGGTGGGAATTTTTGGTGTGTGTTTTGGACTAAAAGCATTCCTCCTCAAGCATACTACTCTCTCTGTCCACCTGAGCTCCTTCCGAGCCGTCTCCTCGGCAACATGTCATTACCCTGTCATCATTCATGTCCTTTTAGTAAAATATAGAGTTGAGAATACAGTTGCACCCCAATGTAGGGGACTGGAGCAGACTGAACACAGCAAACCTGAGGGAGTCCATTCACTGACGCACACTGTTGTGGCGTCACACCAAACTGGAAGTCTTCCGACTAGCTTGGAAAAACAATACCGTGCAGTATCGAAGGGTTCCTCACTGCTGCTTGATCATCCTATTTTTCCAAATTAATTGAGGAAAACAAGAACAAAAAAAAAGCAACGTTCCTGTGTTTCAGACATAATGAAGTGGATGGCTGCAAATGTTCTACTTTTAAACTCGGACAAAATAAAGATGCATGTTCTAGGTCCCAAGAAACAAACAGATATTCTGTTGAGTCTGACAATTAATCTTGATGGTTGTACAGTCGTCTCAAATATAACTGAAGGACCTCGGCATTACTCTGGACCCTGATCTCTCTTTTGACGAACATATCAAGACTGTTTCAAGGACAGCTTTTTTTCCATCTAGGCACCATTGCAAAAATCTGAAACTTTGTGTCTAAAAATTATGCAGAAAAATGTATCCATGCTTTTGTCACTTCTAGGTTAGACTACTGCAATGCTCTACTTTCTGGCTACCCGGATAAAGCACTAAAAAACTTCAGTTAGTGCTAAACACGGCTGCTAGAATCTTGACTAGAACACAAAAATGTGATCATATTACTTCAGTGCTAGCCTCTCTACACTGACTTCCTGTTAAGGCAAGGGCTGATTTCAAGGTTTTACTGCTAATCTACAAAGCATTACATGGGCTTGCTCCTACCTATCCTCCCGATTTGGTCATGCTGTACATACCTGCATGTACAATACGGTCACAAGACGCAGGCCTCCTAACTGTCCCTAGAATTTCTAAGCAAACAGCTGGAGGCAGGGCTTTCTCCTATAGAGCTTTGTTTTTTTGGAATGGTCTGCCTACCCATGTGAGAGACGCAGACTCGGTCTCAACCTTTAAGTCTTTATTGAAGACTCATCTCTTCAGTAGGTCCTATGATTGAGTGTAGTCTGGCCCAGGAGTGTGAAGGGAAAGGCACTGGAGCAAGGAACTGCCCTTGCTGTTTCTGTCTGGCCGGTTCCCCTCCATTGGGATTCTGTACCTCTAAACCTATTACAGGGCTGAGTCACTGGGTCACTGGTGCTCTTCCATGCCGTCCCTAGGAGGAGTGCGTCACTTGAGTGGGTTGAGTCACTGACGTGATCTTCCTGTCTGGGTTGGCGCCCCCCTTTGGGTTGTGCTGTGGCGGAGATCTTAGTGGGCTATACTCTGCCTTGTCTCAGGATGGTATGATGGTGGTTGAAGATATCCCTCTAGTGGTGTGGGGGTTGTGCTTTGGCAAAGTGGGTGGGGTTATATCCTGCCTGTTTGGCCCTGTCCGGGGGTATCATCGGTGTATCATCGGTGCCACAGTGTCTCCAGACCCCTCCTGTCTCAGCCTCCAGTATTTATGCTGCAGTAGTTTATGTGTCGGGGGCTAGGGTCAGTCTGTTATATCTGGAATATTTCTCCTGTCTTATCCAGTGTCCTGTGTGAATTTAAGTATGCTCTCTCTAATTCTCTCTCTCTCTCTCTCTCTCTTTCTCTCTTTCTCTCTTTCTCTCTTTCACTCACTCTCGGAGGACCTGAGCCCAAGGACCATGCCGTTTATAAGTCAAAGTCACTAAGTCAGTATGGCAACATAAAGGTGTTAGCTTGACATTTATTGGACCCCAGTTTGAGTGTCAGTTGGGGCTGCCCCCCTGGATTTGCTACAATATAGTCCATCACCTTCAGTATATATTCATGTAGCGCTCTATTCTCTGCCATTCAAAAGTCAATGTGTCAACATAAAATGCATATCCAACTTAAATATGCCACAGATATATTAAGATACAATATAAATATATGAGTAGAGACATCAATAGTGTTATATCTGTTTTTGAGGTAGGTAGGAGAGGTATTTAAAAAAAAAGATAAATATTGTCAATTATTCCCTAAGAAATGTTTCCTGGAAAAAGGATAAAAGGCCTTTTGTTTCCTATTTTCTGTGCCAGACACAACTTTTCATTGATGGCACAAAAGCATCGATGGCCTCAAGCAACTCTTATGTAAGAATGCCATGCTATTTGGTCATAAATACAGGTCATAAAAACTAGCTAGTGAACTGTTCCTGGGTGTCCATTTCCTACAGCAAGTTATTTTGTTAACAACAGCAGGGCTGGGTAGGTTACTTCCTAATTGTAATCCATTACAGTTACAAGTTACCTGTCCAAAATTGTAATCAGTAACAGAACTTTTGGATAACCCAAACTCAGTAACGTAATCTGATTACATTCAGTTACTTTCAAATTACTTTTCCTTTAAGAGGCATGAGAAGAAGATGAAAATGTACGTTACCAATTGAACGACATCTATTGCAGGATAAATCAATGTTAAGGTTTACATAGCTGGCCATATATGGATGTAAAATGTTACTTTATGGGTTGGTTATGTAGGCTTCTTCTAACCCATCGCTTTCTACTAAACTCAGGAAGAAAAGGGTCTCTTTTTCAGGACCCTGTCTTTCAAAGATAATTTGTAAAAATCCAAATAACTTCACAGATCTTCATTGTAAAGGGTTAAACACTGTTTCCCATGCTTGCTCAATGAACCATAAGCAATTAATGAACATGCACTTGTGGAACGGTCGTTAAGACACTAAGAGCTTACAGACGGTAGGAAATTAACGTCACAGTTATAAAAACTTAGGACACTAAAGAGGCCATTCTACTGACTCTGAAAAACACTCAAAGAAAGATGCCCAGGGTCCCTGCTCATCTGCATGAACGTGCCTTAGGTATGCTGCAAGGAGGCATGAGGACTGCAGATGTGGCCAGGGCAATAAATTGCAACGTCCGTACATCGAGACGCCTAACACAGCACTACAGGGAGACAGGATGGACAGCTGATCATCCTCGCAGTGGAAGACCACGTGTAACAACGCCTTCACAGGATCGGTACATCTGAACATCACACCTGCGGGACAGGTACAGGAAGGCAACAACAACAACTGCCCGGGTTACACCAGGAACGTACAATCCCTCCAACAGTGCTCAGACTGTCCACAATAGGCTGAGAGAGGCTGGACTGAGGGCTTGTCGGCCTGTTGTAAGGCAGGTCCTCACCAGACATCATCGGCAACAACGTCGCCTATGGGAACAAACCCACCGTCGTTGGACCAGACAGGACTGGCAAAAAGTGCTCTTCACTGAGGAGTCGTGGTTTTGTCTCACCAGGGGTGATGGTTGGATTTGCATATATCGTCAAAGGAATAAGTATTACTCCAAGGCTTGTACTTTGGAGCGAGATTGATTTGGAGGTGGAGGGTCTGTCATGGTCTGGGGTGGTGTGTCACAGCATCATTGGACTGAACTTGTTGTCATTGTAGGCAATCTCAACGCTGTGTGTTACAGAGAAGACATCCTCCTCCCTCATGTGGTACCCTTCCTGCAGGCTCATCCTGACATGACACTCCAGCATGACAATTCCACCAGCCCTACTGCTCGTTCTGTGTGTGATTTCCTGCAAGACAGGAATGTCAGTGTTCTGCCATGGCCAGCGAAGAGCCCGGATCTCAATCCCATTGAGTCTTCTGGGACCTGTTGAATCGGAGGGTGATTCCCATTCCCCCCAGAAATGTCCGGGAACTTGCAGGATTCCCACCATAATTTGCAAATAAATTCATTCAAAATCCTACAATGTGATTTTCTGGTTTTTTTTTTCTAATTTTGTCTGTCATAGTTGAAGTGTACCTATGATGAAAATTACAGGTCTCTCTCATCTTTTTAAGTGGGAGAACTTGCACAATTGGTGGCTGACTAAATACTTTTTTGCCCCACTGTATACATATATATATATATATATATATATATATATAATTTATAAATCCAAAAATGGATTAAGCAAATACAGATTGCCCCTTTAAGTCTATCAAAAGTGTGCAAGTTTGAGCACATGTCCATTAGGCCTATGGATAAAAAAATATCTTCATGAATTAGATTGAGCAGTAAAAGCCCTACTTTTATTCCATAGGCTGGGATCCTCACTATGCAGCTGTTGCAAGAGCACATTTTTCACTGGCTGTCCACTGGTTTCAAAAACAATGGTTGAAAGGAAGCTTAAACTTCATGAATTCAACCATTATTGTGTTTTAAAAAAATACACGTTTAGATTTGTGAACAACCATCCAAGGTTGTTAGCTAAATGAGAGAGCAGCAGTGTGATTCACATCAATGCGCTATGTAGATATCAATAATAAGTGATATCCGTGTCACAGTAGACTACACCACTGCTGTCATTCTTACCTCCAAGCATTTATTCAAGTTGGATAATCTTTGGTTGCCGACAGCAGCCGCACCATTGGAAGACATAGCTTGGACTGTAGCCTACAAAAGCCTTTTGGTGCTCTTTTCCCACAATCCACCAAACACACCTGCTGTGTCATCATAGTGGTCTCTGACTTGTGGTCAGACTCGCTCAGGTGAAAAAAACTTTTTGGAATGCTGATATGAATGTCATTGAGAAAACAGAGAAGAGTCCCCAAAAACGTTTTTGCTAACATCCTTTCTCAATTTAAAAGTAATCTTTCTCAGTAATCATCTAGTTTTTCAAAAGCATCTGTAATCTGATTACAATATTTTTGCTGGTAAAGTAACAGACTACAGTTACCATTTTTTTGTAATCCCCAACCCTCAACAACAGTGAACTCCCATGCAGGCTGTTGTTATTGTTGTTGTTATTGGGAGAGAGTACACGTCTTTGTCTGAGTCAGTCACTTTTAACCTACAAATGTGATCCTTCCTCTTCCTCCCCTTTCTGTTTAACTGTGAGTTCTATGCGCTTCCTCCTCCTCCTCCACACCTCTTGTTTACCTGTCCTATCCCTGTGTGTGCACACGTGTGTGTATGCGTGCGTGTGTGTCACCTGGCTAATGGTGACGTATGTGTGTGTCACCTGGCTAACGGTGACGTTCCAGGTTGTCACTGCTCTCCTTGCCTACACATCTCTCAGGTTTCAACTAGGACAGAACCATACCTCCCTATCCTCAATAAGAAGCAGGTATTGAGCAGTATTGTTTTGAGATAGCCAGCGGCCACTCCACACTGTTATACAAGTATTAGTAGTGTGGATAGTAGACAACTTCCGCTTAATGTAAACGGTTTAGATTTTTATTTGAGTCAAATAACATAGTGTTCTGTCCAATAGCAATATTTATTATATGGCCTAATTGTTATTATTGTCAAACATACAGAATGTTACTGCAATCAATGTCCATTTGAATCACCTTGATTGATGTGAATATTATGGGTTGTTATCAAGTACTGTAACTAACAAGCAATGTGTGTCGACTAGAGTTTGTCCTGGTCAGATCACATGATCAGAAAAGAAAACCTCCTGGCCCCAGACAAATGCTATGTCCTGCTACAGAAGAGAAAATATCCTCTAAGGATTTTCCAAAACACGATGTAGTACTCCTAACCTTGATTTTAGCAAGAGTGCAGTTTTATATAAAAAAAGGGAAAATGCAGTAGTTGGAGCTAGGAACTCAGATTTTGGTTATGTGCAAAAGTAGGTCAGATGAAGTCTAGTCATTATGAACAAAACAGAACAGGCAAGTGGAAACAGGAGGTCTCTGGCAGAAAGAGAGAGAGTGAAAGGGAGAGACGGAGAGAGAAAAAGAAAGAGGGAGACAGAGAGTGTCCTATTTTTGTTTCTGTTCTACCCAACCAGCAATGTTTTGTGATCAGCAGCTGTTTTTTCATAGAACGCCACTAGGCCAGCTTTATCATTTTCTTCTATTCTTCTATCCATCACTCCATCTTAGAGGGAAGAATTATCTTAAATAGTTTTTCATGATTATTGGTTTTCTACCTAGTGTGAGAGCTGTATTTTCAGCATCAGGCTACCACATACTGAATTAAAAAGACACAAAAATACACTTAATTTTTTTTAATTTGAGGTTTCTACCCTGCAACAGTCACTTTAATGGTTGTGATGATACAAGGTAATATCTATAGTGGGTATCTATAGACTTTTCATGTCTGAGAAGTTAAATCTAATCTAAAGGTTGCTTTAAAGCACTTTCAAAAGCACGAAAGTATCGTGCTTTTAACAACACTGGAAGTGAAGTGTCCTAATTGCGTGTGTGTGTGTGTGTGTGTGTGTGTGTGTGTGTGTGTGTGTGTGTGTGTGTGTGTGTGTGTGTGTGTGTGTGTGTGTGTGTGTGTGTGTGTGTGAGGGTTGGGGGGGGGGGCTCTTTCTCTTACGGGAACTTGTCACTAGACTTCCCTGTTTTCAACAGAGACTTTCCTGGCATGGGCTTGTGAATGTCCCCCCGGCCTCTGTACTGTTACTCAACCCGGGATTTACACAAAACACGGTCCCTGGTACAATCTGCTCCAAGGCCTGTGCAGAGGAGAGGAAGGAAGATCTTTGGAGAAAAAGTGAAAAGCGAGAGAGAAAAAGAGAAATTATGAAGAAAGGGCTGATAACAGAATTGACCTGGCTGGATTTCAGCTTGACCTGTCAACATATGGCTCACAATGATGACCTCACAGGTATACCTGTCCAGTGCGGTTTGGTTTGCCTTAGTGATGTCATCCTGCTGTTGTGGATGGAAACCAGGTTATTTAGTTATCTTTCTGTGTGTGGGGGTGTGTGTGTGTGCGCACTAGAAGACCACAGAGTGATGTTGAGGTGACGTCCCACACAGGACCAACATCCTGTAAACACCTGGCTTTATTGTCCCTCATTGCCATGGTGACCAGGTTTATTGTACAGGTGTTTGTTCTAGTGAGGTTTAATTATGCTATGACATCTTCGCCGGCATCATCCAATCCATTCATCTGTGGAATGGAGCGGAACCTGGAAGCGGAATGGCACTTATCCCAATTTCCAGCTGTCGTGGTTCCAGGATTATCATGGAGCGTTTAGATGATGTCATAAAGATCCCTTCCTTTCTGACCCGCTGGGGAGGTCTGTTGATGGAGTGGCACTAGTGCATGGCCTAGCTGTTACCATAGTAGCCTAATATGGCTCAAGTCAATAATAGTGCAGTATTATTATTGGGTGCTAATTGAGATTTGCCCAGAGAGAGAGTATGTAATCCAGAGACACATCTTTGTTTTTCAAACTTCTGTCCAGCACATGTTCTATCAAGGGCCTTGACGCACACACACATCTGATTCACTTGGCCTTGGATGAAACGTCTCAAAACATGCTATTCCTTCAATTTATGGATGTTGTTTTCCTGCATGAGTTCCTTGAATAATACATGCATGGCCGTTGGTTGCCAATATGACATGTCAGCATAGATTGTGTTGTGAACAAGAAGGAAGAAATGCAAAGTAACTTGGAAAAGGGATTATAAATGGGCAGGTCAGCAATTTTATCTTGAGTTGAAAGCGGGCAAACAGCTCATAGGATTACCCAACAGGCGTTGTGTTTCACAGAGTGGCCAGAGCTAAAATCTGGGTCACGCTGTAGAGTAGAGGAGAGATATAGGGAAGATATAGGGAGACCCTCTTCATTGTATACTTGTAGTCCAATTTGTAGCATCCCCCATAGTATCATGCATTTAGATCATTATCTTTCCGCATTGACATACTTCTATAGCATTTAGCACTAGCAGTTTTAAAAACCTCTTAAGGATCGAAGACAGGGGTTCAAACTGTAGAACGCAGTTCATACATTTGAATATCATAATTGATTTTATCAAACAAAACTATGCTACATTTTATCTCTGGGACCCTCAGGAGGACAAATCAGAGCAAGATTACTGAATCTAAGTATATTATTGACCTTCAGAGTTGAATGTATCAAGCCAGTTGCTGTGATAAAAGTTTTTTGTTGTTGTGCACTCTCCTCAAACGATGGATGGTATTTCTGCAATGGTATTTTTTCACTGTAATAGCTACTGTAAATTGAACAGTGCTGTTAGATTAAGAAGAATGTAAGCTTTCTGCCCATATAAGACGTGTCTATGTCCTGGAAAGTTTGTTGTTACTTACAAAGCCATTCTAGTCACATTAGCGCACATTAGCAGCAACCGTCCCCGTATAGGGACACCGATCCCTTAGATCGTTAAGAATTTAAATTATTGGTTTCATATGCATAAGGTTGACAAAGCACTATGGAATTTCGCACGGGTATTGTTCTAGTGTTATTGGTTGCAGAAACAGTTTGTTGTTGTTGATGATGCTAACTTAGGGTATAAAGAGAGAGTGTGATGGTAAATAGCTTGTAGTAGCAGCATTGTTGCTGTAATTATTGTCATTGTTAAAATGGTACGTTGTGTGTGTGTGTGTGTGTGTGTGTGTGTGTGTGTGTGTGTGTGTGTGTGGACTGCACTACAAAACATTTCCTCCTATTTTTTACAATAAATGACTGGCAGATTTACAGAACCTTTACTGTAACACAAATTTAAAGCATAATACTGGAACCCCTGACTACAGTGACATGCTGTATTTCTTTCATTTCCAGTGCATTACTGGAAGCACAGTGGTTAGTAACAGATTTACAGTGCAGGTAGCTAGTGCCAACAATTGGGCAGTATTTCTGTTACATGTATTTGATATAGGTATTTCAATACCTTCCATACCTATTTTGTATTTTACTGGCATGATCAAAATCAATAGAGGCCTATTTTGGAACAATTGAATTAGAATGCATGCCTTTTGGATTTTCTAAAACAAAATTAGACTTGCAAGCAGCCCGCTTAAACCTTGCAAGCAGCTCCCCCCCTACTTTGTGCAATTCCGCCTGAAGACATACCCAAATCTAACAGCCTGTAGCTCAGGCACAGAACCAAGGATATACATATTATTGGTACCATTTGAAAGAAAACACTCTGAAGTTTGTGTAAATGGGAATTGAATGTAGGAGAATAACACACAATAGATCTGGTTTAGATAAAACAATGAAAAAAAACATATGTTTTTTATTTTAATTTTTTAATCATCATCTTTAAAATGAACAAGATAAAACAAACATTCAGATAGGATGATGGGGACAATTTCAGTGTGATAACTTCCTAAATGTGTGTGCTACATGACATTTATCATGAAGTCACCCAGGTGTCCCACACAAGTAGCCCAAATGTACCCAAGTGGCCAAATTGGTGAAGGTATACATTTTGAAACAAATAACTATATCCAAAATACCAAAATGGTATTCTAACACACCCCTCGCCCCCAAAAAATAAAAATAAATACATGAAAAAAATACAAAATAAAGGAAAAAATAAATAATTATTGATTGAAAAATATGAAGAAAAAATATATATATTTACATTTACAAAATAACATGGGTAACTATTTACACACTTTCAATATTTCAAAGACCCTCAGTCCTCTATCAAATCAAATATATTTATATAGCCCCAGTCTAAATCCCCAAACAGCAAGCAATGCAGGTGTGGAAGCACGGTTGCTAGGAAAAACTCCCTAGAGAGGCAAAATCATAAGAAGAAACCTAGAGAGGAACCAGGCTATGAGGGGTGGCCAGTCCTTTTCTGACTGTGCCAGGTGGAGATCACAGTGGTTGTAGAGGGTGCAACAGGACAGCACCTCAAGAGTAAAAATGAACAGTTTAGGGTTCCATAGCCGCATTTATTGTAAAAAATAGCAGGAAATGTTTTGTAGTGCAGTCCGCACACACACACACACACACACACACACACACACACATAGCCGCAGGCAGAACAGTTGAAACTGGAACAGCGGCAAGGCCAGGTGGACTGGGGACAGCAAGGAGTCATCATGCCAGGTAGTCCTGACGCATGGTCCTAGGGCTCAGGTCCTCCGAGAGAGAGAAAAAGAGAATTAGAGAGAGCATACTTAAATTCACACAGGACACCGGATAAGACTCCCATTCAGAGTCAGTGTCACTGTGAAAGAAAATGTTCAGTTAGAATAGTTTCACACATGAGCCCTGTATCAACAGGTATAATAAACAGATATATATAGAGAGTTGAAGGTTGAATATATTATTATATTATTATTACCTGCTAGATCTACTGTCTCTTTTATATTATGACATTTCAGCTAGATCTACTGTCTCTATTATATTATGACAGACCAGCTAGATCTACTGTCTTTATCATATTACAACAGACCAGCTGTATCTACTGTCTCCATTTCACATTGGCCATTGATGTGGTCCTGCCCTCTCCTCAACAGCCTCAAATAGGCTATTTCATGTGGGTTGGGGTGGAGCGGCAGACACACACATCTCACATTTCATGACATTAAATGTTTATATATTGCTTCTATAATAAATAAAAAATCACAAATAATATTTTATATTATTATTTTCAAACAAGGGCATTAGGGTGATAAGAACTTACCAGTCCAAAACAATGTCCTCTCCCGTTCAAAAAACATTCATCCACAATCGCTAAATGAAGCGTCCTACAACAATCTCTGTCTCACCTTCCCAATCAATTTATTCTAAAGTTGTGTGTACATCTGTATATCTAGACTTGACTTAGATAATGATTGATATATAAACAGCTGAATCTGCGCGTTCACCAAACAATGCAATGCGTAATGTGTTTCTCCTTCCGGAATGAAAATTCAATAGCGCATGACTCTCTTTACGCTGGAGCTTACTACATGGGTTGGTCTTGCAACACATAAACATGGCGTATTGTCATTTAGCTCAGCTCATTGGCTATCTACCCAGCTAGATTTCAAGACGATCAGTGGTCATTGGGTTAAAAGACAGTCAATCAACGAAACAGCAGGCAAATCATTGGTGCACAATGATGTCTTCAAATTGGTTTCTTTCAGTCAATACGTCCCGCGAAATGGCCCATCAGGTTTGATTGTGTTACAAACAAACCAGTTGATTGCAGTGAAACCAAACATGACTGGAAAAGTCACGTTCTGTGTGGGTGATTTACCTGGAATGTGTCGTCGAAAATGGAATGAGACTGAATTCACTACACAAGCGGTTCACAAAATGTTTTGTGTTAGGCTATAAAAACGGATTTTATCAAACAAAAGATCATTCATTGTGTAACAATGAGCATTGGAATTGCAAACACTTTCTTACAGTAGGCACAGCTTACATTATTGTACTGTGTCATTGTTCTGCAGTTTCCAGTAACTTACAGGAATCCGATGGCAAATTACTGCGATTATTACAATAATGTAGTTTGTACAAGTCAGAGACACATCTAAAAGATATCTCGTCTAATACAGCCTATTTTTAACTAAAGCAACATTCCCAGTAACGGTTACAGAAGCTTGGGTGAACATTTTAAAAAGCAAACACTGAATATCTCTTTTGAGCATGGTTACAATTTGGATGGTGTATCAATACACCCAGTTACAACAAAGATATAGCCATCCGTCCTAACTCAGTTGCCGGAGAGGAAGGAAACACTCAGGGATTTCACCATGAGGCCAATGGTGATTTTAAAACAGTTACAGAGTTAATAGAAGTGATTGGAGAAAACTGAGGATGGACCAACAACATTGTAGTTAGTCCACAAGACTAACCTACATGAGGAAATCTGCATAGGAAACAAATATTCCAAAACATGCAACTTGTTTGCAATAAGGCACTAAAGTAATGCTGCAAAAAAAGTATGGCAAATGAATGAACTTTTTTTCCTGAGAACAAAGTATAATGTTTGGGGAAAATCCAACACAACACATCACTGAGTACCAATTAATATTTTCAAGCATGGTGGTGGCTTCATTGTGTTCTGGGTATGCTTGATAGCAGGGAGTTATTTGGGATAAAATAAATGGAATAGAGCACAGTCAAAATCCTAGAGTAAAAACTGGTTCAGTCTGCTTTCCAACAGACACTGGGAGACAAATTCACCTTTCAGCAGGACAATACCCAGCACAAGGCCAAATATACACTGCCGTTGCTTACCAAGACAAAGTTAAATGTTCCTGAGTGGCCTAGCTACAGTTTTGACATAAAATTGTCTTGAAAATCTATGGCAAGACATGAAAATGTCTGTTTAGCAATGATCAACAACCAACGTCACAGAGCTTGAAGAATTATTTTAATAATTATGGGCAAATATTGTACAATCCAGGTATGCAAAGCTCTTAGAGCAGGGGTGTCAAACTCATATCCTGGAGGGCCTAATCTCTGCTGGTTTTTCCTTTAAATTAAGCCCTAGACAACAAGGTGAGGGAAGTTCCTTACAAATGTGTGTCATTAATTCATCAATCAAGTACAAGGGAGGAGCGAAAACCTGTCACATCTGCTCCTGTAACGCCCTCTACTGCTCATCCTGTGTCTCCTTGACCTGCCGCCACTCCCTGGGTACTCTCTCCCTCTCCCTCTCTCTCTCTCTCTGTGTGTGATTGTGTGGGCGGAGACAGGTGTGCTGGAGTCACAGCAGATCCACACCAGGTGCATCCTGTTCCATAATCAAGACCTCCACAAATACTCAGCCCTGCCACTTCTAAGCTGCCAGATCGTAATCTCTGCTCAGTCAGTCTACGCTTCTAGCCGTTTGTTACTATTCAGATCCTGTTATCCTGTTGTGCCTGTTTTCGTTGCTGCTACAGTTCTGCCCTCTCTGACTCTGGTCTCTGTCTCCAGTCCCACGTCTCATCATCCTGCTACTGTGTCTTGGATTCCCCTCCGGACCTTCTTACCCTGTCTCAATCCCTTTTGCTCCAACCTCAGCCTCCGCACCTGGTTTCCAGCAATGCACCCGAGCTTCCCCTGACCTGCACTCCATCTTCCCCCTCTTTCAATAAATCCTTGTCTGAGTCTGCTCTTGGGTTCCCCTGTTCCACTCCACATAACAGTACACATAACAGTACAAACTGGCCAAAGAGATGAACCCAGCAGACTCTGCTACTCTTCACCAAACCCTCGTCGGCCAAGGTGTCCTGCTCGAGCAAGATGACCAAGCCCCGAAGACCCTTCTGGAGCACATCAAGGAGTTTTCAGAAGCCTGTCTGACCTACAGGGCCAACCCTTCGCCCAGAGCTCACAACCAGTTCCAAGTTCTTCTCCTCCGCTCCGGGAGCCGTTTGTTTCCGACTCCCGTGCATTACAATGGCAACCTCGGAGCTTGCAGAGCCTTTTTGGTACAATGTTCACTAGTATTTGAGCAACAGCCCTACTCTTATGCTAACAAACGGGCCAAGATTTCCTTTCTGATTGGCTGCCTCCGTGGAGCAGCGCTTTCCTGGACCATAGCGGTGTGGGAGAGACCGTCCCTCATCTGCTTCTCCTACTCCAGATTCACGGAGAGGATGAAGAAAGTCTTCGACCACCTGGTCTGCGGTAAAGATGTCACTAAACAACTCCTCTCCCTCCGTCGTGGCCGCCACAGTGTTGTCATGAGGAGGCCCTTCAGGGAGCCTTCCGGAACGCGCTCACTGAGACCCTCAAGGATGAGTTGGTGTCCAGGGATGAGCCTGGTGGACTTGATGAACTCATCTCTCTCGCTATCCGCATCGACAACCATCTCCGTGAGCGTCGGAAGGAGAGGGTAGGTAGGGTTACATGTCCCATAACATCGGCTTCAGTGCCTTGTCCTCCTTCTCCATCTGCATCCCATTTTGTCACTAATAGTTTACATTCTGCCCTTCCCCCAGCCTTGTCTGTGCCCCAGTTCATTCCAGAATCTCATTCCAGAACCTGTCATCAGTTCCTCCCGAGTATCACAATCTAGCTCCTGTGTTCAGCACGCACCATGCCCTGTCACTGCCACCTCATCGGCAGTACCACTGCGCCATTGACCTCCAGCTTAGAGCTCCTCTCCCGAGTAGCCGATTGTTTAACCTCTCTCGTCCCAAGAAAGAAGCTATGGAGAGGTACATCCAGGATTCTCTGGCCAGCTTCCTCCCTGATGGGGGCTGGGTTTTTCTTTGTGAAGAATGGGTCACTAAGGTCGTGCATAGACTTCCGTGGGCTGAATAATATCACTGTTAAGACAAGTACCCCTTGCCACTCATCAGCTCTACTTTTTCCCCCTTCCATGGTGCCACGGGGTTTACCAAATTCGACCTCCGGAATGCCTACCCCCTTGTCCGCATAAGAGAGAGGGGGCGAGTGGAAAACTGCGTTCAACACACCACTTGGTCCCTGAGTATTTGGTCATGCCTTTTGGCATTTTGTTTTCCAGAACCTAGTCAATGATGTGCTGAGGGATGTGATTGGACACTTTTTGTTTTTGTCTATTTAGGTGACATCCTGACTTTTTTACCCAAGGACCCTGAGGCTCACCAGCAACATGTTCGCCAAGTTCTTCAACGGCTGCTGGAGAGTAAGCTTATTGTTTAATGCTGAAAAATGTGAGTTCTATACTGTCAGTGTTTCCTGGGTTATACTGTCAGTGTTTCCTGGGTTCTATACTGTCACTGTTTCCTGGGTTATATTATTGCACAGGGACAGTTATCCTTTTTGGGATAGGGGGCATCATTTTCACTTTTGGATGAATAGCGTGCCCAGAGTGAACTGCCTCCTACTCTGTCCCAGATGCTAATATATGCATATTATTAGTAGTATTGGATGGAAAACACTCTGAAGTTTCTAAAACTGTTTGAATGATGTCTGTGAGTATAACAGAACTCATATGGCAGGCGAAAACCTGAGACAAATCCAACCAGGAAGTGGGACATCTGAGGTTTGTAGGTTTTCAAAGCTTGGCCTACCGAGTACACATTGAGATATGGATGAGATTGCACTTCCAATGGCTTCCACTAGATGTCAACCGTCTTTAGAAACTGGTTTGAGGATTCTACTATAAAGGAGGGGCTCATAAGACCTCTTTGAGTCAGTGGTCTGGCAGAGAGCCTTGGTCTCATGACGCGCTCCCGACAGAGTTACCTCTCGTTCCAGTGCCTTTCTGAAAACAAAGGAATTCTCCGGTTGGAACATTATTGATGTTTTTTGTTAAAAACATCCTAACAATTGATTCCATACATCGTTTGACATGTTTCTAAAGGACTGTAACGGAACTTTTCGAGTTCTTCAGATTACCTGGCTGAACATGCTAACAACAAGTGGCTATTTGGACATAAATGATGGAACTTTATGGAACAAATCAGTCATTTATTGTCGAACTGGGATTCCTGGGAGTGCCTTCTGATGAAGATCATCAAAGGTAACTGAATATTTATGGTGTTGTTTCTAACTTTGTTGATTCCAAAATGGCAGATATTCCTCTGGCTGTTTTGGGTTCTGAGCGCCATTCTCAGATTATGTTTTTTCCGTAAAGTTTTTTTGAAATATGACACAGCAGTTGCATTAACCTCTCTATGGTATGGGGCCGCATTCGGAATTTTGGATGAAAAGCATGCCCAAATTACGGCCTGCTACTCGGGCCCAGAAGATATGATATGCATGCATATAACTGGTAGATTTGGATAGAAACCACTCTAAAGTTTCCAAAACTGTTAAAATAGTGTCGGTGAGTATAACATAACCTGAGAAAAATCCATTCAAATAGTTTTTCTATTTATTTATTTTTCTATTCAATGCCATTACAGTATCCATTAATTTAGGACTCCATTTGCAGTTCCTATGCCTTCCACTAGATGTCAACAGTCTTATAAATGAGGGAGTAAGACCAGTCTGAACGAGTGGACCCTAACAGAGTTTTTTCAGGCGCATGTGCATTTCTTGTTTACCTTTTATATTGACGACGTTATTGTCCGGTTGAAATATTATAGATCATTTAGGCTAAAAAAACAACCTGAGGATTGAATATAAACATTGTTTGACATGTTTCTATGAACTTTACGGATGCAATTAGGATTTTTTGTCTGAATGTTTTGACTGAGTTTGAGCCTGTGGATTACTGTGGATATAAAGAGACTTCATCGAACAAAAGGAAGATTTATTGAGTAAATTAATGTCTTCTGATTGCCACCATATGAAGATCATCAAAGGTAAGGGATTAATTTTATCTCTATTTCTGAGTTTTGTAACGCTTCTGCTTGGCTGGTTACTGTTTGTAATAATTTGTCAACTGGGCTATGTTCTGAGCTAGGTATGTTCTGGGATAGGTATGCTTTCGCTGAAAAGCATTTTAGAAATATGACACTGGTTGGTTTAACAAGGAGTTAATCTTTAAACCTATGTAAAATATGTTTTGTTTTCTGAATTTTTATAATGAGCATTTCTGTAATTTAATTTGGTGCTCTGCAACCTCACTGGATGTTGGCCAGATGGGACACTAGCGTCCCTAGAGAGGTTAAGGAGAAGTCTATCTTTAATTCTGTGAATAACACTAGTATCTTTTATCAATGTTTATTATGAATATTTCTGCAAAATCACCAGATGTTTTTGAATCAAAACATTCCTGCACGTAAGGCGTCAATGTAAACTGAGACTTTTGGATATAAATATGCACATCATCGAACAAAACATACATGTATTGTGTAACATGATGTCCTATGAGTGTCATCTGATGAAGATCATCAAAGGTTAGTGATTACTTTTATCTATATTTCTGTTTTTTGTGACTCCTATCTTTGGCTGGAGAAATGGCTGTGTGTTTTTTTGACTTGGCGGTGATCTAACATAATCATATGTTGTGCTTTAGCTGTAAAGCTTTTTAAAATTGGACATGATGGGTAGATTAAAACTTCTTGTGACTCTCAAACCCGGATCCGGGAGCGTAATCATAGCCGCAAATGAATTAGCATAATGCAGCGGACATAAATACCCCTAGAAAATGTTCCTATTCATGAAAATCACAAATTAAATATATTGAGACACAGCTTAGCCTTTTGTTAATCAAACTGTCATCTCAGATTTTCAAAATATGCTTTACAGCCAACGCTAGACAAGCATTTGTGTAAGTTTATCATGGCTTAATGCTATGCTATGCTCTGCTGGCAGCAGGCAACATTTTCACGAAAATAAGAAAAGCAATCAAATTAAATCGTTTACCTTTGATGAACTTCGGATGTTTTCACTCAGGAGACTCCCAGTTAGATAGCAAATGTTCCTTTTTTCCAAAAATATTATTTTTGTAGGCGAAATAGCTTCCGTTTGTTCGTCACATTTGGCTGAGAAATCGACCGGAAAATGCGGTCACTACAACGCCAAACTTTTTTTCCAAATTAGCTCCATAATATTGACAGAAACATGGCAAACGTTGTTTAGAATCAATCATCAAGGTGTTTTTAACATATCTATTCGATAATATATATGTCGAGACAATTGGTTTCTCATAAGAAGCGATTGGAAAAATGGCTACCTCAGTACTTTACGCAAGATTTTCTGCGGGAGACATCATGTGACCACTTGCTAAATGTGGTTCCTTACGGCTATTCTTCAACATAAATGCATAAAAAACGTCACAATGCTGTAGACACCTTGGGGAATACGTAGAAAACGTAAGCTCATTCGTAGCTCATTCACAGCCATATAAGGAGTCATTGGCATGAGGGGGTTTAAAAAAATGTGGCACTTCCTGATTGGATATTTATCTGGGTTTCGCCTGTAACATCAGTTCTGTTGCACTCACAGACAATATCTTTGCAGTTTTGGAAACGTCAGAGTGTTTTCTATCCAAAGCTTTCAATTATATGCATAGTCGAGCATCTTTTCGTTACAAAATATCTTGTTTAAAACGGGAACGTTTTTTATCCAAAAATTTAAATACTGCCCCCTAGTCGTAAAAGGTTAACAAGATGTTTATCTTTCGTTTGCTGTATTGGACTTGTTCATGTGTGAAAGTTACATATTTAAAAAAAATATTTTGGAATTTCGCGCACTGCCTTTTCAGCGGAATGTTGTCGAGGTGTTCCGCTAGAGGAACCCCTGCGCTAGAAAGGTTAAGTATGGACCCCGCCAAGGTCATGGCAGTCAGAGTGGCCTGCGCCCTCCATCTTGAAGCAGCTACAACGTTTCCTAGGGTTAGATTTTTTTGTACGTTTCATTCGCAACTACAGCCATCTGGCAGCACCTCACCTCCACCTCCACTCCATTCCACTGAAATCCTGAGGCAGAGGCAGCATTCCTGGAACTCAAGCGTCGCTTCACCTACGCTCCGGTCCTTACTCAGCCTGACCCAGAACTCCAGTGGAGGTGGATGCCTCTAAAACCAGGGTAAGTGCTGTTCTGTCTCAACGTTCCCCCTCTGATCAGAAGGTCCACCCATGTGCATTCTTTTGACGTAAGCTCTCACCTGCAGAGGAATTTTGACATCAGAAACTGGGAACTCCTGGCAGTTAAGCTGGCTTTGGAGGAATGGTGTCACTGGCTGGAGGGCTCTGTAACCCCCTTCATCGTGTGGACTGACCATAAAAGCCTGTCCTACATCCAGACCGCCAAACGTCTGAACTCCCGGCAAGCCAGGTGGGCCTTGTTCTTCGGTAGATTAAATTTCACACTCACTCACGCCTTGTTCGAAGAATACCAAGCCTGATACCCTCTCTCGCCAGTTCACCAACGACAACACGGGTACCGAGCCAGAAGCAATTGTGCAATCCACCTCCATCGTTGCCGCTGTCACCTGGGAGAGTTCCGTATCCGCCAGAATCAGCAGAACCAGCCTGACCCGGGAAACGGTCCTAGTAATGTTCTGTTTGTTCCCGATTGTGTTCGCTCTGTTCTTCAGTGTGGCCATTCTACCCACCTCACCTGTCACCCTGGTATGAACCGGTCCCTAGCCTTCCTGCGTCAGCGCTTTTGGTGGCCCACCATGGAGAGAGATGTCCGGGAGTTTGTCTCAGCTTGTTCGGTTTGTGCCTGGAACAAAACCACCACTAAACCCACTTCCGGTCTGCTCCGCCCTCTTCCTATACCCAGTCGACCCTGGTCACACATAGTTCTGGACTTCGTCACTGGCCTTCCCCCATCTAACGGTAACTCTGTCATCCTCACCATTATTGACAGGTTTTACAAAATGGCTCACTTCATTCCCCTCTACAAGCTCCCGTCCTCCAGAGAGACTGCGGACCTGTTAGTATCCCATGTGTTTCACCTGCATGGCATCCCCACTGACATCGTTTCCGACAGAGGACCCCAGTTTACCTCCCAGGTATGGAGATACTTCTGTTCAGCTCTTGGTCTCAATGTCAGTCTTCTGGATATCACCCCTAGACCAACGGCCAGACCGAACGGACCAACCAAGAGATGGAGACTACCCTACACTGCGTGACTTCTGCAAACCCATCCTCCTGGTGCACTCAGCTACCCTGGGTTGAATATGGTCACACCACCCTCACCAACACCTTGTCAGGTATGTCACCCTTTGAGTGTGTTCTGGGTTACCAACCCCTCTTGTTCCCCGCCCCAAGAGGTTGCGGTTCCCTCTGTCCAGGACCATCTGCGCCAATGTCACCGTACCCGGAGGAAGGCCCGGGCTGCCCTCCTTTGTGCCTCCGACAGGACCAAGTACCAAGCCAACCGTCGCCGGACCTCAGCTCCAGTCTACACCCCAGGTCAAAAGGTATGGCTCTCATCGAAGGACCTGCTATTGAAGGTGGCGTCTAAGAAACTTTCCCCATGATTCATTGGTCGCTTTGAAATTGACCATGTCATTAACCCCTCTGCGGTGCGCCTGAAACTGCCAGCCTCTCTCAGGATTCATCCTACCTTCCATGTATCCCTCATTAAACCTGTCTGCTCCTGCAGCAGCTCATTGATGACCATCCTGCCTATACCGTCCAGCGGCTTCTGGACGTGCGCCATCGTGGCTGGCAGTACCTGGTGGACTGGGAGTGATAGGGGCCTGAGGAGCGCTGCTGGGTGCCCTGCCATCACATTCTGGATCCCTCCTTCCTACGGGATTTCTATACCTCCCACCCAGATCTGGTGGTCTGGTGCCAAGTGGCGCCCATCGGGGATGGGGGAGGGGGGTTTACTGTCACATCTGCTCCCGCAACGCTCTATACTGCTCATCCTGTGTCTCCTTGACATGCCACCATTCCCCCAGTACTCTCTACTTCCCCCACTCTCTCTCTGTGTGGGCGGAGACAGGTGTGCTGGAGTCAGAGCAGATCCCCATGAGCTGCAACCTGTTCCATAATATAGACCTCTACAAATACTTAGCCCGGCCTCTTCCATGATGCCAGATCGTAATCTCTGCTCAGTCAGTCTACGCTTCTAGCTGTTTGCTACTATCGTGTTGTGCCCGTTTTCCTTGCCTGACGCTGTTTTCCCCTCCGCTACAGTTCTGCCCGCTTTGACTCTGGTCCCTGTCTCCAGGCCTCATCATCCTGCTACTGTCTTGGATTCCCCTCTGGACCTGCTTCCCTTGTCTCAACCCCTCTCACTCCAGCCTCCGCACCTGGTTTCCAGCAACGACCCGAGCACTCCTTCTTCCCCCTGTGCTTCAATAAATACCTTGGTTACGTCATCCCAGTCTCCTCGTCTGAGTCTGCTCTTGTGTTACACTCCGCATAACATGTAGACACTAGTCCCTCTGTGGAATAAGTTTGGCCATTGTCAAAAGCCTTGTTCACACTGCAGGCCTTATTGCTCAAATCAGTTTTGTTTTTCAAATCGATGTGGGACTACTGACTTTCCAAACAGCAAGTACAAGTGACCAGATCGGATTTGTGTCCGTTCAGACAGCAGTCATTTGCTGACAGGGTTACGCTAATTATCATGGTAATGACGGGTATGTATGCAATGGTGTAGGCTGATTGCTGGTGCTTCCTATCACTCAGAAGTTATGTAGCAAGCTACGGTGACAACAAAGCCTGCCATTGACATTTCCAAGTTGCTTTGAATGTTAAATCTTAGGGTAACAACACTTTAAAACCTCAAAGGACAGCATGATCCAACTTTCAAAAACAGTCATTTTTGGCTAGCCACAGCAGTCAACTAGCTAACTAGGCAGTTTAGCTTTCTAGCACAGTCACTAATTTGAAAACAATTAACAAGCTAGTTAACTGCCATATGTTCTTGTCAAACTGTAAACAGAGTAGCAAGCAACAAGAGATTCCAAATAACAGTCTAAACTACTTCAGGGTAAATAAATCAGAATTGACTGTTCAGATACAAATCTGATTCCTGGCCATGTGAATTGTATTTGAATTGGTTTTGAAATATCCAATTCCATGTGAATTTTGGCTGTTGGAAAAATAACAAATTTGAATTGGATATATACATAGGATTTAAGTCAAAACTGCCAATGTGAACACGGCTTTAGAGATTTACCCAAACATTTGTAATAGCTACCACAGGTGATTCAGCGCTACCTTCCTGTGGGGTTTCACTCCAACCCCAGTTGTAACTAATCTGATTCAGTTTATCAACCAGCTAATCATGTGCACTAGATTAGGGTTGGAGTAAACACCTACAGTACTGGACAGTAGCTCTCCAGGAACAGGGTTGGAGAACCTTGTTCTAATGTCTGACTCAAGGGGGAATACTTACTCGATAATCAAGATATATTAATGTTTTATTTTTCAGAATTTTTTTTATTTTCTTCCACTTTAACATTACAGAGTACTATGTGTTTATCGTTTACATCATTTATTTTTTTATCCCACTATATAACAAAATGTGTATAAAATCAAGGGGTGTGACTACTTTCTGAAGGCACTGTATCACTTAAATTGGAACAACACTCTCACTAACTGGGTGCAACAAGTATAGCCTCCTATAACGAATGCCACAAAATGTGTTAATGAGCCACAACAATACCATATACCCACAAAAGGTTTTTAGATTCCCAAAATATAGTATGGTACTGTATTCTGTGGGGTGATACTGAATTACAGTAAATTACTGGTTGTACAGTAGCCAGTAAGTTACTGTCAATTTACTGGACAAAAATATGGTACTGTATTCTGTGGGGTACTTTATTGTAAAATTGTTCATTTTACAGCAGTGTAGCTGAACACCATTGAGCCCCCATAATGCATTGCTCTTTACAGTACTGTACTGTAATATTTAATTAGAGTAGCTAACAGTAAAAGTTTTGCTGTGAATTTACAGCAATCTTTTAGTGTGTTTTCCACCCATTCTTCTTCTTACGTTTTCATGAGTCATGAACTCCCTGAGTGTTTTTCATATGACACTATAAATAAACCCAAATGTATCTGCTCTGTTCATGTGTGCATGTGAATGCTCGCTGAAGTGTACTACTAACCAAGTGCTTAATTATTCAAGATGTGGAAAAGGTTGTGTTTTCTTAGACGGGGGAGTGCCTGCGTCATCTCTGAGTGCGTGTCACTGTGTCATTCGTTCATGCGTGCATCTGCCCGGTGACAGAAAGGATCGTGGCACTTGTCGTTGTCACACAGCGTGTGTCATCTGAAAAAAAGACCAGTGTGGCTCAGAGCTAGAAATCAGGGTGGTGGTCAGGATGTGACACAAACACACACACACTGCAAAATCCGCCTGACCGCCTCAATGTGACTCCAAGGGGCTGAATCGTTCATACACCGAATAGTCTCTATTGCTCTGGACCTGGTTTCCAATAGCAATAGAAATGTTCTGTAGCCTAGTATGTTTGTAGGTCTAAGTGATTTCTATTAGGCTATGTTTGCCATGCGTTATCTATTCAGTTTTCTCATGATATTTTGCATGCAATGTGTGATTGTGTAAATTCAGCATTTTTTTCAGTGTGTGTAAACTGTGAGCAAAACGGAATGAATCCAAAATCAAAGTCGCTTGATCCCTTGTTTGCTACGGAAAATATCAACCTAAAAACAGGATATGATGACAATTGTTTTCGTAATTGCTGAACAAATCATTGTAGTCTAATGGCAGGCAGGAATTGGGCTTCAAGTAAGCCTACAATCATCCTACAATTAAATCATTAAACAATTAAAATAATAAAAAATGATTAAGGAACAGATGGCAATTTACTGGGGGGGAGGGATGGTCAAAAATGGGGGAGGGCTGTCCATTTTTTTGTTGTTGCTTTGGATAGGGTTGTGTGGTGTTTTATTGGGCACGGGAGGGTAATGCGTTTTTTTTCCTGGGTAACATTCGCTGTTTTGTAGGTTTTAGTATATAATTTCTTCCATCTTGGCCAAATTTCCTCATCTGCTTGCATATATCAAGGTGTTTTGGTAAAAACGTTAAGCACTATGCATTCCATGTGCTAACTCTTACTATACCACAGGTCAGTATAGTCTACCAGGCTGCAGGTCTATCCTGCCCGCTATTGACCATTCATAGTGACAATAGTGGCAGGTGGATCGTTTGTCCAGCTCTGGAATAGGCTAACTAGCAATCATCCCACATTTAAAACCATTCAAAGCTAGATCAATTTTCAATATGAATTGACAAGAACAAATAGGAATAACTGATAGGCAGTGGACAGGCCAGGTGCATCATTGCACATGAAAGAACAGTGAAGAGATGAAATGCACATCCCAGAAACATAGGGACAATACAAGTATCCTACCCAGACTATAATAGCCTACAACACCACAAGTAGCCTAGAGTGGTTAGAGCATTGGACTAGTAACTGAAAGGTTGCAAGATCGAATCCCCGAGTTGACAAGGTAAAAATCTGTTGTTCTGCCCCTTAACAACGCAGTTAACCCTCTGTTCCTAGGCTCTCATTGAAAATAAGAATCTGTTCTTAACTGACTTGCCTACTTAAATATAGGTTTGAAAAATGTGCCTCTTTAATTGCATTGTTGTTTTCAAGTGAGTACAAAATTTAAGTGAATAACAACGCGAAAGCCCTGTGACTTTGTTTAATTCGATTTGGATCCGTTGTGGGTCTACTCTCGAAATTTTACAAGGTTTAGTAAGGCACACTATAAGGTAGCAGTCTGGCTGTATTTTTACTAGTGATACAGAAAGCCCTGTCTGTTTCAGATCATCATTCTTCCAAGTCGTTCTATTATAATGTGCTCACATTATGCTATCTCCTATCTCCTCTATCGCCCAGTTATTCAGGAAACGCTTTGCCACCTCTCCAGGCCCAGCGACTATTCCTCATGCACCTAGACCTTAACGCTTCAATATAGCCAAAATATGTATCATTCAACTTTTAAAATGTATTACCTTTTCATATGTGGCATAAAAAAAACAGTCACAATGTTTTCATCTGATTAGGCTACTTCAAAGGTGTGGGCAGAGTGGGCATATTGCTATACCTACACAACATTTTTTATGACAAACAATCAGTAGGCCTAGATTTGAAAAGGTGATGGAAACTCTTTTAACTTGTATTTTTTTATTCAGTACATGGGAATTAACCTCAAAGAGTATTTTTATGTACACTACATATTAATTCACAGACTTTTATCTGCAACAAGTCAATTTGATGGTAACAACTCTGATGGGTTGTTTCCATCAAATACCTTAGCCGGTAATAGCAGCTTTTCGTCAAAAATGTTTTTTTGTTTTTTTTAAAGTCAATAAATAAAGTTAGCAGGCCAAATTGTCCAAGAGAGACTATCAAAGCCTACACCTGAATTCACGCTTCGGCCTAGTGCCGAAGCGAGCCTGCTCCCCATTTTCCCACACCTACAGCGTCATTACCAAAATGGTACACAACATCATCTGGATAAAGTGCAACTGGAAAGTATTCAGATACATTTAATTTTTACACAATTTGTAGCGTAACAGCCTTATTCTAAAATCTATTAAATTATTTTCCCCTCAAATCTACACCCCATACCCCATAACGACAAAGCAAAAACTGTTTTTTAGAAATGTTTGCAAATTTTATGTTTTTTTTTTTTTATAAACCCTTATTTACATACAGTTGAAGTTGGAAGTTTACATACACCTTAGCCAAATACATTTAAACTCACAATTCTTGACATTTAATCCTAGAAAAAAATCATTGTATTATGTCAGTTAGGATCACCACTTTATTTTAAAAATATGAAATGTCAGAATAATAGTAGAGGATGATTTATTTCATATTTTATTTCTTTAATCACATTCCCAGAGGGTCAGAAGTTAACATACACTCAATTAGTATTTGGTAGCATTGTCTTTAAATTGTTTAACTTGGGTCAAAAGTTTATTGTAGCCTTCCACAAGCTTCCCATTATAAGTTGGGTGAATTTTGGCCAATTCCTCCTGACAGAGCTGGTGTAACTGAGACAGATTTGAAGGCCTCCTTGCTAGCAAATACTTTTTTGGTTCTGCCCAGAAATTTTCTATAGGATTGAGGTCAGGGCTTTGTGATGGCCACTCCAATATCTTGACTTTGTTGTCATTTAGCCATTTTGCCACAACTTTGGAAGTATGTTTGTGGTCATTGTCCATTTGGAAGACCCATTTGCGACCAAGCTTTAACTTCCTGACTGATGTCTTGAGATGTTGCTTCAATATATCCACATAATTTTCCATCCTCATGACGACATCTATGTTGTGAAGTGCACCAGTCCTTTCTGCAGCAAAGCACCCCCACAACATGATGCTGCCACCCCTGTGCTTCACGGTTGGGATGGTGTTCTTTGGCTTGTAAACCTCACCCTTTTTCCTCCAAACATAATGATGGTCATCATGGCCAAACAGTTATATTTTTGTTTCATCAGACCAGAGGACATTTCTCCAAAAGTACCATCTTTATCCCCATGTGCAGTTGCAAACCGTAGTCTGGCTTTTTTTATGGCGGTTTTGGAGCAGTGGCTTCTTCCTTGCTGAGCGACCTTTCAGGTTATGTCGATATAGGATTTGTTTTACTGTGGATATAGATACGTTTGTACCGGTTTCCTCCAGCATATTCACAAGGTCCTTTTCTGTTTTTCTGGGATTGATTGCGCTTTTCTCACCAAAGTACGTTCATCGCTAGTAGCCAGAACGTGTCTCCTTCCTGACCAGTATACGTGGTCCCAGCTGCATGGTCCCATGGTGTTTATATTTGCGTACTATTGTTTGTGCAGATGAATGTGGTACCTTCAGGCATTTGGAAATTGCTCCCAAGGCTGAACCAGACTTGTGGAGGTCTGCAATTTTTATCTCTGAGGTATTGGCTGATTTCTTTTGATTTTCCCATGATGTCAAGCAAAGAGGCACTGAGTTTGAAGATAGGCCATTAAATACACCCACAGGTACACCTCCAATTGACTCAAATGATGTCAATTAGCCTATCAGAAGCATCTAAAGCCATGACATCATTTCTGTAATTTTCCAAGCTGCTTAAAGGCACAGTCAAGTTAGTGTTTGTACATTTCTGACCCACTGGAATTGTGACACAGTGAATTATAAGTGAAATAATCTGTCTATAAACATATGTTGGAGAAATGACTTGTGTCATGCACAAAGGACATGTCCCTACCGACTTGCTAAAACTATAGTTTGTTAACAAGACATTTGTGGATGGGTTGAAAAACTCATTTGAATGACTCCAAGTGTATGTAAACTTCTGACTTCAACTGTAAGTATTCAGTGCCTTTGCTATGACACTTGAAATTGAGCTCAGGTGCATACTGTTTCCAATGATCATCCTTGAGATTTATTTACAACTTCATTGGAGTCCATCTGTGGTAAATTCAATTGATTGTACATTATTTGGAAAGAGACACACTTGTTTATATAAGGTCCCACAGTTGACAGAGCATGTCAGAGCAAAAACCAAGCTGTGAGGTTGAAGGAATTGTCCTTAGAACTCTGAGACAGGATTGTGTCGAGGCACAAATCTGGGGAGGGGTTCCAATAAATGTCTGCAGCATTGAAGGTCCCCAAGAACACAGTGGCTTCCATAATTCCTAAATGGAAGAAGTTTATAACCCCCAAGACTCTTCCTAGAGCTGGCCGCGCAGCCAAACTGAGCAATTGGGGGAGAAGGCCCTTGGTCAGGGAGCGGCCCAAGAACCCAATGGTCCCTCTGACAGAGCTCTAGAGTTCCTCTGCGGAGATGAGATAACCTTCCAGAAGGACAACCATCTCTGCAGCACTACACCAATCGGGCCTTTATGGTAGAGTGGCCAGACGGAAGCCAAGCCTCAGTAAAAGGCACATGACAGTCCGCTTGGAGTTTGCCAAAAGGAACCTAAAGGACTTTCAGACCTTGAGAAGCAATTTTCTCTGATCATTTGAAACCAACATTGAACACTTTGGCCTGAATGCCAAGCGTCACATCTGGAGGAAACCTTGCACCATCCCTACGGTGAAGCATGGCAGCATCATGCTGTGGGGAAGTCAGTGGCAGGGACCCGGGAGACTAGTCAGGTTCGAGCGAAAGATTAACGGAGCAATGTACAGAGAGATCCTTGATGAAAACCTGCTCCAGTGTGATCAGGACCTCAGACTGGGGTGAAGGTTTCCTTTTCAACGGGACAATGATCCTAAGGACACAGCCAAGACATTGCAGGAGTGGCTTCGAGACAAGTCTCTGAATGTCATTGAGTGGCCCAGCCAGAGCCCGGACTTGAATCCTATTGAACATCTCTGGAGAGACCTGATAATATCTGTGCAGCGAGGCTCCCCATCCAACCTGACAGCGCTTTAGAGGATCTGCACAGAAGATGTGCCAAAATTGTAGTGTAACACTCAAGGAGACTTGAGGCTGTAATCACTGCCAAAGGTGCTTCTACAATGTACTGAGTAAAGGGTCTGAATACTGTAAATGTGATATTTGAAAACATTTCTAAAAAACCGTTTTTGCTTTGTCATGATGGGGTATTGATGAGGGGGAAAAAACAATTTAATCAATTTCAGAATAAGGCTATAACGTAACAACATGTGGAAAAAGTCAAGGGGTCGGAATACTTTTCCAATGCTCTGTATACATTTTGAACAGGATTATCTAGTTTGGATGCAATTTTAATGGAATTGATAGAGGAAGAGTGCTCACGTGCTTACTGATTTAAACAACAATATTTAAGTGATGTGCCGTTTTAAAACTCCATAGCTGAAAAGCAACTATAAACAAAATAAGGTAACCCCAAAAGCCAGATGGAGATGTATAAATTAGATATGCATTTAGTCCTTATATTATTGTAGCATAGGCTGCAGCAAATATAGGTAATACAATGGAAATACATACCTGCCTTTATTGTGCAATCCTGGTGACTTTAAAGAGGATTTGTGTATATACAGTATGTATTTTCTTTACTGACAAATAAAATCTATCTATCACTAAATCCAACCTGTGCAGCAGCAATTTGATTAATGGAAAGAGACATCTCTTACAAAACACCAGAAAGTTGAATGACATTCACAGATTGTCAAGCCAAGCCAAACCTGGCTGTGACTGCGCACCATGTCTCCAAGCACTCCTGGCCTCCAGTGCGTCTCTTCTGCCCCGGATATCCTGCGCCGGCTCTGCTGTGTCTCTGGTGCGTCTGCACAGCCCAGTGCGTCCTGTGATAGCGCCCTGCATTTGCCGGGCGAAAGTAACCATCCAGCCAGGACGGGTTGTGCCAGCTCTAAGCTTGAGACCTCCAGTGCTCCTCAATGGCCCAGTGTATCCGGTGCCTGCTCCACGCACCAGGCTTCCAGTGCATCTCGCCAGTCCGGTGAGACCTGTTCCGGTTTCCCCAGCCTGGTAAGCCCTGTGGCAGCTCAATCCACTGAAACAAGTGTAAATGACACACGTTGTTTTTTTTTATCTTGCTGTAAGCATTGTTGTGTTAATGCTGAAATGAGAGAGAGAGCTCAATCCACCCTCAATCCAGTGAGATCTGTTCCAGCTCCACGTACGAAGCCTACACTGATAATCCATGGCACTAAGCCTCCAGTGATGATCCATGGACCGAAGCCTCCCGTGATGATCCATGGCTCGAAGCCTCCGGCAACGATCCATGGCACGAAGCCTCCAGTGACAATCCATGGCATGGAGCCTCTGGCGATGGTCCCCGGTCCGCGGCCTCCGGCGACGGTTCCCGGTCCGGAGCAACCAGCAACGGTCCCCGGTCCAGAGCCCCTGGCGGCGGTCCGCGGTCCGTAGCCCCCGGCGACTATCCACGGTCCGGAGGTCTATTTATCCTGGGAGACACCTGGCCCAGGTGTTTCCCATGAAGCTGACGACCCTCCCAACTCCGCCCACCGGCATCCTAATAAGGAAACAAGAACAAAGACAGAATACGGCAGACAGAGTGGGAGGGTCACATTCCCCCCATAAAACCGGGGACCAACAAGGACCCCGGAACAGCATACCAGCCCCTGCAGTCCCAAATTGACACAGCCTCTGCGTCCCAAATTGACACAGCCTCTGCGTCCCAAATTGACACAGCCTCTGCGCCCCAAATTGACACAGCCTCTGCGCCCCAAATTGATGAGGGGTTATGTGTTCACACCTCCACCTGCACCAACCAACCTCCTCCCCAGACCTCAGCAACCTTTGCGCATAGGAAGTAATATTTAAGAGGAAAGAAGAACACAAGACCAGGAGGGAACAGACAGGAAAGATAGAACATGACAACCAACCAATGGTCAATCACGTAAACATTCAGGAACATGGCACAAAAGACCACAACAGCTACAAACTCCAACGAAAAGAACATCACGGTCCTTCTTAATTTTTACAACTCCCAACGATTCATAGTCACTTCCAACGATTCATAGTCACTTCCAACGATTCATAGTCACTTCCAACGATTCATAGTCACTTCCAACGAAATAGAATTTCAATCATTTAACCTTGTAGTGTTCAGCGATCTTCAACAGCTGTTCTTTAGTACCTAATGCTAACAGTTCCTCTGATGGAAAGCGAATGAACTTGTGTACATGAGACACCATAGTCATAAGTAAATAATCTTGCACAACCCCTCTGCTGAGCACATCAGACCACAACCAGAGAATTGACAATCACCCTGAGCACCACAGAAGAGAGATGAGATACGGAGCTTCCCCAAAACCTACAATAACTCAAGGCTAGTCTTCGTGCAGATTTGCGGTGGGTATTTACGCACTGTAGCCCGCTGGCAAGGAAATAGAACTCCCCAGCATGCTGGCAAATTCCACCAAGCCACGGATGTGCCCCCGAGACAACTGCTCAGTCCACAGACACCACACAAAAATAACAAACATTTAACCATGCCCAACATGTCCAAAATTGAAACACGTAGGTGTCTGCATGGAGAGAGTCTCTTCCATGAATGTGGAAGAGGTCTATTTATCCTGGGAGACAACGGGCCCAGGTGTTTCCCATGAAGCTGACGACCCTCTCAACTCCGCCCACCGGCATCCTAATAAGGAAACAAGAACAAAGACAGAATACGGCAGACAGAGTGGGAGGGTCGTCACATTCCCCCCCATAAAACCGGGGACCAACAAGGACCCCGGAACAACATACCAGCCTCCTGCGTCCCAAATTGACACAGCCTCCTGCGTCCCAAATTGACACAGGGTCGTCACACCTGTATCGTACAGGTTATAGTATCTAACCTGTTATTGTAGAGTTGTTTACTTTGCTAAGTGTTTAATGACTTAGTTTGACAAACGGCCTTCAATTTTAAGTGTTTCCTGTCTCCTGGTCTCTGCCACATTATAAATGCTCAGGCGTAGAGCTTTATGGGGGATTAAGATGGCAGCCTGTCTCTGCAAGGGGTATGTTAGAGTTGTTTTGAGCCCTAGAGGCTAGTCAGACTGGTCTTTATAGTCATTTTACTTGTTTTTTATCCGTTTATTATTTAGTTTGAGCCTGGTTCAGTATGGTGTTGGAGGATTTGTATGTATTGTACATACCTGCACCTGCTTCAAGAGCCTTAAAATAAAAACCTTGCACTGCATCTTCTGCTCCCTGCCCCTCTTTGCTCACCAACACCAGCCAGACAGCTTGAACCATCCAGGGCAAGTAAGAGGTAAAGTAAGTAAAATCAACACCCATCAAAATATCTTTCTTCTCTTTCTTGTGATGTAAGTGTTGAGGCGGTGCATTTAATCCTGACCAAGCGTTGTTGTTCTTTTAGCTGCATCTGAAAGCCAATGTGTTCCATTGAGCCTTTTCAGCCATTACTGGAGTGGAGTGTGTCTGTCAGGTCTTTTACAAACGTTTCCGCAGTCATTACGTCAACGGGGCGAAACAAATGGTACAAGCAAGAAAGAGTCGCCAGAGTAAGGTTAAATAAATCAATCAGCGAGATTTTGCACCCATCAAACAGAGGGAAAACATGTCTGAAAAGTTGATATCCTCAGGTGGGAACTGATAGTTTACAGTAGCTACTGCATTTATGGATGGATGCTATGCTGAAAGAAAGTATTACAATGGCATGTATTATCAAATGGTTGAAAGGCCAATGCTGCCAAAGACAAATGAATTGGTGTAACTTTAGAAAGACTCAAATGAGCCGTTGTGTTTGAAATGCCAGGGCCGATTTCTGGTTCCAGTTCGCCCCTGAGAAAGAGACAATGTCATAGACCTTTGGAGAGGAGACATTGACGTTATATACTGTAAAGTGTTGACAATCTCTGTCACCGGTGCTCAAGTCGTTTTCAAGGTGAGATGCCATTGTCTGAGAGTCGGCTGTGTGTGTCTTTGTGTGTGTATGTGCCCGGGTGTCTGTCTGTTTGGGTGAGTGTGATTGTACACTCTTGGAACTAAAAGGGGTGATCTAGAACCTAAAAGGATTATTTGTCTCTTTTTCCAAGAGTGTATGTGCATACGCTCTCAAAGTGTATGACTGAGAGGGTGGTAGTGCATCACGTCCACCTCTACTGATGCGTTAGCGTGTCAGAGACCTCACACTCCCATCAAACTCTCGTCTCTGTGACGAGGCTGAGTCACAGAGGCCATAGCCTGTGTCACATCTCTGTCTCTCTCCTATCACAACACAAGCTGCTTCAACATCAGGCCAGCTGCCAGCCAACGCTGCCACACAAGTCACTGTCAAAGACACAGAAACACATAGAAAGAAAGGCGGGTGGAACTCACACAAAGCATCTTAACTGGAAGTCTCTGTTTTCAAGAAGTAAAAAGAATAGTTTGATCATTTACACATCAAAGAAAAATGTGTAGCTAAACAAAATAGTCTTTAAATGCATAAACGTCTTGACAGCTTTACGAAATGAAATATTAAAGCCACACAATACAGGCTTTCAATCCACACCAAAGACCATAACTATACTGAACAAAAATATAAGCGCAAGATATAAAGTGTTGCTTTCATGAGCTGAAATAAAACATCCTAGACATTTACATATGCACAAAAAGCGTATTTCTCAAAGATTTGGTGCACAAATTTGTTTACATCCCTGTTAGTGTTACGATGCGTGAATGAGGACCCAAAAGCGAATTAACGTAAACAGAGCTTCTTTAATAACAAAACAAAACGTAGGCTCAGATGGACCGGCAGGTTCCGACAGGACAGGACAAGGTTGCAGCAAACATGACGATAGTCTGGTTTCAGGCATGAACAACACAAACAAGAATCCGACAAAGACAGGAGCAGAAACAGAGAGAGATATAGAGGACTAATCAGAGGGAAAAAAGGGAACAGGTGGGAAAAGGGGTGACGAGGTAGTTAGGAGGAGACAAGGCACAGCTGGGGGAAAGAGGGGGAGAAAAGGTAACCTAACAACGACCAGCAGAGGGAGACAGGGTGAAGGGAAAGGACAGAAACAAGACACAACATGACAGTACATGACAGTACCCCCCCACTCACCGAGCGCCTCCTGGCGCACTCGAGGAGGAAACCTGGCGGCAACGGAGGAAATCATCGATCAGCGCACGGTCCAGCACGTCCCGAGAGGGAACCCAACTCCTCTCCTCAGGACCGTACCCCTCCCAATCTACTAGGTACTGATGACCACGGCCCCGAGGACGCATGTCCAAAATCCTACGGACCCTGTAGATGGGTGCGCCCTCGACAAGGATGGGGGGGGGGGGGGGGAAGACGAGCGGGGGCGCGAAGAACGGGCTTGACACAGGAGACATGGAAGACCGGGTGGACGCGACGAAGATATCGCGGAAGAAGAAGTCGAACTGCGACAGGATTAATGATCCGAGAAATACGGAACGGACCAATGAACCGCGGGGTCAACTTGCGAGAAGTGGTCTTAAGGGGAAGGTTCTGAGTGGAGAGCCAAACTCTCTGACCGCGACAATATCTAGGACTCTTAGTTCTACGCTTATTAGCAGCCCTCACAGTCTGCGCCCTATAACGGCAAAGTGCAGACCTGACCCTCTTCCAGGTGCGCTCGCAACGTTGGACAAAAGCCTGAGCGGAGGGGACGCTGGACTCGGCGAACTGAGATGAGAACAGCGGAGGCTGGTACCCGAGGCTACTCTGAAAAGGAGATAGCCCGGTCGCAGACGAAGGAAGCGAGTTGTGGGCGTATTCTGCCCAGGGGAGCTGTTCTGACCAAGACGCAGGGTTGCGAAAAGAAAGACTGCGTAAGATGCGACCGATAGTCTGATTGGCCCGTTCTGCTTGACCGTTAGACTGGGGGTGAAAGCCGGAAGAGAGACTGACGGAAGCCCCAATCAAACGGCAAAACTCCCTCCAAAATTGAGACGTGAATTGCGGACCTCTGTCCGAAACGACGTCTGACGGAAGGCCATGAATTCTGAAAACATTCTCGATGATGATTTGTGCCGTCTCTTTAGCAGAAGGAAGCTTAGCAAGGGGAATAAAATGAGCCGCCTTAGAGAACCTGTCGACAACCGTAAGAATAACAGTCTTCCCCGCTGACGAAGGCAGTCCGGTGACAAAATCTAAGGCGATGTGAGACCACGGTCGAGAGGGAATGGGAAGCGGCCTGAGACGGCCGGCAGGAGGGGAGTTACCGGACTTAGTCTGCGCGCAGACCGAACAAGCAGCCACGAAACGACGCGTGTCATGCTCCCGGGTGGGCCACCAAAAACGCTGGCGAATGGAAGCAAGCGTACCCCGAACGCCAGGGTGGCCGGCTAACTTGGCAGAGTGAGCCCACTGAAGAACGGCCAGACGAGTAGGAACGGGAACGAAAAGAAGGTTCCTAGGACAAGCGCGCGGCGACGGAGTGTGAGTGAGCGCTTGCTTTACCTGCCTCTCAATTCCCCAGACAGTCAACCCGACAACACGCCCCTCAGGGAGAATCCCCTCGGGGTCAGTGGAGGCTACTGAAGAACTGAAGAGACGAGATAAAGCATCAGGCTTGGTGTTCTTAGAGCCCGGACGATAAGAAATCACGAACTCGAAACGAGCGATAAACAGCGCCCAACGCGCCTGACGCGCATTAAGTCGTTTGGCAGAACGGATGTACTCAAGGTTCCTATGGTCAGTCCAAACGACAAAAGGAACGGTCGCCCCCTCCAACCACTGTCGCCATTCGCCTAGGGCTAACCGGATGGCGAGCAGTTCGCGGTTTCCCACATCATAGTTACGTTCCGACGGCGACAGGCGATGAGAAAAATACGCGCATGGGTGGACCTTGTCGTCAGAGAGGGAGCGCTGAGAAAGAATGGCTCCCACGCCCACCTCTGACGCGTCAACCTCGACAACGAACTGTCTAGAGACGTCAGGTGTAACAAGGATAGGAGCGGATGTAAAACGATTCTTGAGGAGATCAAAAGCTCCCTGGGCGGAAACGGACCACTTAAAGCACGTCTTGACAGAAGTAAGGGCTGTGAGAGGAGCTGCCACCTGACCGAAGTTACGGATGAAACGACGATAGAAGTTCGCGAAGCCGAGAAAGCGCTGCAGCTCGACGCGTGACTTAGGGGCGGGCCAATCAATGACAGCTTGGACCTTAGCGGGATCCATCTTAATGCCTTCAGCGGAAATAACAGAACCGAGAAATGTGATGGAGGAGGCATGAAAAGAGCACTTCTCAGCCTTCACAAAAAGACAATTCTCTAAAAGGCGCTGGAGGACACGTCGAACGTTCTGAACATGAATCTGGAGTGACGGTGAAAAAATCAGGATGTCGTCAAGGTAAACGAAAACAAAGATGTTCAGCATGTCTCTCAGGACATCATTGACTAATGCCTGAAAGACAGCTGGAGCGTTAGCGAGGCCGAAAGGAAGAACCCGGTATTCAAAGTGCCCTAACGGAGTGTTAAACGCCGTCTTCCACTCGTCCCCCTCCCTGATGCGCACGAGATGGTAAGCGTTACGAAGGTCCAACTTAGTGAAAAACCTGGCTCCCTGCAGGATCTCGAAGGCTGAAGACATAAGAGGAAGCGGATAACGATTCTTCACTGTTATGTCATTCAGCCCTCGATAATCTATGCAGGGGCGCAGGGACCCGTCCTTCTTCTTAACAAAAAAGAACCCCGCTCCGGCGGGAGAGGAGGAGGGGACTATGGTACCGGCGGCAAGAGCTACAGACAAATAATCTTCGAGAGCCTTACGTTCGGGAGCCGACAGAGAGTATAGTCTACCCCGGGGGGGAGTGGTTCCCGGAAGGAGATCAATACTACAATCATACGACCGGTGTGGAGGAAGAGAGGTGGCCCTGGACCGACTGAACACCGTGCGCAGATCGTGATATTCCTCCGGCACCCCTGTCAAATCACCAGGCTCCTCCTGTGAAGAAGAGACAGAGGAAACAGGAGGGATAGCAGACATTAAACATTTCACATGACAAGAGACGTTCCAGGAGAGGATAGAATTACTAGACCAATTAATGGAAGGATTATGACAAACTAGCCAGGGATGGCCCAAAACAACAGGTGTAAAAGGTGAACGAAAAATTAAAAAAGAAATGGTTTCGCTATGATTACCAGAAACAGTGAGGGTTAAAGGTAGCGTCTCACGCTGAATCCTGGGGAGAGGACTACCATCCAGGGCGAACAAGGCCGTGGACTCCTTTAACTGTCTGAGAGGAATGTCATGTTCCCGAGCCCAGGTCTCGTCCATAAAACAGCCCTCCGCCCCAGAGTCTATTAAGGCACTGCAGGAAGCTGACGAACCAGTCCAGCGTAGATGGACCGACAAGGTAGTGCAGGATCTTGAAGGAGAGACAGGAGTAGTAGCGCTCACCAGTAGCCCTCCGCTTACTGATGAGCTCTGGCTTTTACTGGACATGAAGTGACAAAATGACCAGCAGAACCGCAATAGAGACAGAGGCGGTTGGTGATTCTCCGTTCCCTCTCCTTAGTCGAGATGCGGATACCTCCCAGCTGCATAGGCTCAGCTCCCGAGCCGGCAGAGGAAGATGGTAGTGATGCGGAGAGGGGGGCAACGGAGAACGCGAGCTCCTTTCCACGAGCTCGGTGACGAAGATCAACCCGTCGCTCAATGCGAATAGCGAGTTCAATCAAGGAATCCACGCTGGAAGGAACCTCCCGGGAGAGAATCTCATCCTTTACCTCTGCGCGGAGACCCTCCAGAAAACGAGCGAGCAAAGCCGGCTCGTTCCAGCCACTGGAGGCAGCAAGAGTGCGAAACTCAATAGAGTAGTCTGTTATGGATCGATTACCTTGACATAGGGAAGACAGGGCCCTGGAAGCCTCCTCCCCAAAAACAGATCGATCAAAAACCCGTATCATCTCCTCCTTAAAGTCCTGATACTGGTTAGTACACTCAGCCCTTGCCTCCCAGATTGCCGTGCCCCACTCACGAGCCCGTCCAGTAAGGAGAGATATGACGTAGGCGACACGAGCAGTGCTCCTGGCGTAAGTGTTGGGCTGGAGAGAAAACACAATATCACACTGGGTGAGGAATGAGCGGCATTCAGTGGGCTCCCCAGAGTAACACGGCGGGTTATTGATTCTGGGCTCCGGAGATTCGAAAGCCCTGGAAGTGGCCGGTGGATCGAGGCGGAGATGGTGAACCTGTTCTGTGAGGTTGGAGACTTGGGTGGCCAGGGTCTCAACGGCATGTCGAGCAGCAGACAATTCCTGCTTGTGTCTGCCTAGCATCGCTCCCTGGATCTCGACGGCTGAGTGGAGAGGATCCGAAGTCGCTGGGTCCATTCTTGGTCGGATTCTTCTGTTACGATGCGTGAATGAGGACCCAAAAGCGAATTAACGTAAACAGAGCTTCTTTAATAACAAAACAAAACGTAGGCTCAGATGGACCGGCAGGTTCCGACAGGACAGGACAAGGTTGCAGCAAACATGACGATAGTCTGGTTTCAGGCATGAACAACACAAACAAGAATCCGACAAAGACAGGAGCAGAAACAGAGAGAGATATAGAGGACTAATCAGAGGGAAAAAAGGGAACAGGTGGGAAAAGGGGTGACGAGGTAGTTAGGAGGAGACAAGGCACAGCTGGGGGAAAGAGGGGGAGAAAAGGTAACCTAACAACGACCAGCAGAGGGAGACAGGGTGAAGGGAAAGGACAGAAACAAGACACAACATGACAGTACATGACAGTTAGTGAGCATTTCTCCTTTGCTAAAATAATCCATCTGATTAAACAGCATGATCATTACACAGGTGCACCTTGTGATGGGGACAATAAAAGGCCACTCTTAAACGTGCAGTTTTGTCACAAATGCCTCAAGTTTGGAGGGAGCGTGCAATTGACATGCTGACTGCAGGAATGTCCACCAGCACTGTTGCCAGAGAATAGAATCTTAATTTATCGCACAACTGGCCCAGCGTCGTCTGGGTTTGGCGGAGTAGGCCGTCATTGTAAATAAGAATTTGTTCTTAACTGATTTGCCTAGTTAAATAAAGGTCAAATTAAAAATAGAAACAATTTGGCAGTATGTCCAACCGACCTCACAACCGCAGACCACGTGTAACCACGCCAGCCCAGGACCTCCACATCCGGCTTCTTCACTTGCGGGATCATCTGAGACCAGCCACCCAGACAGCTGAAAAAATGTAGGATTATTTCTGTCTGCAATAAAGCTCTTTTGTGGGGAAAAACGAATTCTGATTGGCTGGGCCTGGCTCCCCACTGGATAAACCTGGTTCCCAAGTGGTTGGGCCTATGTCCTCCCAGGCCAAACCAAGGCCGTACCACTGCCCATTCATGTGAAATCCATAGATTTGGGCCTAATTTATTTATTTAAATTGATTTCTTATTTCCTTATCCTGTCTGGGAACCTTGCCAACAGCCACTGAAATTGCAGGGTGCCAAATACAAATCAACAGAAATCTCATAAATCAAATCTCTCAAACATACAAGTATTAGGCACCATTTTAAAGATAAAATTCTCGTTAATCCAGCCACCGGTTCTGATTTCAAAAATGCTTTACAGCGAAAGCTCCACAAACAATTATGTTAGGTCACCACTAAGTCACAGAAAAACCCGGCCATTTTTCCAGCCAAAGAGAGGAGTCACAAAAAGCACATATAGAGATAAAATGAATCACTAACCTTTGATGATCTTCATCAGATGACACTCATAGGACTTCATGTTACACAATACATGTATGTTTTGTTCAATAAAGTGCATATTTATATCCAAAAATCTCATTTTACATTGACGTGTTAGGTTCAGTAGTTCCAAAACATGCAGTGATTTTGCAGAGAGCCACATCAATTCACAGAAATACTCATCATAAATGTTGATGAAAATACAATTGTTATACATGGAACTTTAGATCAATTTCTCCTTAATGCAACTGCTGTGTCAGATTTCAAAAACATTTTACGGAAAAAGCATAATCTGAGTACGGAGCTCAGAGCCCAAAACAGCCAAAAGAAATATCCACCATGTTGCACAGTCAACATTAGTCAGAAATAGCATTATAAATATTCACTTACCTTTGATGATCTTCATCAGAATTCACTCCCAGGAATCCCAGTTCCAAAATAAATGTTTCATTTGTTCGATAAAGTTCATAATTTATGTCCATACACCTCCTTTTGTTAGGGCGTTTGGTAAACAAATCGAAACGCGCGTGCAAGTCCAACGGAAAGGTCAGACGAAAATTCCCAAAAGTTATATTACTGGTCGTAGAAACATATCAAACTATGCATAGAATCAATCTTTAGGATGTTTTTATCATAAATGTTCAATAATGTTCCAACCGGAGAATTCCATTGTCTGTAGAAAAGCAATGGAACGAGAGCTACCTCTCATGTGAAATGCGCGTGACCAGCGCGTGACTGCTGGCAGAACTCTGACTCATTCCCCTCTCATTCAGCCCCCCTTCATAGTAGAAGCCTCAAACAACGTTCTAAAGGCGGTTGACATCTAGTGGAAGCCTTAGGGAGTGCAACATAACCAATATCACACTGTGTATTTGATAGGGGCTGAGTTCAAAAACTACAAACATCAGATTTCCCACTTCATGTTTGGATTTTTTCTCAGGTTTTTGCTTGCCATATGAGTTATGTTATACTCACAGGCATCATTCAAACAGTTTTAGAAACTTCAGAGTGTTTTCTATCCAATACTAATAATAATATGCATATTCTAGCTTTTAGGCCTGAGTAGGAGGCAGTTTACTCTTGGCACGCTTTTCATCCAAAAGTGAAAATGCTGCCCCCTATCCCAAAGAAGTTATATGAACTGTAACTCAGTAAAACTGTTCATTGTTGCATGTTGCGTTTATATTTTTGTTAAGTATATATTGACAAATTATACATACCCTAACTTTAAAACATGGGCAAGCATCCACTCTGGAGGAAAGTTTATTGTTCTACAGTAGGCCTGCATCTGTCAATCAACTGATGTCCCAAATCAGCTCATAATCTCAGCCAGGGAAGCACAAACAGTAGCCTATTATTAATTTTTACACTTTCCATTATGTCACAATGGATAGGCTAATGGATAGTCTATTAGAATATAATCAAATAAAGGGGCCAATGGCACTAGATTATCACCAGCTGATGTCTCGTTAAACCATCAATAGAGCTAAATTCACCCACACAGGTGATCTCAATTGCAACCATTATTGGTCACCTCATTACCGCTCCCTAAAATATGATGTTGGTGTTAAAGCCGATTCATGGTCATTCTGGAATCTGCATTGGCAGTACAGCATTTACTGTGATGCGGCTTGTGCAAAAGTCAGAGCATTCATACGTCATGCTCTTCGAGGAGCAGAACTGTTGTGAAAGAAGTTGTCAAAGAAATGAGTTTGTGTTTATACAGGACTTACTGCCCCCACCTACAGTCAACCAATCATAAATGGAGCTATATGGAGCCCTCCACATTGTTACAAAATTTCTGAGGCGCACAGCGATGCGGTACAGAGCTTTATTTGGCTTCTGGAGGCTCCGTAATGGTGTCACACCCTCCCTCCAGAGCCTGCGGTCCACATTTCCATATCAAGGATAAAACCAATGTTTACCTTAATGTTAGTCCTGCTTACAACCAAAGTCTTTCAAGATATATTTGCCCTCTGCTTGGTATTGTAATTGGAACAACTTGGTGCGTTTTGAACAGACTAAGGGTGATTTCTATTTGACAAGCACTCTGTACAATATTCCTTCATCTTCCACGATAAATCTACTGTAGAAATTTACCCAACACTTTGTATAAATGTTAACTAATGTTGGTGTAGCCATGGCCCATGGTTGGTTTTATTTGTCCCCAATGTTCTGAGCTCCCTGTTTAAAAAAACAACTTTTGGGGGGGTCAGAAACAGCAGGAAATCAGTTCCGAGTGATTTTAAATTTGGAAATCTGTTCCGAAGTATTCCCACGCATAATAGAGAGACACGTGATCGTATGCAAATGTAAGGAAGGTTTGTTATGTTTTAGTCAAATATATATGTTTCGGCTTCTTTCAGTCACTTGCAGTCTACAAATTATTTGTAATTATGTTCCAGCCACCCGACCATCGACTCAAGAAAGAAATCGGCCAGTGGCTGAATCTAGTTGATGATCCCTGGTGTAGCCTATTGTTATTATTTTATTTGTTTCCTATTTATTTTATCCAAAAGTGTCTGGTACAGTCATTTCTTATCAAGATCAGGGGTAAAATATCCCTGGACTGTCCATATTTTAAATGTGTAAATAAATCAGCTCAATTGGGGTTTTTAATTATTAGTGCCAGTAGGACATATACTGGTATTCAACCCATGCCAACCTGGTAGGCCACTGACCCTAACCACTAGACCACGATTTAACTGAATTCTTACCTTAGGATACACTTGACACTTTTCTGCTGTAACCTAGTGGCTAAAAAAAATGACTGTTGGTCATGTGTATGGCTGCATTTCAGATACATTTTTGTGCATTTTAATTTTTGCGTATTAGGACCTAGGCCTAGCATTTGAGCGAGCGAGAGTGAAAATTATTTTGATGAGAACAAGCAATGATCCCAATGACTCGATAGAAAGAGAACTGCTCATTTTCAGGGACTCATTTGAATTTCCTATGCGGCAGGTAAATTCTCAGCAAAAAAAAGAGTGATCAAGTTAAGATCCGTACTAAGCATAATCAACGAGTTAGCCAGCTAACTTTGATAAACAACCAAAAACATTCAGGAACATTAAGAAAGCAATGTGTTTTTGGTCGTTGAGTCAATTACAATGCTCATTTCAAGCTATCATTTCTAAAAAATAAAAAAATAAAAACATTTCTGAATATTTAGGTAAGTCAGATGGCTAACTCATCCATTCTGCTTTGTGGTATACCCCTCAGATGTTGTGCCTCTATATTTTTGTGTGACTGTTTTATTGTTGTTGTTATACCTGCCAGCTGACCGGGTGTAGAGTGGGGTGAGGGGAGGACGGCGATCCGACTTGGTGCCCTGTGGTGAAGAAGTTCATGGTCTATCATAGACTCGGTGTCAATCAGGGCACCAAAGGATTATTCCCTCTGTGTAACCTTGTTTTACCTCACCTGCTGTCTGCAGTCAAAGATAAAATATACTGTAAGGCCCATGACAGAATGATATATAGGATTATAGTACCTAATAACCCAGAGCTTTTTCTGGTCAGGAAAATCTCTAGTCCCTGATAATAAGAGGTGATATTTGGTGAGAGCTGGTTGTGAATAGAGACACAGTCCTTTTTTTACAAGGACAATATAAAGAGGCCTGGTGTAAAGAGGTCATTCAGGTCGTCTACTGTCACCCAGGGTGTCACACACAGAGCTGGCCCTGTCCTGACTCCACTTCGACAGGAATGCTAAGAATGGACATTTACATTCACAGTTGTGAATGGTGTTTTTTGTTCATTTGTTTGTTTTATCAATTGGACTCAGGCCAGGACCCGCAGAGGGTCTTTGTCATTGGTCAACACCAGTAGGCCTTTGTCATTGGTCAGAGCATGTTCTGTGAACTGTGAAAGAACCTATGAGCATCAGCAACATCATCAGCAGCTCTGCCATTATACTGGGCCAGGGCTACATTTCCTGCAACACGGCAGCTGCATTATCACACTTTACAATACCACAACACAGGGACATGAGCGGGTAAGCCTTCTCTTTCATACCATACAGTGCCATACCTTACTAACCTACCTTCAATAGGTACACTACAGTCTTTCTGTTTCACTGAAAACCATGCTGTTCACCTTTGGTTCACCCGCCAACCCCTGAGTATGTTTCCTGCTACATTGAAAACAGACAGTCCATCTTGTGGGCAGATTTTGTCATCAAACTTTGGCATTAAAGTCCGTCATTCTCTGGATTTATGGTGCTTTCAAGACAACTGTGAACTTGAAAAAAACAAGGTTGAATCATCAGGTCAGAGCTCTAGGAAGTTCCCGACTTGGAATTCCGAGTTGGATGACTGTTCAAAATGGATTTTCCCAGTCAGAGCTTCTTTTTTTTTTTTTAAGTCCCAGATGTCTTGAACTCACTGAAGTCTGCAATTTCCCAGTTCTTTTTTACCTTTATTTAACTTGGCAAGTCAGTTAAGAACAAATTCTTATTTTCAATGACAGCCCAGGAACAGTGAGTTAACTGCCTTGTTCAGGGGTAGAACAACCCCCTTGTCAGCTTGGGGATTTGAACTTGCAACCTTTCAGTTACTAGTCCTACGCTCTAACCACTAGGCTACCCCCACCACCACAGAAGACACTGAGCTAGGCTGAAACACCTGCATTTTGGAGCTGTCTTTTCTCAAGAAAGCAAAAAAGAAACCATGTTTGAATCCGGCTTCATTATTGTATATTTTTTACATTGTTTGCAAACTGATATGTGACACACGTATTAATGCCAAAATAACATGCAAAACAGGCAACAACCGCCCAAAAATAAATAAATATATATATATTATTATAATTTTTTTGCTTAACAGGTGGGGTTCAAAACAGGTGGGGCAGAGCGGGTCGCCACTGCCCCCTGGCTGCAAGCAGATGTGTGTGTGTTTTTGTGGGAGAGCCGCTCAGTTCTCTCTGGTCAAGGTCATCAGGTCTACTCCATGTCTCCACCAGGCATATATCTCTTTATTTATATTTGTGTACTGTATGTGTGTAAGAGTGTCTGTGACCGAGTGAAAGAGAAAATGTAGTATTTTAGGTTTGGGAGGTTTAACCTCAGCTCGTACACTGGCTCTCTCACTTGGCTCTGTGTGTTCAGGCCAGGCAGGCCAGGGGAACAGCCCAGGGAACGGGTCTGGGGCTCTGGGTTTGGAAACTCGGGCCTGGTGCAAGAGAGCAAGGTTGACGCCAGACACTACAGAGAGCCTGTTGTTAGGCACTGGGGATAGCAGGGTTATATCCCAAATGGTCCCTTATTCCCTATATAGTGCACTACTTTTGCACAGGGCTTTTGTCAAAAGTACTGCACAACAGGGAACAGGGTGCAATTTGGGACACAGAGCAGGGAGAGCTGGGGGCATAGCTGTGTGTGGTGGGAGCCACTATATCTGGTTCTAGTTAGGAACTCTTTCAGTGGACCTGGGTTGCATTTCATTGTTGTTACCTATGAATAGTCACTTCACCCCCACTTACATATACAGACTACCTCAACCAGCCTGTACCCCTGCACACTGACTCGGTACCGGTGCCTTGTTATTCTTATTGTGTTACTTTTTATTATTACTTTTTATTTTAGCCTACTTGGTAAATGTTTTGTTCTTCTTGAACTGCACTGTTGGTTAAGGGCTTGTAAGTGAGCATGTCACGGTAAAGTCTACACTTTGTTGTTTTTGAACCATGTGGCAAATAAAGTTTGATTTGATAACAAGCGGCAGGCGTGAACGCAGCACACACACAGGTGCAGGGAGGAATGACGCATATAGGCACACACACATGCACAAGAACACTCTCTTTTCTCTCCCTCTCTCTACCATCTCCCCCCACTAACTACGTATATGGTCACATTCTGCGAGCAGTGTGAGCTACAGGGGAGGCAGAGAGGGGAGGCAGAAAGGGCAGGCAGGGGTAGGTGGGAAAGGGGCAGAAAGCCGGGTCTTTGACTAACTTCCTCTCTCACAAAATTAATTTTGAAAGATACTTTTCTGTCGCCATGCAATTTGCATAAGAAAGTGTTCTCATCCATGCTTTGCCACCAAGTTTTACTCTAACTTTGAAAATTGGCCTGAAATGTTAGTGCTGCTTTGTTACATAATGTCCATTCTGATTCCGAATGCATCCATCTGGGCTCCTGTGTGTGTGTGTGTGTGTGTGTGTGGGTGTGTGTGGTGTGTGTGTGTGTGTGTGTGTGTGTGTGTGTGTGTGTGTGTGTGTGTGTGTGTGTGTGTGTGTGTGTGTGTGTGTGTGTGTGTGTGGGTTCCTTTTGGCTTGGATGCAAGTGTGTGCGCGTGTGTGTGTGTGTGTGTGCGTGTGGGCAAGAGCCGGATGGAGAGAGTGGGAAGTAAAAGAAAGCACCATTCAGTTCCACATTCAGTAACACACAGACAGAGAGCCATAGTGTTCCACCAGCACCGGCTGCAATGACACACTCATTGTTGAATCAATGCAGAGCCAGAAACAAACCAAATCTTGGCCAAGCAAACAAGCACAAATGCCATAAACAATGATATACATATCTATGATCAAGCTGACTGCTTATTGGCCACACAGACATTCCATTCAGGCATTTCTCTACAGACGATTAGAGGTAGTAAAAGTATTATGACCACCATGATGCATGCTGAGGTCAGAGTGCAGGAAAAGGCAAGAGGATGTTGTGAAAACACTCACGCTGTCTCCCCAATATGTTCAACATCTTAGCTATTTCCATTCACCGTCGACCAATCGCTGAGCCCTTTTCCAAGTTGTCAAACGGACCAGTGAGAAGGGTTTAGAGTTTAGGCAATAACATGTAACCACACAAAGGAGAAGAGGGAATGGAGTAGGCATGTGGAAAGGAAAAGCACTTGTTGACCGGACTGGAGGGAGGGGAGAGGGGGAGGGATAGAGGGGGAAGCGGCTGGATGGCTTGTTCTTCTCCGACGAATTAGGCCTGTGTACACAGATAGCAGCGGTAGGTAAGTCTTGTCCTGTCTCTCCTCTGAGGATTGTAGACTCACAGGGCCCACCTCCTCCTCTTCTACCACTTTACTACTGGCTGGACACGATACACAGGCCAGGCACAGAACCGTCCTACTCAGGTCGAGGAGATGAGGATGAAAGGAGGAGAAGGGGAAACAAGAAGGTGAGAGGGGAAGAGGGGGAAATATAGGCATAAAAGAAGAGCAAAGGGGAGAGGAGGATAGGGGGAAATTAAATTAGGAGGGAACAGGGAGGAGAGGAGAGGGTAAGAGGGTAAGAGGAGAGCGAAGGAGGGGAGAGAAGGACAGGAGGAGAGATGTGGGGAGGGGGAAAGAATGTTGGCCCTGGGGGCAAAGATATGGACTGATACAGGTGTCTGAATGGGAGCTCAGCAGGGAGAAAATGAAGGGGTGTTGGTGACACACATCTCCCATTCGATCCTAGACACTGGTCAGTTTAGCATTTTTTTCTCTCTAATGGTTTTGGTTATTATCCTGAGTTATTATCCTGAGGCAAAAATCCCAACATAAAAAAAACTAGTCTGACTAGGAAACGGTCCTTAAAGCGGCAATCAGCAGTTGAAACAATAACAAAGACGTGTTTGATACCACCATTAACTTCATTCCAGCCATTATTATGAGTGGTCCTCCCCTCAGCAGCCTCCACTGGTATGTATCATTCATTTAGAAATGAATACAAATTATGTAATGACTGCAGATTGCCCCTTTAAGACCACTGCGGTCTACGGCTGGTTTTAAATTGTTAATGTGCCCAGATTATATTAGTGACGCTGACGTTTAACTCACTGGGTTACAGTATGTTTGTGTAAACAACTTTTCCACCTAGTGGAGAATAGGCACTTGAACAGGATCAATGCCCGTGTCAAATTAGTCCCATCCACCAGCCGGATACTGTATCTCGCTGTCGAGAGTAATTAGCCTGGGCACAAGGTTAGGATCAAATAGCCTTGGAGAGAGAGAGAGAGAGAGAGCATAAGGATGATACTCAGATTAGCAATAGGATGACATGTTTTAAACAAGTGTGCCCAAAAGAGCTGCTGATATATGCCCCAAATTGCTGACCTGTTAGAAGGCAGCTAGCTGATCCAGCACTGTTCCCTGCCTCCCTCTCTACCCGGGCAGGAATGGGACTGCAGAGTCATCACTGTCTTTCTCTCTCTCTGCCCCCCTATAACCCACCCAACCACACTCTAGTACACACATGCGCATAAACACGTGTACAGTACATGCTCATAAAATGTGATTATTTCGTACATCACTTTCATTACAGCTGTCGATTAATTTGCAATGACAATACACAAACATGCATGGTGACACAGCAGTATGAAAAGTAACTTGAACTCTTGAACTCTCTTCTGAAGGGAGAGGTAAGGCACACATGACATGGTGGAGTGGCTTTCCACTGTACTATGTGACGAACAGCAACACAATACAAACCTACATACTATTTTCACAGGATTTACATGACAGTGAGTTGTCATAAACACAGTCCTTTGAAATCTAATTTGGGGATTTCCATTTCATCTTCTTTAAAAAGATGTAAACAGTCCAACGGTATGTGACCAGAGCCCCAAGTAGTGCACTACTAATGACCCAAGTAAGCAGCTTCCTGTTACCTAACATCCAGTAGTACATCAAGTTGGTCAGAATGACGATTGTGTGTGAATTACTCCGCTAAACCCTCTTATTCTCAATCTCACTCGGGGTCACCGTGGAGATAAAACCGAACCAGATGATATTGATACTGGTCAGGAAATGAAAGAGAAGGGATAACGCAGAAGCAAAAGGCTAAGTCCCAAAAGGCACCATATTCCCTATTGTAGTGCACCCACCAGAGCCTCAATTAATGCACTATATAGGGAATAGGATGCCATTTGGGACACATACACAAGATCTGGATCACTATAAAGCCTGTAATAAGCAGCATAAGAACTGGTACCTGCTTTGAAACTGTTGTGGCAGTGGCTTTCTGTGATGTGGTGGTTGTGGTTATTACAAACAGGCTTTACACAAAAGTCAAGACTAATTTCCCTTCTTTTACAGTCTCAATATTACGAAGTGATGTAATAAAAAATGTCTAAAATAAAAAGGCCTAACACGGTATGATTAAAGAATGTTGTCATGGCATAATTTAGATCATAACATGATAACGCTGATGACTCAATGTTATGATTTGATGGCTTGATGTTATGCTGACTAAACATTACAAGTGCTTTTATATAGAAGGACTGTGCATCCGACACACCATTCCATAAAGTAGAGGTGAAATTTTGCCAAAATGGCTAAAACAGACTGATGGCCAGTCTCGAGAAAATACTTAAAACATTTTGTACAAATAAATGTCTGAAAGATACTCAAGGCCACCAAAAAGCTAATCAAACATCCTCCTATTCTCTCCTAGTGCCTCATTGACTGGACACATCATCTCATCTCACACAGCTTCCTTGTTCCTGCTCCTCCATGTTTGTTTACATCTCCCATCATCAGAAACATGGCCCAGACACCACACCAACACTTCGACCAACCAATGCAGTCGATGTTGACTGACTGCACTGAACTGAGGCTGGCGTGCAGCTCTCGTCTAGAGGTGGAAACCAGACAAAGCCTTCCTGAGAGATCAAAGTCAAAGTCCTTTAATTCCTGATGTGTGTGTGTGTTAGAGATCAGAGGTGACACACACGCAAACATGTAAGGGTGTGTGTACACACACACACACAAACACACACGCTCTGAGATCAGAGAGAGGGGCAACATCAATCCATCTGACCAGTCTGTCCACAGAGTCTCTCAGTAGCGATGCGCAGCAGAAGTGTGTGTGCCAACGCCACTCCCTCCAGTCTCCTGAGAAAAAATGCTGCTGTCTGCCTCTGACTCAGGTCTGGGCTCACATCTGCATCAGACTGCAGCAGACAGCACTGGTTACGTTCAGACTCACTCCTAGGAGCAGAGCACAAGTTTCAAATCACTTTCTATTCCCTGCATAGCGCAATACTTTTCATCAGAGTAATACATCATATAGTGCACTACTAATGACCAAAGTAAGCAGCTGTGAATAAGTGAAAAGATTATGGATATTAATCATAGTTATCACCTTAATTTAACTAGAAGGGAGGGTGAGTGACTCATAATGGGGTCACGATGGAAAGGCAGAAGGGTTGGTAGTCCACTGCAGGCTGTGCTCAGCTGCTCATGGGTGTATATCAGCAGCATTAAAATCATAACACAGAGCTCCTTGTATCTCAACACTAGGGGTCAGCCATGTTACAGAGGTAAGGACATGAATTCAGATAACACAATACAATTTCCCAGCAAGCAGCTCCTCTACTCTGCCTCAGGCCACAAAACAGGCCCCAGCTGGTTTCTCCTCTACTAAGACTCAGGGTCCGTCCCAAAGGCACCCTATTTCCTATGTAGTGCATTACTTTTAACCAGGGCCAATAGGGCAGTAGTGCACTATATAGGGCATAGGGTACAATTTGGGACACTGACTTAGACACATCCAAGGCTTCTGACTGTATCCATTATCCAACTGTGTCTGCAGGGCTTTAAATTTGTCCGGGCTGTCTTGATGGACGGCGGTTTCCAGCTGTGTGTAGAAAAAGCAGACCTGACCACATCAGAAGAGTGCAGAGGAAAGAAGCAAGCCACATCACAGGCAGTAGCCTGAGCGAAAGCACATGGAGCAACTGCTTCACTTCTCTGCAGCGATCCGAACCCCAAACCACAGCTGGAGGAGGGGTGAGAGGAGTGGGAAGGACAGGGCACAGGGTTTGATGCCAAAGAGAGAGAAAAGGGGGGAAACGAGTATCCTGCATTGCACTTCCATGGCCCATCATTGACACTACATCGATGGACACACTGCCCTCAGAGAAGTGAGTTCAGAGTGAGTGACATTAAGGTCTGCCCCATCCAAAACTCCACAACCAGAGTCATCATCATGCCCAACCAGTTGGTCAGCCTACAGTCTCAGAGAATTTAATAAGGGGTGATAACACCAGATGCATGTAAAGGTATCAATGGATGACACCTGTCTTACTTGAACTCATGAATGCATTTCTGAATGAAAATAAACATTTTCAGCATCTCCATCTCATTCTCCCAATTTCATCATACCTTGGGAAGTCAGTCTGTACTCCCTGTCCTTGTGGTCACCCTGAGTAGAACCAGACCATGTGAACCACAGCTGGCCTTTACTGGCAGCACACAACCACAACAGAGAGGTGGAAGAGAGCCTAGCAGCTCTTCAACCAACACACACACACTTGTGGACTTCTGAGGCTATTTGACAGTTCAGGCAGGGATTTACTCCACAAAAGGGTTAGATTGCAGGCTAATAAAAACATCTGAATGGAGTGTACTAGTTCCTTTTGAAGTGCCTTGTTCTGGGAAAGTCAGCTGCAAAGACATCCATGTCAATCTTCACAGTATTGTTGTTTCTGTTTCCGATCTTGAGAGAGAGACAGAGAGAGAAATGCTGGAAGAGCAAAGTTGAAGGACTATACTCATGGCATCACTAAGTATCCACAGCAACCTGTTGTGACACGAATGCATACTTTCCTCACTGACTGCAATACACTGTTGAGTCGGTGGAGTGTTGCAAGTGGAGCTTTCCTTGTATTTCCGAGCAATATTAGGGCATCATCTATACACCACTTATCTATACAATCCTGAATTACATTTATATAGCATATGTAGGGAGATCTTGGCCCATCTAATTTTACAATGCTGACATAACATCTTGCATCTGGGTGCAAAAACCAAAACCATTATGCATACAGATGGGGAATATCATTGAGGTTTCTTGTGAACTAAAATCTCATCTCACTTTTGGCACATTGTGGTTTTGAGCAGATGAAACACTGGAAAAGTACCACAGAGAGGAAATGTGGGCAATAACAGTGTGTGAATGGGGGGGGGGGGGGGGGGGGGGTCTTTTTTTGTGGAAAGCACCAGCCAGGACAGGTTTCAACTGGCTCCTCATCCAGCTCTAAGGCTGCAAAAACAGTCATAACAATTTGTCATTCCTTAGGAGGGTGAGAAGCAGGTTAGTTGGATATGATATGCAGCCTTTGATCAGGAGCAGACAACAGTTGATTTAGGATCAGGTTCATACTAAAACATACACATTTCACTAGTTCAGCCACAAGACATGGTCGTCAATCTTTTCAATTGCCTAACCCTAAAATAATACCACATTTGATCCATTTAATCTCAAACAAAACAGTACGTTTCATTCTGCCGATTCATCCAACTAACAGCTGATTTGAGATTTATTCTATGTGGTTAGGGTGCCACTCTGAGTTCAATTTTGAAAACTACAACAGTATTTGAATTGCATTGACTGCCCCCAAGAGGATGTTTTAGGCACTGCTAATCCAGAAAGATCCATAATCTGACCTATGCACCATCATTTCTGTTCTCAAAAACTTTATTTGAATTACGTTAAAATCCTGCATGAATAAAAAAAACAAGAACCAGAGTACTTGGGGGTTGAACCTTTATTTTGTCAGCCATTCTGTTGGCTGTCCATCCATAATCCACAGGTATAAAAGTCTGAAGAGTGCAGTATGCATGTCAAGTGTTCAATAACTGCCATGTAGTTATTTAAAAGTAGTGGCCTCAGGATATTTTGATGCTGTGAGCTATAGGGGTGTAGTCTCACAGGTCACAACGACCTAATACATTTACTCCAAATGCTCTTCCTGGTTTGTTCCAATTGGTTATTTTCCTGAGGTCAAAGGTCCACGTGCTCTTCTGGACGTTTCACTGTGTCAGCCGCCTCCTCATTCTCCTCTGAAGGTAACAAAGACAAAACCACAAGCACTTGAAAATAACTGACCAACGCTGGAAGTCCCACACCCCTCAACTCATATACTGTACAAGGCAACACAATATCCTTTCCTTGTGGTGTTTATTTTGTCTTTATGTATAGCGTACGCTGCAAAAGGAATGACCTCATTGTGGACATAGAATTTGAGAAAAACGTCAAACACATACTTGCTTGATCATGCACTGATGTCAAATACAGTGTCAACCAAGAGAACCAAGAGTCATCTGATACAACTGCACCTGCAGTATTTCAGAGAGTATACTGTTACTGTAGTAGTAACTACAGTGACCTTAACCTGATTTGGATTTAATTCATGGTTGTGGTCAACATGACTTATTATGCAGAATGCAGTTACATGAAACAATAACACAAGATAACTAACGACACTCAATTAAAGTGTGTTGTCATGTATAAAATGCATTTTAAATTCATAAATCAACTAGTCAAGACTGTTATTATTGATTACCTGGCTCAGGTATTGTGACGCAGACTCCCTCCTGTTCCTCGTACCCGCTGGCACAGATACAGATGTAGCTTCCTTTGTTGTTCACACACTCCTGGTTTCCCGCAGTACACACAGCGTCAGGCTGCTCACACTCGTTCACATCTAAACAGATCAACCATCAAATTGGTTTTCAGCACTGTCTAATGACTTTCTGACAATGATTTTTAAAATGTTGTTACATTTATTAAAATAATTACATTCCCTCAGTGTACTAATTTCATGACTCTATAACCAAGAATGTATTCAAAATAGCTCCTGAAGTTTTATAATTGTATGTTCGGCAATGGGAAAATATGGTCATTTTTTTTCAATTTCCAGAAACATTTGTTTTGGAGATGAGGTTCAGACAGAGGTTTTATAAAGCCCTTTTACATCAGCAGTTGGAAAAGTATTTGTATAGTAACAAACAGCAACATCCTCAGTGAATTTCATAAAAAAGTGAAACATTAAAACAAGTTATCCTTTTTACATAAAACTATACAAAATATAATCACGTCACCAAATAATTGATTAAAACAGACTGTTTTGAAATAAAGGTCTACAGTAGCCCCAACAGCACTCTGTAGGGTAGCACGATGGTGTAGCCGGAGGTCAGCTGGTTTCCGTCCACCTCTGAGTACACGGACTTCAATACAAAACTTAGGAGGCTCATGGTTCTCAACCAATTCCAAAGACTTGCACAGTAATTAAGGCAACTTCCAGAGGACGTCCTCCAACCTATCGGAGCTCTTGCAGCATGAACTGACATGTCCATCCAATCAAAGGATCAGAGAATGAATCTAGTACTGAAAGCATACGCTACAGCTAGCTAGCACTGCAGTGCATAAAAAGTGGTGAGTAGTTGACTCAAAGATAGAAAGACAATAGAAGAACAGTTTTGAACAAATTAATTTCTTGAAAAATTAAGGAGAAACAAGAGCTAGCTATATATAGTTGTATTTCTTTCATTTTCACTTTGCTGGCGAATGCAGCTAGCTAGTATAGCTTACACTGAAACAGAGGGATGCTAGGTTAATTAGCTAGCTATGGCTATCCAACACTGGAACTCTTCCAAGTCAAGGTAAGCTTTAAGTTTTAGTAATTTAATGCCACCAGGACCCGCCGGTGCAACTGCTGAACTGCATGATTGTAGCAGATTTACTAATGTTTTGGAAATGATGTTCGCTAATATGGTGACAATGTAGGCTGTGTGTAGCAGTTATGATATGAAGGTGCTGCTTGGAAAGTTTCTTCCGCCTGGTCACTAACAGCTGATGTGTTTTGCACTGAAGTCCACAAGTGAAAAAGTGAGGAGGAGAGTACGTAGATGCGATACAAAGCACAAAACTATCATGCTGTTCGTATGTGGCTGCTATGAAAGTGCTATGTGCTAAGTGTTATGAAAATATTAATTCCGGCAATTCTGTTGAAAAACATTTAAAACGGAAGCGAACGGAATGGGGATACATATACCTGAAGTTGTCTAAAAGAAAGTCTTGTTTGCTAAATTTGAGTATTATGTAGTAGCCTAAACCTAGCGATGTTACATTGGGCTGGGTGAATAAAATACCAATGACAGTCATCCAATATGCTGTAATAGAAATAAGGCCATGCTCATAAAACAAACAATCGTCCTCCCTCATCTTAAATGTCACAGACTGCCAAGGAGTTATGAGCATGTCAATAAGCATTCAACAACATCCATGTCATTCCCATTTCATTAAAAGATGCAATATGTTACTTTTTGGGTGACCCGACCAAATTCACATAGAAATGTGAGTTACAGATCTGTCACTCTCATTGGAAGCAAGTCTATGAAGCGGTAGATCTGTTCCATGGGTCTTATTTCTATGCTTCCTGTTTTTAAGTATTTTACTTTCGGTTTTGTACACCAGCTTCAAACAGCTGAAAATACAATATTTTTGGTTATGGAAAAGATATTTCACAGCAGTTTAGATGGTACAATGATTCTCTACACTATACTTGCCTGACATGTCACAAACTGAAATTAGGCAAACAAATAGAATTTCAGCAACCAAGAAATGGCGGAGCAATTTCAGCATAGTGCATCTTTAAAGCATAAAAAGTATATTTAAGCAAAGTATCTGACAGTTAAAACATGGATCTAGATTTAGCATGTAGAGAAATGTAGGGAAAGCATTGCGAGTGGTAATGTACTGTATCGTCCTGCCTTTAAGGTAGTGTCCAGACTATGGACAAACCTCCATTGTGGACGAGTTACTCTATGTCCAAGACTATTGCCTCTCTGTTACTGGCCAACAGGGTACACAGGCTGGACAACTGAAGGTGGCAACATCAAGGAGGGAAAGAAGGAAGAAAGGATGAAATAATGAATAAAATTACAAAGAAGTGATGAAGGGAGGGAGAGAGGAAAGGAAGATACTTCAGGGCCATAATGTAAGGTGAGATGTCCTAGCTCCAAGTGTGGGTAACTGCATATGTGGAATGTGACATAGTGGGCATTGCGTGAAAAAAAGCGGTGAGATTGGTCTCAAGACTTTCGCGTGACTGCTTCCTTGTAGCATTTTAGCAAAGCCGGTTAGGTATGTCAGGAAAAGTAACGTGGCACTTTAGGAGAATGAGGTTTAGGTTAGGAAAGGGGTTAGGCTTAGCTAAAATGCTACAAAGAAGCAGCAAGCAAGCGGTTACTTTTTCGATACACTTCGTGTTGATCCTCCCACTTGTTTTGCAAAGCCCACTTTCAGACACACTTCACGAACGCAGTTAACCATGACTCCCTACCTGTGCAGGTGCCCTCTGTGTCCTGGTACCCAGGAGCACAGCTCTGGCACTTATCAGGCCCTGCCTCAGTACAGCCTGAACACACCTTGTCACAGCCTACCAGAGAGGAGAACACAGAGTTCAAATGTTAATACTTGTTTAAAGTTTATTACAAATAGCTTAGTCAGTATACATATTTATATTTTCAGTCCCTAATACAATAGCTGTATGCATCCAACAATATAGTAAATATGGTCCTCTCACTAAGTAGTAAACCAGCTTTACAGTACCTTTACAGGAGAAGGAGCCATCTGTGTTCAGACAGTACTGATCCTCTTTGCAGAGAGGAGGGTCGTTCAAGCACTCGTTCACATCTAGTGTCACACAATGAGAAGCAACAGGAAAAGTGAATTTGATCTTGATGTCAAATTCATAACAGGGAAAGTACTTATGCCACAGAAAAGTATAAAAATGTCTCTCTCACCAAGACAGGCCCCCTCGTCATCCTCCCCCCAGCCAGTCTTGCACTTCTCACAGTCCTCATTGGTTAGACCAGTGCAGGTCTTGCAGGAGGAGTGGCACTCTGTAGTGTATGGGATTGAGTGGGAAAGGTGGTCTGAGATGCATGCACTGCTCCAAATACACCCCTAGCCTGTCCCCTAGGCACATTGCTTAGATCTGAAAGGAATGGATTTGTGTAAACCATTGTTAAAAAATAACATGCAAACATAATAAACCAATTACCTGTGCATAGTGAAAACGTGTCGTTCCTAATTTCATTGAAGTATCCGTCGATGCAATCCAGACAGAACTCCCCCTTGTAACCATGGTCACAGTTGCACCTGCCATTACCCCCTCGTGTTCCATCACCGTCACACACACCGTTGCCATGGCAAGGCCTCTCGGAACCCCCCACACAGGCTGTCAGAAGGAAACAGATGATTCTCATTCACCCATGGCTGGTTGGTATTAGTCAAATAAATGTGGTGTTGGAGGAGTACGTATTTACCATTGCAATCTGGGCCAAATGTTCCATTCAAACAGCACACATTGATGGTATCAATGCAGAACCACTTATACAGATCAGGATGCTTATTTTGCCTGGATTGGAAGAGCGAGATGTCAAATCACAATACACCATTGACTTGTAGCCTGGAAGTTCAGATATTCTACAAGGACAAATATAGTGTGATAAGGAGTCATGAAATCTGATGTCAATGGCCTATGCTCCAGGAGAAGTAAAACGCCTAAGTAAGTAAGTAAGGGGTTTTGCGCTCATGGGACATGTGCTGCCCTCGTGTTTTAGCTGATCACTCAGGTCAAGTACTCACCTCTTGAACCACCAGGTCTCAAAGTGGTCCTCATGCTCCTCTACCATGTGGTTACAGTCAAAGCTGCTGCTCTCACACAGATTCTCCAGAATCTCAACTAGGCGGATCTCACTGAGGAGAGGGGGAGGAGGGAAAGGGAAGAGGAGACAGAGAAATCAGCTTCTATTGTGCCACTGGGTCAACAGAGAATACGTGGTCTTGGTCAGCATGACAAATAGGTTTAGCAATCACTGATCAGAGCAAACAGATGTGTGATAAGCACAGCAACAGTCCAGCATTAGGAGGAATCGTTTGTGTGATGAGTGGTGTATAGGAATCTTACCTCGTCTCATATTTGGAAAGTGCCCTCTCCTCCCAAGCGGTGTTTCCTCCACCAAAGTTCTGCTTTTTTGTTTGGTCCAATCCCTGTTGGTACAAGTAGTGTGAGGATGAAGACTAGCTAACCACAAATATTATGGCAGTCATTTCATCAATGGTGAAAATGTACTACAGCACTGTGTCTGGTAATCTGGGTGTAAAGAGCACACATATGTTAGCTAGTTATTTGGTCTGACTCCCACATTATAAACTGGTCTAATGTTAATTGACTAACGTTAGTTGACTCACTAGTATACTGGTGTTATGATGTTCAGTCATATTACATAGCCTACATCAAGGTCAGAACAGGAGGGCTTAGTTACATTAACGCATTTCAAGCACAATACACCATCATTGGTTGCCCACTGGTAAATAAAAGCACATCAACTGATTGTGGTTTGAATCAGACCAATTGATAGTACTGCCAAGCTAGCCAAGGCAAATTATGCACAGAACAACATTTCAAACTTACCTTAATGAAGTTATCAGCTATCTGTTTGCAGGTATGACATGAGCTTTTTAAGTCTTTTGCATGGGTGCATTGTGATAGTAAAATAAAAGCTAGGTAAAAAAATAGCCACAATAATTGACGGAACGATAGCATTCTGGCTAACTACAGTAACGTTAGATGGATAGCAGTTGAATGACTCGAAGTTTCACATCATAGCTAACGTTATACCTTAGCCACTTGCCAGCAAACTTCCTATCCCTAAAAACATGCAGCACAGCGTCCAGTCACATATAAAACAATTCATTGGAAGTTAGCTAGCGTTATCTATGCAAAGCATTCGAAAGTATTATGTACATGCAGGTAGAAAAAAAATAGCTACTTTTTTCCGGACAGGCTCTTGGTACGAGTGTGGCTTGTCGTGATTTGCCATTTTGCCCGTCAATCACTGTAAGTACCAATGACATTCTGCCACGCGCGGGACACCGGTCTTCATTCTTCCCACGTGGAAAAATAAATTAATATTTCCATATTCTTGCGCATGCGTCAACTTCCTATGTGCGTTCACGTCATGGCAGAGAAGAGGGCTGCGTCTGGGAAATCACTGTTGTTTGTACTCATTTCGGTGGCTCTATTACATTTGTTTATTTGTCCTTTTACAAAAGTTGAAGAGAGTTTCAACTTACAAGCAGTGCATGATATTCTTTATCACAGACTTGATTTTGAAAAGGTAAGACAGACCTACGCATACAACAGCCAACTAACGTTAACGGTAGCTAGCTAAAAGTTAGCTAACATTAATCTTCTTTACACATGCATGGTGCAAATGCTTGTTGACAGTGTTACACTATTTCTTGATAAAGCGTTCTACAACATTAAGTCATTTTGTGCCCCCCTAAACAATGACAAATAGTTTAGGCTCCCGGGTGGTCTAAGACACTGCAGTACCTAGTTCGAATCCAGGCTGCATCACATCCGGCTGTGGTTGGTAGTCTCATAGGGCAGCGCGCAATTGGCACGGCGTCGTCCGGGTTTGGCCGGGGTAGGCCATCATTGTAAATAAGAACTTGTAATTAACTGACTTGCCTAGTTAAAAAAAAATGTAAATGCCAGAACTCCATTGCTTATGTTGACAATATCTTCCTACTGTCTCACCAGTATGACCACCATGAATTCCCTGGTGTGGTGCCACGGACATTCCTTGGTGCTGTGTTCATATCAACGGTATGCTCCCCATTGTTCTACCTGCTGTCACTACTGGATGCTTCTAAATTCTACACACAACTGATGGGTAAGTCCTGCTACTATTATATGATATCCATAACAGCAGTGCAATAGAGAAGACCTGGGTTCAATATATTTTTCTCTTTTGGGACTACTCAATTGTTTCCATAGTGCCAGACAAACTAAATCAAGTACAGCTTGACAGGTCTGACACAAATCAGTCCACTTACTCAAATGTATTGATGTGTACCTTTTTTGCTATCCAGTGCGAGGTTGCCTGGGAGTGTGTGTGACATTAGCTCTATGGAGCATGCAGAGGGAGGTTCGGAGGCAGTTCGGGTCGACAGTTGCGGGACTGTTCTGTCTCACCTGCGCCTCACAGTTCCATCTCATGTTCTACAGCACGAGACCCCTCCCCAATGTATTTGCACTGCCAATAGGTAAGAGACACTGATATATATTAAAGACATGACTATAGTATACAAATTTATTGGATGAACATTTTGATGAAAATACTGTTGGAGAAGCCTCATGTAGGTTAAACTCTTAATTTGTATTATAGATGTCGACCGATTAATCGGAATGGCCGATTTTAATTAGGGCCAATTTCAAGTTTTCATAACAATCGGAAATCTGTATTTTTGGACACTGATTTTTATTTGTATTTTTTTAACACCTTTATTTAACTAGGCAAGTCAGTTAAGAACACATTCTTATTTTCAATGACGGCCTAGGAACGGTGGGTTAACTGCCTTGTTCAGGGGCAGAATGACAGATTTTTACCTTGTCAGCTCGGGGGATTCAATCTTGCAACCTTACAGTTAACTAGTCCAATGCTATAACCACCTGATTACATTGCACTCCACAAGGAGACAGCCTGTTACGCGAATGCAGTAAGCCAAGGTAAGTTGAAAGCTAGCATTAAACTTATCTTATAAAAAGCAATCAATCAATCAATCATAATCACTACACATGGCTGATGATATTACTAGTTTATCTAGCGTGTCCTGCGTTGCATATCATTGATGCGGTGCGTATTATGCTCCAATGTGTACCTAACCATAAACATCAATGCCTTTTTTAAAATCAATACACAGAAGTATATATTTTAAAACCTGCATATTTAGCTAAAAGATATCCGGGTTAGCAGGCAATATTAACCAGGTGAAATTGTGTCACTTCTCTTGCGTTCATTGCACGCAGAGTCAGTGTATATGCAACAGTTTGTGCCGCCTAATTTGCCAGAATTTTACGTTATTATGACATGGCATTGAAGGTTGTGCAATGTAACAGGAATATTTAGACTTATGGATGCCACCCGTTAGATAAAATAGGGAATGGTTCCGTATTTCACTGAAAGAATAAATGTCTTGTTTTCGAGATGATAGTTTCCGGATTTGACAATATTAATGACCCAAGGCTCGTATTTCTGTGTGTTATTATGTTATAATTTAGTCTATGATTTGATAGAGCAGTCTGACTGAGCTGTGGTAGGCAACAGCAGGCTCGTAAGCATTCATTCAAACAGCACTTTCGTGTGTTTTGCCAGCAGCTCTACTGTTTATGACTTCAAGCCTATCAACTCCTGAGATGAGGCTGGTGTAACCAATGTGAAATGGCTAGCTAGTTAGCGGGGAGCGCGCTAATAGCGTTTCAAACATCACTCACTCTGAGACTTGGAGTAGTTATTCCCCTTGCTCTGCTGCTTCGAGGGTGGCTGTTGTCGTTGTGTTCCTGGTTCAAGCCCAGGAGCGAGGAGAGGGACGGAAGCTATACTGTTACACTGACAATACTAAAGTGCCTATAAGATCAAATCAAATCAAATTTTATTTGTCACATACACATGGTTAGCAGATGTTAATGCGAGTGTAGCGAAATGCTTGTGCTTCTAGTTCCGACAATGCAGTAATAACCAACAAGTAATCTAACTAACAATTCTAAAACTACTGTCTTATACACAGTGTAAGGGGATAAAGAATATGTACATAAGGATATATGAATGAGTGATGGTACAGAGCAGCATAGGCAGGATACAGTAGATGGTATCGAGTACAGTATATACATGAGGTGAGTATGTAAACAAAGTGGCATAGTTAAAGTGGCTAGTGATACATGTATTACAAAAGGATGCAGTCGATGATATAGAGTACAGTATATACGTATGCATATGAGATGAATAATGTAGGGTAAGTAACATTATATAAGGTAGCATTGTTTAAAGTGGCTAGTGATATATTTATATAATTTCCCATCAATTCCCATTATTAAAGTGGCTGGAGTTGAGTCAGTGTCAGTGTGTTGGCAGCAGCCACTCAATGTTAGTGGTGGCTGTTTAACAGTCTGATGGCCTTGAGATAGAAGCTGTTTTTCAGTCTCTCGGTCCCAGCTTTGATGCACCTGTACTGACCTCGCCATCTGGATGATAGCGGGGTGAACAGGCAGTGGCTCGGGTGGTTGATGTCCTTGATGATCTTTATGGCCTTCCTGTAACATCGGGTGGTGTAGGTGTCCTGGAGGGCAGGTAGTTTGCCCCCGGTGATGCGTTGTGCAGACCTCACTACCCTCTGGAGAGTCTTACGGTTGTGGGCGGAGCAGTTGCCGTACCAGGCGGTGATACAGCCAGCCAGGATCCAATAGTCAAAGGTTACTTAAATACAAATGGTATAGAGAAAAATAGTCCTATAATAACTACAACCTAAAACTTTTTACTTGGGAATATTGAAGACTCATGTTAAAAGGAACCACCAGCTTTCATATGTTCTCATGTTCTGAGCAAGGAACTTAAACGTTAGCTTTTTTACATGGCACATATTGCACTTTTACCTTCTTCTCCAACACTTTGTTTTTGCATTATTTAAACCAAATTGAACATGTTTCATTATTTATTTGAGGCTAAATTGATTTTATTGATGTATTAAATTAAGTTAAAATAAGTGTTCATTCAGTATTGTTGTAATTGTCATTATTACAAATACATTTTAAAAAATTGCCCGATTAATCGGTATCGGCTTTTTTTGGTCCTCCAATAATCGGTATCGGCGTTGAAAAATCATAATCGGTCGACCTCTAATAAAAATGTCCGCCAATGTGTTAAAGGTGCTACAGAAAGGATTTTTTCCATTGTAATTTCAGATCATGTCCATAATATATCCAGTAATAGTGGAATGATGGTGTTTCACAGTATTACTTACCCGCAGCATTGTGATTGGCTGTGATATTTGCCTATTGCTTTCTCCTGCCGAGTGGCACCTGTTGTCAAAATGGGAGAGCTGTTTTGACTTTGGCTATGTTATGTAGTGGATATTGGATCAAGTGCCAAATGTAAAAATTACTCTGCCATTTCCTGGTTGCTACAATTCTACACTGTTTTCTCAATTTCAGTGAGGAAACAAGCACGGCATATTGTAGGGAATCATTGTACCATTTAAATCAATGTGAAATATATTTTTGATAACAAAAAATACAATTTGTACAGCTGTTTAAAGCTGGAGGACCAAAACTGAAAGTAAGGCTCAATTGCGAGTCTCCCATGTTACATGAAAATGGATTGGGGTGAGGGGGCAGATTTGTTTTGACTGGAGCCTAGTGCTGTTGCAATTAACCTAGCTTACACATGCTATTGGTGAACAATTCTAGGTGCAGCACCTTTAAAATACACTACATGACCAAAAGTATGTGGACAACTGCTCATTGAACACCTTTTTCCAAAATCATGGGTGTTAATAAGGAGTTGGTTCCCCCCTTTGCTGCTTTAACAGCCTCCACTCTTCTGGGAAGGCTTTTCACTAAATGTTGGGACATTGCTGCGGGGACTTCTATTCAGCCATAAGAGCATTAGTGAAGTAGGGGACTGATGTTGTGCGACTAGGCCTGGCTCGCAGTTGGTGTTCCAATTCATCCCAAAGTGTTCGATAGGGTTGAGGTCAGGGCTCTGCAGGCCAGTTAAGTTCTTCCACACCGATCTCGACAAACCATTTCTGTATTGATCCCGCTTTGTGCACAGGGGCATTGTCATGCTGAAACAGAAAAGGACCTTCCCCAAACTGTTGGAAGCCCAGAATCATCTAGAATGTCCTTGTATGCTGTAGTGTTAAGAATTCCCTACATGGGAACAAAGGGCCCAGCCAGAAACATGAATAAGAGCCCCAGTCCATTATTCCTCCTCCATCAAACTTTACAGTTGGCACTATGCATTGGGGCAGGTAGCGTTCTCCTGGCATCCGCCAAACCCAGATTCGTCCGTTGGACTGCCAGATGGTGAAGTATGATTCATCACTCTGAAGATCACATTTCCACTGCTCCAGGGTCCAATGGCGGCAAGCTTTACACCACTCCAGCCGACGCTTGGCATTGCACATGGTGCTCTTAGGCTTGTGTGCGGCTGCTCGGCCAGGGAAACCCATTTCATGAAGCTCCCGACAAAGTTACTGTGCAGACGTTGCCTCCAGAAGCAGTTTGGAACTCTTTAGTGAGGACAGGCCAAATTTTTTTAAAAGTGCTTCAGCACTCGGCGGTCCCGTTCTGTGAGCTAGTGTGGCCTACCACTTCGCTGCTGACCTGTTTGTTGCTCCTAGACGTTTCCACTTCACAATAACAGCACTAACAGTTGACCAGAGCAGCTTTAGCAGGGCATAAGTTGATTAACTAACTTGTTGGAAGCTGGCGTCTTGTGACGGTACCACATTGAAAGTCACTGAGCTCTTCAGTAAGGCAATTCTACTGCCAATGTTTGTCTATGGAAATTGCATGGCTGTGTGCTTGATTTTTATATACCTTTCAGCAATGGATGTGGCTGAAATGGCTGAATCCACTCATTTTAAAGGGGTGTCCACATAATTTTGTGTATATAGTCTGTTTTAAGTCCTTTCTTCCAGCAGTTTCACTGATGATTATCTTATGCAGTTAAATGGTCTGTTCTGTTTTCTTCCTAGTTCTGTTGGCGTTCACTGCATGGATGGGGCAGAGGTATGGGTCCTTCATCTGTCTCTCTGCGCTCGTCATCATAGTGTTTAGATCAGAACTGTGTCTCTACCTGGGTCTTATGCTGCTCATGTCACTACTGAGCAGGAGGCTGGGGATCCTTCAACTGTTCTACTATGCCATTCCTGCAGGTGCTCTGTCACTAGGTAAATCTGTTATCAGCAACACTAATTATGGTCCTGGATAACTACAGAGTGTGCAGGCTTTTGCTCCAGCCCAGCACTAACACAGCTGGCTAGGCTATAGTAGTTAGATGAGTCGGGTGTGCTGTAGCTTGCCTGGAACAAATGCATACATACCCTGTAGTTTTTCAGGATTAGAAGTGTCATAAATATATGTGCTCTTTAGATGAACGTCTAATTTTATCTTCTCTCTTTCAGCTTTGACTGTCTGCATTGACTCATTCTTCTGGAATAAGCTGCTTTGGCCCGAGGGCCAGGTACTCTGGTACAACACCATCCTGAACAAGAGCTCCAACTGGGGAATATCCTTCACTTCACTAAATGCTTGTTATAAACCCCTAACAATAATGCCCACAGTCAACTAATTAAATCATGCAACGCAGCTTGACACCTGCTTCTCCTTGATCGATTCTGAGTCAGTATCAATGTTTGTGATAATATTCCGAAAGTAATGGGGTCATTTTCCACTCATCACGGAGATCCCACTTTTGATCTGAAAACAACTTGCTATCTTTCCTTGACTTTCTCCCCCAGTAAACCTCCCCCTTTCTGTGGTACTTCTACTCTGCTCTACCCCGTGCCCTGGGCTGCGCAGTTCTGTTCATCCCCCTAGGCCTGCTGGACAGACGGACGCGCACCCTGCTGCTGCCGACTGTAGGATTTATCCTGCTCTACTCTTTCCTGCCCCATAAGGAGCTACGCTTTATCCTCTACACCTTCCCTGTGCTGAATATAGTGGCTGCACGGGGCTGCTCCTTCATGTAAGGAGAGAGAGGCTGTTATTGGCATGAGTGTTGTCTGTTTAGGGAGGTTTAGTATAATGTTGAAAAAACATGGTAGAAGCTTATTGACATTTTTGGCCTTCAGGATGGAGTCACAGTTCAATTGTCTTTCGGGGGACATACTTTAAGTGTGGACAGAGAAACCACATTATTTAATAATGTTGAACCTTTTAATTCTCGGTCCTACAGTCTGAACAACTACCACAAATCTTGGATGTATAAACTTGGCTCCTTAATCGTGGTTGGCCAGTTGGTGACAAATGCTGCATACTCCAGCATATCTCTGTACGTGTCCCATCACAACTACCCTGGAGGCAGGGGGGTGCAGGTACTACATAAACTAGTGCCATCTACATCAGGTAAGAGCAGTGATGTAGTGGAGGGTAAACGGTGTTTACACACCTTTCTTATTTTTAGTGAACTTTTCACCACCTTTTACGGAAAAATGTATTATGTATAGTAGGGAGCGTTAATTTACTCGCTGCTATCAGTGTTTACCCACTTTTTAAAAAATATCAGACAGTAAGGGAAGTATCATGGTTGCAGAAACACTGATTAAAGGCTGTATGTAATCAATTGCTTCTCCTCAGATGTCTCTGTTCATATTGATGTATTTGCTGCCCAAACTGGAGTGTCACGTTTCTTAGAACTGAACAGAAACTGGAGGTTAGTTTCACTAGGTATTCTATTCTGGAATATAACTGTTTCCAACCTTCTAAAGGCATTCTAAGGATTCAGCTTTGTGTTCTATTGTCAGGTATGACAAGAGAGAAGACGTTGGCCCTGGACACCCTGATATGAAGACCTACTCCCATGTTCTGATGGAGGCCAATGCCACTCAGATAGCACTACTCAAAGACTCCCACATGCCTTTGGCCTTCATCCAAGGTTACAGCAACATGTTGTTGAATGCCTTTCGGTTTCCTTTCTTCAGTATAAACCTGGAAGACAAACTGGTGTTGCTAGAAAGAGTACCCGACCCTGAGCATCCCAGTTGAACTGACAGGGATGTCGTTTTTCAGGATTTAGTTTTTTCTTATGACCAAATTGTAAATAACCAAAACTAAATTGCAGTGTATTGAAAACAGATCACTCTTTTGGGCTATAAGTTGTTTGGAGCCAGGTATTGGTAGGGTATGCCGAAAGGATCACCTGCTTTATTTTTAATATGGAAATGACTAGAATGTGTCTGGCAAGGCCAACTTAGATAAACATTCACATGCAAAGAAAGTGTGTATATAGGCCTTTCATTACTTCAACTGAAAATGATCCAATACAATATACTTATCCAATTTTACTCCACCAAACCAGGTAACTGGTTTACTGTCTAACACTTCCTTCAAACAAAGTGGTCAGATAACCCCAGTTCAATAACTGCCATCCTTCAAAACTGCATTTATTTTTCTGAAATAAGTTCAAAGATCTCATTATGCTATTGATCCATTTTAATGTGTTTATGGTTTCCTATAAGAACAAAACTGCTTGTTGTGAGCTTTGGAATAAAACTGAAGAGGAAACTTGTCCTGTGTGTTGACTTACAAGGAAGTACTTGAGGCACTATTACATGTTTCTAGAGACCACTGTTTACAGAAAGGTTACATTTAAACATTCCCTGGTGACTGTTCCCCATGACAGTGGGATGTCTGGGTCATGTTTTGTAGGGAGAATACTATGTGAAACTGGCAGGTGGTGCCTGAACTTTTCTAGTAAGAACATTTTTTGCTACAATGTCCACTACCGAACAGGTAAATTCTGTATACAAAACCAGGAACAAAGGATTACATAAGAAACCTTTATTTACAAATGACAATTTGCATGGTTCCATGTTTATCAAATTAAGTTCAGAAATCATTATTTATACATATGTACATTACTTGACAACCCATAATTTAATCCCTTAAATAAGCTTAAAATTGTGCTATAGACATTTTCAAACAAATTGCTTCTGAAATGGCAATATCTTGCGCAATATTAAATATTTCAGCAAGTTAAAGCAATTTCTAAATCAACAGTACCATGAGCCACAAATTCACAATGAAATATTTAAATAACAAACCTTAACATCTTTAAGTCACAGCATTTATTTTTGGGCCATGTTCATTTAGAAAAAAAAACCAGCATTGTTTCTAAAATTAAGCCATTTAAATTGACAGACTTGATTTGCGCAAGTATTTACAGCATTTTGACCTGAATTAGTTTTGGATAAGGCACAAGGAGAGAGAAGACAACTTTGACATTGAAAAAAAGACACAGGAACAAATATTCACAACCCCTACTGCTAAATACACCCCTCCCTCCCTGACACGTCACTGAGTTGCTGACTGATGCAAGTTCTAAAGTGTTTCAACAGTAGTAGTACACAATTAACAATTCCAAATGCACTCATGTTTTGAAAATGAACCTCGGTATATCTATTCTCCTTTAGTTACCCCTGAATCTAAAAGGGTCATTTCACAGTTCTATGAATTGGACCTTGATAAGGAGCTCCTCATAAGCAATGGTTTTAATCAGTGCTGATAATAAATTAACGGTAGGTTGACCTTTAGAAAGAGCAGCCCCTCCATGTTTTCTAGTAATGGCATGGGCTGATTCAGAGTGCAGTTCACACTGGCTGTGCTGAACAGAATCTCTGCTGGGACAATGCTGGGAGGGCAGCCCACGTAGCGGACAGCAACTTTGGCAAGGTCAGGCCACAGTAACTTCTTCAGGTTCCAATAGTCCAGTGGATCACAGCTTTGATCAAGTATGTCCTCCTCCAAGTATTCCAGCACTGCCAGCTCTGATGATTTTGGCTTGTCCTCCTGTTTTATCTTGTGTCTGATGTCATCCATGAGTGCCCAGAGGTTGTCCTTGTTGTTTGAGGGAGAGCCATTTGATGACGCTGGGACCTCTCCACCACAGCCGTTGGATAGTGAAGGCTTTGTCTCAATTGAGGTAGAAAGGGACACCTGAAGTTCACTGATGAGGTCTTGTTTGCATTGCTCCGCCTCTTCCTCCGTGAACAAGGAAGCCTTGTACCGCGGGTCCAACATTGTCGCCCAAGTGTACCTGGGGTTGCGTAGGGTTGATGACATCCTACTCACCATCGCTTCCTTCAGAGACTTGAGCATGTTGTCGATGCCCATCGTCTCGTCGAAGAGCATGTCTATCTTTCGGTTGAGGATATGTATCAGTGGTATGACTTGACCCAGAGTAGCAGTGCGATTGCTCATCTCCCTGCAGGCCACTTCGAAGGGCTTCAACGCATTGCACACCGACTGCATCACTTCCCATTGGTCGCAACTGATCATTTCCCTGAAGTTGCACTCTATCGACATCTCGTCGACCGCTTTCTTTTGTTCCACCAGACGTTCAAGCATGAAGAAGGATGTCCTCCATTTTGAGGGAACGTCCTGGATGAGGCAATTTTCAGGTAACTGGTAAACCTTCTGCAGTTCAGCCAACTTTTCCTTTGCTTTGTCTGAGCGATACACTCGCTCACAGATCTTCCGAGCGATGCTGAGAAGGTTCTGAACCATCCTCTGACTCTTTATGGCTTCGCTCACAATTAGGTCTATGGTGTGTCCAAAGCATTGCACGATGACATGGTCGTTGTCCTCCAGGACGTTTGCAATGGCATTGTTGTCGGTTACAGTAAATCCTTTCTTCAGCCCTAAGGAGCTGATCCAGGTGTCCCAGAAGTATTCGAGCTGCTTCTGTATATTGAGCATGTCATGGTCACAGTCTATCTGTGACACACTGAGGAGAGCAGAGCAGTGAAAGTCCTCGCCCTGAGGTCTAACACATGATTCGTATGAAACCCAGTGGGCAGTAAGAGTCAGAAATTCCCGAGTCTGGCTAGTGACCCAGATGCTTGTTGTGAAATGGACGATACCACTCTCAGCCTCTTTCAGGTGTGTGAGAACAACCTCCTTCACCCTCTCATACATGTCTGGTATGGCAATGCTGGTGAAATATGAAGAGGAGGGTAGAGAATATTGAGGTTGAAGGTACTCCAGTAGTCGGTTCAAACCAGTGTTCTCTACTAGGGCTGATGGCTGAAGATCCAGTGCAAGCATTTCGGCAACGAGTTTGGTGATTTTTTTGGCAACCGGATGGTAGTCATCAAATCTTTCACAGTTTTCGTCATACACAGAAGTGTCCATGAGTTCGTGTTTAACGTGAATTTCAGCAGACGGCACATCACCTGAGATAGTACTGTTACTTTCAAGAACATTTCCATGAAATCTCTGCATGTGCCTAAATAAACAACTAGTTCCGAGGTTTGTCGTCTTTTTGCCCCGACTTATTGTGCGGCTACAGTGCAAACAAACCACCTTAGTGGGATCGGAAGGGGAAATAGAAAAATGATTCCACAACTTTGATGTCTTTTTACTGAACACAGAGTTATGTGGCTTTTTCTCTTTAGCGGGGCTGTTAGTCAGTTTGGCTGGAACAGCCTCAGCGGCAGAAAGAATAGCGTAGGGATGAGGTGAGGAGTCCTTATCATTTGTACTTTTTTGGTTTTTGAGGACATCAGGGTGCCTTCTCATTAGATGCCTCATCAAACAGCTGGTTCCGAAGTCGCCCCGTTTCCCCCGGCTGATGACACAGGGGCAGTATCGACAGAGGGCTTTAAGCTGATCCCCTGGAGAGACGATGAAATGGTGCCACACTTCGGATTTCACCCGTTTCATTATTTTTTTGTTTTGTTGGAAGATTGAACTTGCCGGATCCTCTTTCAGGCCTGAGCCCTCAAGGGACAGATCGCACGGTGAGGAAGGTAAAGGAACATCCTCATCTCGAAGTCCAAAGTACAGATTGAGGGAGGAATCCTGTTCCAATTGGTTTATTGTGTTAGACTCCTTCACATCCATGCTTTCATCTTCGTTATGGGGCACTTCGTCAGATATTGTTTCTGGGGAGAATGGAGCGAAGAGGGATTCTTTTTTAATGTCCACTACTGAGTCCTGATGCAGCTGAGAGCGAGACAATAGCGTTGGTGGGTTTGTATATGGTGGTGGGATGTTGGAGCCCTGTCCATTTTCTTCAATGACAATTTCTCTGTGGGCTCTCCACATATGGCGAATCAGACAGCTAGTGCCCAAGTCCTTTCCATTTTTACCCCTGCTAAATTCATTCATGCAGTGTATACACACTGCTTTGGAACTGTCAGCAGGTGACAGGTAGAAATGCTTCCACACAGCTGATCTTCTACGAGAACTTGAGTTTTTAGGAGTTGCAGCGAGGCGCTCAGACCCACCTCCATCCATCGCTTCTTCATGGTTGTTGTTGGAATGTGAGGATGAGACTGTGCCAGTGTCGTTTTTGGCACCCTGTTCTAGTTTTGGTTCGAGTTTTGGTAACACTTCTTTGGATGATGATATATCAGAGCCCTCTGCTGAAGAGGTGGACGGTGAGGAGTTCTTTCGTGCGGCGGGAGTAGTAATGCTAGCTGCCAGGCTTCCGTTATTTGAGGGGGATATTACCGATGAGGCAGCAGAAGCAGTCAGAGTATTTGAGGAGAGGTCGCCATCTTGTAAAAGCACAGTGGGGTGAGCCCTTCGTACGTGCCGCATTAAACAACTTGTACTGAGGTCCTTCTCGTTCTTACCTCGACTGAACTCTTTCATACAGTACATACAGATTGCTTTGGTACTATCACGTGGAGATATGCAGAAATGGTTCCAGGCAGGGGATTTCTTCCTGGGATTAGCATTAGCGGGACTTCTCATGGATGACAATAGGCTTTGAGTGACAGCATCCATCGCAACATCATAAAGAGTGCTTGTGTACCCACTAAGCATACTACTGTAATCATCTGTATTGTCTCTAGTAACAAAGGGGCCTACAGAACTATCATATGATAACCTTTCATCCTCTTGGGTCCCCTCCTCCATACTATTTGGATCCTCTTCCTCAATATGTTCAGATGTGTCATTTTCTATCTTGACCTCAGTGTTTAGATTTCGGCTTTTGTTTGAAATGGCTGGAGAAGTAGGCCTAAGAGAATTAGGTTTGTCACACGCCTCACCTGTTTCATTGACAGACCCATTCATTTTAAATTGTCCATCAACCTGAGAAATAGATAAATTGTCTGGTTCCTCCTCGTGAATTGAAGCCACAGGGGAAGAGTCTTTAGCCAGTGTTTTAGATGGACAGGAGGCCTTTGCATCTGCAGTGTCATGGGGGGCAATGCTGTATGATTTAAACACGTAGCCATCTTGCCCCTCAATTTTTAGACATGTTCCTTTCGCCTCTCTTTTCTTGTTTTCTATGCCATTAGTTTCTGAATCTACTACATCTTCTTCACTCTTAAGAGAGAGGTCTTCCTCTCCATCCATGTTAGCTGACCAAAGTTCTGCGAAAAAATGAAATTCTGATGCAGCTTGACAAAAGTTAATGAGTCATGGGTGTAAGAGCATTTCTCACACCAACGTTTCAGTCTGTTTGTCCAGTTCAGAAGGAGCAAGCTTGTAGTCCATTTTCTCCATTTACAAATGTGTCAAAGTTTCCACCTTTTTTAGTAGGATCTGGAATGAGAGAGAAATTCAATAAACATCAATATTTCAGCAAATAGCAGATAAAAACAAGTTGACAGACTAGAAACTGTTTAACAAGTCAGGCGGCAACCCAACGGACCTCACATTACCCTTAACAGATGTGTTAGGTTATATTATATATTAGACATGCTTAGCAGTACGCCAGTGTAGAGCAGGGGTATTCAACTCTTACCCTACGAGCTCCGAAGCCTACTGGTTCTGTTCTACCTGATAATTAATTGCACCCACCTGGTGTCCCAAGTCTAAAACAGTCCCTGATTAGAGAGGAACAACAAAAATGCAGTGGAATGGGCTTTGAGGTCCAGAGTTGAGTTTGAGGAATGTAGAGTGATACTAGCCTACCATTATTTAGGTGGTACCCCACCTAAAACATTTTAATTTAAATGGGTTTCAATGTTGGTGCGCATTGCTTCCAGCAATGATTTTAACTTTGGGGTCGTTTAAGCCCCCTCTATGACAAAATGTATAATCTGACATTAAATTGTGACATTTTATTCATATTCAAAGTAGGTATGATGATAATTTAATGTAATTATTTCACGAGTATAATTTCCCAATGTATGATTGAAATATAGCCTAGATCACAATACATTGTTATTGGTTATCAAATTAATAATCAGTTTCATGGTTGCCACAGTAAGTAAACTTTATTTTATTAGCAACAATGCCTTTATAATTAGCCTACAAATAAAACTGCTTATTGCACATTGAGTGTTCATTAAAATTAACTAACCCAGAACAAGAAACAAATGGGGAATTAATCGTTATTCATTCAGCCACCAGCAAACCACAACAAATGTTCCACCAAGATTGTAGCAACTAGACATAATTCGATTTTACAGGTGATCGGACCATATTTATGTCTGGAATCTAGACAAAATAGCTACCGCAGTATCATACTCGTTTTCTAGCTTGAACGTTATCCAGTTGGATAGCTAACTAGCTGGTTAGCGTGAAAGCTAGCTAGCTAGAGTAGCCTTATTTCCTGATCCAACGTTAGCAAGCTGGCTACTACTTTTCCGGGTAGTTAGCTAACGAGCAACATCCAGGATTAAGGTGACACATTGATTTGCCTTAAAATAGTAGCTATTTCAAACTCTACTCATAATTTGGAGCCCATTTAGGTAATGCCAAATGCTAACTAACCTAGCTAGCCAGCCAAGTTAATAACAATGTTAGTGTCAAGAGGCTAACTAGGTATCACATTAAACCTAGCTACACAAAAACAAACAATATACCACACACACGGGTTTCTAAAACAGAAATCTGAAACCATAATTTCACAAACCGACTAGCCTTTCAACTACATACATGAAGCAGCCTATTTATTAATTGGCGACAGTGTCCGATACAGTACAGACCCTGGTCGTGCCAGCAAGCTAAACCACACAGGGCATAACCTGCCTGGTGAGACAGAACCAGATCGTGCCCTGGTAATGGAACAGACGGACCAACCGAATCAGCCCAGAACATTACTCACGACGTTATTTGGAGAGAGAAAAAAATAGACTCCTGGAAATCATATTAGACCAAGATAGCATACATACCTTGAAATCGTGGTTTATGTTTCAGTTACTAAACAGTTAAATACGACACATTTGATTGATCCGGGGGGGGGATTACTTCATTGCTTTGTCTCCTAGCAGTTCACATTCAGTTGAATCAGGTCCACACAGCATCGGACGGAAGGAACACGCTTTATGATGTCACTGGGTGGAAGGGTTTTCCAATATGGCGGCAGGGACAATAAAATACGAAACATTCGTCGGTATAACAACACTTCTTAATAGATCAAAACGTGAATTACTTCTTGACAGACGTCATTGTGCATTATTAACATTGTGTGCATATGCCGTCGCCAATACACAGACACTAATCAATTTTACCAACGGTGTTGTTTGTTTTCCTCCTGTTATCACTGCTCTTACATTTTAACCTTAACAACGGGGTTTCTTGACCTGAAGGGTCTCTCACAGGGGCACTAAAACCATCACGTTGGGCAAATGATTTACACAACAAAACTCGACACTTATGCATATGAACACTTAACTTCTATAAGCACAGGCAAAACAAATTGTTATAAAAGGCTTGCTGTCTGAGAACAATGTGAAATCTAAATGTTACTATGTGTGGAGTGAGTCTAAATTTAGACACTGTCTCAGCCAGCATGAAACTCAAATCAAATGTGAATTTTAACACAGACCAAACTTTGAACAAATTACTAGGCTACATGTATGTAAATCCTCATGCTTGCTTTGAGGCTTCACATGAAGGGGAAGATGGGGTAAAGGATGGTGGCTAGTTTACTAAACTTGATCTGCATAACATTCCAATACCAATAGACATACCTTTGTATGCCTCCTCATCTGTATACCTACAGACAAAGGTGAGCAGTTCAGTCATCTGCACTCAATACAGCTAGCCTTCAACATATTCTTATAGCCTACATATTCTTACCTCTGTTGATTGATATCCATTGAATTGTGTCCATTTTCTGTTTTAGAAAGATTTGCACAAATATGAAAAGATAGAGGGTATCATCATAAAACAATAGGAATTTAGATACCAGGGACAAACCTTAAATTGAGGAGATCTTTACATTTTTCAGTTAAGTGCCTGCACCTGCTGTCCTTTCAAATCTAAATGTTTCAGTTGGGCAGTTAGGTTCCTGCGAGAACTAATGAGGTTCCTCAATGAACCCCAACAACAATGGGTTCTTGGAATAACCTGTTCCTATGGGTTCTTGGAAGAACCTTTTGGGGACAAATTTAAGTGCCAAGAACCCTATGGTTCTGAAGAACCCTTGTTGAACCCCTCATTTTTAGAGTGTGGCCGTTTGTTAACCATTGAACATTTTTGAAAGTTTCCTGTCTGTGTAAGTGGGCATTCCCTCTCTCGCGTGAGCATGCTTTCCCACGTGAGCTCATGGTTCCTCCATAATATCTCACACAAGAGAGGCAACAGCTGGCTCAGAAGTATTTTTGTTTTTATTATGATCCCCATTAGCTGTTGCGAAGGCAGCAGCTACTTTTCCTGGGGTTCACACAAAACAATAAACATGACATATTACAGAACATTAATAGACAAAAACAGCTCAAGGACAGAACTACATACATTTAAAAACGAAACACAGCCTACATATTAATACGTACACACAAAATATCTAGGTAAAATAGGGAAGAGGCGTTGTGAGGTGTTGCCTCACTTTTTTAAAACCAGGTTTGCTGTTCATTTGAGCAATATGAGATGGGAGTTCCATGCAATAATGGCTCTATATAATACTTTACACTATCTTGAATTTGTTCTGGATTTGGGGACTGTGAAAAGACCCCTGGGGGCATGTCTGGTGGGGTAAGTGTGTGCATCAGAGCTGTGTGTAAGTTCACTATGCAAACAATTTGGAATTTTCAATACATTAATGTTTCTTATAAAAATAAGAAGTGATGCAGTCAGTCTCTCAACAACTCTTAAAAACTTCTTATGGGTGCAATCCCGTTAACGGGATCAATATGACAACAGCCAGTGAAAGTGCAGGGCGCCAAATTCAAAACAACAGAAATGTCATAATTAAAATTCCTCAAACATACATGTATTTTATACTGTTTTAAAGGTAATCTTTTTGTTAATCCCTCCACAGTGTCCGATTTCAAATAGGCTTTACAGCGAAAGCACCACAAACGATTATGTTAGGTCACCACCAACTCACAGAAAAACACAGCCATTTTTCCAGCCAAAGAGAGGAGTCACAAAAAGCACAAATAGAGATACAATTAATCACTGACAGATGACATTAATAGGACTTAATGTTACACAATACATGTATGTTTTGTTTGATAAAGTTCATATTTATATAAAAAAATCTGAGTTTACATTGGCGCGTTACGTTCACTAGTTCCAAAAACATCCAGTGATTTTGCATAGCCACATTGATTCAACAGAAATACTCATCATAAATGTAGATGAAAATACAAGTTATACACATGGAATTATAGATATACCTCTCCTTAATGCAACCGCTGTGTCTGATTTTTTTTTTAAACTTCCGGAAAAAGCAAACCATGCAATAATCTGAGAACGGCGCTCAGAAAACAAATAAAATTATCCCCCATGTTAGAGTCAACAGAAATCAGAAATAACATTATAACTATTCCCTTACCTTTGATGATCTTCATCAGAATGCACTCCCAGGAATCCTAGTTCCACAATAAATGTTTGATTTGTTCGATAATGTCCATTATTTATGTCCAAGTAGCTACTTTTGTTAGGGCGTTAGGTACACAAATCCAAACGCTCGTGCAGTTCCAGCATAACGTCGGACAAAAACTTTAAAAAGTTATATTACAGGTCTTAGAAACATTTCAAACTACGTATAGAATCAATCGTTAGGATGTTTTTATCATAAATCTTCAATAACGTTCCAACCGGAGAATTCCTTTGTCTGTAGAGAAGCCATGGAACGCAGGTCGTAAAAAAAAAAAATCCCTGATGCTTCCTTTACTGGTGTCAACATTCTGTAAGGATCATCGCTGGAGACGAGAAGCAGGTACAGGGAGTGAATATGTAATGAAACATGGACATGAAATAGAACAGGACCAGCGTATGGACAGAGTGTGTGATGTCAAAAAAGCAGAACATCTTTTTAGTATGGACAGACCTCTTCAGACATCTTTACAATAATTTAATCTACATTGCCCTCTGTAATTATTGGAACAGTAATGCATTTTTTCTTATTTTGGCTCTATACTCCAAAAGTTTGGATTTGAAATCAAACAATGACTATGAGGTTAAAGTGCAGACTGTCAGATTTAATTTGAGGGTATTTTCATAGCATGCAATGACTACATCAAGCTTGTGACTCTACAAATTTGTTGTATACAAATATCATACCCCCCAAAATGCTAACCTCCCCTGTTGTTGTAATGCTGAGAGGTTAGCATGTCTTGGGGGTATGATATTTGTGCATCTGTCTCACTCATCATTATTCACAACTCATTCAGGATTATCCTTAATCATGGTAGCATCCACATTAATGTAGAAGTGTTAAGAAACATATTTGATTCTTATTTAAAAAATAAGTGGCTTGAAAATGACACAATACATTATTTACCATTAATTTCTATTGGGAACAAAATAATCGGAAACATAACCAAAACAAACAGCAAATGCATCCAACACATGTGCAGAGTCACATGCTTGATGTAGTCATTGTGTGCTATGAATATGGGTCCAAATACTTACATTTTTACTACTTGAATACACATATAAGTGAATTTGTCCCAATACTTTTGGTACCTTAAAATGGGGGAACCATGTACAAAAAGTGCAATAAATTCTTAACAGTTTACCCGATATGGATGAAAAATACCCACAAATTAAAGCTGACAGTCTGCACTTTTACCTCATAGTCATTGTTTGATTTCAAATCCAAACTTTTGGAGTATAGAGACAAAATGCAAAATAAAGGGCGCTGTATATGTTTTGACCATGACAGTTTACAATCTAAGGTAACACCAAGTCATTTAGTCTACTCAACATGTTTAACAGCCACACCATTCATTACCAGATTCAGCTGATGTCTAGGGCTTAGGGAATTATTGTTCCAAATACAATGCTCTTAGTTTTAGAGATGACCAGGACCCGTTTATTACTGGCCACCCATTCCAAAACTGACTGCAACTCATTGTTAAGGGTTTCAGTGACTTCATTAGCTGTGGTTGCTGACACGTATACGGTTGAATCATCAGCAAACATGGGCACACAGGCTTTGTTTAACAATGCCAGTGGCAGGTCATTGGTAAAAATAGAAAAGAGTAGTGGGTCTATAGAGCTGCCCTGCGGTACTCCACACCATATATGTTTGACATTAGAGAAGCTTGCATTAAACAAAACCCTCTGAGTTCTATTAGATAGATAGCTCTGAATCAACAACATGGCAAGGGTTGAAAAACCATAACACATAAGTTTTTTCAACGACAGGATATGATCAATAATATCGAAGGCTGCACTGAAATCTTACAGTACAGCTCCCATAATCTTCTCATTATTAATTTTTTCAACCAATCATCAGCCATGTGTGTCAGTGCAGTACATGTTGAGTGCCCTTCTCTATTAGCATGCTGAAAGTCTGTTGTCAATTTGTTTACAGAGAAATAGCATTGTATTTTGTCAAACACAATGGTATCCAACAGTTTGCTTAGAGCTGCCAGCAAGCTGAAAGGTCTGCTGTTATAACCAGTTAAGGCTGCTTTACCACTCTTGGGTAGTGGAATTACTTTGGCTTCCCTCCAGGTCTGAAGACAAACACCTAGACTCAGATTAAATACATGACAGATAGGAGTGGCAATAGAGTCAGCTACCATCCTCAGTAGCTTTCAATCTGCAGTAAATTGTCTATGCCAGGACGTTTGTCACTATTGATGGATTACAATATTTTTTCCACCTCTTCCACACTAACACAATTCAAATTTACAATGCTTTTATTTCATTATTAGTTATTTTTATGCATGAACATGATGGCTCACTGTTCATTGGTGGCATTTCCTTCCTAAATTTGCCCACTTTGCCAGTGAAGTATTCATAAAAATAGTGAACATCAAATGGTTTTGTGATGAATGAGCCCTCTGTTACACAATACATGTATGTTTTGTTCAATTAAGTTCATATTTATATAAAAAAGTCTCAGTATACATTGGCACGTTATGTTCAGTAGTTCCAAAACATCTGATGATTTTGCAGAAAGCCACATCAATTTACATAAATACTCATGATAAACATTGCTAAAAGATACAACTGTTATGCATGGAACTTCAGATACACTTTTCCGCAATGCAACCGCTGTGTCAGATTTCAAAAAAGCTTTACCGAAAAAGCACACCATGCAATAATCTGAGTACAGCGCTCAGAGACCAAAACAACCCAAACAGATATCCGCCATGTTGTGTAGTCAACAAAAGTCAGAAATAGCATCATGAATATTCACTTACCTCTGATGATCTTCATCAGAATGCACTCCCAGGAATCCCAGTTCCACAATAAATGTTTGTTTTGTTCGATAATGTCCATCATTTATGTCCATCATTTATGTCATTTATGTCCTTTCTTTCGTGAGTTTAGCCCAGTAATCCAAATTCATGATGCACAAGAAGACGAAAAGTCAAAAAGTTCCGTTACAGTCCGTAGAAACATGTCAAACGATATATAGAATCAATCTTTAGGATGTTTTTAACATAAATCTTCAATAATGTTCCAACCGGAGAATTCCTTTGTCTGTAGAAATGCAATGGAAAGCACGTGAACGTTTGATCTATTCTGTCACGTGAACGCGCGTGGTCAGCTCATGCCTCTCTGGCAGATCTCTGACTCATTCCCCTCTCATTCGCCCCCACTTCACAGGAGAAGCTTCAAACAAGGTTCTAAAGACTGTTGACATCTAGTGGAAGCCTTAGGAAGTGCAATATGACCCAATAGACACTGTGTATTCAATAGGCAATGAGTTGAAAAACTACAAACCTCAGATTTCCCACTTCCTGGTTGGATTTTCTTCTCAGGTTTTTGCCTGCCATATGAGTTATGTTATACTCACAGACATAATTCAAACAGTTTTAGAAAAGTCAAAAGTTTTAGAAAAGTTTAGAAATGTTTTCTATCCAAATATACTAATAACATGCATCTCTTAGCTTCTAGGACTGATTAGCAGGCAGTTTACTCTGGGCACCTTATTCAGCCAAGCTACTCAATACTGCCCCCAGCCATAAGAAGTTAAGATACGGCTAGCGCTATGTCAGATCGAAAACGCCCTGAGTGGTACATCCCTGCCCGGCTACGTGTTGGAAGAGGAGGTGTGCGATGATTTGAAAGCCATAAGAATCTCTTCAATGGTGCATAGCCCCTACTCCAAATTGACAATTATAGCCTGTGAACAATTTGATAGTTCAAATGCTACAAAATCAGTTAGTTCATATGTATTTTCCAAAGCCTGCAAGGATGTGAACAATTTTTTGCCCGTCTTTAGCTTTAAGTGGGGAGATTATCATATATTCCTGGCCATGATGAAAAAGCTGGACAATCTTTTCCAAAATCGTGAACAATTACGCCGCTGGGCGCGTCTATCCTTAAGACATACCCAGGGTCTACAGGCACAACGTTTGATCTATCCATGGAATGAAAACTTACAGAACGTGGAATGTGCGTGACATCTAGCGAGCCAGAAAGCCTGTCTTGACGACGGTGAATTGGAAACGGATGGATGTCAGGACTAACCCTATAGCCAGCCCCTTTATCTGTAAGAAAGGAATAGTAAAATTGTTTGTACTAATTATAGCATGTTTTAAAAGATCTGTACTAAAAATTAAGAATTAAATAAAAGGTTACAGCGGACAGCCCCCCACAACAAGGATACCTGAAGCATTATGGACTCTAACTATGAACGACTTCGGTAAATATATATATATATATATATATATACAGTGCCTTGCGAAAGTATTCGGCCCCCTTGAACTTTGCGACCTTTTGCCACATTTCAGGCTTCAAACGTAAAGATATAAAACTGTATTTTTTTGTGAAGAATCAACAACAAGTGGGACACAATCATGAAGTGGAACGACATTTATTGGATATTTCAAACTTTTTTAACAAATCAAAAACTGAAAAATTGAGATTTTTATATTCACCTTACCGGATGGTGACCCCAGCTAGGAACAAAAGAGCAGCAAGGTTTCCCAGATCTCACCCTCCCTTTGTCCTTCTTCCAAGCCAAGTCATTCACCCGGATGTCAAAGCACTTGGTCCCATTCCTGATTCTCCTCCGGTGGCTCTCCTTCTGTTTCTCCTGCACCTTGTCCATGTTCAGTCCCACCTTGATTGATAATAAATGCAATTAGATTTCATATTCTTACTAATACATCTCTTACATATCTCTTGGAGGGCCATAAAATAAATTAACAGAGGACAATCATTTTTTGCCAGGTCAATAACCTCAACATGCTTCTCAGCTCATGCCTGAAGATGATACTCGAAGGCGTTCTGATCTGGTTTGACAACTTCCACCACATAAGGTGGGGTTTCAGTGATCTCAGTGATTTCAGTAATACTAAATAGCAATAGACAGACAATCCTAAGTTAATCACAAATTCTAATACTACAGTATATGCAGAAATTGTATAGACAATTTTGTTGTTTACCTCAGTAAGAAGCTGCGGCTCCCGTCCGTACACCAGGCGATAGAGTGAATACTCTGGAGGCCTGGCCACTGCTGTTGTGTGCAAAGACAATTACCTTCAGGTTGTCCTCCCACCATTCCTGCCCTTCAAGGGACTTGCCCATGGTTGGTCCATTCATCCAAATCTGGAGTCACCATAGATCTCCACATTCACATTACATATAACTCACTGTACTAGCAGTGTCAATTTTGAAAAATATATACATTACTGGAGGCCTATGCAAAACAATGCTACAACCATTACATTATTAACCACTAACATGTAAGCTAAGATTGACAGAAACATTGCCTGGAGCTAGCTAGCGCTTAGCCAAGATGCATTTGGTTAACATCAAGGTAGGAAACTGCTAAATGCTATTTTCATACAAATATTAACACCTTAATACATTTTATTGTGACATCACATATTTACATATATTACCTGAACTAAACTGAGCCTTCGTTCATAGAAAATAAAACAAATAGGATCTAAAACGTTGAAAACTACAGAAAGTTTGGATGTACAGAAACCTCCATTAAAATGGGGAAAATTCCAACCAGTTTTTCCACTCAGTTAAAACTCCCTTCAGTTGCCTTCAAACATCACCAAACTCATGGACTATGTAGTTAACCATGTCACCTCAATATTTTGAAAGTCTAATTGAACCTTTGCACATTACATACCTGAATGTAAAATGATGAGAAGGAGAAACGTTAGTTAGTCATTTTTAGTAGTAGGCAATATCCAAGATTAAAAAAGAAACCTCTAAGGCCTCACAATCTCACTAAAGCTCCCCATTGACGTCACAGCACCACCTAGGGGCAGTAATCATATACATTACTTTAAATGCAAATAGTTGGGAGGCCTACAAAATGGTACAACGGATGGCTTGATAAAATAACAAACAAAATTAAACATAAAAAATAGCCATACATATTTGTGTGTGTCACATATACACATGGCATATGCTTGGGTATCACCTTGACATCTCTAATCTGCTTGCCTCAATAAATAAATGCAAGAACATTGGAAGCCAGGATTAGCTATTTATGTCACGTCTCTTAATAATTGCATAACGGTGCAAGTCAGACACATGTTACCTTTTGTTTGCATGTGAGCATGTATTTTTCTGTTGAGTGATCACACATGCCTCAGCACGCATAGAAGTTACTTTCCCTGCTTGAAAATGTGTGCTAAAAGTGGGGATGTTTCATAATATTTCTGATTATCTTAACTCCCCACCACCAATTAACCATTTAGAAAAAAATTGAAAACCACGGAAACATCACTGCAATATAGGCCTGCACTCAGAAAAAAAGGTGCTATCTACAACCTAAAAGGATTATTCCGCTGTCCTCATAGCAGAACCTTTTTGGGTTTCAGGTAGAACCAATTCTGTGCCAAGATAGAACCTCTGCTCAGACTATAATATGTAAACTGGAAACCACATATGCTCTTTTGCACACCAATATCTCTCTACCTGTTCATGACCATCTGATCATTTATCACTCCAGTGTTAATCTGCAAAATTTTAATTATTCGCCTACCTCCTCATGCCTTTTGCACACAATGTATATAGACTCTCTTTTTTTTCTTTTTTTTTCCCTACTCTGTTATTGACTTGTTAATTGTTTACTCCATGTGTAACTCTGTGTTGTTGTCTGTTCACACTGCTATGCTTTATCTTGGCCAGGTCGCAGTTGCAAATGAGAACTTGTTCTCAACTAGCCTACCTAGTTAAAGAAAGGTAAAATATATATATATTTTTTAAATATCCTTTGGCTGCATTTATTGTAGATGGGTATTTTAACAAAGCTAATCTGAAAACAAGGCTCCCTAAATTGTATTTGTTGAACAGGAGAAGAGGATGTGGTTGCTTGTGGAGGGACAGCAGTGGGGGTGGCTGGTAGAACAGCTGTAGTGACGCTGATAGGTTGCTCTGGCTCATTACTTCTTGACTAAAAGAAAGATAGATTTAGAAATTACTTTGACATTGCCATAGATCAACAGCTGAAAAGCCTTCATTAACAACATACTCCCAGAGATAGCAAAGCATTCCATATTCACTAATTGAAGTAGCCTACCCACCGTTTACAATTGAATTAATCAATTAAATAAATTATACTATAGCACATTCAATTACGTTATTGTTGTAGATTATAGGCTACTCCTGTACCTACCTTGTCCAATACTAGAATCATTGAATAAAATAGAGTACCTATCCACATATACAATTGTTGAAGGAATTTAATTCCTCTGTTTTAATACCCAATTAAAATTAAACACTCTGTCAATTCATAAGAATTTGTAAGACCCTTATTTTATAGGAATGGACAGAGCCCCGGTCTTAAAGTCAAGTAACAGCCTTTAATCAAGAGAGTACTGAGTACATACACATTTTACCACAGGTTATAAACTGAAAATGACGTCAGTGTTTTCTAAATGTTCCGTCTCTTCTTGACACTGGTAGAAAGGTCCTATAGCTCTCAAGCCTTCCCTCCTCGCCTAGAACCAAGGTCAGTCAGTGTAGATAAGCATTCTAGACAGTCTGGAGATAAGTTCATTAATTTGTACCAAGGAACAGACCGTCATTGTTCTAAACTCTTGACTACATTCACTACATTATATTTAATACTGGGATCAAGAGAGACAATTCATACATGTACAGTAGCATAATAGTATTCTGATTAGTACATCCTGATTGAAATGTATACATAATTAGTCATTATAGATAAAAATTCCCTTAACAACAATTTAATTTATCAATTTAAATAAATAATACTAGCACATGCAGTGCTTTTTGAAAGTATTCCCCTTGACTTTTTCCACATTGTCTTATGTTACAACCTTATTATAAAATGTATTCAATTATTTATCATCAATCTAGACACAATACCACAATACCTTTTTATAAATGTATACAAAATTCTAAAACTGAAATGTAACATTTACCTAAGTATTCAGACCCTTTACTCAATACTTTGTTGAAGTACCATTGGCAGCGATTACAGCCTTGAGTCTTCTTGGGTATGACGCTACATGCTTGGCACACCTGTATTTGAGGAGTTTCTCCCATTCTTCTCTGAATATCCTCTCAAACTCTGTCAGGTTGGATTGGTAGTGTCACTCCCCAGCTATTTTCAGGCCTCTCCAGAGATGTTCGATTGGGTTCAAGTCCGGGCTTTGGCTGGGCCACTCAAGGACATTCAGAGGCTTGTGCCGAAGCCACTCCTGAGTCATCTTGGCTGTGTGCTTCAAGGCTTTGTCCTGTTGGAAGGTGAACCTTCGCCCCAGTCTGAGGTCCTGAGCACTGGAGCAGGTTTTCAACAAGGATCTCTCTATACTTTGCTCCATTCATCTTTTCCTTGATCCAGACTAGTCTCCCAGTCCCTGCCGCTGAAAAACATCCCCACAGCATGATACTTCCACCACCATGCTTCATCGTAGGGATGGTGCCAGGTTTCCTCCAGACGTGGTGCTTGGCATTCAGGTCAAAGAGTTCAACCTTGGTTTCATCAGACCAGAGAATCTTGTTTCTCATGGTCTGAGAGTCTTTAGGTGCCTTTTGGCAAACTCCAAGCGTGCTGTCATGTGCCTTTTACTGTCACGTCCTGATCTGTTTCTTCTGTCCTTGTGCTCTTCTCCACCCCCTCCAGGTGTCGCTCATCATCCCTGGTGTATTTATCCCTGTGTTTGCTATCTCTCTGTGCCAGTTCGTCTTGTTTGCCAATTCAACCGACGTTTATCTCCCAGCTCCTATTTTTCCCAGTCTTTGTTTTTCCTAGCCATCCTGGTGTTGGCCCTTGCCTGTCCTGACACCGAACCCACCTGCCTGACTATTCTTCCTGCCCTGACCTCGAGCCTGCCTAATGCCCTGTACTGTTTGGACTCTGACCTGGTTGATGAACTCTCGCCTGTACCCGACCTGCTTTTGTCTACCCCTTGTGTTATAATAAATATCGGAGCTCAACCATCTGCCTCCTGTGTATGCATATGGGTCTCGCCTTGTGCCCTTCTATTTTCTGAGGAGTGGCTCTACCATAAATGCCTGATTGGTGGAGTGCTGCTGAGATGGTTGTCCTTCTGGAAGGTTCTTCAATCTCCACATAGGAAATATGTATGTATCTTAAAGTATCTCAATGGCATGTAGCATTGCAATATAAATTATGTACTGTATATATCCTATAGCACCACGTGTGTATATTTTCATTTACAATTGATTTAATCCATTAAATAAATAATAGTAGCAGATCAAATTATGTTATTATTGTATACTAGCCTTCTTCTCTATCGACACAGGAAATAATATTGCCAATGTGTTTTCAAAAGTACTTTATCAAAAAACTTGTTATCATAAAAAGTTATTATTTTAAATGAAACCAGATTTCATTTAATACAGACATTAGTAAGGCGCTGTTATGATGACATGTTAGTTACACGTTCAATGGTAAGCGACAGCCACACGGTGGTACTGTTCCCTAGTGTTTATTAACACGCAGGCATCACACAGACGTTGGGCGTTGGGATCATGTGCTGTCAGTCAGTCAGACGTTCAATGCTAGGTGACAGCCACACGATGGTACTGTTGCCTAATGCTGAATTTAGGCCTTTATCACCCCCCATAAGTGTGTGTGTTGACAGAGCACTGTAGTGTATCCACTATTGGTTGAGTCACATGAGTGAGAGGAGACAGAGCAGCACATGCGCACATCATGATAACTTTTTACCAGTCATTATGAGCAAGTGAATATTTTAATTGGAATTTATGGCACTCCCTCGTGTGCGTTTTGTTATGGGGAAAAGTACTCAATGAAACTGACAATAAATGTGGAGAATGATACATTTGCATCTTTTGGCCATCAAGTAGCCTACTTATTTATATGCCATTGTAGGCTACTTTAGGCTATACACACACACATATATATATATATATATATACACACACACACACACATTGTTTTTAACCTTTATTTAACTAGGCAAGTCAGTTAAGAACACATTTTTCTTTTTCAATGACGACCTAAGAACAGGCCATATATATCACTGGAGTCAGTGCAAATCAATTTGTGTCACTTGTGTAGCCTACCTGGAGCTAGCAAACGGATTTAATAAATAACCCATAACATCAGTGTATTGTTGTTGTAGCCTTGTGTTATTATGCAATTATTAAAAGCATGTTAGTAAAATTGGAAGTTGGTGTCTTTTTTGCTTTCTTGAGTAAGGCTGTTCCAAAATATAGGTGTTTCAGCCTAGCTCAGTGCTTTCTGTGGTGGTGGGGCAAGCCAGCAGAAAATAGGAGTGTTGTGCCGTGATTGGCTCAGGGTTCTGTCACTCATGGGAAAACTATGTCAACAGTCCTTAGTAAGGGTAGACATCGAAAGTTCTATCCCTCTGCACCCTGCCATATATATTTACATTAGTAGTGCCCTTCCAAGAAGGCTCAAGGTCATTGGCCACAGATAAAATTACTTCAAATCACATTATATGTACAGTAACTTTGATTGGACTGATCATGTCAACATCTTACATTCAAAATCTTAGCTAGCAGTCATCATCATGAATCAAGTCGACAATCTACTGGCAAATCCTTTTAATCCTTGTCATATGAAGACAAATAATTAAGATAAACATATCAGTGCTCATTGGCCATTGGACATAAACATTACACAAGTTGGAAATCATAAATTCAACAATGAGTGGTGTGGAAGGAATTGGTGACAGTGGCTTAACCGCAAGCATTGCAACTGGGAAGTTGGGAATAAATGATCAAGCTGAGAAAATACATTTTGAGCAGTCATTCAACTAGTAATTGTAAAAACATATATATATATTTGGTGACAAAATTGCCCACCAAGGACCACCACGCCACCTTCCTGTTCAAGTGAGCACATCACAACAAGACGAGTCCATGATGTAATATGTCAGGGAGATATGTATACTGTACCTAAGAAAGTAATACTAACTGTATGTTGTGTAGTAAGCTGTTACTAGCCCATGTGCCTCATCATAATATTTTGGTTTATTTTCACCTCTTCATTTCCAGCTAATTTTACTGTTCTGACTCGGTGGTGCACATGTAGCCTATAACTTGTTTTTGAGAAATGTCATCATTGTTACACCCTGATCTGTTTCACCTGTCTTTGTGATTGTCTCCACCCTCCTCCAGGTGTCACCCATCTTCCCCATTATCCCCTGTGTATTTATACCTCTGTTCTCTATTTGTCTGTTGCCAGTTCGTTTTGTTTCATCAAACCTGTCAGCGGTTTTCCCCTCTGCTCCTGTCTCTCGATTTGTTCCTGTTTCCTAGTTTTCCCGGTGTTGAAAAAGTGCTGAACACATACTTACATTGACTACGTCCGTCTTAGCTCGCTCATTAATGTCTTAATCAAAATTATGGAATGCCTCTTATCCGCTCATCATTTCCTTATGCCATAGTTTGTACATTTCAATTGTCAGTAGGAACCACATTTGTTTAAGCAAGTCAGCCATTTCAGCTATGTTTTAAAAAAAAGGCATCAATGAATTGTTTTGCTGCCAGACAAGGCTCTGCTGATAGCCGGGTGTAGCAGTGGTAAGGATTCACTCCATTGTGCTGGAAAGAAAGCTCTGCTGTTGGGACATCTTTATGTAGGCCCTAAAGGTTTGTGGGCACCGCTTGTCACTGTTATAGTGCAATTAATGTATTGTTTAGTGTTGTGTTATGTAGTGGCTTTGCATCCCGCCAAAAATTGCGGAGTTTGCCCAATCAAGATTTTTTTTTAACATTGTTTGAAAACTGATATTTGACTCGTATTAATGCCAAAATAACATGCAAAACAGTATACACTGTATACAAATATACACTACCGTTCAAAAATTTCCATGAAAACATACATGAAATAAGTTGTAAAATGAATAGGAAATCTAGTCAAGACAATGTTGACAAGGTTATAAATAATGATTTTTAATTGAAATAATGATTGTGTCCTTCAAACTTTGCTTTCGTCAAAGAATCCTCCATTTGCAGCAATTACAGCCTTGCAGACCTTTGGCATTCTAGTTCACAATTTGTTGAGGTAATCTGAAGAGATTTCACCCCATGCTTCCTGAAGTACCTCCCACAAATTGGAATGACTTGACAGGCACTTCTTACATACCATATGGTAAAGCTGCTCCCACAACAGCTCAATAGCATTGAGATCCGGTGACTGTGCTGGCCACTCCATTATAGACAGAATTCCAGCTGACTGCTTCTTCCCTAAATTGTTATTGCATAGTTTGAAGTTGTCCTGTTGTAGGAGGAAATTATCACCAATTAATTAAGCACCGTTTACAGGGTATGGCATGGCGTTGCAAAATGGAGTGATAGCCTTCCTTCTTCAAGATCCCTTTTACCCTGTACAAATCTCCCACTTTACCTCCACCAAAGCACCCCCAGACCATCACATTGTCTCCACCATGCTTGACAGATGGCGTCAAGCACTCCTCCGGCATCTTTTCATTTTTTCTGCCTCTAACGAATGTTATTTTTTTTGTGATTCAAACACCTCAAACTTAGATTTGTCTGTCCATTTAACTTTTTTCCAATCTTCCTCTGTCCAGTGTCTGTGTTCCTTTGCCCATCTTAATCTTTTATTTTTATTGGCCAGTCTGAGATATGGCTTTTTCTTTTTCACCTCTTCACTGTTGATGTTGAGACTGGTGTTTTGCGGGTACTATTTAATGAAGCTGCCAGTTGAGGACTTGTGAGGCGTCTGTTTGTCAAACTAGACACTCTAATGTACTGTTCCTCTTGCTCAGTTGTGCACCGGGGCCTCCCACTCCTCTTTCTATTCTGGTTAGAGCCAGTTTGCACTGTTCTGTGAAGGGAGTAGGGAGCAGAATTATACAGGATCTTATAGACTGACGGATAGACTGACGAGTTTCAGAAGAAAGTGCTTTGTTTCTGGCCATTTTGAGCCTGATGCCTCAAATGTTGATGCTCTAGATACTCAACTAGTCTACCGAAGGCCAGTTTTATTGCTTCTTTAATGAGCACAACTGTTTTCAGCTGTGCTAATGTAACAGGGTTATGTTGATGATTCCCATTGCCACCTTATTGTTAAGCCAATGGGTTTTTGGTTTTTAGTTTTGTCTTGCCTTCACCTACTCAACATGGCATCTTATTGGCTGGTTTGCGTAGCTTGCTTACAAGGGAGGATGTTTCAGTTAGAATTGTTCCAGTGAACAAGCACCAAACCAGCGGTACGTTGTTGGTTGCAAAAAAAAAAGTTGTTGGTTGTACGTCGAAAGTGATTTTTATACTCCCGAGTGATGATTTGAATGTACAATTTATATAAATTTGTTTGTAAATGTTATTAGAACACCACACATAAGATGCAGCGTTTTTTGGTGCATGTTTGATGTGCATTTAGTTTAGAGATTTTTTTGTGATTTCATTTAGAGAATTCCAGCTAATACTAGCTAGCAACTTACTGTGTCTGGTGGAGGGATTTAAATATTTTGTACAGTGCATGAGTGCAGAGTTGGGTGTGAGCCGTGCATTGCATGACGTGCAATTTTGTGCTGTTTCTATCAGCTACATGTTCAAAATATTATATTGTAATTGCTGTGTTATTTTTGTAACTACATTGCCTAGTGAACAAGCGTGCGTGAGTGCAGAGTTGGATGGTGAGCCGATGGTGAGACTGGTGCTACAAGTTGGAGTTCGTGTTGATGATTGATTGTACACAACGCAAGAAGAGTACTGTTACACTAACATAATTACAAAATGGTTCTCATAATCAATTAGCCTTTTAAAATTATAAACTTGGATTAACTAACACAATGTGCCATTGGAACACAGGAGTGATGGTTGCTGATAATGGGCCTCTGTACGCGTATGTAGATATTCCATTAAAAATCAGGCATTTCCAGCTACAATAGTCATTTACAACATTAACAATGTTTACACTGTATCTCTGATCAATTTAATGTTATTTTAGTGGTCAAAAAATGTGCTTTTCTTTCAAAAACAGGGAGATTTCAATGTGACCCCAAACTTTTAAACGGTATTGTGTATATATATTATTTTTTATTTGTAATCATTTTTTAAAATGTGGGTCTCAAAACAGGTGTGGCTGTACACAGTGACCAAATTTTCACAAACACCTTAGTTAAGTGATTGTTTAACAATTAGATGAAAACATTATGACTGGTTGTGTTTCTGCCACATTAAAAGGCATAAGGCTTCCCTGAAGTAAATTATATTAAATTGCCAAAATTATACAGGTCTAGTCTTATTAGCTTACTCCAGTCTATAGAGATGTAACAGTATAGACTTTATGTCCGTCTCCTCGCCCCAACCTGGGCGCAAACCAGGGACGCTCTGCACACGTCAACAGTCACCCTCGAAGCATCGTTACCCATCGCTCCACAGAAGCTGTGGCCCTTGCAGAGCAAGGGGAACCACTACTTCAAGGTCTCAGAGCAAGTGACGTCACCAATTGAAACGCCACTAGCGCGCACCACCGCTAACTAGCTAGCAATTTCACATCGGCCACACTCACCCCCCTTTTGACCTCCTCCTCTTTCCACAGCAACCAGTGATCCGGGTCACGGCACCAATGTAATAGTAAAGACTTTACGTCCGTCCCCTTGCCCCGACCTGGGCGCAAACCAGGGACACTCTGCACACGTCAACAGTCACCCTCGAAGCATCGTTACCCATCGCTCCACAAAAGCCGCGGCCCTTGCAGAGCAAGGGGAACCACGCACCACCGCTAACTAGCTAGCAATTTCACATCGGCTACAGATAAATAAATAAAATAATTTAAAAAATAGGCTATTACACCATAAAGCACGATTTAGCCACAGAGGATCATTAGCTTTTTTTTAAGTCGGAAGGGCTAGCAATTTGGGCAGCACGCACTGCAAATACCAAATAGATGTTTGAGTTGCGACTTCCAGTGTAAAGCAGAGAGACCGAGTATCTCAATATGTTAAAATACAAACTTGCTTTGGGACACCCCCTCCACGGGGCGGGGGCAATAAATAGACCAGAGTGGCCCCGATCAGAAAAAAATGAGGGGCCAAGTGTCTCGCTGAATTTTCTGATCCACTAGTTACCATAGCCACAAAGTCAGAAGGCCCGCCTAATCGACCAATCAGATGACCGATCACACTCCATTTGATTGGTCGACTATTCGGGCCTTCTGACTTTGAGAATGCAGTAACTGGTGACGACCATCTTTTCTGACATGGATAACAAAGATTTTTATAACTAACCAAAGATCGTCCAGAGCCTGTCGTTGCCAAAGGGAGCAAATTACTCATAGTGGGCAGAACAAGCAAGGAGTTGGGCAGAACCAAGTACAAGCTAGTGAAATCCTATTGGCTCGTTCTAGCATTTATTTGCATATTTCCATTAGGGAACGCCTATTCTGAAGTGCGCGAGTATAAACAATGCAATTCTTTGTACATTTTGCAAAGGCGGAAGTCTACAAAGCGCAGTCTACTATGTTTGTTACAGATTCTTGGAAACAGACAACTGTATGGAGATCAAATGTTTCATCGATGAGCAAATTTGCAGAATGTCGCTCCATCTTCTCCCACTGCCGGCCACTGGGCTTCCTCTCATCACCATATTTGGTAGTGTTAAACTCCAACCGGATGCGTCACAGTTTACATCCGATGAAATATCGGGCTCATTGTTCTATCTGTGTGTATAATCTGTGTATCTACGCTACAACATGACCTATAGTGTACGTCGTTGCGTCGTGCGTAGCGGGTGGGACAACGCTCGTGCACTGCATTGTTGTGGGGGGAGAGCTCGAGCTTGCAGTTGCAGCCTCGAAATGGTTCCAGGCTATAGGGAAGAAGCCAATTCAGATCCTTGAGAAAATGCTTTTATGCTCATGATTAGAACCCAGTTTAGTATTTAACAAGACCCAGAGGGCTCCCAACTGCATTCTTCTTCTTTATTACTGAAAAAGCCTAAGCATCTCCCGCTGGATGAGAACATTGTGTACGGAATTACAGCCACTGAGCAGGCCACATCGCCATTGCTTTCAAAGGCTGTTGACAAGCTACTATCTACAACCAGCAAAGCTGTTTCTAGTTCTAAGGTATGTGTTTTTTTTTTGTGTTATTTTTCCGATGCATTTTATCATGGATTATATAGAGCATAGTCGGCCAGTAACTGATTAATGCTGCATGTGTTGTAGGAAGCGCAATACACGTTTAAAGGGCTCCGTTGCCCTGTTTTGTTTGACGCCATTTGCTAACGTTAGGTTGTTAGCTAACTGTAACTAGCATTAGTAGCTACAGTAATGTTATTGTTAGCTACTAGCCCACACTGGCTTCATCTTTTTTTCGCTCTTCGTTTGTGTCGCTGTTCTCTCTCTTCGGCCAGCTGCTAGTTTGCTAGAAAGAACCATGACATCCTCGGAAGGCTGTTAAATTAAATGGTGCAATTTATCATGGTGGGGGGGGGGGGGGGGGGGGGGGGGGGGGGCTCAGTTGCCTGCCACTCCTAGGCGCAACAAAGTTAGCACAATTTTAAAAGGCTAAAGTTAACACCCCCCTTACTTTACGCAGGCTGTGTGAACAAGTTGTCTTCTCTGGCATAGCAAACGTTTTTTATTAGACGTTTTAGATTGTCTCTAGCAACCCAAAACATTTCATGTGTCTGTTGTGTTGTAATGTTTAGGCTCAGTATGATTTACTGTGGAATCTTGCAGTCTCAAATCTTGAATGATTCTTAAGAATAACCAGACAGTTTTTCTACATCTATCCATCCACTCCAAAACGGACCACATTCTCCATACAAACCCATGCAGAGATTTTTCTTGTTCAAACTTTTAATTGAACTCTTATCTTGTCATCAGATGCCTGCACTGCAGCTGTGGTGATAACATTAGCAGTTATCTCATACTTTTGCTGGCATGGGAAACCTGAGTTTCTTTTGAGCACAAGCCATTCTTTTGCCCCCCCCCCCCCCCCATATCACTACTATCCCCTTGTCCCTCACGCTTTTTAGTGACACACTTTCTTATTCATATGTCTTAGCAGATGCTCTACTCACCGAGTCCCCATTTCCACTCAGGAGTATACATTATAGTTTCTAATGTAAACAAATTCAACAATGCTATGGAAATTGAAATCCTCAAACTGATATCGCACATTGTCGATCAACAAATAGGCCAGCTTCCAGCTATCTATTCAAATACCTTCACCAATTGATGCTTGTTTACATTGTCCTGGTGTTTGTCTCCGTTACCACACCCTTAGGTAAAACCAGTCAAAAATCAACTATTTGTTAATTTTTTTTAAACTTAATGTATTGTGATGGTAATCTATGTCTGCTTCTGTTGTCATCCACATGCTTGTTTAATTTATTGTGTTGTGGTATAGACTCCTCTATGTACCTGCTTCTCTTCTCCTTGCAGCTGTTCAGGTGTCGAGGATGAGGAAGAAGGCTCGGCACCACAGGGTCCCTGAGCCCCAGCGGCCGCCCTCCCCCATCCAGCCGTCCCCCAACAAACAGACTCTGACCTATGCCCAGGCCCAGCGCATGGTGGACATGGAGATTGATGGCCGGATGCACCGGATCAGCATCTACGACAAGCTGGACGTGATCTCGGATGATGACCCTACGGCTCAGGAGATTATGGAGTGCACCAGCAACAAGGAGAACACGGAGAAGCCTCAGCAGACGCCAATGCGCTCCGTCCGGTTAAAAAACAACCAGGAGAAGAGAAGTGCAGCTGCGGTCGCACAGAACCACACAACACGTGGAGCTGCAGCAGCACCAGTACAGACACTTCCAGAGGCCAAGGTCCGGACGGTGGAGTATAACCTACCAGCGGTCCCCAGGAGGCCCCCGGTGTACTATAAGTATGTGGAGAAGACGTCAGAGGAGTTGGATGAGGAGGTGGAGTATGATATGGATGAGGAGGACTACGCCTGGCTGGAAGTAGTTAACGACAAGAGGAGGAGTGAGGGCGTCAGTCAGGTAGGCCTTGTCTTTTTAAATGACGCCTTTTCATAATTACAGAACTTCATGGTGAGGCTTCTCTCCTGTAGCCTGGGTGCCAGTCAATCATTTTTTTCCATGGGGTTTTGTACTGTGTATTTAAATACTGTATTCTCGACAGCATATTATTATATTCTACTGCTGTACATTGCATTTTAGTTACTCTTTACACACTGCATATTTATTTTTATACTGGATTCTTGACATATCTCACTCTGATACTCAGTGCACAAAACATTAGGAACACCTGCTCTTTCCATGAGACTGACCAGGTGAATGCTATGATCCCTTATTGATGTCACTTGTTAAATCCACTTCAATCAGTGTAGATTAAGGGGAGGAGACAGGTTAAATAAGGATTTTTTTAAGCCTTGATTGTGTATGTATGTGTGCCATTGAGGGTGAATGGGCAAGACAAAATAATCAAGTGCTTTTGAACTGGTTATGGTAGTAGGTTCCAGGCGCACTGGTTTGTGTGACAAGAACTGCAACGCTGCTGGATGTTTCACGATCAACAGTTTCCTGTGTGTATCACCAATAGTCCACTACCCAAAGGACATCCAGCCAACTTAACACAACGGTGGGAAGCATTGGAGTCAACATAGGCCAGCATCCCTGTGGAACGCTTTCTACACCTTGTGGAGTCCATTCCTCAATGAATTGAGGCTGTTCTGAGGGCAAAAGGGGGTGCAACTCAATATTAGAAAATATGTTCCTGATGTTTTTACACTCAGTGTATAGCTACCGCTGTACATATACTAAGAATGCTATCTTGTGTACATTTCATCTGGTGTGTATAAGCATAGATTGCATTTGGATTACTGTTAGTGGTATTAGGGTTAATTGGACTAATTCTGGTATTTCTTGATTTCTTATTTTTTTATTTATTCATTCATTTTTGATTATTTGTGGACTTTGACATTGTACTGCATTGTTAGGAGCTAGTAGCATAAGTGTTTCACTGCAGCCACTTTAACATCTGCTAAACTGTGTACGCCACTAATAAACTTGGATTTGATTTCAGTCTGTTTTTTACTCTTTTGCCAACTAGACGAGAGTAGAAACACTGACACTCAGGCTAGCTCCCCCCTCCCCCCAAAGAAACAAAAACAAATGGATCACAGGCTAAGACAAGAATACAACACAACAGTAGTCATTAAAACTACAATACATGTGTAAATGTTTACTGTTCTCCCTCCAACCACCAGGTGTCCCACAACGTGTTTGAGTTCCTGGTGGACCGCTTTGAGAAAGAGACACAGATGGAGAAGGTGAGCCAGGGCCAGGACAAGCTGACCATAGACGAGGACGCTGTCTGCTGCATCTGCATGGACGGAGACGGCCAGGACAGCAACGTCATCCTCTTCTGTGACATGTGTAACCTGGCCGTGCACCAAGAGTGTTACGGTGTCCCTTACATCCCAGAGGGACAGTGGCTATGCCGGCACTGCCTCCAGTCGCCCACCCAGCCTGCAGGCTGCATACTGTGTCCTAACAAAGGCGGAGCAGTGAAAAAGACTGACGATGACCGCTGGGGTCATGTGGTGTGCGCCCTGTGGGTGCCGGAGGTAGGGTTTTCCAACACAGTCTTCATCGAGCCCATCGACGGAGTCAGCAACATACCGTCCGCTCGCTGGAAGCTCACCTGCTACCTCTGTAAGGAGAAGGGGGTGGGGGCCTGTATCCAGTGTCACAAGGCTAACTGCTATACAGCCTTCCATGTCAGCTGTGCTCAGAAAGCAGGACTCTTTATGAAGATGGAACCAATCAAGGAGTTTACAGAGACCGGCGAACCAACGTTTTCGGTGAAGAAGACTGCTTACTGTGGGGCTCACACCCCCAACAGCTCGGTCAGACGACCTCTCACCATCTACGAGGACGCCAAACCCCAAAATGGATTGTGTTCCCCTCTGAAAGGGGAGAAGATGAGGGGCGCCAATGCACTGACGAAAGGCAGGAAGAGGAAGAGCAAGAAGGTGGAGCCAGAGGAAGAGGTCCCACCCGTGGCCGTGCCTAGCTTTCCTCCCCAAAGGTAGATTCACTCACCATTCATCTAAGCATCATTTTCATAATTTGCAGATGATCAGACGTATCAGTAAATGTGACAATACACAACATACAGTGACGTGAAAAGTATTTGCCCCATTCTTATTTTCTGTCATTTTTTTTTTTACAGTGAATGCTATTAGATTTAACCAAAACCTAATATGAAATGACAAAATGTTGATAATTATTTCATTTATTTAATTAACAAAATTATGCAATACCCAATGTCCCTGTTTGAAAAATGTATTGCCTTCTTCCACTCAACGGGTTGTGCCACCTTTAGCTGCAATGACTGCAACCAAATGCGTGCTGTTGATATTAATATTAGGTTTTGGTTGAAGATCTGATAATTCAGTGTAAAAAAAAATTGCAAAAATAGAGAATCAGACAGGGGGCAAACTCGCGGTTGGCAGGGCTCCCCGCTTGTGCCATCAAACCCCTGCAACTTATCTGGACAGAGTCCCTGCCCATCTTCCTGAAAACATCTGAAGCCCTACCTCTTCAAACAGTATCTTATATAATCTTCCTCCCCACCTTGTTCACAAGTTAAGTTAAGTTTTTCAATGTTTGAGTTTGTTTCAACTGCTAGCAAAGACGCATCAGCTACTAGTCAGATTCTCTCACAGGCACACTGAACTCAAATGGTGTTCTTGTTGCCATGGTAACCTACCACCCTTAAAGGGATAGATTAACATTTTTGTCTCATCTGCGATATTTTGGTTAAAAGACTCAGGTCACAAATAATGAAATAACACTGAGCAATATACCACATCACCTCTTACTAGTAAGAAATGTATGATTTTAGAAACATTACAAAGCATGCTCATTGCTTTTTGTGTAATTATGTAAAAAACAATCTATATTTGTCTGATAAGAAAAAATCTGAGGGGCTGGTAGATTTTTAAATCTATGCCACAGTGGCTGGTGGACCAAAAAGTTAGTTTCAGGCCATGTTCATGGCACTGTATAGACAAAGAGGTCAGGACTTAAAGTGAAAAAACATGTCATTCAATTTCAGACATAGACATTACTTCAATAAGCAATTCTTTTTAAAATCGTTAATATCTTCTCCATCTGTTCCCAGGTTAAACACCATCCTCAACCGGGTGTCTATGCAGAAAAAGAAGGTGTTTGTGGAGCTGGCTCTAAACTACTGGACTCTAAAGAGACAGGCGAGGAACGGAGTACCCCTCATCAGACGACTACAGTCCAGCCAACAGTCCCATCAGAAGACCCATGCTGCACAGCCGGTCAGTTAGACGGTCGAGCACTCTTGTCCCCCTGTTTCTGACACAATTCTCATCCCCTGGCTGGTACACTCAATTCCCTCTCACACTCCTATCATTATAAGATACCCCTCTCCTTATTACCATAGCAGTGTCAAAGAGAACAGGCCAAAACTGCCCAGAGGCATATGATTGTATAAATGAGAGCTCCACTATTCTCCTTGCATGATTACAATTCCACTGTTTTCTAACCCTAATGTTGGTGATATTATTTTTTAACTGTATATGTCTGCAATGTTTTATAAGTCCTGATTTGTGTGATTCCAACCACAGAAGGAGAGTGAGGAGGAGAGCCGGGCTCTGAAGGAGCAGCTCAAGGAGTGGCATTGTCTAAGACATGACCTGGAGAGAGCCAGGCTATTGCTGGAGCTCATACGCAAGAGGGAAAAACTCAAGAGAGAAGAGGTAGGTTAGATAACTGTAGCTGTCAAGCCAACAATACATAAATATAGCTCACAAGCCAACTATAAGACAATTAGTAGTATAGTATAAATTGGAGCTGCAGCGCCTCCCCCTCTCTCTCCCCCTCCATGGTTCAGCAGCCATATACAGTATATAATGATGCTAACGGTCCCCTGTGTGTCCTCAGATGAAGCTGCAGCAGAGCCTGTTAGAGGTCCAGCTGACTCCCTTCAGTATCCTGCTCAGGTCTGTGTTGGAACAGCTACAAGAGAGAGACCAGTCCTTGATCTTTGCCCAGCCTGTCGACATCAAAGAGGTAAGGCTTACTTACCATAGGAGAGCAGCACTTACTATGACATCTACATACAGCCTGAGATGTTGGAGAGTTGAGGTATTCTTGCTGACATGATTCGCGTGGTACACAGCGAGGGAGAGCCACTGGTCTGGACAGGAGTCCGTTTGATAATGTAAGATTCGTCCAGAAATTGATCAAGCTTTTATTGGTTCTCTCACCCCCCCGGTGAGTTTAAACCTCTTGTTGTTTGGATTTATAAATCCAGTGGTTTAATGTAAGGGGGCGCTGCTCTGGGGCTGCACATGTGGGTGTTTGAGGCATAAAGACACAGAACCAAGCAGTAAAAGCACGGCCCCCATCATTATCAACTTCATTAACCCTAACATCAAACATTCTTTGAAGTCAGGAGTCTGGTGTCAGCCAGACTAGAGTTGACATGCTGCTTATGCCCTTTCACGTTTTTAATTAATTAAAAAATATATATTTTAACTTGAATGACCTTATTTTGTTTACTATAGTAGATTTACATCTCAATTATTTACTCCTCCTAGCATGGGTCAGAGCCCATCTCATTTGGGCTGATTTAAAAAATAAAAAACATCTTAAAGTATTTCCAAAAAAATATCAGACTGGATTTTACATTTACATCTCAATGCCCTGTAGGTGCTGACTATCAGATGTTTTTGTATCTCTGTCTATCATTATACCTGTAGGTGCCTGACTACCTTGACCACATCAAGAACCCCATGGATTTCTCCACTATGAGGAAACGCATTGATGACCAGGCCTACAGCAACCTGGATGACTTTGAGTCTGACTTCAATCTCATCATCTTCAACTGCATGAAGTACAACTGCAAGGATACCTTCTTCCACCGGGCGGCCGCCCGTCTCCGAGACCAAGGTGGGGCTTTGATCAGGAAGACGCGGAGGGATGTGGAACGAATCGGCTTCGAGAAGGACAGCGGGATGCACCTGCCCGAACCGCCCAAGATCGAAGCGCCTCCACCATTTTCCTGGGAGGACGGTAAAAGGCCTAGCGAGTCAAAGAGTTTTTATTTATTTATTTATATATATATATATATATATATATATATATATATATACATACATACATACATACATACATACATACATACATACATACATACATACATACATACATACATATATATGTATATATAAAATGTATAAATCAGTCAATATAGAATACTGGAACAGACTGCAGTGTTTGCAAAGATCCAAATTAATAAAGCATATTCCTGGTCTAAGAAGCACTTTCAATTGAGATGCTCTTGAGAATTTTTGTCTAGCCGTTTGCTTGATCTGGATCCTCAATATAATTCGACTTACCTAGGCCTGTGTTTAAGTTAACATCAAGCAAATGTCTCCCAATGACAGTGTTATCTTGGTGTCCTTTCCCAGTGGACCAGTTATTGGTCCCAGCCAACCGGCAGCACATGCCTCTGGAGGAGCAGCTGAAAGAGCTGCTGGAGAAACTGGACCTGACATTCTCCATGAAGTCCAGCCCGTCACGCTCCAAACGCCTCAAGCTGCTCAAGAAGACCATCAACGACGTGCGCAGCGAGATGAGCTTCGGCCTGAGGAGGGCGTCCCACCACTCCCATTCGCATTCTTCTTCCTCCCAGCCAGAAAGGAGTAAAGCTGGGGAGGCAGAGTGTGTGAAGACCAATGGACAGAGTCCTGATAATGAGGGTGGGTTTTTTCAAGTTGTTACTTTATCTGCATTGGGGAACCCAATATGTTATTATTATAATAGTACATTTTAATTTGTATAGCGCTTTTCATTACATAGTTATGTCAAAGCGCTACGGAGGATTTTTTTATTTTACGTTATATACACAATTAGGCCCATTTTTAAATAAGGCACATTTTTTAAAAGTTCTAATTGATGAAGTGGCTCTCAGATGGTCAGGGAGAGCATTCCATAGAGGGGCATGGGAGCCTTCTGCTCCCATGCCTTGAAGCCTTGAATGGGGCTTAATCCATTCAAGGCTTTAAATATAATAATGAGGAATTTGAAGTTGATCCTGTAGTTGCCCGGTAGCCAGTGAACTTGGGCCAGGATTGGTGTGATTTGGTCTGACTTCTTGGTCCTGATCAGGACCCTGGCAGCACTGTTCTGGATTACTTGGAGACTCTGTTGTGATAACTATGGCTCCTGGCAGGATAGCGCTCTCTTCAGGATGTCAGTAGCTAGGTTTCCATCCAATTTGTGACAGATTGTCATGCAAACATTCTAAAATCTGTATAAAGAAAATCTGCACTTTTCATCTACCAAATAGAAATCTACAGTTCAATGTGTTTCCATCGCATTTTAAAATCGGCTGACGGTTTTGTCACTAAAACGGTTGCGCAAGTTTTCCATATAAATCGCAATCTGGTTTTGGCGTGCATCGATCATGTCACCAGCATTCAAATAAAACCCTCTATTTGTTGGAATTTTGCATCAAGCTCATCAACATCCAACATCTACCTATGCTTTTCCATGTCGTGGTGGTAGTACGACGTAGCATAACATCGCGTGACTCCAAGTTTACTTTGACATAATGGTTTATTATATAATATTTGCCCATAAAGGAGGGGGTGTGCCTTTAGGAGAGAAGGCGTTATCTTGGAAGCTGGAGTTTTGAACTGGAATGGCAAGGTGGCCAGCTGTGGTGGAACGGATTGCGTGTATAGTTTGGTAGTGGAGAAAGTCTGAGAGGTAAGGGGGGGCAGGGTGGTGAAGGGCTTTGTAGGTCAGAAGGAGGATCTTGTAATTCATTCGTTGAGAGACAGTTGAGTTCACGGGTGATGTGAGTTGATGCCGGAGAGTAGTGAGTTGCAGTAGTCAAGACTGGTGGAGATTAATGCATGTATGAGGTTTTCAGTGTCAGGATGGGAGAGGGAGGACCTGACATTGGCCAAGCACTCAGATATCCCCAGTGACCTGGTCTCAGGATGTCATGTGCTTCTCAGTCCTTTGTTTTATTGGCGGAAACTAGATATAAACTCAAGCTAGATCAGGAATGAACTGTAACCTCTAACCCACCATACCATATAGTGTGCTTAGTCATGTTAACCTGCTACCACGTAGTCGTGCTGGGTTCGAGGACATCCCTTTGCCTGGTTGATGAGTGTGCCTGCTGAAGTGGGATGCTGATCTTCATCTGGGTCACTACAATAGACAAACACAGTCTGCTTAAACTAATAACACACAAGCAATTATACATTTATGTCTTTTATTGAACACACTGCGTAAACATTCACAGTGCAGGGTGGAAAAAATGTGAACCTTTTGGATTTAATAACTGTTTGACCGTCCTTTGTCAGCAATAACGTCAACCAAATGTTTTCTGTAGTTGCGGATCAGACCTGCACAATGGTCAGGAGGAATTTTGGACCATTCCTCTTTACAAAACTGTTTCACTTCAGCAATATTCTTGGGATGTCTGGTGTCATTCCACAGCATCTCAATCGGGTTGATTTCAGGACTTGTATTTTCTTCTGTGGAAGCCATTCGGTTGTTGATTTACTTCTGTTTTGAGTTGTCCCGTTGCATCACCCAACTTCTGTTGCGCTTAAATTGGCAGATAGTCTAACATTCTCCTGCAAAATGTCTTGATAAACTTGGGAATTAATTTTTCTGGCGAAGATTGGCCTGGACAGCTTGCTGAGGCAGGAAAGCAGCCACAAACTATGATACTCCCTCCAACATACTTAAGTTGGGATGAAGTTTTGATCTTGGTGTGCTGTGCCTTTTTTTTTTCTCCACACAGTGTTGTGTGTGCTTTCCAAACAACTCAGAATATTTTGCCAGTAGTGCTGTGGAACATCCAGGTGCACTTTTGCAAACTTCAGATGTGCAGCAATGTTTTTTTTTTTGGACAGCAGTGGCTTCTTCCGTGGTGTCCTCCCATGAACACCATTCTTGTTTAGTGTTTTACGTATTGTAGACTCATCAACAGAGATGTTCCAGAGATTTCTGTAAGTCTTTAACTGACACTATAGGATTCTTTTTAACCTCATTGAGCATTCTGCGCTGTCCTCTTGCAGTCATCTTTGCAGGACGGCCACTCCTAGGGAGAATAGCAACAGTGGTGAACTTTCTCCATTTATAGACAATTTGTCTTTCTGTGGACTGATGAACATCAAGGCTTTTAGAGATACTTTGTAACCCTTTCCAGCTTTATGCAAGTCAACAAATCTTAATCTTAGGTCTTCTGAGATCGCTCTTGTTCAAGGCATGGTTCACATCAGGTAATGCTTCTTGTGAATAGCAAACTACATTTTTTTTTAAATAGGGCAAGGCAGCTCTAACCAACATCTCCAATCTCGTCTCATTGATTGGACTCCAGGTTAGCGGACTGCTGATGCCAATTAGCTAATGGAGAAGTCATTAGCCTAGGGGTTCACATACTTTTTACAACCTACACTGTGAATGTTTAAATTATGTATTCAATATAGTAAAACTACAATAATTTGTGTGTTATTAGTTTAAGCACATGGTTTGTCTGTTGTGACTTGGATGAAAATCAGATCAAATTTTATGACCAATTTATGCAGAAATCCAGTTATTTCTAAAGGGTTCACATACTTTTTCTTGCCACTGTATCTGCATGTTAGCATGGCTTTCTCTTTTACATGGTCATGGTACAGTGGAGTTGATATGCTAGGAGCCTGAATTGATTCACAGTAAACCTAGACTAACTCAGTAACTATTAGATTTCCTTCTAGAAAGCAGAATACTTTGCGTGATGTGATTTTAAATATATTTTAAATATAATTGGTTATTTAGCTATGCATTATCTTCTTATGGCTGCAATCCCGCTAACGGGATGATATGACAACAGCCAGTGAAAGTGCAGGGCGCCAAATTCAAAACAACAGAAATCTCATAATTAAAATTCCTCAAACATACATGTATCTTATACTGTTTTAAAGGTAATCTTGTTGTTAATCCCACCAGTGTCTGATTTTCAAATATGCTTTACAGCGAAAGCACCACAAACGATTGTTAGGTCACCACCAACTCACAGAAAAACACAGCCATTTTTCCAGCCAAAGAGAGGAGTCACAAAAAGCACAAATAGAGATAAAAGGAATCACTAACCTTTGATGGTCCTCATCAGATGACACTCATTGGACTTCATGTTACATAATACATGTATGTTTTGTTTGACAAAGTTCATATAAAAAAATCTGAGTTTACATTGGCGCTAGTTCACTAGTTCCAAAAACATCCAGTGATTTTGTATAGCCACATCGATTCAACAGAAATACTCATCATAAATGTAGATGATAAATCAAGTAATACACATGTAATTATAGATATATCTCTCCTTAATGCAACCGCTGTGTCAGATTTCAAAACTTTACGGAAAAAGCATACCATGCAATAATCTGAGACGGCGCTCAGAAATATAATACAATTAGCCGCCATGTTGGAGTCAACAGAAACCAGAAATTACATGAGAAATATTCGCTTACCTTTGATGATCTTCATCAGAATGCACTCCCAGGAATCCCAGGTCCACAATAAATGCTTGATTTGTTCGATAATGTCTGTTATTTATGTCCAATTAGCTACTTTTGTTCGCGCGTTTGGTATACATATCCAAACGCTCGTGCATTTCTTCGGACAAAAACTTTCAAAAAGTTATATTACAGGTCAAATAAATATTTTGAACTAAGTACAGAATCAATCATTGGGATGTTTTTATCATAAATCTTCAATAAAGTTCCAACAGGAGAATTCCTTTGTGTCTCGAGGAGGAGTCGATATCATTTGGAATGCGCGTGACCAGGAAATGGCTCTCTGCCAGGAAGCTGACTCATTCAGCTCTTATTCAGTCCCACAACACAGTAGAATCCTCATTCAAGTTTCTAAAGACGGTTGACATCTAGTGGAAGCCATAGGAAGTGCAACTTCATTCATATCCCAATGTGAATTCAATTGGGCCTGATTTGAAACCTCAGATTTCTCACTTCCTGTTAGGATTTCTTCTCAGGTTTTTGCCTGCCATATGAGTTCTGTTATACTCACAGACATCATTCAAACAGTTTTAGAAACTTCAGAGTGTTTTCTATCCAATACTAATAAAACTATGCATATATTAGCAACTGAGACTGAGGAGCAGGCCGTTTACTCTGGGCACCTTTCATCCAAGCTACTCAATAGTGCCCCTGCAGCCATAAGAAGTTGTAGAAGGCAAGATGATTTGTATTGAATTCTTGTAATAAGTCTTCACCCTGAGGATGATGTGCTTTAGGAATGGTTCTGGTGTTTTTATTAATGTGCAGTTCCCTCTTTTCATATTACATTGTGATCTATATAATGTTATGCTTTCTATGTATTTTATAACTGTATTCTTCAACAGGGGACAAATCATTACCTCCCAAATTGGAACCCTCTGACTCCCTAACTCCTCTCATGCACTTCGAGAGTAACTTAGAACCCCCTACCCTCAAACCCATCCACACCCCGGACAGCAAGACCCACGGACAGGTCAAATTTGACCGAGAGAAACCCAACAACGCTTCCTCCACCACTACCCTTCTCAATGGCCACTCCGACTCCCAGAACCCCCTGCTTCTTTCAAAGGGGGACGTGAGTGTGGTTGCCACCTCCACCCTGGCCCAACCCTCGGGGACGACTGTCAACCGCCGCACTGCCGTGCTCTTCAGGAAGTCCAAGACCTCTAGCCCTGGGAAGAACCAGGGGGGGAGAGGAGGCGATGAGGCCCAGACAGGGTGCCCTCAGCTGGGCACCAAGACCTTCCTGTCGGTAATGATCCCCAGGCTGGAGACCCTCCTCCACCCAAGGACTAGGAAGAGGAGCCACAGTCCACGTGGGGTGTACGGCGAGGGGGGTGGAGACAGGGAGGACGAGTCCCCTGTCAAACACATTAACACAGGTAAATAGGGTTCTTCTCACTTGTCAGAAAATAAAGTACTTATCTTAATGGGACTCTTAAATCGAGCATGAAGTAGAAAATTATCTTCAGACTTGTGAAATAAGAGATTAGGTTCCCCTCGTCCATGTAATCTTATTAATTATAATCTAAAATGTTAAACTGATCTAAGAATAGCATCCCTACTCTGAGACTCTTTATGATTAAAAGGTCATAATGTTGTAGGTCTATGCTATAGTTGGTTTATGTATAGTATACTGATTACTGTACTGCTCTGTGTTACTCGCCTCAGGCCTGTCTAATGGTTTTGCGATGGAGGAGGTAATTGATGAAGAGAAGGAGCTAAGTGCCAGCAGGCCTCTAGAAACCAGGAGACGGTGTGCCTCTGAGTCTAGCATCTCATCTAGTGGTAGTCTGCTGGGCAGCACTAGGTAGGTACATGCATATGCCTCAACAGACCTGCGTTCAAATAGAATTTAAACTGAGCTTGATTGAGCCCGCTTGGCTCAATGGAACCACTAGAATAGTCCCAACTGTGGAAACACAGGCAGGCTCAATCAAACGTAGGCAGTCATTGTAAATAAGAATTTGTTCTAACTGACTTGTGTAGTTAAAGACATCTCATAACAACAGACTAGGTGGTGCACTTTTCACTGCTGAACATGGTTGGTGGTACTTGGTAGTTCAACTATGTAGTCTGGTAATTTCTCTATAGTGTTTCATGTATATGGCAGTCTGACTCACATACAGTGTGGATGTCTTTTCCTGATTTCAGCAGCACCCTCAGTCTTCCAGCATGTGGTAAAGGCAAACCGGCCCTGGTCCGAAGAAACACTGTGGATGATAAGAACGACCTCATTGCCTGTATAGAAACCGGGAACTTTGCCAGAGCTGCTAGGATTGCCGCCGGTAAGTTTTCTGTCTTGATGTTCATCGTACAGTAAAGTGGAGACTGCGGAGAGTAGTGTGTATTGTATCAGATGAGGTCTGGCTGGGAGTCAGTGGAGTAGATTTATTGCTATAGGGGCAGCTTTTGAGGTACTGTTCCTTTACTGGTATTTCCAGCATGATCCGCATGGGTTGCTGCATGTAGATCATCCTAGGAAATGTTATTTAATTGATACAAACTGTCTCCAATCAATCAATGTCTTGTTTGGTGGGGGGGATCGCCTAAGCCATGGGAAGCCATTGACAGTCGCTGGATCCAGGTTCGAGTCCCGGTCTGGACAACACCCCAAATTGTCAACAATATACTTCCATGGTTGGTTTAATTGACTCTCCCCTTTTACTGCCCCTAATTGACCATTTTTTAGCTACAACTTCCAAGTCTGTTGGAGAGGATCAGCTTGAGCAAAATAGAGGTGTAGAATCCCTGCTCTACAAATAGTATTCTCTGCAAAATAATAGGTTTTGTGCGATTTTAAGATTTGCAGAGCTACTCCTCCCCTGGCTTAAGCAATCCCTCCTGCCAAACAAACAAACACACACGCACAAACAGAGAATTGATTGATTGGAGACAGCTTATGTCAATTACAGAACATTTCCTAGGATTTCCTACCTCCAGCAACACTAGTGGGCAATGCTGTAAATACCGGTAAAAGCACAGTACCTCAAAACGTGCCCCAAAACTCTTTGGCTCTAGCATTAGGATATAACCAGAACCCAGAGTTTTCCTCAGTAGTATGCTACGATGCAGTCAGTGGAGTAGATTTATGTAAACATAACTTAAAGCAATTATATTCATGATTTACAGTCCACAAATTGTATTCTCTTTGTAATATCACATTTTTCAGTGAGTTGTGATGCATTTAACCTGTGTGTTGATGCTGTCACTATTAGCATGGCTCTGGAAGTGTTTTGCTCTATTTACAGTGAACCCCTCCTAACTTGATTGTTGTTATTCCTGCATCCATAGAAGTTGGCAACAGCAATATTTGGATGCCTGCTAGTGCTGCAACAGTTGTTCTGGAACCTCTAAAGCTAGTTTGGGCAAAATGTAGCGGATACCCTTCCTATCCTGCCTTGGTGAGTGACAGTGAGCATATGTATGACACCTGGCTATCTCATTCTTACTTCTGTGCTTGCAACCAGGGTCTACAACTAACTTTTTTGTCCACCAGCCACTCAGATTTTTTAGGAGTTAAAATATTTTTGGGGTGCTTTAATTACAACAAAAAAACACATCTAAATGGATACGCATGCTTAGTAATGTTTCTAAATCAAGGAATCTATTACTAATAAGAAGTAATGTGGTATATTGCTCAATTTAATATTTTGTGACCTGAAGTCTTTTAACCAAAATATCACAGATGAGACAAGTGTTCAGCTGCCCCTTTAAGCTTACCATGGTAATGGAGCCACTCAAGTCGTCACATGTGGCGTAAGTCATCAGCATGCTAGGCGAACCGAACGAGTGTGCTCACATACTTCCTTAAAAGACCGTTGCTTGAAAAACTAGACTTCGGCTACCGAATTCGGCTTGCCTCATGAAAAATGTTTGTGTGCTCGAAATAGCCGTAAAAAAAACCTTGCCGAAGTCCAAAATGAACAAAAAATGTCACAATGTCGTCATAATATAGGCACGAACTGTTAGACTCCCAAAAGGAACTGAAACAGACGTACACACCACCTCATTATTGCAGCGTCCTACTAGGAATGCTGCCCATTTGTTCATTAACTTAGCCGGTAAAAGTCCTATTTTGTTTGTATATAGAAGGTGATGTGTACGAACTAGAATATTTCAGTGATCGTTCTGCTGTGCGCAGCCTTAACGCATCCCATGTGATGATGCTGCTCATCCTACGCTGATAAGGCCATTCTTTGCCATGTTTATAGTGCTATTCAGACGGGTATTACCAGAGTGTTGGTTATGTAATTATTATCCAAGCATGTGTGTTATTCCAGAAGGCGATTTACACAGGGTTATTCCAAACTGCCCACTGTAAGTTCTTTATTTTTTCTGATTTAATTGACTCCTGACGGAAGCCTGGAGGTTTTTATTCTAGGCATGAAGATATTTCATCGTCATGTCTAGACTATAATAGGCTACACTGAACTCATTTTTGGCTGCCAAATGTATACAGTGCCTTCAGAATCTATTCACACCCGTTGACCTTTTCCACATTTTGTTGTGTTTCAGCCTGAATTTAAAATGGGTTAAATTGAGATTTGTTGGTCACTGGCCTACACACAATACCCCATAATGTCCAAGTGGAATAATGTTGTTTAAAAAAAATATATATTATTTTTTTTACGAATGAAAAGCTGAAATGTCTTGAGTCAATAAGTATTCGAGCCTAAATAGGTTCAGGAGTAAAAAAAATGCTGAACAAGTCACATAAGTTGAATGGAGTGTTTTTAGGTATTTATTTTAAAAAATCATGTTAATTTCTGTACCCCAAACATACAATTATCTGTAAGGCCGTGCAGCGAATTCTAAACACAGATTCAACCACAAAGACCAGGGAGGTTTTTCCAATGTCTTGCAAAGAAGAGTACTTACTGGTAGGTGGGTACAAATAAAATAAAAAGCTGACATTGCATTGAATATCCCTTTGTAGTGACTGGGTGTATTGATACACTATCCAAAGTGTACTGAATCATTTCACCAAGCACAAAGATACAGGCGTCCTTCCTAACTCAGTTGCCGAAGAGAAAGGAAACCGCTCAGCGATTTCAACATGAGGCCAATGGTGACTTTTTAAAACAGTGGCTGTGATAGGACAAAACGGAGGATGGTTCAATGTTGTAGTTACTCCACAATATTGATTTAATTCACAGTGAAAAGAAGGAAGCCTGTACAGAATAAAAATATTCCTAAACATGCGTCCTGTTTGCAACAAGGCACTAAAGTAATACTGCAACAAATGTGGAAAATAAATACACTTTTTATTAAACACAATATTAAACACAAACAGAACACTTGAATACAAAGTGTTATGTTTGGGCCAAATTCAATACAACACATTACTGAGTACCACTCCATATTTTCAAGCATAGTGGTGACTGCATCGTGTTATGCTTGTAATCATTAAGGACTGGGTAGTTTTTCAAGATAAAAATAAATGGAATGTAGCTAAGCACAGGTAAAATCCTAGAGGAAAACCTGATTGTCTGCTTTCCACCAGACACTGGGAGATGACCTTGTGTTTTAGGTTATTGTCCCAAAACACAAGGCCAAATCTACACAGGAGCTGCTTATCAAGAAAACAATGAATGTTCCGAATTGGCCGAGTTACAGTTTTGACTTAAATCTACTTGAAAATCTATGGAAAGACCTGAAAAATGGTTGACTAGCAATGATCAACAACCAAATTTGACAGAGCTTAAATAAATAATTTTTATATATAAATAATAATGGCCAAATGTTGTGCAATCCAGGTGTAGTAAATTCTTTCGAACTTACCTACAAAGACTCTGTAATCACTGTCAAAGGTGCTTCTACAAAGTATTGACTAAGGGGTGCGAATACTTATGTTAATGAGATTGATGTATTTCATTTGCAAACATTTCTAAAAAAAATCGTTTTCACTTTATCATTATGGGGTGTTGATGGGTGAGGAAAAATCTATTTAATCCATTTTGAATTCAGGCTGTAACACAATATGGAATAAGTCAATGGGTATGAATACTTTCTGAAGGCACTGTAGGTGTCCTCATAATATTGAAATGTATTAAGTGTGATCATAGTCATTATTTTAGCGATCCATGGTAAGTGTCCTTCCTAATAACAATGTCCCCCATCCCTTCGATTTAAGCTGCTGAACCGTATTTGCACTTGAGATGCATTTTATGGATGAGAAAGTGAACTTGCCATTTCCAACAAGTTTAGTGGGGATGCCCTGCTTTGCAATCTATTGCCAAGGACAGGGTTCTCCAACCCTATTCCTGGCGAGGTAGTATCCTATAGGTGTTCACTCCAACCCTAATCTATCGCATCTGATTCAATAATTAGCTGGTTGATAAGCTGAATCAGGTTAGTTACAACTGGTGTTGGTGCGAAACTCTCCAAGAACAGTGTTGAAGAGCCCTGACTTTGGACATCAAGAGCCAGCCAGGATTTAATTAAATACGCTATAGGCACAATAACTTTTATGGCACATTTAGGCCTAATTAAACTGATGCATTTGGCGATGTTTAACTTCAATTCACTGGTACTATGAAGAATAGCTTAGCCATTGATAGCCTAATATATGCTTTAATGTACTTTTTGGTCTAGCAATGCCTCATAAATTCACAAGACATTGCGAGATACAGATTACCAAAATTTAGCCTATGCGCACGGGTTGTCTGCCTGCCTCGATCCTCTCTCTCCCTCGCTGGCTCGCCTGGTCTTTCTCTTTGCTATGAAAAATGCAAGTGTGTTTCTTCGGTCTGTTTAGCTCAGTCTACTCCTTTATAGCCCCTACTAGTGAATTTGTGCGAGACATTGCAAGCCAAGAAATTGCAAGACACAGCATTGCGATCAGTGGCGATTTTTATCTTGTAAATGTTGGTGGGGCAAACTCCCAAAAATGTTTTAGATGCATGCCAGCAAAGCTACAACACTAAACTATACATTACTTGGACTATAATGGTGACAAACGGTGCCCACATACTGTTAGGGCCTACATTAAGCTGTCTCAATAGCTGAGTCCAAACACCTTACCACTTGTATGCCAGGTGTATCAGAGGATCCTTGTCTGCAGTGGAACTGTCCATTCAGCCTCATTTACTGCCTGAAAGAAAAACAACTGAGCTGATATGGCTTACTTGCTTGAACAAATGTGGTTTCTGCTGACAATTGAGATGTTCAAACTATGGCATAGGGGGATGATGAGCGGATATTTAATGAGCGAGGTAGGACGTAGTCAATATAACTATTTGTTCAGCACTTTTGAAATGTACAGCGACAGAATTCTCCCTGTACACCAAGTCAGAACCATAGGATAAATAAAGTGGGCATACAAGCAGACAATGAAAGCTCTTACAATATTTGATGACATTTAGCTAAAACAGGCTATAGGCTACACCTGCACCACCAAGTAAGAACAGTAGCCTAAATTATGAGGGGGGGAAAGGGGCCAAATTATCAGGGTGAGGAACATGAGCTACTAACAGCTTACTACACAACATACACTTAGTATTACTTTCTTAGCTACAGTATACATATCTCACTGGCGTATTACATTATTTATGCAGCAGCATACAATACATTTTTGGACTCACCTTGTGCTGTGCTCACTTGAAAAGGAAGGCGGTCTTTCTTGTTGGCAAATTTTGTCAAAGTCTGGCATTCTCTGGATTTATGGTAGAAGTCATGTTGGATTGACAACATGGCGAATGTTGAATGCTTATCCTTTTTAAGCTTGGAAAGAGACCCTTAAACCCAGACTTGGACCACACATCCGTTCCACTTAATAGCAGGCTAGTTATTGCTTTGCAATGCTTGCAGTTAGTCACTGATTCCTTCCAAACCACTCATTGTTGAATTTGAGATTTCCAACTTGCTGTGTAATTTTTATGGCCAATGTATTTTGGAGTTGCATTACTCAAGAAAGCGAAAAATAGTTGACGTTTGTGTGTGTATAATATATACACTTTTTTTCATTGTTTGCAAACTGATATAAATGCCAGAATAACATGCAAAACGTGCCCTGAATGACGGGTCGCCACTGATAGCCTGTACATCTTTTGATTACCGATGCATGGTTCTGACTATGCCTGGTGGCCGACATGTCTACCTATACCTGACTATGCCCATCCCCTCTCTCACCCTCCCTCGTTAGCTCACTCTTTCTTTGCTGTGATAGATGCAAGAGTTTGTGTTCTCGGAAGTAGTCTACGGCAACCTAGTTTCCTCCCTTAAAAAATACTGAATCTTAGGAGTCGTGGAGTCGATTCCGCTAAATGGGAGTCTGCAACGGGAGTCGATGGGCAAGGAGTCGAGGAATCGATTCTAGTGTGCCTGTGAGAATCTGACTAGTTGAGGCTGACTGTCTCTTCTTCGCTTGCACTGGAAGCAAACTCAAACATTGAAAAAACAACCTAATTTGTGAACAAAGCAATGTAAATGTCCAATGCTATAAATCACTACTCGCGCATGTGCCAATGCATATCTTTTTGACCAATGTGGCTGGTGAATTAGAAATTCAGACCCGCCAATGCCAAAATCGACCCGCATTTGGTGGGTGTTAATTTTAGGCCCTGTTCAAATTGTGAGTGAGGGATGTTCACACACTCTAGATGTTTGTAAGGTAACACACCCACACATCCTACAATGTTTTGCCTTTCATGGTAGAGTAAAACCTAGGTCCATATCTTTCAAGTCCTCTAGATGGCGCCATTGTCAAACAGGTCTGATTTTACCTTAGTGGATGCACCTATTCATCACAAGCACCAGCTATGTATTTGAGCATGTGTGTTTGCGCATGTGTGTGCAATGCATGTCTGTGTGTATGCAAGTATACTGTGTCATAACACTCCAGACACCACTCCCTAGTAACCCTGGTACACCTCTTCTACCACGTTAGATCGTCGACCCCCACATGCCCCGGGTGGGGTGCCAGCACAACGGGGTGTCTATCCCCATGCCCCCCCTTGACGTCCTCCGGGTCGGAGAACGGATGCAGTACAAGAACGAAGAAAAACTCTTCCTCGTTCTTTTCTTTGACAACAAACGCAGCTGGTGAGACTTCTCCAATATTAAATGCTATGAAAGGGACTTTTTTTTTTATCGTAACATGCATGGATACACCATTTTATAATCCACATTTGCAATATTAAGTGTTATTTCAATACATGCTGCAAATACACAACCAACAGACAACACAGAGAACTCAAATTTGTATTAGAAGTTTTACATTTTTGCAGATTTGTATCAGAAGAAATGTGACTGTGAATTTGATTTCACTCTTCTCAGGCAATGGCTTCCTAAGTCTAAGATGGTCCCACTGGGGATTGACAAGACCATCGACAAGATCAAGATGATGGAGGGCAGAACGTCCAGCATCCGTAAGGCTGTTCAGACGGCCTTCAAACGTGCCATGAACCATCTTAGCATCGTTCAGGATGAACCTGTCAGCGACATGAGTGACGTGGACTAACACACACAAACACACACACACACACACACACACACTCTCCATTACACACAGACACCCAACCCCCTGAATTACTGCTCATGGCCTTGTCCTGTACCGGAGTCTGGCATACTCTCCTTCTCCTCTTCGTCAGTCTTTCCAGAGTTCTATGCTGACTGTGTTTACCAGGTGCCTGGCTACCCTCTTGGCTTGATATGGTGCCTCCTTCCTCGTCAGCCCCCGCCCGCTGGTCTGACGGCTGCTGCTTTAATGAATGTGCCCGAGTTCCCCTCCTATCAACCTTTCTCCAAGGTCGTGTTCTAATTGAAAACTAATTGAAACAGGGTGGGTTTAATGGACTTGCCCAAAAAGAAACGCTCATTTCCGTTTTCTTTCAAAACAGTTTTGATATGTTTCCCGTTGTGTTCCATAAGGAACATGACCCCATGACTGTGCTGCAAGACTGCTGCCATGATCCTCCTCTATTCCCTATGACCATGCCACTGCCAAGATGGGCTGCTTCTTCCTCACCTCACTCATCTTACCTTATGCCATTTATTTCCACCCAAAACTACCTACTATGTTTTAAAGTTAACTGTAAATAACTGCAATATTTGTCTGACACACTAACTTATTGTGTAGATTGAAAGAAATTGGTACTGTACAATGGCTTTTCTTACTAGTATTTATACTTTTTGGTGAATTATGTAAGCACCACGGTGTGGTATTTCCAAGTTCTGTGAAAATAAGACGAGTGTAAAAATCCTTAGCAGTGTAAAGTGTTTTTTTTTTCTTCCTTTTTTTCCTTTTACAGTTTTTGTATTTTCTTTAAGTTATTGAAGTTTCTAAATATAAGCTTCCCTTTGGCATTAGTTATTTTGTAATATTTTTTTTAACGATAGTTTTAGTATATTTTGTTCGTACATATTTATATGATTGAGTGCCTTCGGAAAGTATTCAGACCCCTTGACTTTTTGTGAGGTTACAGCCTTATTCTAAACTGTATTAAATTGTTTTTTCCCACCTCATCTACACACAATAACCCATAATGACAAGGCAAAAACAGGTTTTTAGAAATGTTTGCTAATTTATAAAAAAATAAAAACTGATATCACATTTTACTAAGTATTCAGACCCTTTACTCAGTACTTTGGTAAAGCACCTTTGGCAGCGATTTTAGCCTCGAGTCTTCTTGGGTATGACACTACAAATCTGTCACACCTGTATTTGGGGAGTTTCTCCCGTTCTCTGCAGATCCTCTCCAGCTCTGTCAGGTTGGATGGGGAGTGTTGCTACACAGCTATTTTCAGGTCTCTCCGGAGTTGTTAGATCGGGTACAAGTCCGGGCACTGGCTGGGCCACTCAATTACAATCAGAGACTTCTCCCAAAGCCACTACTGTGTTGTCTTGGCTGTGTGCTTAGGGTCGTTGTCCTGTTGGAATGTGAACCTTCACTCCAGTCTGAGGTCCTGAGCGCTCTGGAGCAGATTTTCATCAAGGATCTATCTCTCTGTTCTGCTCTGTTCATTTTTGCCTCGATCCTGACTAGTCTTCCAGGCCCTACCACTGAAAAACATCCCACAGCATAATGCTGCTACCACCTTGCTTCACTGTAGGGATGGTGCCAGGTTTCCTCCAGATGTGACACTTCATTCAGGCCAAATAGTTAAATCCTGGTTTTATCAGACCAGAGAATCTTGTTTCACATGGTCTGAGAGTCTTTAGGTGCCTTTTGGCAAACTCCTAGCGGGCTGTCATGTGCCTTTTACTGAGGATTGGCTTCCATCTGGTCACACTACCAAAAATGCCTGATTGGTAGAGTGCTGCAGAGATGGTTGTCCTTCTGGAAGGTTCTCCGATCTCCACAGAGGAACTCTAGAGCTCTGTCAGAGTGACCACCGGCTTCTTGGTCACCTCCCTGACCAAGGCCCTTCTCGCCCTTTTTTGCTCAGTTTGGCTGGGTGACCAGCTCTAGGAATTCTTGGTGGTTCCAAACTTATTCCATTTAAGAATGATGGAGGCCACTGTGTTCTTGGGGACCTTCAATGCTGCAGACATTTTTTGGTACCCAGATCTGGGCCTCAACACAATCCTGTCTCGGAGCTCTACGGACAGTCCCTTCCACCTCGTGGCTTGGTTTTTGCTCTGACATGCACTGTCAACTGTGAGACCTTATATAGACAGGTGTGTGCCTTTCCAAATCATGTCCAAAGGTGGACAAGCAATCAATTTGTAGAAACATCTCAAGGATGGTCAATGGAAACAGGATGCACCTGAGCTCAATTTCAAGTCTCATAGCAAAGGTCTGAATACTTATGTAAATAAGTTATTTATGTTTTTTATTTGTAATACATTTTCAGCATTTATAAAAACCTGTATTCTTTTTAAAATCCATTTTAGAATAAGGCTGTAGCGTAACGTGAAGAAAGTCAAGGGTTCTGAATGCTTTCCGAAGGCTGTGTGTGTGTGTGTGTGTGTGTGTATATAATTTTTGGGATGTAATTTTTTGCCCCACTGTGTGTGTAATGTAATATATATATATATGTATGTATGTATATATGTGTGCAAGTTCTCCCACTTAAAAAGATGAGAGAGGCCTGTAATCATCATAGGTACACTTTAACTATGACAGACAAAATGAGAAAAAAAAATCCAGAAAATCACATTGTAGGATTTTTAATGAATTTATTTGCAAATTATGGTGGAAAATAAGTATTTGGTCAATAACAAAAGTGTATCTCAATACTTTGTTATATACCCTTTGTTGGCAATGACAGAGGTCAAACGTTTTCTGTAAGTCTTCACAAGGTTTTCACACACTGTTGCTGGTATTTTGGCCCATTCCTCCATGCAGAGCTCCTCTAGAGCAGTGATGTTTTGGGGCTGTTGCTGGACAACACAGACTTTCAACTCCCTCCAAAGATTTTCTATGGGGTTGTGATCTGGAGACTGGCTTGACCACTCCAGGACCTTGAAATGCTTCTTACGAAGCCACTCCTTCGTTGCCCGGGCAGTGTGTTTGGGATCATTGTCATGCTGAAAGACCCAGCCACGTTTCATCTTCAATGCCCTTGCTGATGGAAGGAGGTTTTCACTCAAAATCTCACGATACATGGCCCCATTCATTCTTTCCTTTACACGGATCAGTCGTCCTGGTCCCTTTGCAGAAAAACAGCCCCAAAGCATGATGTTTCCACCCCCATGCTTCACAGTAGGTATGGTGTTCTTTGAATGCAACTCAGCATTCTTTGTCCTCCAAACACGACGAGTTGAGTTTTTACCAAAAAGTTATATTTTGGTTTCATCTGACCATATGACATTCTCCCAATCATCTTCTGGATCATCCAAATGCTCTCTAGCAAACTTCAGACGAGCCTGGACATGTACTGGCTTAAGCAGGGGGACACGTCTGGCACTGCAGGATTTGAGTCCCTGGCGGCGTAGTGTGTTACTGATGGTAGGCTTTCTTACTTTGGTCCGAGCTCTCTGCAGGTCATTCACTAGGTCCCCCTGTGTAGTTCCGGGATTTTTGCTCACCGTTCTTGTGATCATTTTGACCCCACGGGGTGAGATCTTGCGTGGAGCCCCAGATCGAGGGAGATTATCGGTGGTCTTGTATGTCTTCCATTTCCTAATAATTGCTCCCACAGTTGATTTCTTCAAACCAAGCTGCTTAGCTATTGCAGATTCAGTCTTCCCAGCCTGGTGCAGGTCTACAATTTTGTTTCTGGTGTCCTTTGACAGCTCTTTGGTCTTGGCCATAGTGGAGTTTGGAGTGTGACTGTTTGAGGTTGTGGACTTTTATACTGATAACAAGTTCAAACAGGTGCTATTAATACAGGTAACGAGTGGAGGACAGAGGAGCCTCTTAAAGAAGAAGTTACAGGTCTGTGAGAGCCAGAAATCTTGCTTGTTTGTAGGTGACCAAATACTTATTTTCCACCATAATTTGCAAATAAATTCAGAAAAAATCCTACCATGTGATTTTCTGGATTTTTTTTTCTTCTTCTCATTTTGTCTGACATAGTTGAAATGTACCTATGATGAAAATTATAGGCCTCTCATCTTTTTAAAGTGGGAGAACTTGCACAATTGGTGGCTGACTAAATAATTTTTTGTCCCACTGTATATGTGTGTATGTGTATATATATATATATCAGTGCCTTGCGAAATTATTTGGCCCCCTTGAACTTTGCGACCTTTTGCCACATTTCAGGCTTCAAACATAAAGATATAAAACTGTATTTTTTTGTGAAGAATCAATAACAAGTGGGACACAATCATGAAGTGGAACGACATTTATTGGATATTTCAAACTTTTTTAACAAATCAAAACCTGAAAAATTAGGCGTGCAAAATTATTCAGCCCCTTTACTTTCATTGCAGCAAACTCTCTCCAGAAGTTCAGTGAGGATCTCTGAATGATCCAATGTTGACCTAAATGACTAATGATGATAAATACAATCCACCTGTGTGTAATCAAGTCTCCGTATAAATGCACCTGCACTGTGATAGTCTCAGAGGTCCGTTAAAAGCGCAGAAAGCATCATGAAGAACAAGGAACACACCAGGCAGGTCCGAGATACTGTTGTGAAGAAGTTTAAAGCCGGATTTGGATACAAAAATATTTCCCAAGCTTTAAACATCCCAAGGAGCACTGTGCAAGCGATAATATTGAAATGGAAGGAGTATCAGACCACTGCAAATCTACCAAGACCTGGCTGTCCCTCTAAACTTTCAGCTCATACAAGGAGAAGACTGATCAGAGATGCAGCCAAGAGGCCCATGATCACTCTGGATGAACTGCAGAGATCTACAGCTGAGGTGGGAGACTCTGTCCATAGGACAACAATCAGTCGTATATTGCACAAATCTGGCCTTTATGGAAGAGTGGCAAGAAGAAAGCCATTTCTTAAAGATATCCATAAAAAGTGTTGTTTAAAGTTTGCCACAAGCCACCTGGGAGACACACCAAACATGTGGAAGAAGGTGCTCTGGTCAGATGAAACCAAAATTGAACTTTTTGGCAACAATGCAAAACGTTATGTTTGGCGTAAAAGCAACACAGCTGAACACACCATCCCCACTGTCAAACATGGTGGTGGCAGCATCATGGTTTGGGCCTGCTTTTCTTCAGCTGGATGGATGGAGCCAAATACAGGACCATACTGGAAGAAAACCTGATGGAGTCTGCAAAAGACCTGAGACTGGGATGGAGATTTGTCTTCCAACAAGACAATGATCCAACACATAAAGCAAAATCTACAATGGAATGGTTCAAAAATAAACATATCCAGGTGTTAGAATGGCCAAGTCAAAGTCCAGACCTGAATCCAATCGAGAATCTGTGGAAAGAACTGAAAACTGCTGTTCACAAATGCTCTCCATCCAACCTCACTGAGCTCGAGCTGTTTTGCAAGGAGGAATGGGAAAAAATGTCAGTCTCTCGATGTGCAAAACTGCTAGAGACATACCCCAAGCGACTTACAGCTGTAATCGCAGCAAAAGGTGGCGCTACAAAGTATTAACTTAAGGGGGCTGAATAATTTTGCACGCCCAATTTTTCAGTTTTTGATTTGTTAAAAAAGTTTGAAATATCCAATAAATGTCGTTCCACTTCATGATTGTGTCCCACTTGTTGTTGATTCTTCACAAAAAAATACAGTTTTATATCTTTATGTTTGAAACCTGAAATGTGGCAAAAGGTCGCAAAGTTCAAGGGGGCCAAATACTTTCGCAAGGCACTGTATACATACTTACACAGATATATATATATATATATATCTGTATAATTCAGATGCTCACATGTTGGGAAGTATTTTGTTGTTATGGAAACCGAAAGTGCGTTGTTCTCAAGAAACCAAAAATCTTGCTGCCCAGATTATTTTATACTTGGATTTGTTTGTGCCTGTGGTTTGAAAGTTTATTGAAAAAAAATGGTTAAAAGTTTATTTTTTACAACAGGATTGTGACTGTTACTTACTTCTAGGACTTTTATTGTAGACTTAGGAAGATGTGCCTGTTATTTATTGTAAGGTATTACTTTATATTTGGAGAATCATGTAAGAGTTTCTAGTGGTTATTGGCTCATTTTGTGGTGAATACTTTCTTAGTTACTTCTGGTTAATTTGATGGTTTAGCTTGTAAACTTCATAACATTCTTTTATAGTAAGTTCTTTTTCTGGGTAGCATTGGGTAGTTTTGGATAATTTCATTTTTAGTTGAGATCTTTTTTATCATCAGGCCTATTGCTTGGGACTGTCCTTCCTTTTTATCAAGACACAGATAATAAAAAGACCAGGATGTAAAATCACTACGAGCAAAGTCATCTCTTAATATGATACAATCTATATTTCAACAGCACTGTACACACTTCTCATGCCATGCCTCTTTTCAGCAGTTTTAACGGTCAGAGATCGCATATGGAACAGCTCAGGAGCGACATCGGACTGAACAAGGATGAGATTGCGTCTGCAATGGAGGACCGGCAGCTCTGGAAGACCCACAGCCGCAGATGACAAGACGATGCTTGCTTACCTGACTATTATACTATCTAATACAGTAGGGGGAGTAAAAGGAATGATCGGCCCTTATGCGGAATATTGCAGCTCCCCCAGTGCTTTATTAATGCACCCAAATCAATATGGTTTTGACTTCTAAGAAGACTTTGTCAGGTGAGTGCATATAGTAGGTGGAGGCAATGGCTTTACTAGCTTTCACAAATCCAAATATTTGGAGATCGGTGAAAACTTCAAGCAAGAATGGGAGTCCGGATGCTCATTCAAACAGACTTTGTCCCAATAATATCACCCGAAGTGTGCACTCGTTCACTACTTCCCGCAAATCTAAAAGCATTGTGTTTGTGGAGGCATGGGATATTGGGGATTTCCAAGGGTAAATCATTTTTGTTCAAATGGGGTGTCATTCTAAGACTGTTCACATAGGGGCGCTGTGGCTCTACAGAAAATGACAACTGGCATAGACATATCCCTGAAATCAAATGTATTGTTTCACATGCGCAGTATACAACAGGTGTAGACCTTACAGTGAAATGCTTACTTACCAGCCCTGAACTAACAATGCAGTTTTAAGAAAAATACAAAAAGTAGGAAGTAAAAGTAACAGTTAAAGTGCAGCAGTAAAATAACAATAGCGAGGCTATATACAGGAGGTACCGGGGTTAGTCGAGGTGATTTAGGTAATATGTACATGTAGGTAGAGTTAATAAAGTGACTATGCCTAGACAATAACAGAGTAGCAGCCACTTTAAAGAGGGAGTGGGCAATGCAAATAGTCTGGTAGCCATTTGATTAGATGTTCAAGAGTCATGGCTTTGAGGTAGAAGCTGTTTAGAAGCCTCTTGGACCTAGGCTTGGCGCTCTGTTACCTCCTGCCATGCGGTAGCAGAGAGAACAGTCTATGACTAAGGTGGCTGTAGTCTTTGACAATCTGTAGTGCTTTGCGGTCGGAGGCCGAGCAGTTGCCATAGCAGGCATTGACGCAACCCGTCAGGATGCTCTCGATGGTGCAGCTGTAGAACCTTTTGAGGATCTGAGGACCCATGACAAATCTTTTCAGTCCTGAGGGTGAATAGGTTTTGTCGTGCCCTCTTCACGACTGTCTTGGTGTGCTTGGACCATGTTAGTTTGTTGGTGATGTGGACACGAAAGAACTTGAAGCGTTCAACCTGCTCTACTACAGCCCCATCGATGAGAATGGGGGCATGCTTGGTCCTCCTTTTCCTGTAGTCCACAATCATCTCCTTTCTCTTGATCACATTGAGGGAGAGGTTGTTGTCCTTGCACCACACGGTCAGGTCTTTGACCTCCTCCTATGGGCTGTCTTGTCGTTGTTGTGATCAGGCCTTTGTCATCAGCAAACTTAATGATGGTGTTGGAGTCGTGCCTTGCCGTGCAATCATGAGTGAACAGGGAGTACAGGAGGAGACTGAGCATGCATCATCTGTAGATCTGTTGGGCGTTATGAAAATTGGAGTGGGTCTAGGGTTTCTGTTTAATGGTGTTGATGTGAGCCATGACCAGACGTTCAAAGCACTTCATGGCAACAGACGTGAGTGCTACGGGTCGTTAGTAATTTAGGCAGGTTACCTTAGTGTTCTTGGGCACAGGGACTATGGTGGTCTGCCTGAAAATTGTTGGTATTACAGACTTGCCAGTTGGTCAGCGCAAGCTCTGAGTACATGTCCTGGTAATCCGTCTGGCCTTGTGAATGTTGACCTGTTTAAAGGTATTACTCACGTCGGCTGTTGAGAGAGTGATCACACAGTCGTGCAGAACAGCTGATGCTCTCCTGCATGTTTCAGTGTTACTTGCCTCGAAGCGAGCATAGAAGTAATTTAGCTCGTCTGGTAGGCTTGTGTCACTGGGCAGCTCTCGGCTGTGCTTTCCTTTTGTTGTCTGTAATAGTTTGCAAGCCCTGCCACATCCGAGGAGCGTCAAAGCCGGTGTAGTACGATTCCATCTTCGTCCTGTATTGACGCTTTGCCTTTTTGATTGTTCGTCGGTAGGCATAGCAGGATTTCTTATAATTACAACAACTATAACTATAACTGGGGTTTCATCCCAAATGGCACCCTATTCCCTACATCAAGTCAATGTATTTGTCACGTGTACAGGATACAACAGGACGACATAGGGTATAGGGTGCCATTTAGAATGCGGACGGAGGCTTACTCTACTCTCACATCATACTACACAGATGAAGCCAGGTGTGATCATAGCGTATTATATGGAAACCCTTAAATAGTGTTATGATGTGTATATTTTCACGAAGACACTGCAATGGCTTGCATGGATTTGACATAATACAATGATATGCCATTTAGCAGATGCTTTTATCCAAACACAACATATAGTCATGCTTGCATACATTTTACTTACGGGTGGTCCCGGAATCGAACCCACTACCCTGGCGTTACAAGCGCCTTTCTCCACCAACTGAGGACCACATGTTCAGAGAAAATCGTGCACAGTATTAACCTGTATTTGCAATTTGAAAAATAAGTTGCCGGTGACATAGAGGCCAGATGCATATTCCTCCAACCTCCTAATCATCAGGTTGCACAGTGAGACCCCTTCACCCAGTCCCCAACCATCAACAATCAGATACTAATTGTGTAGGGAAGTAAACAACACAACAGCAAGCACTCAGGTGGAGAGAGAGGACGGGAGAGTCAAGCGTGAATATCAATCTCCCACATCAGTGTCATCAAATGACTTTGACAGAGTTAAGAGCCCTCTAATTAGCCTAGTGGCATGTGGCGCCGCATACACACACACACACACACACACATATATATACACACACACACCGAGAGAGAAGCACTCACACACACGCACGCACACACCATGCCGCTGGCAGCCGAGCTTGGCAAGGCCTGGGGCTCGACGTGCGTGACATCACCCTGCCTGATACGTCGATAGGATGGCATGGAGGTAGCCAGCAGGTGAGACCATAGTGACAACTAGAGAGGGAGGGGATGAATGCATCATCTCACCAACATACAGATGTGTCACCAACCTGGGTTAGGAAGGAATAGGAAATGTCAGTGGTTTTATGCATTTTACATTGATGCGCTCTGGAGCGTGAGTGCACACGCATATGAAGCACACACACACACACACACACACACTTTTTGGTTTATGTCAAAATGATGCAGTTCCAAGACATTCATTGATGAGAGGAATCTCTCCTCAGGAACATTTGTGACGAGAAGACAAGGGTATGAGGAGGCACATTTTTAAATGAATGTATATTTAAAAACCACATCTCTTTCATAAACATTTACACACAAACAGTCCAACTTTCAACTGAGAAACATGTCAACTCTGGTGAATATTCAACATTATCCCCCCAATATATTCCTCCTTCCCCCAATAGGCCTGTTCTCCAGTTGCTATGGTGAAACACTAGCTCGGCCGGATAGGGGCCCTAGGTAGATTAATATATATTTATGCACACCACAGAGGGGAAATAGGAATTGAGTGTTTCCAAGGTAAGCCAAACAAACAACTTCAAAAGAATATGAATGCAAGTTTTATAATTTCATTCATCATACATTACTATGCGGCCATGCATGTTGGAATTGGCTGCTGCTAGTAGCTAGCTAATGAACACTTCATGACTTGAGTTATTTTTTAACCTTTATTTAACTAGGCAAGTCAGTTAAGAACAAATTCTTATTTTCAATGACGGCCTAGGAACAGTGGGTTAACTGCCTCTTCAGGGGCAGAATGACAGATTTGTACCTTGTCAGCTCGGGGGGGGGGGGGGGTTGAACCACTAGGCTAGCCTGCTGCCCCAATTACTATGGTTACTATGGTCTGTCTCTGAGTGTGTTCCAAATGGAACCCTATTCCCTTTATAGTGCGCTACGTTTGACCGGTGCCCATAGGTTAGTAGTGCACTACATAGGGAATAGGGTGCCATTTGGAATGCTGCATCTGTCTCTGAATGTCAGAGAACAGCAGAGAATTATTGGCAGGTGAGTAAATAAATTCAAACACACTGCTGTTGGCCTGACATCATGCCCACTCTGGATCCACATGCTTCAGTCAAACAACTGCATTTGAGTCAACTATTATTAGATGATGTCATGGAATGAAAGGAGTTAACTGTCTTGAATCATAACAGATCATGGTGTTGTAATAAAATGAGCCAATGGCTCTCTTTTCGTCACATTGTAGCGATCCATAGTCTGCATCTGAACAGAAGATACCTCGTTGAGAGGTCTGGACCTCTGGTGTAACGGCTTGGATGTTGCCCTTACAAACAGCATGGTTGTTCAGAATAAACATTAATAATGTCAGAAAAAAACAGAAAAAATGATCAGATATTTACAAAATATTTACAAAAAAGTTGGCAGGATAGTGCAAGGGTCTAAAAATGTCGAAGTGAGGGTGGGCCTGTCAAAGTGCTTAGTGCTCAAAGTCTATATTGTACATCTGAAGTATTGCACTTGTATTAAAATAATTTATTGCACTGTGGGTTATTACTTTTGGCTGGCTGTACCTGCGGCCAGAGAGGATGGAATTCGGGGTGGAGTTGATGGGAAGAGTCTGATGCGATTTCACTCGCTTTCTGCAGGGCTTTTCCCAGATAGACAGATATGTCTATAGCACCTTTAAGTCATTCAGTGGTCCAAGGTGTTAATGCCTATGTGTAGTATCCCCCTTATCTCTCAAATTACAAGTGCGTGGAAGTGTGTGTCTGTGAGTGTGTGCATTCCCGTGCGATAGTGTTAATGCTTATCCTTGAGTGTGATTTTTACTACCCAACCTGTATGGGCTCTCACATGTCCTTTCATCAAACACAGCAGCAACATGGTGATCAGCCTATTATCTGTGAATGTCATGCTTCAGTCTGCACAGGAAGCTGTAGGACCGGGCTTCATAGAGAGAGGGAGAGGGGTTGCGTCCTAATTGGCACCCTTTTCCTTATATAGTGAACTATGTAAGGGATAGAGCGCCGTTTGGGAGGCGGACAAAGACTTTGAAGGGAAGGATAATTACTTGTGTAGTTATTAAGATAATTAGCTAAAGTCCAGCACCTTAAGTAACTAGACTCGTTAATGCTTTTACTAATGTACGTTACTGTACGAGCTTTTGTGTCTGAAAGGTAAAAACCTAATCAAACAGGGACTCGTTGCTTTTGGGCGGGGTATGTGCCGTGTTTGTATGCGAGTGTGAATCATGTCTCTCTGTGTTTGTCGTGTGTGTCCACGTATGTGTTGGATTTGGCATGCAGTAGTGCTCCCAGTGCGGCGTAATCTTGTTTCCAGTGTTTGATTGGCTGAGGTACGGTGCCTGGTGCCGGGGCGTCAAAGTGTGTTGTGTGTGTGCGCTCATGTTTATGCATTGCTGCATCCTTTGTGTGTGTATGCACGTGCGCACATTTGTTTTGGTGTGCGTTCACGTGTTTGTCCATACATGCGCACGTGAGTTTACACTCCTCATCTCTTGCTTCTAAGAGAGAAACTCCCACTTTACTACCATCACCAGTAGTCTCATCAACATTTGTCTCTGTTCCAAGGGCAGCCAGTGTAGTGCTGCTACTGAGTGACGGGGCTTAATGTGCATCTAGCCACAATTGGATTTGATCCTATAGGGCTTCGCCCGAGGCCCTGTTCTGTAAGAATTATTAGATTTACACTTTTCTTTTCTATCCCCCCCCCCCCTCCTCTTCTTCTCTTTCAAACACACAGAAACAGAATTACCTCTCTGAGAGCATCAATGGTGTAGGATGTCTCTCTCTAGATCTGTGTCACGGTGTGAGGTGTCTTTGCGCAGAGCTGCGTATGTCTTTGCATGTCTTTGTGGATTCGTGTGCTTATGTGTGCGCGCATAATATATGCCGTGTGTGTGTTTGTGTGCACTACCGGTTAGCGTGTGTCTATACCTGCATTTATCTGTGTGTGGCGTTGATTGCCTGTTTATACCCATGGATGCAGAGCAGAGGCGATTATAGACAGTGATGCACCTGCAGTCACTGAGCCATCATCATTTTCATCATCACCGCTTGCTTTTTCCAAAGTAGTCTGGCTTCTCCACTAATGTTCCTTGCTTCAAAGGAGTGAACAAATGAAATAAAATGTTGATACGTGGCAGGCTTGTCACGGAACCCAATCACACTCTGTTCCCTGGTGGTAAACTACAGCATGAGTTTATTCACAACTTTTCTAAGAGCTCAATTCTATCTATTCAATCATACTCTGAAGTGCAGTGTGAAGTTTGTAAACATAGACACTGCATAAACATTGCAATGGTGGGTTTGATTGAAGTCCAATATGAAGGCACCAACCTTCTCTACAATCACCTTTTATATGGGATCATGTCAATATACAGGGCATTCGGAAAGTATTTAGACCCCTTGACTTTTTCCACATTTTGTTAAGGTACAGCCTTATTCTAAAATTGATTCAATTGTGTTTTTCCTCAACAATCACAACAACAGACACAATAACCCATAATTAAAAAGCAAAAACAGGTTTTTAGAAATGTTTTCTTGGGGAAAAAAATGAAATATCACATTTACATAAGTATTCAGACCCTTTACTCAGTACTTTGTTGACGCACCTTTGGCAGCGATTACAGCCTAGAGTCTTCACGGGCATGACGCTACAAGCTTGGCACACCTGTATTTGGGGAGTTTCTCCCATTCTCTGCAGATCCTCTCATCAAGCTCTGTCAGGTTGTTTGGGGAGCGTCGCTACACGGCTATTTTCAGGTATAATTTAAAGTGCTCAAGTCTTTTTGTAAAGTTTGTAATTTATCTAGTTTTGGTAATGCAATTTATCTTATTTTGTTACGTTTAGTCACAATTTCTCAATTATTGGAATACACTCTATTAACTATTAACAGCATGCCAGCCAATAATTTCTTTGAACCATACAATTTTTCAATTCATCATCGATCTAGGGGGCTCTAACAGTTTAGTGTCTTAACAGCTGCATGTTTGTCAACAATTGGCAATAATTGTTATACAAATACTCCAAGTGCTGCATCTGGAGTCTCTTCTTCCCACACAGACCAACATAAAAAAAAATGTAGGTCTTCAACAAAAGATGTATGAAAAAACATATGATCTCTGTAGGACCTGCGTTTGATACTTTGGATGTCCTTGTTATTGCCGTAATGTTATGGTCAACACAGCCAATGGGAACTGATATTGCTTTAGAGCAAAGCTCTGCAGCATTAGTGAAGATATGATCAATACAAGTGGAAGTCACAGATCCAACATTATTGGAATACACTCTAGTTGGTTGAGTGATAACCTGGGTCATGTTGCAGGAATTAGTCACACTAAAAACCTTATAATCAGTCAATGTTCAGGCCACCAATATACACTATAAATGCAAAAGTATGTGGACACCCATTGAAATTAGTGGATTCAGCTATTTCAGCTAAAGGTGTATAAAATCGAGCACATAGCCGTGCAATCTTCATAGAAAAAAACATTGGCAGTAGAATGGCCTTACTGAAGATCTCAGTGACTTTCAACATGGCACCTTCATGGATGCCACCTTTCCAACAAGTCAGTTTGTCCAATTTCTGCCCTGCTAGAGCTTCCCAGGTCAATTGTAAGTGCTGTTATTGTGAAGTGGAAATGTCTCAGCCACGAAATGGTAGGCCGCACAAGCTAACAGAATGGGACCGAAGAGTACTGAAGTGCGTCGCGAGTGAAAATCGTCTGTCCTCAGGTTGCAACACTCACTACTGAGTTCCAAACTGCCTCTGGAAGCAAAATGTCAGCAAAAGAACTGGTCATCGGGAGCTTCATGAAATGGGTTTCCATGGCTGAGCAAGCCTAAAATCACCATGTGCAATGCCAAGCTTCAGCTGGAGGGGTGTAAAGCTTGCCACCATTGGATTCTGGGGCATGGGAAAAGCGTTCTCCGGAGTGATTATTCACGCTTCACCATCTGGCAGTCCGACGGACGAACCTGGGTTTGGCGGATGCCAGGGGAACGCTACATGCTCCAATGCATAGTGCCAACTGTAAAGTTTGGTGGAGGAGGAATAATGGACTGGGGCTGTTTTTCATGGTTCAAGCTAGTCCCCTTAGTTCCAGTGAAAGGAAATCTTAACACTGCAGTATAAACTAATATCCAAGACGATTCTCTGCTTGAAACTTTGTGGCAGCAGTTTGGGAAAGGCCAACATCTGGTGGAAAGCCTTCCCAGAAGAGTGGAGGCTGTTATAGCAGCAAAGAGGGGGACCAACTCCATATTAATGCCCATTATTTTGTAATGAGATGTTCAATGAGCAGGTGTCCACATACTTTTGGTCATGTAGTATATTCTCTCTCTGTAGCATCAGAGAACATCATACACATTCTCCAGATATAGATAGTTAGCACTTGTTGGTGTAATAACATTTGGAAGATAAATACACAACGCAGAGACAGAGTACTAGAATAGAACTAACGATCAATGGAAATAGTGTTTTATTCTGTAATTGGGAATTATTGATAAATGGTTCAGAGACATGGGAGGAATATGTCTTCTGAAATAGGATACATTATTTGGCCATTAGCTAGTTTTATTGCAAAGAATTCTAATAGGTCAACAACAGGCTAGGGCTCCCCCTGATTTGCTTTGGGGTTTGTGTTATTGAAGAGTAACATACATTGGTAACAGTGGCCTTAAGCAACACCCTATAGAAGAAGTCTTCAGACGAGGCAAAGAGAGAGATCGAGAATTCAGACCCCTTGACTTTTTCCACATTTTGTTATGTTACATCCTTATTCAAAAATGTATTCGATTGTTTTTTTTTTCCTAAACACAATTCCCCATAATGACAAAGCAAAAACATGTCTATATTTTTTGGGCAAATCAATAACACAAAAAACACTAATGTTTTAAGTATTCAGACCCTTTACTCAGTACTTTGCACTACTCAGCACCTTTGGCAGCGATTACAACCTCACTCTGGCTGGGGGTTGTGATTGTGACATTGGAGGATGTATGGCAGATTTCCTCTTATTTTGGTTTTTGCTTTGTCCCAGAGCAGTTTCTTTCAGATTCCTAGCAAACACCTTGACACACTGTTTGTTCAAGTGAACTATGTTGTGCATCAGCTGGGGGTTAATGTCACGGTGGTTCGCTAGGTAAACATTGTCTAAGAGAGGATAGTCACTGGACAGCTTAGTGTTGTTGCTCTGAATAATGTGGAAGGGCACATGGCAACAGGGTATATGATTAAATGATTTTGGTGTTAGGAAATCTCTCTGCAGCTCTGGCTGCTACCTGCTGCATTGCAGGAGCTACATGTCCTCTGTCATCAATGATTTATAAGTTTATAATACCTGTGTGAATTATGTGGTCAGCCCCATTTAATGTGTTGCTTGACAGAATTTAAGGCACTAGACATTTTTGAATTTTACCCTCTTTTTCTCCCCAATTTCGTGGTATCCAATTGTTAGTAGCTATCTTGTCTCATCGCTACAACTCCCGAACGGGCTCGGGAAAGACAAAGGTTGAAAGTCATGCGTCCTCCGATACACAACCCAATGAACTGCAGAGATCTACAGCTGAGGTGGGAGACTCTGTCCATAGGACAACAATCAGTCGTATATTGCACAAATCTGGCCTTTATGGAAGAGTGGCAAGAAGACAGCCATTTCTTAAAGATATCCATAAAAAGTGTAATTTAAAGTTTGCCACAAGCCACCTGGGAGACACACCAAACATGTGGAAGAAGGTGCTCTGGTCAGATGAAACCAAAATTGAACTTTTTGGCAACAATGCAAAACGTTATGTTTGGCGTAAAAGCAACACAGCTGAACACACCATCCCCACTGTCAAACATGGTGGTGGCAGCATCATGGTTTGGGCCTGCTTTTCTTCAGCAGGGACAGGGAAGATGGTTAAAATTGATGGGAAGATGGATGGAGCCAAATACAGGACCATTCTGGAAGAAAACCTGATGGAGTCTGCAAAAGACCTGAGACTGGGACGGAGATTTGTCTTCCAACAAGACAATGATCCAAAACATAAAGCAAAGTCTACAATGGAATGGTTCAAAAATAAACATATCCAGGTGTCAGAATGGCAAAGTCAAAGTCCAGACCTGAATCCAATCGAGAATCTGTGGAAAGAACTGAAAACTGCTGTTCACAAATGCTCTCACTGAGCTCGAGCTGTTTTGCAAGGAGGAATGGGAAAAAATGTCAGTCTCTCGATGTGCAAAACTGATAGAGACATACCCCAAGCGACTTACAGCTGTAATCGCAGCAAAAGGTGGCGCTACAAAGTATTAACTTAAGGGGGCTGAATAATTTTGCACGCCCAATTTTTCAGTTTTTGATTTGTTAAAAAAGTTTGAATTATCCAATAAATGTCGTTCCACTTCATGATTGTGTCCCACTTGTTGTTGATTCTTCACAAAAAAATACAGTTTTATATCTTTATGTTTGAAGCCTGAAATGTGGCAAAAGGTCGCAAAGTTCAAGGGGGCCGAATACTTTCGCAAGGCACTGTATCTCTCTACTAATGATGCTCTTGACTATTACCAGTTTCTCCCTCAGCTCCTCCTTATCCAGCCTCAGAACTGTCACCTCACCACCTTTACCTCCAGTAGGGATATAATGCCAATGGCCTGAGACAGCTTGTACAGGTTGTCATTTGCCATGTCTGCTATGGTGGCTTGGTAAGTAATGAGGGTGGGGGGACTTTTGGAATTAACTGATTTCCTATCAGGTCAGTCTTCTGATTGAAGTGTAGCAGTGCCATTCTCTTTCAAGGTGTCTGCTAGCTCTTTCAGTGATGTAAACTCATGTATATTGAGGATATGTGCAGCTTGTAGGCCTTGAATCATTACAGTGACATTGTTGTAGGTGTTAATGGTGAAGTGTCCGTTATCAGGCTCCTGTTCTTCAAATACCAAGGTCTGCCGACCATTAGTGATTCCTTTCTTTCTGACATGGTAAAAGTGCCTAAATGCGGCAGAATACCAAACAGTAGTATGCTCTGTATAGAAGAGAATGTCAGAGATTGTATTCTTGTCTCCAATTAAGGAATATTAGTCATAATTATAATATTACTGTACATCATTTTGTAGTTGTGTTTTTGGTTGCATAAAAAAAATAGGTGTTTGACTGCTCTGGGGGTTGATCACTTAGATCTCATGGTCTTGACCCTTGCAGAATTGGGATGAAAAGTCTATTTTTGGCTTAGGCCTAATAGGCCTGTTTTGGATTCAAATAGTGCACCCCCGGCTTTGTTTCTTCTGTTGGGAAGAATCACAACAAGTACTACATGTTGTCCAGAGATGGCTCAGGGACTGTTCTTTTTTTATGCATTTCAGCAGTTGTATTATCACCCAGGTGGGTGCTACATGTTCGGCAATGGAAGACCCGTACCAACGGAGTAACTGACCGTCGGAGAAGCAGATGTGGTGCACTGATGAAGCCCTCTTTGGCTGTGTCTACACTTACAGTACATGCGACTTCTGCTATCAGAATACAAAGATCGCATTGTCGTCGGATTGTGTTCAGATCTGGCTGACCAAGTAGTTGTGAATTGGACATTAGTGACATTCAATCCCCATCTCTACCATCTCAATTTAAATGTCTTATTTGTATTGCATCAAATCAAATTTGATTGGTCACATACACATGGTTAGCAGATGTTATTGGAGAGTAGTGAAATGCTTGTGCTTCTAGTTGACAGTGCAGCAATATCTAACAAGTAATCTAACAATTCCACAGCAATCACCTAATACACACATCTAAGTAAAGGAATTGAATAAGAATGTATAAATATATGGATGAGCAATGACAGAGCGGCATAGACAAGATGCAAAAGATGGTAAAAATACAGTATATACATATGAGATGAGTAATGCAAGATATGTAAACATTATGAAAGTTACATTATTAAAGTGACTAGTGATCCATTTATTAAAGTGGCCAATGATTTCAAGTCTGTATGTAGGCTGCAGCCTCTCTGTGTTAGGCTGTTTTAACAGTCTGATGGCCTTGAGATAGAAGCTGTTTTTCAGTCTCTCAGTTCCAGCTTTGATGCACTTGTACTGACCTCGCCTTTTGGATGGTAGCGGGGTGAACAGGCAGTGGCTCGGGTGGTTGTTGTCCTTGATATTCTTGGCCTTCCTGTGACATCGAGTGCTGTAGGTGTCCTGGAGGGCAGGTAGTTTTCCCCCAGTGATGCGTTGTGCAGACCGCACCACCCACTGGAGAGCCCTGCGGATGAGCTTGATGAGCTTCCTTTTCATGTGCTTTGAGATTATTTTCGGGAATGAAAAGCGCTATACAAGTTCAGTTTATTATTAATCAGCAAAACATTTCTCCGGGTTTCCCCACTGCAGCTTTTGTTCGTGATGTTGTCTACAATGTTCAGAGTGTCACACCCTGACCTTAGTATTCTTTGTTTTCCTTGTTATTTTGGTTAGGTCAGGGTGTGACATGGGTGATGTGTGTGTTTGTCTTGTCTAGGGGTTTTGTGTGTTTATGGGCCTGTACCCTTCCTAGGTAAATTGTATGTCTATGGTTGCCTAGATTGGTTCTCAATTAGAGGCAGTTGTCTATCGTTGTCTCTGATTGGGAACCATATTTAGGCAGCCATATTCTGTGGGTACTTTGGGGGGGGGGGTGATTATCTATGTCTTTGTTAGTTGCTTGTGTCAGCACAGTTTTCTTATTATAGCTTCACGGTCGTTATTCGTTTATTGTTTTGGTTCAGTTTTCTTCATGTTCTTTCTTCAATAAAGAATAATGTATACTAACCACGCTGTGTTTTGGTCCACACCTTCTACTCCATACGACGATCGTGACACAGAGTTTTTTTCTGCTGATAGTCAAATAGAATTCTCCTGCTTACATTTTTTTAAACCTTTATTTAGCTAGGCGTCAGCTAAGGACAAGTTCTTATTTACAATGACGGCTACTGTTGACATTATTTTTTTTTTTGAATTTGTTCATTGATGCATGCAATTTTTTAAATAACACACTTCTATAATGAAAATATAAAGCTATTAAATGTGTCATTTAGTGTAACACTGTACACATCAGTTACAATGTCCAGAAAAATCCAACCTCACCTTTGTGATTTTCTGTTTGTTTCCTTTTAAATGACTTGAACTGTATTTCCTTTAGACGTCCTCTAAAGAATTTTGTCCTAGTCACACCAGATGTGGAGAAAACATGAACTGCCTTAAAACAACAATACTGTTCACTAAAACAGTTCTCCCTAGCTGCTGAGAGAGAGAATCATATGTCTGCTGCTGTGCTATAGGCAGGTCGTTACCATAAAAGAGAACGTGTTCTCCTCTCTCAATCACCTAGCTGATGACGTAACTATAATGAGTTCTCGCCTTCCCCATCTTTCTTTCTCTCCCTTCCTCCCTCCCACATTTCTATCCTTTTGTTAGCTAGAACGTATCTAGACCAGAATGGACCTGTTGTGCTAAAGCCTAAATGCTGCGGCCAGATGCTTTATGTCCCTGCATGTTGCTTCTGAGTATTTTAAGTGATAGTGTTTAAATAAACTGCAGTTCCCACCAGCCCAAAGTGTTAAATGATTCATGTTGAATAAAGGCGGTTACCTCGCTGCTCTCTGTCTCCTCTCTGAGAGGAGACTATTGATTGGAGAACAAAGGGATGGAGGGATGGGACATCGCCCTACAAATTACTAAGGGATGCAGAATAATGACCTGGTCCTGGCTGCAGTCCTCTCTCTACTCTTTATAATTCCCTTTACTATTTCTCTCACACCCTCCATTGCCTCTCCCTCCCCCTTTCTCCTGGTGTCTTCCTGCCCGTGTTTACCTTTTTACATGTCACTTATGATTTAATCTGCCTAGCAACACCTGTGACATGTTCTAGTGTTGTATTTGTCAGTGGCTTATTTAGATGGGTGGACATGAAATAAAGAGCTGACTCAATATGTTTAACTCAGAGTAATATTCTACACACTGCGGCTATATTCTGAAGGTTCTTGTCAGAGTCGTATGTGTATAGGTGGCAGGGAAGTCAGGTGCAGGAGAATCAAACAGAGTGTAATGGAGTTATTTATTAACAACAGACGAAACATAACTCCAACACTAAATGTAACAGTTAAAACAAAGTGGGTTCGAGGACCTGATCGCTTACCAATACAAAACAACACAACACTGAAATAACAAACCATCTCTGACAAAGACATGAGGGGAAACAGAGGGTTTAATACACAACAGGTGACGGAATGTCTTCCCACACACCTGGTTTCAATCCCATTTCAATTATTTTTCAAGACCTCTGCAATCCGCCCTGGCATGCTGTTAATTAACTTCAGGGCCACATCCTGACTGATGGCAGCCCATTCTTGCATAATCAATGCTTGGAGTTTGTCAGAAATTGTGGGGTTTTGTTTGTCCACCCGCCTCTTGAGGCTTGACCACAAGTTATCAATGGGATTAAGGTCTGGGGAGTTACCTGGCCATGGACCCAAAATATCTATGTTTTGTTCCCCAAGCCACTTAGTTATCTCTTTTGCCTTATGGCAAGGTGCTCCATCATGCTGGAAAAGGCATTGTTCATCGCCAAACTGTTTCTGGATGGTTGGGAGAAGTTGCTCTCGGAGGATGTATTGGTAAAATTCTTTATTCATGGCTGTGTTCTTAGGCAAGATTGTGAGTGAACCCACTCTCTTGGCTGAGAAGGAACCCCACACATGAATGGTTTCAGGATGCTTTACTGTTGGCATGACACAGGACTGATGGTAGCGCTCATCTTGTCTTCTCCAGAGACAAGATTTTTTTCCAGATGCCCCAAACAATCGGAAAGGGGATTCAACAGAGACACCAGGCCATCCTCCAAAGTATTTGCCTCACTGTGCATGCAGATGCACTCACACCTGCCTGCTGCCATTCCTGAGCAAGCTCTATACTGCTGGTGCCCAGATCCCGCAGCTGAATCAACTGGCGCTTGCTGGACTTTCTTCGGCGCCCTGAAGCTTTCTTCACAACAATTGAACCGCTCTCCTTGAAGTTCTTGATGATCCGATAAATGGTTGATTTAGGTGCAATCTTACTGGCAGCAATATCCTTGCCTGTGAAGCCCTTTTTGTGGAAAGCTATGATGACGGCACGTGTTCCCTTGCAGGTAACCATGGTAGACAGAGGAAGAACAATGATTCCAAGCACCACCCTCCTTTTTGAAGCTTCCAGTTTGTTAGTCGAACTCAATCAGCATGACAGAGTGATCTCCAGCCATGTCCTCGTCAACACTCATACCTGTGTTAACGAGAGAATCACTGACATGATGTGAACTAGTCCTTTTGTGGCAGGGCTGAAATGCAGTGGACATGTTTTTGGGGGATTCAGTTCATTTACATGGCAAAGAGGGACTTTGCAATTAATTGCAATTCATCTTATCACTCTTCATAACATTCTGGAGTAAATGCAAATTGCCATCATACAAACTGAGGCGGCAGACTTTGTTAAAATTAATATTTATGTCATTCTCAAAACTTTTGGCCACTACTGTACATACAAGTGTGTGTGCATATACATACAAATGTGTGTGTGTGTATATACATACAAGTGTGTGTGTGTATATATATATATAAATACTGTGGCAAAGAAGGGGGTCGAGTGATAAATGGCAGATATGTGAGAGCAGAACTAATAAACGGGCTCTGCCCGATCACAAAAATGGCTACCCCTGTCAGAACTACAGATCACAAAATGGCCGACCGCCAAAACTACAAGTCCCAGAAGCAAGGGGAACCCTCAGAAGGTGGAGCCGACCCACAGATAAAGGGTCAAGAAAAAACAGGAAGAGGGAGAGAGAGTGCTGGAAGGATCTATGAACAATAGAGAAAGAGACAATAGAGATTGGCTGGATTTACCGTGTATGAGCTGGATTGTTTTGGATTTACCTGTTGGCGTTTGGACCTGGACCTACCGAGAACCCGATTCGTGTACCGAACCCTGCTATCCTTGACCTCGCCTACGGCCTGGGTGGACCAGGACGGAGAAACAAACACACAGGTACGTACTGTCCTGTTCGAAATAACTCTCATTCTTGGGTGATTTGGTGACAGTTTACCACTTAATTTGTGACAAACGCTCCTAACCTTGAAAAGGTTTGCCACAATACATACAAGTGTTTGTGTGTGTGTGTTTGTGTGTGTGTGTGTGTGTGTGTGTGTGTGTGTGTGTGTGTGTGTGTGTGTGTGTGTGTGTGTGTGTGTGTGTGTGTGTGTGTGTGTGTGTGCGCATACATACAAGTGTGTGTGTGCGCATACATACACGTGTGTGTGTGTGTGTGTGTGTGTGTGTGTGTGTGTGTGTGTGTGCGCATACATACAAGTGTGTGTGTGTGTGTGTGTGTGTGTGTGTGTGCGCATACATACAAGTGTGTGTGTGTGTGTGTGTGTGTATGTGCGCATACATACAAGTGTGTGTGTGTGTGTGCGCATACAAGTGTGTGTGTGTGTGTGCATACATACAAGTGTGTGTGTGTGTGTGTGTGTGCGCATACATACAAGTGTGTGTGTGTGCGCATACATACAAGTGTGTGTGTGTGTGTGTGTGTGTGCGCATACAAGTGTGTGTGTGTGTGCATACATACAAGTGTGTGTGTGTGTGTGTGTGCGCATACGTACAAGTGTGTGTGTGTGCGCATACATACAAGTGTGTGTGTGTGTGTGTGTGTGTGTGTGCGCATACATACAAGTGTGTGTGTGCGCATACATACAAGTGTGTGTGTGTGCATACATACAAGTGTGTGTGTTTGTGTGCATACATAGAAGTGTGTGTGTGTGTGTGCATACATACAAGTGTGTGTGTGTATGTGTGTGTGCGCATACATACAAGTGTGTGTGTGCGCATACATACAAGTGTGTGTGTGTGTGTGTGTGTGTGTGCGCATACATACAAGTGTGTGTGTGTGTGTGTGCGCATACATACAAGTGTGTGTGTGTGTGTGTGTGTGCATACATACAAGTGTGTGTGTGTGTATACATGTGTGTGTGTGTGTGTGTGTGTGTGTGTGTGTGTGTGTGTGTGTGTGTGTATACACACCTGCCCACGTTGCTGGTAGTTAAAATGGAAACAACAACAAAAAATTACTCATGGAACTCCGAGGTTGTTCCATTGTTTCATATAGGTATGTCTGTCTATTTTGCTAAATATCTCACAATGTGTATATTTTCATATCAAATTTGACACCATTTTGGGGCCTCCTGGGTGGCGCAGTGGTCTAAGGCACATTGCAGTGCTAGCTGTGCCACATTGCAGTGCTAGCTGTGCCACCAGAGACTCTGGGTTCATGCCGCGAACGGGAATCCCATGGGGCGGGTTTGTTGTGGCGGCAATTGCAGAGAAATGCAATTATCTCCTCCCTAAACTCTCATACTCTCTTGAGAGCATTAGGCCTCAAGAAGGATACATGTTGATCGGATAAAGTTTATGATAGTCATAACTGAGTCCATTGTTTTTTTAAGTCACTTTTGCACTTTAAGGCAGTGTGGGCTATCTGTGGCAAAAGAGCCAGTAGGCGGGCAGACAGACCCTGTACCCCTGTGAGCAGCCCTGAATGGCAATAACTGGTATGTTACTGATATTGATTGACAGCACTTAATGGGGAGGACTATAGGAAAACAGATTCTCCCATTGGAGAATATTGAGCAAGGGCTCATTTTGTTACTAAATATCTGAATTCTGCTGGGATTTTTTAAATTTTTTAACATTTTTGGGATAGGGGGCAGCATTTTCACTTTTGGATGAATAGCGTGCCCAGAGTGAACTGCCTCCTACTCTGTCCCAGATGCTAATATATGCATGTTATTATTAGTATTGGATAGGAAACACTCTGAAGTTTCTAAAACTGTTTGAATTATGTCTGAGTATAACATAACTCATGTGGCAGGCGAAAACCTGAGGAAAATACAACCAGGAAGTGGGACATCTGAGGTTTGTAGTCTTTCAAAGCTTGGCCTACCGAATACACATTGAGATATGGATAAAGTTACACTTCCACCGGCTTCCACTAGATATCAACAGTCTTTAGAAACTGGTTTGATGATTCTACTATAAAGGAGGGGTTCATGAGACCTCTTTGAGTCAGTGGTCTGGCAGAGAGCCTTGGTCTCATGACGCGCGTTCCCGACAGAGTTACCTCTCGTTCCAGTGCTTTTCTGAAGACAAAGGAATTCTCCGGTTGGAACATTATTGATGTTTATGTTAAAAACATCCTAAAGATTGATTCCATATATTGTTTGACATGTTTCTAAAGGACTGTAATGTAACTTTTGAGTTTTTGTCTGGATGAAGTGCCTGCGCCTCATGAAGATGGATTACTGGGCTGAACACGCTAACAAAAAGTGGCTATTTGGACGGAAATGATGGAACTTTATGGAACAAATTTATTGTCGAACTGGGATTCCTGGGAGTGCCTTCTGATGAAGATCATCAAAGGTATGTGAATATTTATGGTGTTGTTTCTAACTTTGTTGATTCCAAAATGTCGGATATTCCTCTGGCTGTTTTGGGTTCTGAGCGCCATTCTCAGATTATGCTTTTTCCGTAAAGTTTTTTGAAATCTGACACAGCGGTTGCATTATTCTGTGAATAACACTAGTATCTTTTATCAATGTTTATTTCTGCAAAATCACCGGATGTTTTGAAATCAAAACATTACTGCACATAAGGCGCTAATGTGAACTGAGATTTTTGGATAGAAATATGCACATTATCGAACAAAACATACATGTATTGTGTAACATGATGTCCTATGAGTGGCATCTGATGAAGTTCAAAGGTTAGTGATTAATTGTATCTATTTTTCTGCTTTTTGTGACTCCTATCTTTGGCTGGAGAAATGGCTGTGTGTTTTTTCGACTTGGCTATGACCTAACATAATCATACGTTGTGCTTTAGCTGTAAAGCATTTTTAAAATCGGACATGATGGGTAGATTAACAAGATCTTTCATTTTATGTATTGGACTTGTTAATGTGTGAAAGTTACATATTTAAAAAAAATACTTTTGAATTTCGCGCTTCCTTTTCAGCGGAACGTTTTTGAGCGGAACCCCTGCGCAAGAAAGGTTGAGCAAAATTGTCTTTAAAAAATGTATAAAACAACATCCCATGGCACATTAGGGATTGTGAAATGACACACAATAACACAGGCACACAGACACACTCAGACTAACACACACAATCTACACACACATTATTTTTTAGTTGTATTGTTTATATAAGCCATTGTATTTGAAACCTAATGCTGATTCTAACCCTAAGCCCCCTAGAAATAGCCTTATTCCTTGTCTGGACCTGCAAAATGTCCCCAGTTTGTCAAATTTAGTTATGTTAGTTTGCTATTCTTGTGGGGACAAGTATAGTTAAACATGTCCACTCTATCACAAACACAATCTACACACACACTATTCTTTAAGTGTACTGTTTTGTATGTTGTTGTATTTAATATTTGCGTGAATGTTTTTGGCAATTAGTGTGTCTCTGCTTGGTTACTTATTATGTTTTATGTTCATTGTTGTTGTATTATACCTTCACTTTAAAGGAACTAATATTATTTAAATATTTCTGTGCCGCTTATGTTCTGATTGTTTTTATGATTTCAGCTCAACAAACAAATGCTCAGATATGATTCTGACGACTCAATCAGCAGCATAGAAATAACAGATATGTGCCAGGAGCAGAAAGGGAGAGCAGTTTAGAGGACTTTAATGCATTGAAGGACAAATGCCCCACTAAAGCCAGATCTGCAACAGACGACAGTTTTGCAGGTAAGAAATATGAGTTGACAGTTTAAATATATCCTGTATATGCAAACATCATAGGATACAAGAGCTGATACTGGAGGCCATGGCAGGAAAATCAGTTAAGGATCCTGCCCAGGTAAATCGTATTGATGCGTTTGTTCCTATCTGCACTTGCCACCTCTTTGGTCTCTGCTATTCTGAATTCTCTAAAACTCTAAAGGATCTGAAAAAAAATGTAATGAAATTCACTGAGAAGATTTGTCCATTTAACAATTTAATTTAATCAAATGTAAATGGCACTATTATTGTCTCTGCTCCTTTTGGAATACTCCCTAGCGCAAAAGCATCATAAAGTACACAATGAAACAAAACAATGGGTAGGGAATGTAATAATATCCATTCCCCATGGAGATAGAGCAGACACAAAGCAGTTGGAGGCTGGGGTGCAGGTGGGGGCAACAGAACAAAAAGGGCAGGAAGTAGCCTAGCGATTAAAGTGTTGGGCCAGTAACCAAAAGGTTGCTAGTTCGAATCTGGGCTGACAAGGTGAAAAAATATTAACCCTAAGTGCTCCTGTAAGTCGCTCCAGATAACAGCGTCTGCTAAATTACTAAAATGTAAAAATAATTATTATTTTTGTATCCAGTTTGTAAACAAAATGCAGCAGTATAACATATGTATAGAATTGAAACGCAGCATGGTATGGTGAGGCAGTAGCAGCAGAAAGAAAGTGCATGGTCAAGCAGCAGCTATTAAAAGCCTCAGGAATCATTGTTCATTGTGTCCCAAAGTTCTAAAAAGAGGAAGTGGAGTGAGGAGGAGAAAGGGGCAGTAGGGGAAAAATGAATACAATTCATCCACTCCGGAGATACTCCAGGGAAAGTGGACTGTCTTGCATGCATCAAGGCAGCGCCACAAGCTCTCAGAGAGGGGGACTGGCGGGCAGTGAAGTATTATGTCAAGAATAGAATTAGAGTTCAAAAACAGATTGATTTTTATTAATACTGTTGCATTTAACTGCCAAAAATGCTGTTATGGAAACTACTTCCTTAGTAGGCGATGTCAGAGGTTACCATGTGGTAGAAGTGGGAGCTCAAGATGATAGATGAGTTTCCTACTAGTAATTACCAGTTGGATGGCCATTCAAGTGGATTCTTCCCAGTGTTATGTAATAAATTCCCACTTCCCACTTGGTAACAAACGCACCATGATACTGCCTCCTTCCGTGCCTGATCCGTACTTGTGAATCTCAAAAAGGGGTCTTGTCTGTAGCACGGTACATCTCACACTCTGGGGTAATGTGAAAGCCTTGCTCCCCACTAAGCCATGCCTCCTAAATAATTTCACAGTGTGTCTTGACTTTTCTAGTGAATTGTAATGTTACCACCCATGACTGTATCTGTTAGAGACAGAGACACGTTGTTGAATTCGTTCATTTTCAGTCCTGTGGCCTTAACCAGGTGTATATTATCATCATAGAGTCTTTGACATTACGTATCTCTGAAGGTACTTTGTGTTTTAAAAAAATATTTTTTTGTACTCCAGGGAACTGTACTGTACTCTTATTTCTAATTGTGTATACCTGCTTCCTGTACGTCCCCCTGCCGGCCCGTATAGTCTGTCCCCCTGCTGGGCCGTCTGTCTCTGTACCTCCTCCTCCCTGTTTGATTTTGTAAATAAAAAAATCTACCCCAAAAATCTGTCCTGCTTCTTCCTCAACTTTTCCTGAATGTTTGTATTTTACACGTCAGAATTTTGAAATCACAAAAGTATTTAGAGTCTTTGTACCATTTTTTTTTCTCTCTCACTCCGATTCCCTACTTAACCCTCCAAGACAATGTGCTGTATGAAGTTGGTACCCAGCCAGCTGCTAATGCATCTCTCTCACCTCACTGAATGAATGGGCGATAATTGTGCACCTTCACAATTTTACTTAAATTAGGCCTAACTGTCACGATGGGACTAGGTGGGTGAAGGAATCAGGCACAGAGAGTTCCACTGGGGAAAAGTGCTCTTTAATATGGCACACAAAAATGACAAGCCCAACGACACAGGGGGTGGACAACAAAGTGACAAAGTCCAGAAAATATAACCACCTCTACCTAAAACGCACACACGTAACATAAAGACAATCCCGCACAAAACAAGGGCGGGTACACGTACTTAAAATAGGGAAGATCATCAAGCCATACAATAGAACACAGTTGAAACTAATAAGACAAAACAAACAGACAAATGAAAAAGGGCTCGGTGGGGGCTAGTAGGACTGTGACAACGACCGCAGAGCACCGCCAGAACAGGCAGGGGAGCCAACTTCAGCAAGTCGTGACACTAACTGAGTGATAAGGAGGGTGAAGAGGTTGATTTAATTTAGAAAGTGTAAGGATGAGTTTATTATGCCTATTGATCAGCAGCAAATAATTTGACCGCATAACTTGTGGGTTGAAACCATAACTTTTACATTTTACTTAGTAAAAATCAGCTGTTATCGGACTGTTTTTTTTTTACTATAACTCTTTCATAATTATCACATTTATTGTAAGGGAAATAAAAACATGCTAAATGTTGCACTTGGCCTTCTGAATAATGTATATTGAGCGGGAAACAAACAATGCCAGACAACGTGGTCAGCCGGCGCATCGAAACTACACCTAAAACTATACCATAACTAATTTCACACACAATAAGAGTTTACCAATGTAATCTTGTCTATAGGCAATCTGATGAGTGACTATATTAGGCCTATTTGTCAAATTGTATATGAAGAGATGGGCGCATCGTGTAATTTGCCGATGCAGGGAAAAGAGCATTGCTTTATCAAATCCTCCACACGCAGGTCAAACATTGATTTCTATATAATATCTGAAAAAGCATATTCTGCACTTTTTATGACACTTACCTTTGACAATGAACTCAATTCAAGAGGTACAGCAAATTTTTCAAATTGTACTTTTTCCAAGAATATTTGTGCTGTCCCAGCATTCAGTACATGACCCCTCGCGCGGCAGCATTGCTCTGGCTACTAAGCAAAAACTAGTAACATAATAAAGGTAACATTAAAATGTGTTATTCTGTCATAAATGGATGAATGGACGTCAGCAGCCAGAAAAAAACAAATAATGGTGTATGTGATTTCAGTTAACCTTTCTAGGGTACATGGGACGGTAGCGTCCCACCTGGACAACATCTGGTGAAATTGCAGAGCGCGAAATTCACTAATACTCAATTCAAATATTTAACATTCTTGAAAATATACAGTGCCTTGCGAAAGTATTCGGCCCCCTTGAACTTTGCGACCTTTTGCCACATTTCAGGCTTCAAACATAAAGATATAAAACTGTATTTTTTTGTGAAGAATCAACAACAAGTGGGACACAATCATGAAGTGGAACGACATTTATTGGATATTTCAAACTTTTTTAACAAATCAAAAACTGAAAAATTGGGCGTGCAAAATTATTCAGCCCCTTTACTTTCAGTGCAGCAAACTCTCTCCAGAAGTTCAGTGAGGATCTCTGAATGATCCAATGTTGACCTAAATGACTAATGATGATAAATACAATCCACCTGTGTGTAATCAAGTCTCCGTATAAATGCACCTGCACTGTGATAGTCTCAGAGGTCCGTTAAAAGCGCAGAGAGCATCATGAAGAACAAGGAACACACCAGGCAGGTCCGAGATACTGTTGTGAAGAAGTTTAAAGCCAGATTTGGATACAAAAATATTTCCCAAGCTTTAAACATCCCAAGGAGCACTGTGCAAGCGATAATATTGAAATGGAAGGAGTATCAGACTACTGCAAATCTACCAAGACCTGGCCATCCCTCTAAACTTTCAGCTCATACAAGGAGAAGACTGATCAGAGATGCAGCCAAGAGGCCCATGATCACTCTGGATGAACTGCAGAGATCTACAGCTGAGGTGGGAGACTCTGTCCATAGGACAACAATCAGTCGTATATTGCACAAATCTGGCCTTTATGGAAGAGTGGCAAGAAGAAAGCCATTTCTTAAAGATATCCATAAAAAGTGTTGTTTAAAGTTTGCCACAAGCTACCTGGGAGACACACCAAACATGTGGAAGAAGGTGCTCTGGTCAGATGAAACCAAAATTGAACTTTTTGGCAACAATGCAAAATGTTATGTTTGGCGTAAAAGCAACACAGCTGAACACACCATCCCCACTGTCAAACATGGTGGTGGCAGCATCATGGTTTGGGCCTGCTTTTCTTCAGCAGGGACAGGGAAGATGGTTAAAATTGATGGGAAGATGGATGGAGCCAAATACAGGACCATTCTGGAAGAAAACCTGATGGAGTCTGCAAAAGACCTGAGACTGGGACGGAGATTTGTCTTCCAACAAGACAATGATCCAAAACATAAAGCAAAATCTACAATAGAATGGTTCAAAAATAAACATATCCAGGTGTTAGAATGGCCAAGTCAAAGTCCAGACCTGAATCCAATCGAGAATCTGTGGAAAGAACTGAAAACTGCTGTTCACAAATGCTCTCCATCCAACCTCACTGAGCTCGAGCTGTTTTGCAAGGAGGAATGGGAAAAAATGTCAGTCTCTCGATGTGCAAAACTGATAGACATACCCCAAGCGACTTACAGCTGTAATCGCAGCAAAAGGTGGCGCTACAAAGTATTAACTTAAGGGGGCTGAATAATTTTGCACGCCCAATTTTTCAGTTTTTGATTTGTTAGAAAAGTTTGAAATATCCAATAAATGTCGTTCCACTTCATGATTGTGTCCCACTTGTTGTTGATTCTTCACAAAAAAATGCAGTTTTATATCTTTATGTTTGAAGCCTGAAATGTGGAAAAAGGTCGCAAACTTCAAGGGGGCCGAATACTTTCGCAAGGCACTGTATGTGTTATACATCAAAATAATGCTTATCCTCTTGTTAATCCAGCCGATGTGTCAGATTTCAAAAAGGTTTAATGGTGAAAGCAAAGTATGAGATTATCTGAGGACAGCGCCCAAACACAAAAGCTTGAAAATCATATTTCAACCAGGCAGGTGCAACACAAAAGTCATGATTAGCGATATAAAAAATGCCTTACCTTTGATGATCTTCTTCTGTTGGCACTCCAAAAGGTCCCAGTTACATCACAAATTGTCCTTTTTTTGATAACGTTTTTCTTTATATTAATAAAAACTGTCTGGCGCTCTTCAATCAATAATCCACTCAGTTTCCCTCCATCAAAATGCATACCAAATGAATCCCAAACGTTACCAATAAACTTTTCCAAACAAGTCAAACAACGATTATAATCAAACCTTAGGTATCCTAATAAGCAAATAAACGATAACATTTAAGACGGAGAATAGTAGGTTCATTACCGGAGATAAATATGAAAGAACGCGCATCTAGTGGAAGCCCTAGAAACTGCAATCTGGGAGGACTTGGCCTTATTATTAAAATACTAGCCATCAAAAATAGTGGTAAGCTGAATTTTGTTGGGGGGGGGGGGGGGGGGGGGATGGTTTATCCTCGGGGTTTCGCCTGCCATATCAGTTCTGTTATACTCACAGACATTATTTTAACAGTTTTAGAAACCTTAGAGTGTCTTCTATCCAAATCTACCTATTATATGCATATACTATCTTCTGGGCCTGAGTAACAGGTCGTTTGGGCACACTTTTCATCCGGACGTCAAAATACTGCCCCCTACCCCAGAGAGGTTTAAGTTTTTGTTTCCGCCAATGTCGAAACCAAGTACTTGCTCAATGGCTTTCCATATCTGGTGAAAGATGAAACCAGGCCAACGGGTGAGAGACGGGTGTTGAAACTCGTGGGTCCTTACATGGATAAAGGTAGAAATATGACCATGGAAGACAACTTCCCTGGCTGACATGTTGATTGCAAAGAAGAAAAGCCTTCTGGGAATAGTGAACAAAGGCGGGAGCTGCCCCCCCTCTGCACAAAACTACATACCAGCAGAGCTATACTCCACATTGGTTATGGCGAGTGGTAAAGCAACACTTGCGGTGTACAGATGTAAAATGAATAAATGCATCCCACTGGATCTGGCATGTGAGTTTCATGAGAAGCACATGAATGCCAAGAAAGAACCTACAGCCGCCAAGCAGGCAGCAGGTCCTGCTCTCCCTCTTCCCCATGCACCACAGCTCCTACTTGGGAAAAATAAGACATAATCTCAAGTTGGCAGGTGCACAGGAAACAAGGCCCATGAAAACTGTTTGCAGTGCAACTGATTTGTTTGTGGGGCTTGCTCACACAAATCCCCAAAGCTGACTGTGGACCCGAAACGTAAAGAGAAGGCGTGATTGATTCATGTGTAAAGGCACGGGTATTAGGGCACAATACAGTGTCTGATTCAATCAACAAATGACTGTTTTTATATCATGTCATGAATATATTTTCACATATTTCTTTATGTAATTAATCCTTTACAATTGTTCATGCGCTGTTGCTTTTGTTCAGGAAAACAGCAAATAAATTCACCTGGCTGGTTATAGTGTTATCATCTTTTTAGTTTCTGTTAGAAGCTGAAACTGGACTTTATTAATTACTAGAACTCTATCACTAATCAAACTTATAATTAAAGTTGATCAAATGGATTCCACTGTAGTGTTTTATTGTAAGGGAAACAAAAATAGGCTATAGGCCTACGTGTTTCTAGGACTGTAGAATTATTCCAAACTTATCCTTGACTCTAAACAAATTCCTATTGTTTTTTTATTCATATATTCCTATTATTTCTTCATGCTATGAATAATTTACAATAGTTTATGCACTATTTATTAAGCATGTATTTACCAAACATGTTTGCACACCTTGCAGGTTGATATGCATCTGATGCATATGCTAAAGAGAATGCCTGGCAACATTCTCTAGTGGGTACTGATATGATGAAAGGCTAGCAATTCAAAATGATCTAGATCAGAATCCATCTTCCCCTTGTGCCCTAAACAATAGTCTACACTATTGTCCCCAGATGGTACCAGTCGGTCGGAACTTGGTCCCCAGATGGGACTTCCTGTTGATGCCAAATAAGGAGTTTCCTCTTGTGTCCCCACATTGATCACCTTCCCTGTCCCCACAATGTCATCTACCCTTAATTCAATGAATCAATTTGATTTGAAGGGTGTATTTATTATAGATTTCTTTGGAGTTTTTTTATGTGTTCGTCTTGTCTCTAGGTTGTCAGGTAAGTGGTGTCCCCAGAATGTGGTGTGAGAACATGTGTCCCCAGTAGGTGATATAAATACGTACGCGTATGTGTGCATGTGTATATACAAGTGTGTGTGTGTGTGTATATATAGATATATATATACATACGTGTGTGTGTGTGTGTGTGTGTATATACACAAGTCTGTGTGTATATACAAGTGTGTGTGTGTGTGTATTTACACGTGTGTGTGTACAAGTGTGTGTGTGTGTATACAAGTGTGTTTGTGTACACAAGTTTGTGTGTGTGTATATACAAATGTGTCTGTATACACAAGTGTGTGTGTGTATATACAAGTGTGTGTGTGTGTGTGTATATACAAGTGTGTGTATATACAAGTGTGTATATACACTGTGTGCGTGTGTGTGTGTGTGTGTGTGTGTGTGTGTGAATATACACAAGTGAGTGTGTGTGTGTATACAAGTGTGTGTGAGTGTGTGTATTAATATACAAGTGTGTGTATATATACTAATATATACGTGTGTGTATATATACAAGTGTGTGTGTGTGTGTATATATACGTGTGTGTGTGTATATACAAGTGTGTGTGTGTGTATACAAGTGTTTTTTTTGTGTGTGTGTTTTTGTATACAAGTGTTTGTGTGTATACATATATGTGTGTGTGTGTGTGTGTTTACAAGTGTTTTTGTTTGTGTGTGTGTGTGTGTATATACAAGTGTTTGTGTGTATACACGTGTGTGTGTATACAAGTGAGTGTGAGTGTGTACTGTATATATACTAATATATAAGTGTGTGTATATATACAAGTGTGTGTGTGTGTATACAAGTGTGTTTGTGTACACAAGTTTGTGTGTGTGTATATACAAATGTGTCTGTATACACAAGTGTGTGTGTGTATATACAAGTGTGTGTGTGTGTGTGTATATACAAGTGTGTGTATATACAAGTGTGTATATACACTGTGTGCGTGTGTGTGTGTGTGTGTGTGTGTGTGTGTGTGTGTGAATATACACAAGTGAGTGTGTGTGTGTATACAAGTGTGTGTGAGTGTGTGTATTAATATACAAGTGTGTGTATATATACTAATATATACGTGTGTGTATATATACAAGTGTGTGTGTGTGTATATATACGTGTGTGTGTGTATATACAAGTGTGTGTGTGTGTGTATACAAGTGTTTTTTTTGTGTGTGTGTTTTTGTATACAAGTGTTTGTGTGTATACATATATGTGTGTGTGTGTGTGTGTGTTTACAAGTGTTTTTGTTTGTGTGTGTGTGTGTGTATATACAAGTGTTTGTGTGTATACACGTGTGTGTGTATACAAGTGAGTGTGAGTGTGTACTGTATATATACTAATATATAAGTGTGTGTATATATACAAGTGTGTGTGTGTGTGTGTGTATATATATACATGTGTGTGTGTATATATACAAGTGTGTGTGTGTGTGTGTGTGTATATACAAGTGTGTGTATATACAAGTGTGTATATACACTGTGTGCGTGTGTGTGTGTGTGTGTGTGTGTGTGTGTGTGTGTGTGTGTGTGTGTGTGTGTGTGTGAATATACACAAGTGAGTGTGTGTGTGTATACAAGTGTGTGTGAGTGTGTGTATTAATATACAAGTGTGTGTATATATACTAATATATACGTGTGTGTATATATACAAGTGTGCGTGTGTGTGTATATATACGTGTGTGTGTGTAGATATACAAGTGTGTGTGTGTGTGTATACAAGTGTTTTTTTTGTGTGTGTGTGTGTGTATACAAGTGTTTGTGTATATACATATATGTGTGTGTGTGTTTACAAGTGTTTTTGTTTGTGTGTGTGTGTATATACAAGTGTTTGTGTGTATACACGTGTGTGTGTATACAAGTGAGTGTGAGTGTGTACTGTATATATACTAATATATAAGTGTGTGTATATATACAAGTGTGTGTGTGTGTGTGTGTGTGTATATATATACATGTGTGTGTGTATATATACAAGTGTGTGTGTGTGTAGATATACAAGTGTGTGTGTGTATACAAGTGTTTTTTGTGTGTGTGTGTATACATATATATGTGTGTGTGTGTGTATGTGTGGGGGGGGGGGGTATACAAGTTTGTGTGTGTATGCAAGTATGTGTGTGTTTATACTGTATACAAGTGTGTGTGTGTGTGTGTTTATATGCACGTGTGTGTGTTTATATGCACGTGTGTGTGTGTATATACAAGTGTGTGTGTGTGTGTGTTTACAAGTGTTTTTGTTTGTGTGTGTGTGTATATACAAGTGTTTGTGTGTATACACATGTGTGTGTGTGTGTGTGTATACAAGTGAGTGTGTATGTGTGTGTGTGGGTATACATGTTTGTGTGTGTATGCAAGTGTGTGCGTGTGTGTATATATATATATATATATATACACACAAGTGTGTGTGTATATAAACAAGTGTGTACAAGTGTGTGTGTTTATATACGTGTGTGTGTTTGTATACAAGTGTGTGTGTACACATCTATGTATATACGTGTGTGTGTATATACAAGTGTTTGTGTGTGTATATACAAATGTGTGTGTGTATACCAGTGTGTGTGTGTGTGTGTGTGTGTATACAAGTGTGTGTCTGTATGTAAAAGTGTGTGTGTGTGTGTTTGTATATACAAGTGTGTGTGTGTATATACAAGTCTCTATATACACACACTTGTGTGTGTGTGTATACAAGTGTGTATGTGTGTGTATACATGCAAGTGTGTGTTTATACAAGTGTGTGTGTATACATGTGTGTTTGTGTATACAAGTTTGTGTGTGTGTGTATATACAAATGTGTGTGTATACTGTTGTGGAAGAATCATAATTTGTTGGTAATATATGTAAGATGTTTTATATTCATCAAATGTGTGTAAATTACTTTTCATCAAGAATGTTATTTTTGTATAATACTGTGGCAGGGTTTGCAATATCTGTTCTATGTCAAGACTAAGTTGCATGGGCCGCAGAGAGGGGAGAGGTCAAGGGGTCATCATGTGTAAACATATCTTTTGACCTATAGCCCCACTCTCCTCTCCGTGAGTTTGTCCAGGATTGGTTGTATTTAGAATTGGTTCTATCTAAATGACAATTTGATATATATCATAGAGTGGGGGTAATGTCTTGGTACCATTTTGTACCAAGGACGAGATAAGAGCTTTGTTTAGGAGACCAAACTGAACGGTAATTTATAGCCAACTCTGTCTTCTTTGGGGATGCTCCTCTGAAGTAAAGTATTTTCTTTGTGTAAGTTCCTAAGACCTGTGTTTTGTCATGTCGTCTTGAGAGGGGGTGGATCTTTGCTATAAAGGAACCCATTTGCCATTATGTTGGGGACTCTCAACTTTTCATTAGAGATACTGAACTGTTGAAAGTCAAAATGCTATTGCAATGTGGAGGGGGCTCTCAGAGAATTCATTGAGAGACACTGAATTGTCTGAGAGTCACAGGATTGTGATAGAGCTCATATAATTAAAAGATGGACTTTGATAACTAACTCTGACTTGTGTTGTGGTTTGCTCC